>NC_072002.2:44687051-45324343 GCF_028885655.2 Pongo abelii
ATGAATAGTGAGTGATTCATGATGTTTATGCAGAACTCTTTCATTTCCAAGTTAATTTTGCCTAATTAATTCAGAAATAAATGATTATATTAAGAATACAGACAACCTGGAAAATCAATGGCAACGTTTAAATAATAACTTACAAAGATTATGCAGGAAGTAAAAGATGTTTTGGGGATTTTTGGAGCATTAGTGTATTTCTACTCTAAATTTTTTTCTGATTTTATATATAATTAATATTAATGAGATAAACATACTAGAGTCATTTTGAAAGATAGATCCTTTAAAATTTTTAACAATTAATTGTCATTGTTAATAAATAAGATAGATTCTTCTGGGTTAAAATAATGCTTTACGTTCAAGTTCTAATATCTCAATACACTCAGCATTTTGTGAAAATGTCCATGCAAAAGTATATGTAGTATGTATACATCCTTGGCAGAAGAAACTAAGGATAAGAATTGCCCACATATCCAAAAACAATTTCTGCCAAATAAAACTGACAGAATTCAATGGATTCTTTATTCAGCTCTCTGCTCAAATATCTATTTCTTAGAAAGGCTATTCTTGATCCCTGAGTCTAAAATAACACATATCTTCTTATTCTCGTTTCACTCCTAGCCCTTATTTTTATCTAACATTCTATTATATTTATTTGCATAGTGCCTTGTTCTTTAAGAAAAATGTAAACTTTATTTTACTGTTTTGGCCATTGCGGGATACCACACGCAGCACACATATAGAATGCACTCCGTATATTTATTGAATGAAAAAAGAATGCTGCATGCACCAAGAAATGATTCACCCAGGCAGGAAGTAGAAAAAATATAGTTAACTCTGAACTTAGAAATGCATAAGTTATGCAACATAGGAAATGGACAGCGAGGGTGAACTGGCTAGCCTGCCATAGAAACCACCACTTTTGTTTCCTATGTGCAGGAGTAACAAGTTTTTCATATTAGAAAGAGATGTTTTAAGCATGTTATAATCTGATATGATAGTTGCTATATTTATACAGTATCTTCCTGTGTTTAAGTTGCATTCCAGAAGTTGATTGGGAAATTTGGCTTCACATATTACAGTTAAAATTTATAAGACAATATATCAAGGATCCAATGATCTTGTACAATATTGGAAAAAATTGCATTTACCTTCTATACTAAAAGAATATATAAATAAGCAATAAAATAGTATGTTAAGGAAATACAACTGAATAAGCAAAGGGTTAATTTGAAGCTTGTCCATAGTAGCTTAGAACTGGGATACTGACCATGAACCAACCTAAAGATAAAATATATATTCTTGACTATAATTTTGTGTTTAAAGTCTGAAATTCCTCAGCAGGTTCCCTTTATCAGCTGGCCTTTATTGGTTATTGATAAAGTGTAGATTGATGTCTGCACCCAATTTACCTCATCATACAACTTTGTTTTAGGCTTCATGATAAATGTATTAAGAAGAGCCCTTAGTAAACTCATATCCGGGAACCAAGGTATTGATATTTTATATGTTTCTTAGTGGTCATGATTTGAAGATGAAACAAAATTTGAGAGACAGAATGAAATCTGGTTGCTGTGCCTGGAAATTTTAGCCCTCTATGAAGTTTGCATGTCATTTCATTCTCTTGCTCTCTGTATCATCCACCTTCCTTAGTGCATTACATGAGTATATCCCATGGAGTATCATCAGCCCTTTTAATTCCTGACCACAGGAATAATGTAATACGTCAAGTAAATAATACTTACAAAGCAAAATAAACATCCAAGCAAATTGAAATTGCTAATAATATTTAGGAAGGTGGGGAAAATGATAATGATAAACCTGTCTAAATGATTGATCAAAGGACTTCCTGGCCAGGCTCACAGGACTTTAAAGACTTTAAATAATTTATATGTATATAGAAATTTATTAAACCAGCTTTTCATTTGAAAAGTGAATTTTTGATAAAAACATTTTCAAGTCATCATAAGATATATTTAGATAATTTGAGTGAAACCAGACATGGTGGCTCATACCTGTTATCCCAGCACTATGGGACACTGATGTAGGCAGATCTCAGGATTTTGATACCACCCTTGGCAACATGGTAAAACCCCATTTCTACAAAAAATATAAAAAGCTAGCCTGGTGTGATGGTGTGTGCTTATGGTCCCAGCTACTTGGGAGGCTGAGGTGGGAGTATCCCTTGATCCTGGGAGGTAGAAGTTGCAGTGAGCAGAGATGGTGCCACCGCACTCTGGGTGACAGAGTGACATCCTGTCTGAAAGAAAAAAAAAATAGTAAGGGAAAAAGAGAAACCCAAGGTTTGAGATCAGGACTGGCCTGGCACTCTCAAGTAGGTCTCCATGTAGCTGGAAGTTGCTCTGGCAATCAGAGCTAGGCCTTGGTGTCTTGTTGAATGTAAAAAATCCCACATAACCCCACTACCCAGAAAGGTCACTCTTTGATGACTATGATGAGGTGGGAAATTAAAGAAAGAAAGAAAAAATTAAAAAAAAAAAGAGAAATAAGCTTTCCTGTATTAGGCTGACTTGTCCCAGAGACAGCAACAGACACAGCCCAGACCCAGGAAAAGTCTTGATAAACTATCCGATGTGCCCTGAAAACTCTCCCAGCACTCCCTAAACATAGGGAAGAGAAAAACTAATTTTCCTTTCTCTTATGGTATGAGTTTAGAGATTCCTGTTCTCTGTAACTGGTAACTTCAAGTATTCTGTTTTATCTAAGCAGTGGAGTGACGGTCATGAGCCATCTGAGCAGGCCTGAGCTACAGACACCTGGGCACCATAGTGAAGGTCATGGGATAAACCGTGCTAGGCACTAGGGCAAACCTAGATAACAGCCATCTGGGCTACATAGCAACAGTCATGTGTAATCCTGAGTTATGCACCTGTCACAATTTGATTAACTGTCTTTGTTCTGCCTTTGTATCCTCACTTTTGTGCCACTGTAAACTTGTTTCAGGCTAGCCCACCCCCTTTTTGAAGTGTTTATAAAAGTCAAGTGCTGTCTTTGTTCTGGGCCCAGTGTTTGGATGTTAAGTGTGCTGGGTCTGAGTGCACTCAATAAAGATCCTCCTATACACACCCCAAGGTCTCTCTGGTCCTCCTGATTCCTGCAACAATGATGGTAGATGAAAACAAAACTACTTCCTAATCTTGTCAAAACATGAACAAAACTGAATTCACCGTATAAAGTGCACAAACCCCTTATTCTGACTAACATGAGTCTCACCTTTGCCAATCACAACCATTAGTCTTACTCTATTCTTTTTGCCTTCTAGACAATAATAATTTAGATACCCATCGTAAAATTACCCACACTGCTTGACAATCCAGAGCAAACTTCAACTTCCTTGAATCCTCCCACAATCACCTAACATAAGCCCAAATACTACATAAGTCCTTTCTAAAGCCTTGTTACTTGAGAAAACCCATGATTCCCCTGGTGTGAGGCCTACTTTGTTGCACTGAGTGAATAAACCCAAATACTTTCCACTGCAGGTGCATTTCTGGCGGTCTTTATGTGAAGAGTATTGTTGACACAAGGAATTCAGATACATACATTTCATCTGGGTTGAAATTACACAATTACCTAAGGCTCCCAAGCTTTCATTGAACTAATCTCTGGCTTACCTGCTACTATTTTCAATATTTTTAATCATTATGCCTAGTTATTCTTCAAATCTTGAAGACATTAAGATGATATCTTGTTGGGATGAATGATCTTTAAGTTTTCTGTGCAGCTTTTCAGGCATAAAATCATGCTAATGACAAGAAAGGAATAAACGTGGGAAAGACACCAATTATTTTCCTGAGAATGCATGGAAATAAAAATTATCCTTTACAACCCACCTACAAACCACTGTAGTTATTTAGGATAATCTCAACATTCATTTGGGTGCTTTTTGGCATTCTGGCTTTGATGACCATTAAGTGGAAAATGGGTATGTTGGATATGTTAGAACAGGATTAAATAGGAAAAATAACAAAGTAACTCAAATCATCAAGAGAAAAACTGAAGGAATATTTCAAAATAATGCATCATTCTACCAGTTTCCATGTGCCCATAGTGCTTTATGTTACCTATACAAAAACTTCTTGTTTTGACATTCTTTGAAATAGTAACATAAAGAGAAAAAGAAAACAAAATTAGCATAACAATTTTAATCTAATTAGAAATCATTTAAACATCATTTTAATCTAATTAGAAATCATTTACATATCAAGTTATTTTTAATAGAATTATTGACTATTATCTTGAAAAATAACAATTGTGTAAAGCAGATTCACTTTTACAGCTGATCATCAGTCAAATATACAGCAATAGCTTAGTTTAAAAATGAATAATTAATGACCTTAATAAAGAGAACATATACATATATTCTGTGATCATAGTTACCATTCCTGTCTTTGTATTTGTAAAATTTCTGCCAATACCAAACATAGAAAACATAGAAGCAATGCTCGTAAAAGAAAAAAAAAGTTATTGAGATAAATTTGTATCATTTCATAAAAATGTAATGCACAAATGAAAGTAATCTGTAGTTCTATTTCTAATCTGATGAATTTCTCAAATAGATTTGTCAATTGTCTTTAATATAAATACATTTCTGGAAGCATCTTATCTTTAAAGTCAGGTATATATTTCTTCTCAATTTGGTAACATAGCATAACTAACACTAAAATTCAATTCAACCATACAAATTTAAAAATCAAAATATTTTAATTTATTTTGACAGATTTAAGGACAAATATTGAAATAAAAGTAAGTTTTAAAACAACTTAAATAAGTATTATGACTTGCTTCTAATATGTACCCATAAGCTTATATAAAATAAAGCAGACTTGAGAAAGCATTTTATTGAGTGCTTTGATTTTCCTAGATCAGTTTTGCCTTCCTCTTGAATAGTTTTAAATCCAGGTCACTTTTCTTTAGAAGAGGAAATTGTAAGAATTACTTTATTAAAAACATGTTTACATAGCATAATATGGCTTATAATTCTGGGAAATTTTTAAAAGAAAGAACAATGTTTCTAATTCTATAATTCAAGAATTAATTTCTTTTGCAATTTTTAGCAATAATGTAAATAACCGACTTTAAAAGTGTATCTTCTTAATAGTTTTCTTTGCTGTGCAAAGAGCTTTTCAGTTTGATGTAATCCCATTTGTCTATTGTTGCATTTGTTGTCTGTGTTTTGAGGTATTTATAAAATCCTTGCTCAGCCAACATTGTGAAGCATTAAACTATGAGTTCTTCAGTAGTTTCATAGTTTGAGATTTTATATTTATGTCAAAATGACTTGATTTTTATGTATGGTGAGAGATAGGGGTCTGGTCTCATTCTTCTGCATGTGGATATTCAATTTTCCTAGCCCCATTTATTGAAGAGATTGTCTTTTTTTTTGAGATGGAGTCTCACTCTTTTGCCCGGGCCTGAGTGCAATGGCACTATCTCGGCTCACTGCAAGCTCTGCCTCCCGGGTTCACGCCATTCTCCTGCCTCAGTCTCCCAAGTAGTTGGGACTACAGGTGCCCGCCACAACACCTGGCTAATTTTTTGTATTTTTAGTAGAGACGGGGTTTCACCATGTTAGCCAGGATGGTCTTGATCTCCTGACCTCATGATCCATCTGCCTCGGCCTCCCAAAGTGCTGGGATTACAGGTGTGAGCCACCGCGCCCGGCCAGAGATTGTCTTTTTATCAACATGTATCTTAGCACCTTTGACCAAAATCAGATAGCTGAAAGTGCATGAATTTATTTTGGTGCTCCCTATTCTGTTCCATTGGTCTATGTGTCTGTTTTTATGCTAGTATCATGCTGTTCTGGTTACTATTTCTTTGTTGTATAATTTGAAGTCAGGTAGTGTGATATCGCTACTTGTGTTCTTTCTGCTCAGGATTGCTTTAGCTGTTTAGGGTCTTTTTGTGGTTACATATACATTTTAGGTTTTTTTTCTATTTCTATAAATAATGATCTTGGTATTTTGATATTAATTGCATTAAATCTTTAGATCACTTTGTATATTATGGATATTTTGACAACATTAAGTCTTCCATTCTATGAACACAGGATATCTTTCCATTCTTTCCATTTATTTGCATCATCTTCAGTTTCCTTCATCGATGTTTTACAGTTTTCAGCGCAGAAATCTTTCACCTACTTGGGTAAGTTTATTCTTAGGTATTTTATTTATTTTGTAGCTATTATACATTAAATTATTTAATTGATTTCTTTTTCAGAAGCTCACTATTAACATATAGAAAAGCTATGATTTTTGTATATGATTTTGTATCCTACAAATTTACTGAATTTGCTTATTAAATTAATAGTTTATTTCGTGATGTCTTCAGGGTTTTCAGTGTATAAGATCATGATATCTGCAAACAGAGACAAATTGACTTCCCCCTTCCAAATTTGGATGAGTAAAGAGACAACCTACAGAATGAGAAGAAATATTTGCAAACGATATATCTGACAATTGGTTAATATTCAGATATATAAGGAATTTAAACAATTCAGTGGAAACAAAAGCCAAATAATCTGATTTTAAAATGAGCAAAAGGCCTTGATGGACATTTCTCAAAAGAAGACATACAAATGGCCACGAGTATATGAACAAATGCACAACATCACTAATCATCAGGAAACTGCAAATTAAACCATAATGAAAAACCACCTCACTCCAATTACAATGGCTATTATTAAAAAGACAAAAGAAAACAAGTGTTGATGCTATGAAGAAAAGACAACTCCTGTATACTACTGGTGGGAATGTAAATTAGTATACCAATTATGCAAAATAGCATGGAGATTTCTCAAAAGATTAAAAACAGAACTAATATATGAACCAGGAATTCCACTGCTGGTTATATATATACAACGAAAATGAAATTAGTGTATTGGAGCAATGTCTGTATTCCCATGTTTATTGCAGCACTGTTTACAATAGCCGAGATGTTGAATCAGCCTAAGTGTCCAACAGCAGATGAGTGGATAAAGAAAATGCAGTACATATACACAATTGAATACTATTCAGCCATTAAAAGAATAAAATCCCGTCTTTGTGACAGCAAAGATGAACCTGGAGGACATCGTGTTAAGTCAAACAAGCCAGAGACAGAAAGACAAATACTGCATGATCTCATTTATGTGTGAAACTTTTTTTAAAAGTTGATATCATGTAAGCAGAGACTAGAAAATGATTACCAGAGACTGGGGAGGGAGGAGAAAGGGAGGATGGAAAGAGGTTGGTCATTGGGTACAAAACTAAAATTAGATATGAAGAATACATTCTTGTGTTCTATTGCTCAGTAGGATGACTATAGTTAACAGAAAAATATTTTATATTACAAGCAGAAGAGAGGATTTTGAATGTTCTCACCAGAAAGAAATGATACATGCATGAAGTGATGAATATTCTAAAAATGCTGATTGGACCAGCATGCAATATATATGTACTAAAACATCAAATTATACCCCATAACATGCACACTTACAATGTGTCAATTCTTTAAAAAGTATATTTTCTAATGTAAATATTAGCCATAGGAATTACTCAAACCTCCTTAAGTTTGTGACAAATATATAAATCTTTATTAATGTAAATTATTGAAACTAAACATTCTTGTTTTCTCATGCATGTCATTTTATATTTCAGTAACTTACAATAACGCTGTCTATTTGACAGTTTATGTTTTAAAGCTGTGATAAATGTAAAGGCTAAGTACAAAAAATTATGCAACATTGTAACAAAGTTTTTATGTGGTGCTTTACTGGTACCAAAAATTGGTAATAAAGCCAGTTTAATGGTTCAATTACAAAAGAAATTTCAACGAAGTAACATTTACTATATCAATTCTGGTGTGACCACTTGACTAATGTGACTTTGGAAATGGTTAATAGTAAAAATCAAATGGGAGGTTCAGTATCATGTTTTCTTTTATACTTTTTAACTATTTCCTTGCTCCTCATTTCATCCTGTATCTCTGATCTTCCATATAAAATTATTTTACTCATGACTAAAGAAAGCCTCTACATATTTCCTTTAGGAATATTCATCTGTTGTCAAATTATCTTAGGTTTTTATTTCTGAAGGGAAAGAATGCTTTCATCTTCACATTTGAATAATATTTTTCTAATGTACATGATTCTAAATTGACAATTTTTCTTTCAGAACTTTAAATTTCACTGCTTTCTGGCTTGCATGTTTGTGTTGGAAAGGTAATAATCTAGTCATTGCTCCTTGACAGTAATCTCTTTTTTTATCTGCTTGTTTTTAATATTTTTTTCTTTATCTCCGGTTTTTCAGCCGTTTTGCTGTCATGTTTCATGTGCCGATTACTTTTTATTCATCCTGATTGTATACTTAAATCAGTGATGCTCTTTCATCAGTTTGGTATAGTTCTTAGCCATTATACCTAAAAATGTTGCTTCTATCCTATTGTCTCTGTCATTGCCTTCTGAGATTCCAATAAAATGTATGATAAAGCTTTTCCCTGTATGTTTAATATTTCTTTTTTTTTTGAGACGGAGCTTTGCTCCTGTTGCCCAGGCTGGAGTGCAATGGCATGATCTTGGCTCACTGCACCTCTGTCTCCCAGGTTCAAGCAATTCTCCTGCCTCAGCCTCCCAAGTAGCTGGAATTACAGGCATTTGCCACCACGCCCAGCTAATTTTGTACTTTTAGTAGAGATGGGATTTCTCTATGTTGGTCAGGCTGGTCTCAAACTCCTGACCTCAGGTGATCCACCTGCCTCAGACTCCCAATATGTTTAATATTTCTAATCCTCTTTCCTCTGTATTTTCAATCTCTCTGCTACTCCATGATTCATTCTGAATATTTATGTGTACTCTATCTTCCAATTTGTTAATTCCCGTTTCAACCACATCTAATCTGCTATTAAGACCATCTACTTATATCTTAATTTCTGTTATTGAAATTGTAAGTTACAGAATTTCTACCTGGTCTTTTAACAAATACAGGTTGACTACCCCTTATTTGAAATGCTCAAGACCAGAAGTGTTTCTGATTTTTTATTTTTTTTTCCAAATTTTTGGATATTTGCAAAAATACTGTGATATCTTGAGGATGGAAACCAAGTCTAAACATAACATTTATTTATGCTTCATATACACTTTATATGCAAGGTCTGAAGGTAACTTTATAAAATATTTTAAATAATTTTGTGTACGAAACAATGTTTGTGTTGTAGGAGCCAGGAGAAAATTTCCCCTTTACCTTCTGAAGGTTCGTTGAAAAATTAACTTACAAAAGGCAGATTAATAGGGGAAATGGCATCCAAATGTATTAGTGTGTAAAGGGGAAGATCATGAAGTGGTTGCTCCAGCACACAATGAGGTACAGATGGTTATATGCCCTTCTTCTTAGGGGAAAGGGAGATGAGGAAGTGTGGGTGATTTGAGGGGGGCAGTAAATTATTTTTAGGGAAATTCAATTGCCTTGAGGAACATACAATGGCCTGTGACAAAGTCTGTTTGGCCTGTAAAGCAGATGATGGTTTGTGACAAAAATCTGTCCGGGTGTGTTGACAGACGTCCGTCTTTCTTTCTGTGATATGCGTTCAGTTAATGAAAACTCAGTAGAGGGATTAAAAGTAATTGTTTTGTTCTTTGGTTGGTCCAGACTTTAGGTTGAAAAGGGAACTTCAGAGAACAACTTCATCCTGTGCTTCGGGAGAGAGAGGATTGAGAGACATGGAACTGGGGGGAGGTCAGAGAAACCTTGAGGCTTTTTCTTCAGTTCAGCATGTCAAAGTACCATTTACAAGTGCATCACAGTGTTAAGCCACAATGTGGTTTTAGAGACTGATATATGGTTTTATAATCGTATTATTAGAGAAATTTCATCAGAGAACATGCCCACAGTTTACAATGACTAATTTTTATGTGTTTATACTTATAAATCAAACTCTCTGCATCACTCTTATGTGAAATTGTTTCATAAGTGAACAAGTAACAAATAAGTTTAATTCTAGTTATATTGAATAGTAAATTTGTCCCAGCATATAAAGAATTTTGCTAGAATAAATGAGCAATTGGTTGAAGAGCACTGTGTTACATGTTCCATTCAATTAATGTATTAAAAGAAAAACAATCCTATATTTATTGACTATGACTTCTTCACATTTTTAAAACTATACCATCTATTACTTACCCTGTATCTTTAGTATGTGGGCACATGATATTTTAGAGTCTCTATGACCAGGTCAATTATATTAACTAGGAAACTGATAACAATAACAAAGGTAGTCCAAATATGTGGGTCTCAACACTCACTCTGCTTCCAATCATCTATTTCTATTAAATATTTATCAGGAGTGTATGTGTGTATTATGATTGCTTATGTTTGATAAGGAAAGTTTTATGTGAGCATAAAGGAGGTACTTTTAAATCCAGAAAAAGTGGTATAGAATAATACTGAGATTATAATACTGAATCACACTATAGATTTCATGGATATTTGCTTGGATTCTCAGACTAGGGGCTATTTATTTATATTCACTTTTGTCTTCCTATCTAATTTCTTAAGAACTGCACCACATGGCCAGTCCATGCTGTTGACTAGCCATGAGGGCTTAACTCCTCATGATACAGAATGGAAATGGTAATCCTCCAGTGAGTTCTAATGGCAAGGTGACTCACCGAAAGCAAAGCCTACAAACCTATAGGTCACTCCAGGAAAAACCCAAATAAATTCTAAAAAGAAAGAAACAATTATGAACAACAATGAGATAGTGGACCTTTGCAGTAAAATAGTTTATTTTTACACTGAATTGCTGTGAATATGAAGCATCACAAACTGTTAGACAAATGAGATAAACAACATGAGAAGATGAGCCAAGCAAAATCTGCTCCCATCAGAGGCAAAACTCACAGGTCAGGCTGAAATATTCACTCGGTTCATTTGTTAAACATCCCCATATTAATGTGATTTGAAAGTTAAAATGACCCATTTCCAAAGCCATCATTCACCCCGTGTTTGGCCCTGTACTGTTGGAGACATAGCTATCAGAAAATGAAAATGGTCAATTTTGCCTTTTCACACTGTTGATTTGTAACAGTTTTGTTGAATATTTGTAACTAAGTAGCTTTTACAATGGCAAGTTGGCAAATTTGTGTTGCTACAGCTAACATAATTCCTTAATTTAAAATTATGTGTTAAAGAAATACATCTGTCACTTTATTAAAAAGATTATTAGTTGATCGTTTTGATATTTTCTTGCCACTTTCCTAGGTGAGGTATAAATTTGATTGTCATAACTCAAATTGATTTAGAATTTAGTTGATTTCCATTAACAGGTTATTTTAATTAAAAGAAAAAGCTTAGTCAAACCGAAAAACATATAAATAAGTCTTCAGGATTTTTAAATAATCTGACAGCTGAAGTTATGTTATTAAATTTGAATGGTTTTGCAGAAAATTAACCCTCACTCCTCCGTCCATCGAAAGTGGAAAGTGATACACACCTGCTAAGGGAAAGGGTCCCAGAATTACTCCTGATCTGATGTTACATTACGATGAATCATTGGTATACACTTTAAAAGAACTCTTAAGGTGAAACCATTTGGTAAGCACTTTGTAGCAAATGCTGAGGAATCATTTGATAAGCATTTTTACGTTTGCACTGTAAATGACCATTTGGATTTCGTCTCCTCTGATCATCCCTCTCTCCTTTCCTTACCTATTCCTCTTGTTTTAGAAGTATTGATAGTCTTGCAGAAGGTAATTCTTTTGAACTCTGCTCAGGATCCCTTAGGTAGTTTTGACCCACAGGGAACTTTAAAAATTCTCAACACTCGTCTTGCACCCCGGACCTATTAAAAACCTCTTGGTGTGGACATAGGTATCTATGAGTTTTTAAAGTTCTCCAGGTAATTCTAGTGTACAACCAAGTTCAAAAATAGCTCATAAAAATAAAGTGAGCGAATTCTTAAACTCTCTATTTTCAACCCCATCTCCAGAGAGTCTTTACCTGAAGAGTGGGATAATCACGTAGGAATCAAAATTTTTAAAAATAATCCCCAGGTAATTTTAATACAGATTGTATGTGTCCCACATTTTGAGAAACACTGCTATTTGGGAATTGGACTCCCTCTGCATTTCACTTTATCAATTACCCCTTTCTCACTTGTCACTCTATAATGTTTTTTTAATGTATAAAATCTTTCTTTCTACTACATAAACAAAATCCCTTCCTCCACAGCTCTATCTTTGTAATATAGTGTTCTATCTCTTTCTTTTTTCAAAAAAAGTTTTTCAACACAAGTCTTAAGCTTGCATCTGTTCTTCCATACCCTATTCATTCTTTCGCCCTGGGCCAGCTTCATGGGCATGCAGTGCCACACACAGGTGAAAGCTCAGAGGGCCTTTCTTGAATTTGGTTTAGTGCTTTATTGTCTTAAAATTCTTATTTCACTATCTCACCATTGTAAACCTCTCTGATTCTCAAATCCAATGAGCATTTTACAGTTTTTATTTCTTTTGACTGTTTGTAGCTTTGAATGCTGTTGATTGTTGTGTCTTTGAAATGCTTTCGTATCTACTTTTACTCCATTTTCTTCTCATTCTCCTATATCTCAGGCTACCTCAGTCTCCTTCACAGGCCTTTCTGCCTGGAGACACCTTCTACACACTGCTTTTCCTCTGCATTCCATTCTTGATTCTCTTTTCCAGTAAATTTTCAGTGGTCACACTCTGACTAACCGATTGCACTCACAAGTATATACCCCAAATTTCTAAAACAATGTCTTTGATGCAGGGCTATCTACCTAAACTGTACAAAGAAACCAAAAACCAAGCTTATTTTTTCTAAATTATTCTGATCCTATAATTTCAGAATTATGCCCTCATTTGTCCTCCTTGTGAGAGGTGAAGCCAGCTGGGATTCTGGGTCGGGTGGGGACTTGGAGCTCTTTTGTGTCTAGCTAAAGGATTGTAAATTCACCAATCAGCACTCTGTAAAAATGTACCAATCAGCACTCTGTAAAACGGACCAATCTGCACTCTGTAAAATGGACCAATCAGCAGTACATGGATGGGGACAAATAAGGGAATAAAAGCTGGCCACTCCAGCCAGCAGTGGCAACCAGCTCGGGTCCCCTTCCACGCTGTGGAAGCTTTATTCTTTCTCTCTTCACAATAAATCTTGCTGCTACTTACTCTTTGGGTCTGCACTACCTTTATCAGCCATAACACTCACCGTGAGAGTCTGCGGCTTTATTCCTGAAGTCAGCGAGACCACGAACCCCCCAGGTGGACCAAACAGCTCAGGACCCACCACGTTTAAGAACTGTAACACTCACTGCAAAAGTCTGCGGCTTCACTCCTGAAGTCAGCGAGACCACGAACCCACCGGAAGGAAGAAACTCCGGGCACATCTGAACAGCTGAAGGAACGAACTCCGGACACATCATCTGTAAGAACTGTAACACTCACTGTGAGGGTCCATGGCTTCATTCTTGAAGTCTGTGAGACCAAGAACCCACCGGAAGGAACCAATTCCAGACACACTTGTTATCTAAATAAAAACTTGAGGCCGGGCGTGGTAGCTCACACCTGTAATCCCAACATTTTGGGAGCTTGAGGCAGGTGGATCACTTGAGCCTAGGAGTTTCAGACCAGCCTGGCCAACATGGCAAAACCCCGTCTCTCCTAAAAATACAAACATTATTCGGGTGTGGTGGCATGCACGTATAGTCCCAGTACTTGGGAGGCTGAGGCAGGAGAATCACTTGAATCCTGGAGGCAGAGGTTGCAGTGAGAAGAGACCACACCACTGCACTCCACCCTAGGTGACAGAACAAGAGTTTGTCTCAAACAAATAGAAACTTGAGAATCAGCCTCAATCCTCTAAGTCAATTCTATTCTATAGTCTTATTATCTCCAGAAAGTCTTTTATGTTATTCTTTCCCACCATCATTATTTTACTTCAGGTCTTTTTCACCTCTCATCCACAAAAGCAATATGTTTTCAAGTGTTCTCTTTGCTTTACGTTCTTTAATAGTTTATTCTCAATGCCGGAAGAGAGATCTTTCAATTAGGCAAATCTGACCACAGAAGTTTTATAATTTAAATGCTAAAATAGCTGTGATGGTTGTTCTTAACCCTGTGAAATAAAATAGTTTCTTTTCACAGTAAATAGCATGTAAAAACTCAGTTATTAACATGAAAGAAAATTCATAGAAGAGATATATATACCCACTCCAACAATTTTTTGAAAATAATGTAATGCCCTTAAGCTATATAAAAAAGAAATAAAATTGCAGAAATAAGACTGTGCATATTTTAATATTTAAATATTTGAGAAAGACTGCTCTGGAAAACATGTTAAAAAATAAAACTCATTTATCCATGAAACCATAATTAATATTGGTAATTAATGTGTAATGTGTCAAGCTCAGTGTTCATGACACAAATGGGATTTTCTAAAATAGGCAATTCTCGATAAAATTCTAAACAAAAGAAAGTACAATCTTCCTTTATTTTGCATGAAAGCAGTAAAACTGAAAAATTCTATATATAGTAGAAATCACTCAATTTTTTTATGACAAATGAAGTTGGGTCTACACGCATTGTAAGATGGCAAATATCACTGGATCCAGTCCACTAAATACCATCTCATCAATTTCTCTTGAGAATATGAGGCTTGAGGTTCCATTGTAAATCTAATGCCCTCCGCATGTGCTAATCCCTCTCCTTGCCATAAATGTTCCATAAACTGCGGTGTGCAGAACTACTTTGCTCCAAGTGTTTTGTCAATAATTTAAACATGAAACCCTATAGGAAAATGTGTTTTCTTTTCTGAATTCCAAACCAAAACTTTGAAAGAATCTTATAGATCATCCATTTGAATTGTGTATTATCATTTAATTTCTGATTTTCAGTTGAATTTGTCTTCTTTCCAGAACTTCTTTCTTGGATAAGTCCTAGACATTCATACCTCAGAGAATACATACTTACGCCAATACCTCATAGCAAAAATCAATTGAAAGATAAGAGAGACTGGTAAGTTTTCATGCTCCGTCTATACCATGGAGTTGGTTGTCTCTTGGAGAAAATCTTCCCTTCCTTAGCTGTTAAAATTGTTAAAGATAGTGAAAAAAAACCTCTCTCTTTATAAATGTGTAATGCATTTTTGTTTCAATAACACTCTATGATTAGAAGCAAAGTGAAAAATGAGTACAGATACAATTGAGCAATCAAGAATCAGTGTTACAATAAAGGAATTGTCAAACCATCATGGCATTTTCTTTCCCCATCTGTATTTCTTAGTTTAACATGAAAACATGTAGTTTATATATCAATCTTATTTAGAGTATTTATGTTACCACACTCAAATCCATGCTTCTGAAAATGACTATATAGCAAGGACGTCTATGCTCACCCTCTTCTATATTTCCTCCTATATCTCAGTGTCTAGATACTGAAGAACCACATTTTCCAGATTTCCTTGTAGCAATAACTATGAAGTAAAGTAGCTCCTGCTTGAGAGTGTCACTTATATATGATATGATTAGAAAGGAGGCCAGCACTTTGGGAGGCCGAGGAGGGCAGGTCACAAGGTCAAGAGATAGAGACCATCCTGACCAACATGGTGAAACCCTGTCTCTACTGAAAATACAAAAATTAGCTGGGCATGGTGGCATGTGCCTGTAGTCTCAGCTGCTCAGGAGGCTGAGATAGGAGAATTGCTTGAACCTAGGAAGCAGAGGTTGCAGTGAACCGAGATCGCACCACTGCACTCCATCCTGGCAACAA
Organism: Pongo abelii; assembly: GCF_028885655.2. Classification (NCBI taxonomy): domain Eukaryota; kingdom Metazoa; phylum Chordata; class Mammalia; order Primates; family Hominidae; genus Pongo; species Pongo abelii. The sequence goes on from NC_072002.2 coordinate 44,702,833, forward strand.
AGCCAGACTCTGTCAAAAAAAAAAAAAGAAAGAAAGAAGAAAGGAGGAAGGGAAGGGATATTCCCTTGCTTGTGGCACTGTTAGACAAGTGCTGACAAATAGGAGAGTTTTTGTTCACCACTTCCCATAGTCTAATGATCTGTCACCAGTCTTCTGGGTGTGAGAAAGCTGTGATGTTAGCACCAGTGGTAGCCACAGAAGTAAGAGCTTTCTGACCTCAGGATCACAGAGATGGTGGTTTAACCCCAAAATGAATAGAGGTTTAGAACCCTAATTTTCACCCCCTCTAGTCCTTCCAACGTTTTTGTAACCTGTTGTTTCTCACATGAAATTTTATATGATGGAAATAAACTATAGCTAAAAGCACTTGGCACATGTCAGAACTTAACATTTAAATGGCCAGTAAGAGAATGAATCATTTACTTTCCTGGCATCCTGCAAAGAGGTATGTTTGGACCAAGGTACGGATGAACACATCTACAGACTAGGATCCATGAGAGAAACTCTGTCTGCTTGTTCTTACTCCATATGGAAGAAAAGAGGGAGTAACCACATAAATTAACATTTTGGGGTTTAGGAAATCATGCATTCAGACCATACGTGCCTGCTTTACAGGAGAATGCTGGGAGATTCTAACTGCATAGAAATGGAGATTCGCATCATCCTTAGACCTGTGGAACATTCTGAGCAGTAGGGACAAGTGATCTCAACTCCAGAAGTTGCAGCCCCTTCAGCTGGAAATGAGGGTATTAGGCCCAGCTATCTCAATGCCAGGCAACTCAAAGCAATGATGAAGTTATAATTGTCTTCATAAACGTCTAGAATGGTTTCTCTTTCTTACAATATTTGATTCAGCCACAGGTTTTAGTAAGTATATAAATAAATATACAATGAGAACATATGGACACAGGAAGGGGACCATCACACTCTGGGGACTGTTGTGGGGTGGGAGGAGCGGGGAAGGATAGCATTAGGAGATATACCTAATGCTAAATGACGAGTTAATGGGTGCAGCACACCAGCATGGCACATGTATACATATGTAACTAACCTGCACATGGTGCACATGTACCCTAAAACTGAAAGTATAATAATAATAATTAAAAAATAAAATAAATATGTTATAGAAAAATAATTTAAAAGTAACTTCAAGCTAAATTATTAGGAAATTCACATGATATGGAAGTTGTACTATCTAAGCATTAAAATTAAAACTCTTTAGCATGTGAGAGGCTTAAATTAGAACAAAAGTGGCATGTCTATTACTGATTTTCATTCCTCAAATAAAGCTTTTTATCATTTAGATATTATTAGTCAAGGCTAAATTAGAAATCCACACATAGACCTATAATTATCATCTCCTTCAGAAAAGTTACTTGAATTTTTCGGTGATGTAAGTTTATGGCCATTTTGATTTGATAAATTAGTTTTTCACAAAGAAATTGCCTGAAAAAAAGTATCTTAAAAAGGAGGATTTTAACCAAGATTTCTTTCCACATATGTAAGTATGAATGATGTAAACATTCATTATATAAGAAATTAAAAAGTGAAATTTCGATAATTAAAACTTAAGACCTGGATCAGTAGAAGTGGCCACAAAACTGGAGATGGAAAGATGAGAAGAAGTTTGTCAAATCTAATAAACAATGGTAAAGTAAAAACAGAAACAGGAGATGTGCAAACCAGTGTATGTCTACCTTGTTTAGGCAAGGAATCTCTCAAACTGGTAGCAATTAAATATTTTATCATTCAATGCCTCTGCTTATTTCCCATTTTGATTCTTCCATTTTCCTCACAAGCCGCATTAGGCTGTTTCAGAATGGTTGAAATTTCCAACACCTCCATGTTCCTCTTCTACTTTTGGCATACAATGTGTAGAAAGTATACAGGTATATGTTATTTTGTTGAGCTTTGCTTTATTGCATTTTGTAGAAAGTATACAGGTATATGTTATTTTGTTGAGCTTTGCTTTATTGCACTTTGTAGATACTGTATTTTTACAATCGAAAGGCTGGTGACAACACTGCATCTAGAAAGTCTATGAGAGTCATTTTTCCAAGAGCATGTGCTCATTTTGTGTCTCTGGGTGACATTTTGGTAATTCTTGCAATACTTTAAACTTTTTAATTATTAGTACGTCTGTTATAATGATTTGATGTTACTATTATAATGGTTTTGGGGTGCTACAAACTGCACTCTTGTAAGATGGAGAACTTAATACAAAAATGTTCTATAGGCTCTGATTGCTCCACCAACCAGCCTTTCCCATCTCTATCCCTTTCTTTGGACCTTCTTATTTCCTGAGACGCAATAATATTAAAATTGGGCTAATGAATAACCCTATAATGGTCTCTAAGTGTTCAAATGGAAGGAACATAACATTTCTATCACTTTAAATTAAAAGCTAGAAATGATTAAGCTTAGCGAGGGAAGATATGTTGAAAGCCAAGACAGGATGAAAGCTAGGATTCTTGTGCCATATAATTTGTGAAGTTGTGAGTTGAAAGGAAAAGTTTTTGAAAAAAATGAAAAATTCAACTTCAGTAAACACATAAATTATTAGAGATGGAAACATCCTTATTGCTAATATAGAGAAAGTTTTATTAGTCTGGATAGAAGATCAAACCAGCCATAATATTCCCTTAAACCTTAGCCTAATCCAGAACAAGGATCTGATTCTCTTTAATTCTATGAAGTCTAAGAGAGACGAGGAAGCACAGAAAAACACTCTGAAGATTTTTTTTTATATAGCTTACTAGCAGAAGCTGGTTCATGTGGTTTAAAGAAAGAAGAGAGATTCATAACATAAATGTACAAGGTGAAGTAGCAAGTGCTGATATAGAAGATGCAGTAAGTTATTGAGGAGATCCAGTTAAGATAACTGATGAAGGTAGCTACACTAAACAACAGACTTCCAATGTAGACAAACAGTCCTTTATTGAAAAAACAAAAAATCCTGTCTAGGACTTTTATAGCTCTACAGGAGAAGTCAATGCCTGGCTTCAAAGGACATGACTCTCTTGTTAGGGGCAAATACAGCTGATGACTTTAAGTTAAATCCAATGTTCATTTACCATTTCTAAAATTCTGGGGCCCTTAAGAATTACATTAAATATACTCTGCCTGTGCTCTATGGAAAAATAAAGCCTGTGTTTCAGCATATTTGTTTACAGCATGGTTTACTAAATATTTTCAGCCCACTGTCAAGGACTACTACTCTGAAAAAAAAACAAAAAAGATTTCTTTCGAAGTATTACTGCTCATTGACAATGCATCTAGTCAACCAAGAGCTCTGATGGAGATGTACATGGAGATTAATGTTGTTTGCATGCCTGCTAACACAACAACATCCATTCTGCATCCCATAGACCACAGAATAATAAGACTTTTAAGTATTATTGTTTAAGAAACATATTTAATAAGTCTAACTATAGTTACCACAAATAGTAATTGCTCTGAGGCATCTGAGCAAAGTAAATTGAAAACCTGTGAAAGATTGACCATTATAGATACCATTAAAAACATTCTTAGTTCAGGGAAGAAGGTCAAATCATCAAAACTAACAGGGGTTTGGAAGAAGCTGATTCCAACCTTCATGGATGACTCTGAGGAGTCCAAGACTTTACTGGAGCAAGCAGCTGCAAAAGTGGTAGAAACAGCAAGAGAACTAGAATTAGAAGTGAAACCTGAAGATGTGACTGAATTGTTTCAATCTCATGATAAAACTTTAATGGATGAGGAGTTGCTCCTTGTAAGTGAGCAAACAAAGTGGTTTCTTGAGATGGAATCTTCTCCTGGTGAAGATGCTGTGCACATTGTTGAAGTGACAATAAAGGATGTAGACTATTGCCTAAATTGTGTTGATAAAGCAATGGCAGCATTTGAGAGCATTGCTTTCAATTTTTGTTTCTCAACTTTTCTTTGTGATATAGAGACTACATGTGCAGGTGTGTTGCATGGGTATATTGCACTTGGGTAGTGAACACAGTACACAATAGGTAGTTAACCACCACTCTGATCCATCAGCAGCCATCATAATCTAGGTAAGGCCTTTCAACAGCAAAAAGATTATGACTCAATGAAGGCTCAGATGATTGTTAGCATTTTTTAGCAATTAGGTATTTTTAATTATGATATGTACATTTTTTAGACATGGTGCCATTACACACTTAATAGACTACAGTATAGCATAAACATAAGTTTTATATTCACTGGGAAACCAAAAAAAATTGTATGACTCCCTTTATTGCATATTTACTTCATTGCAGTGGTTTGGAAACAAACTTGCAATATCTCTGAGGTATGCTTCCAGTGATTTTTTTTCTCTAATTTTGTCGTAAGAGTCCATATTTACTGTAGGATAAAAGAAACAAGACAAGAAGAAAATATCTAGAGTTCCAAATCACACAATCCAACATACTGATTAGGATCATGTAAATATATATCATTTATATAATTGATGTCTCTTTATAACATATTCTATTTTACAATTGCTGTTTTCAGATAAAATATATTGATTTATCAAAAAATATTTCCATACCAATAAACATAGTCTATATTATCTTTCTAGAAGCATAGTAATATAATATATAGCTTTTCTTATAAAGCAATCAACTATTTTGACATTTATAGTATCAATATCTTGCCATTTTAAATATCGCTGCAATAGTTTTGAACAAAATGTGGGGACTACAGGCATGAGCCATGGTGCCTGAACCCAAATTTGCTTTAAAAAGCAGCCAAATAACTGTAAAATAAAAAAAATAGAAATAAACACTCAGTCTTTTTGTACATTCACCAAAAAAGTGTATCAAGTAAAATACAAACATTATAGAAAAAATGTCTGGCAGAATTTTAGAATTTTTCAAGAATAAATCTTCACTAAAAAATGAGTATATATACATATATGACTACACACACATATGTGTGTGTGTATATATGTATATATACAATTTCATCTTGTAGATAATATCTGGTATTATTTTCATTTTAGAAGGTTAAACACTGGATCAGTGGTTTATAATATTTGAAAAATTTGAATATGTTTTTCCAATATGCCATTTGAAGACACAAATGAATACTATGAATTTGATAAAGCAAAATGAACACTTTCACATATACAAAAATTTCTATGAATTTTGGAGAATGCACATCTCTTCAGAAAGAAGAAAAGAAGGAAAATAATACCAGATTTGATCTACAAGAAGAAATTATAAATGGTAAGCAGATGAGTAATTGTAAAGTATATTTTATTTTTTTAATGCATAGAAAATTAAATAAATTTCTAAAGCAAAAAAATAGTAGCAATACTTCTTGGGGCTAATATCATCAACAGAAATAAAATATATGACAATAGCACAAAGTGTAGAAACAGATGAAAAGTGTATTGATTTGATTAGTATTCGTTATAATTGAAGTGATGTAATATTAATTCAAGATGGATTGTGATAAATTAAAGATGAATGTTATAGTCTCTAGAACAAGCAATAAAATATGTTTCAAAAAATTATGAGTGAAATGGGAATAGAGAAGATAGAATAAATATATAAAAATATTTAATTAATAAAGGCAGCGAAGGAAAAAAGAACAGAGGATTCAACCAGAAAACAAATAACAAAATGGTTGACTGAAATCCAAGCATATCAAAACTACAACAAATATTAGGTAGATGCAAAAGTAATCACAGTTTTTGCCATTAAAAGGAATGGCAAACTGCGATTACTTTTGCACCAACCCACTATAAATAAATTAAAAGTATGAATATAGAGATTGGAGACTGGGGAAAAATAAGCATAATATAACAATAATATGCTGTTTATAAGGACACATTTAAAAATATATTCAATTAATATTTTACGATCATCATTTTACTTGGCATATATGTATTTTAAGAAACAGTTTTCTCACATGGATCACTGCCAGCCACCTAAGTAATTGTTACAATAGGTATTCAGTAGTGGTAGTTGGAGTAATAGTAATAGCTAAAACTTACAGAAACCTTACCATGTACTGCTAGGTGTTAAAGTTGGTTTACAAGAATAATCTTGTTTAATAATTACAGCAAATTACTATGTAGTAGTAATTATATCATCCTCGTTTTACTGATGATTCAACAGATACAGAAGAGACAAGTGACTTACTTAACGCCCTGCATTTAGTAATTGAATTTAACTATAACTCCAAAGCTTTCTACGGTCTCTCAATTTTATTACTTCTCTCCACTTTTCCATGCATCTTTTTGAATACAGTTCTGATTACATCACACTGCTGCTAAACCCCTTTATTGGCTTCCTATTACCCTTGCCTTCCCATTACTCTTGCTATGATGACCAAACTATACGATGTGACATGCCTTTCCTTCTAAACATTTTCTAATTCCTAAGTATACCTTGCTGGATCTTCCTAAGTATACCTTGCTGGATCTCAACCGAGTCCTCTCATCTGCAACTCCTACCAGCTGAAACCATCTTATTATTTTCCCACAGTATCTCTGAATAACTAATACCTATTAGTCCTTCAGGCCCCAGTCCATTAAAATTCTTATAAACACCCTTCATAAACGCAGTGTTCAGTGTTCAGTCTAACCCAACCGTTCAGTCCGGATTCGGATACATCAGATGTTCTATATCTTACATTTTTCTGCTCTCAAAGTGCTCGTGACAGACTAGATCTTTCTTTGCGGTCACATCATACATGTATTTATTTTACATAAATTGGTTTTATAGTGAGTGTAAGGCTAATATTCAAATACTTGATTTTTTTGTTGATTTTTTTTCTAGCATAGTTCTCAAACAGAAGCTATTTTATAATTACGTTAACTTTGAAAAGTTCTATATTTCAAAACTGAAGGAAAAAAAAACTAGCTTCGTGTTTCTCAGAACACCAAGAGTGTTCTAGGCTCCAGTTTAAAGCGAACAAACAAAGAAACTTCCAGATCCTAGCACAGGTTGTCCGGACCAAAAAAAATCTTTATTGGGATTAGAATTGACTTGCAGCACTGTTGACCTTTCAGCTCAAATGCCCTTCACTGCCTCCCCACTCAGATCTTCACTTCCACCATCATTCCCTTCCCCCTTCCTCTGTAGTCCTGGTTTTTTTTTTTATTGAGCAATGATAAATGTATATACTATATGTTATAGGTTCAGTTTTTTCTTTAATTTTTGTAAACTCTCATATGTACTTATCCTACATGAGAATCCCCAAATAATTTGGGGTTGACTTTTCTCTGTTTTCTATTAGGCAATAAACCACATGAGGGCAGGGATAATTTCTATTCAGATAATCATTAATTTCTCAGCATCTAGCTCAGTGCCTAGCTCGTTGATTGGTCATTTTTGACAATAACCAAAATATGCCCAGAGAGTGAGTAGCAGCATATTTAATTTGGTGAAACTGTCATCAAACATTTGGTTCTTCCTGAAATATACATGTAATTATGAAAGCAGTGAAAATCAGAGACATTTGTATTATCACAACTTTTCTCACTATGACACTCCCTGCTAATATCACCAAGAAAATAAGAATCGTTTATATTCTTGCTTGAATTTTGAGATTTTGCAATGAAAAATTAGAGTAAGGGGTAGAGAAAAGCAAAGACGATGAAAGCACATGTAGGGACTTACAGTTAAAATAGTAAGCCTGAATTACGTGACAGAAGCAAAAATGATGCTTTCGGGAAAAGTTGAGAGGGGAGAAAGAAATGCATACATATTGTGACAAACAGAGTTTTGTTTGGGAGTGGAGAGATTTGGGGGAGTAAGATGTCATTTCTGTAGAAAATGATGTCATTTCCGTAGAAAATGACATCTGTTTAAGGAGAAAGACCATTAGGGATAAAGAAAGGTGTATAAGACGTCTTGAAGTATATTTTAATATATCTCCCATCCTTGCACTGATCATTATTGAGAAACTATTATAGGTTTGCTGTTGGTTTAAATCAGCATTGATAGCTATTAGGTCAAAATAATTATCACTTTAACTTACATCACATTTGGGGAAAAATGACTTTCATAGAATTTTTTGAAAGGAATTAACTGATTAATGTCATTTTTTAAACTTTGAGATTTCTTTCAAAATAAACATATATTTCATATGATAACTGAGGTAGATACGTTTGACATAAAATTTCTTGCAAATGTGAAAATTCTGTCTGTGTTGCATAACCAGCTCTTTTCTCTCAAGGACTTCTCAGCACTTGGAACTGTACTCTGTGGGTACTTAAACTTTAATTGATGATCATAAGCATTTCATTTGTATTTTCATTTTCTTCCCTTGGCCCATTCTGAAAGACTTTAAAGTTAGACATTTCAAAGTCCCTGGTTTCAATTGTTTTATCATACCTTTTAATTTTTCCAAAGATTAAAATAACAAAAGCCCCTTTGAGATTCCTATATCTAGGTTGGCAGGTGGGTAAACGTTTCTCTGGAGTGACATTCTCTCTTAGTGATGAAATTGCTTCTATCATCTAAGCACCTGTTAGATATCTGGCAGCATGATTTCAAATGACAGTTTCTATGATATCTAGAGCAAGCACAGAAGATATTCTCCAGTGATTTTCCCAACGTAAGAGGGGAAAAAAAAACAGGGGTGGAAAAACAAAGTTAATTCTCTTTTAAATTGTTATTTATCTGCCAGTATAATTATATGTCAGGATCTTAATAAATGCAGAGCACCTGGTATAATATGTTTTATCTGGTCTTGCTCCAAACCAGGAAGACAACCTTAAATGGGCTCAATATACAATTATATCAGAATAAAAAAATTGCATTACACATTTCCTATTTAAATGTGCTGTAATTTCTTTTTAGTTAAAATTGATGTTACTTTAAAAGTAAAAACATCATAAAAATAATATGTTGTGACAAACACAACTTTCAAATTTGTTACAAATGTTAAATTTTAACTTATATTTTCTCGTATTTTATAAATGTGAGTAAACCACATTTTTAAAATCAAAGCAATTAGTGTATAGTAAAATATTTAACACTTTAGCTTTTAGACGAATGGTCTAACCACAAACATTGGCTAATTTATTTCCTTTCCTTTCCAGTGTTAACCTTTAGTGGGAGCTTTGCAGGCATTTTAATTTATTTTAAATTTATGCAAAAATAGATTAGCATTTTCTAGCAATCATTTGTTTTGCATTTTTCGCTTTCAGCCATTTTTTAAGCCACCTGCTGTATTTGCCTTATGTTCAAAGTACGCAGTTGACAGTTACTAATAATGCAGATTAAATTTGCTTATGATGACAGGCAAAACACTAAGTAAACAACATAATCCTGCATTTGTTTCCTCTGTTTAAGTGGTGACTTAAAAGAAACAGGTCTGATTTGCAAGAGCATTAATTTATTACCATTTGGCAAGTCTTATTGAACTGAGATATGGACAGCATGTGAAAGTTAATATAATTAAACAACTTTTCAAGTATAAGTCTGCTTTATACAGTTCAAAAATATGTGTTCAGTCTAAAATAAATATCTTTATTTTTTATATTTTCAGTAGTTATTAGAATTAAGATATAATATCATTAGTAAATAAAAACATCTAGGCTGAACATTTCTGAAGGCAAAAATTGTCAAGGCAAACATATTCTATGTTGTGTGCGTTTCTGCTTTATTCTTCTTGGTGTATTTCTAATAAAGGTATCACAAAACAAATACTCTTAAAATTTAAAAGATAGTGATTGAAACCTGACATATGGGACATTAGTTATACTTTATAAGTCTGTATTTAGGTATTTAGAGAGTACCAAAAATTATGGATGTTGTAGGTAATGGTCCCTGGGAACCATGTACTTTTATCTGAAGAATTGGCCCTGCTTTTACAAACCTTTGCTGTGAATTGTGGCTATATCTGATGTTTCCATGTATTTAACAAGAAAAATATATGTATACTCATGATCCGTTAGTCTTTTCCACATGAGTATTTCTTGGATGCTTTTAACTCAGGGATTATGTCTTTGAATGTATTGAGCCAAAAGCAATACAAACAAATTACATTCAATTTATCCCTGTAAATAATGTAGAAACTAAAAATTATTATGCATCATGCTCATCTATGAATGTCAAAATATTTATTTTATATTTAACACGTTGAATTAATTTTTGCCCATCTATATTATCATGATACATATCTTACAGAGTTTTGTTTTAAACCATGCATAAACAAACTCATAAGAGTTTATCAAAATGAGTGGAAGATTTGGTTTGGCCATTTCAGTATTCAGCCAGTCCTAGAAGGAATCGGAACATAAAAAGTTATACTCAAAATAATGATTTCTAACGTTTGAGCACTCTCTAAGTGCCAGACTTTGTGCTAATTGTTTTTATTCATAATTTATTTAATACTCGTATATCTCTAAGGTGGATAATATCGTTTACCACCACTTTGTAGATAAAGAAAATGAGGCACAGAGATTTTTTTTTTTTTTTTTTTTGCAAGGGGTAAAATGTGTTGAGTTGCAACTGGAAGACAAACACAATGGAATGCTTTCAGGGCCTCTGGTGTAATCATTCCGAGGTGCTATCTATGTTACTCCCAGTGGGTGAAGGAAGAATGGAAACATTAGAACTTCGTGAGGACCATGGATGGATTCATTGGCTTAAACCTTTTCTTTCTCCTACATGTGACATAAAGGAAAGAGGCAGAATTTGCAAGAGGAAAGGCTGTGTAACAATACCAAAGCCAAAGATCCTGGCTTTAAAAAGAGCATTTGGTTATTAGCTCTGGAATATGTAACCTTCCTGAACTTCAGTTGTCTAATCTGTTTATTGGGAAAAATAATGTCTATCAGCATATTTCTCACCAATGACAGTAAAAGCCAAATGATAATGGAGTATTTTTAAGGTGCTGAGAGAAAATCGTTTCACATAAAAAAATACAAAAATATAACAAAAGTAGAAAATGACAATCAGCTAAACTCACAAAGAATGAAGTTAATAGTTATTATTGTGGACCCACAATAACCCATAGGGTTTATCACTAACAAATCCTTGTTGAAGAAATACTGAAGAATGCATTTGAGAAAGAAGGAAATCGAAGGCATAAGGAAGGAATAACTTGCAAGTAGGAACAGTGCACAGGAATTTTAAATCTGAGGGCAAATCTAAAGAGCACTGACTATGTAAACTCTGACCCCTTCTTCACTGAGCTTACAATCTAGCAGGGAGGTTGATCTTAAATAATTCATGACACTTCTCTTGAGTAGGAAAAAATGCTGTTTGTAGATAAAGATACAAGTAGCAGTTTTCTTTCTGAATGTTAATGAGAGAATAAAATTTAATATGTCTCCATGGGCATAATTTAAAGGTCATTAAAACATTTGAATATTGAAATGGATCCTCTTTCATCACAAACCTGAACTCCTATATCGAGGCATCAACTCTGCTCCTTCTATAGTTTATGCTTTTGTTTGTAGTTTTTCAAACACACTAAACTGTTATTTTTAGTTTTTACTCCTACACGTGAAGGAATACACACTTTCACCTACTTTTCATCTACCTCCTTCAGATTCAGCTCCAAGACCATCTCCTGCTAGAAGCCTTTCTTGCTCCTTTCCAACTTTATCCAATTAAATTAGACATTCCTCTTTGGTGCCCTAGAGTATACTCTGTCTGATTCCTTTGTTTTGTTTGTTTGATAGGGTCTCATTCCCATTGCTCAGACAGGAGTGCAGTGGAGCAAACTTGGCTCACCACAGACTTGATCTCTTTGGGCTCAGGTGATTCTACCACATCAGCTTCCTGAGTAACTGGGACTAGAGGTGCATGACACTATGCCTGTGTAATTTTTGTATGTTTTGTAGAGACAGGATTTTGCCATGTTGCCCATGATGGTCTTAAACTCCTAGGCTCAAGTGATCCTCCTGCCTTGGCCTCCCAAAGTGCTGCTTTTGCAGATGCGAGCCATTGAACCTGGCCATGACTCCTACTTAAGTTTTCATAAACTACATTAAACAAATTTGTTTTTATGTTAGTATCCCCAACAAGATGTTAAATTACTCAAGGCAAGATAATACGGTACTTATATATTTTTTCAATGATCATCCCTGGCCCCATTTTGGGGAACATGGTCTTATATGATTACCTAAAATATAAGGCAAAATGTCAATTAGTATTGCAGATAGCAACACAAATGTTGAAGTGACCTAGAGAGGATGTCATGTTATCAGAGGTCTGATGTAATTCTAACAAGTTTCTACAGATATTTAAGCGACAAGTTCCTTAAATCTTACAGTGGAGAACTCTTTCAACTATTTAATTAAACTTTTAATTGTTTACTACAAAGTAATTTCAAATTTAAGAGACAATGCCAAACATCATACAAAAACCTGCCTTATACCCTTCATCTATATTCACCAATTTTTAGCATTTTGCCACATTCACTTTTTCTCTATTTATACATTATTATTATTGGTGCTATTGTATTGGCTAAACAATTTGAGAGTAACTGGAGTATATACCTCTTAAAAATAAGAACATTCACTTCTGTGCACATAATTATTAAATTCATGAAATTTTAAATGTGTACATTTTGTTACCTAAGAGATAGCCCATATTAAAATTGTTCTCATTATTCAGTAGTTTCCTCTATGTATTTCCTTTCTCCAAACCAAAATTCAAACCAAAATCACCCTTTGCATTTACCTGTCATACTTGGTCTCCTTTAATTTGGAAAGTCTTTGTGTTTCTTGACATTTTTATTTTGGATGATTAGACTTGTTCTTCTATAGACTGAGGTTATCTGGAGTTTGTTCCTCATTACTTTCAGGTTATGCAGGGCAGGAACACTGCATGAGTGGTGTTAGCACCTTAGGAGGCACATCATGTCAGTTTGATCCAATATTGGAGATGTGAACTTTGCTCACTTGGGAAGATGGCATTTGCCAGCTTTCTTAATCACTGGATTACCATTTGTAATCATTAGCATTTGTAATATGAGAAAAAATGACTTAGCCAATGTCCAAATTCTCACCCAATATTTTCAGCGTCTATTGATCATTCCTGGATAAATTAATTATAATTATGATGATTCAAAAAGGATGTTCTTACTATTTCATTTTTTCTCCATTTATTCATTAATATTCCACTCTAAGGAAGTGCTCTCCCTTATTTCCTATAGGTTAGCTAATTCATTTATTTATGTATTTATTCATATCATAACCTTGGCTTCATGGATACTTACTTTTTTCCTTGAGTTTTCACTACTGTCAGTGTTTTTTTTTTTTTTTTGGTGCTCAAATAATCTCAGATTTGACTAGTGGAAGTTGCTTAAAGTGGGTCTTATGGCCTTTTGTTATGCACTCATTAGTTTTTAATTCTCTACTTTCTGACATGCCAAGATATCCCACGCTCACTTTCTACTTCCCTTAATCCAGCTTTGGAATTAAACATTACTCCATTATTCCGTGGTGTGCAGTTTTATGTAAACCTACATAAAAAGGCCAAGGAAGCTGAGGGGCTGAAGAAGGTAACTGACAAATCTAATTTCTTGGACAGAAACATTTAATAGGGACTTACAAACCAAATCCATGTCTCAGGTTGCCCTGAGACTAGGCAGTGGATCCCTACACCCTAACCTCAGACCCAGGTCTTATATACCATAGGAGTTTGCCTAAGGGCAGCATTCATGGTAAGTACGTGAAAATAGAAATTTTAGAGGCATTCCCGGAATTAGCAGGGTTTAATCAGAAGTCAAAATGGTGGATTAGCACCCAGGATGGAATTACTTCAGCCTCCACATACATGGAGCTGTCATTACTTCTAATGAGGACAATTATTTAGAAACTAAGGTGTATGTGTTAGTTGTATTTATATATGTATAAATTTTACATACACACAAATAAGTCATACCTTCATACTGATAGTTCTATTTTCAATTCAATACTGCAGAATTATTTCATGCCTTCTCCCATGCCATATCAACCTTTTTCTTTTACGTGAACACTCTGTAACTACAGCTAAGTAGCTACATGGAAACTCTGGCTCCCAGCATCAATACATTTCCTCATTTGCTCAATCCTACAAAACACACAATGCAGTTTCAAAATTGCTGCGCCCTTATTACTTAGAACAACAAACATATTAATTAGCAATCAATATTCTTAAAGGTCTTTTTACATGTAGAGGGAGGGAATATAGTCTAAGTACTCTTTTCAAAAGTTACTTATGTTTATCCATTTTTACTTCTTTGTGATGTGTTGCTAACTGGCAACACAATTCGATTCATTGTTTTCTATTTGTATTCAATTTTAATTTTTTCTTCATTTTTGTTGATTTAATTTTATTTATAAATATACAAATGGTCATGTTTCCAAGTCAAACTTTGCAAGCAAGCACATGCAAAGAAATGTTATGTGGTTCTCCATTCCTTTTCCCATATTTAAAATCATCCTCTGTTGGTAACAAATTTCATAGCTTCTTATTGCCTTTCTATGTTTTATTTGCAAAAATGAGGAATACATATGTATAAACACATGCATATATAGATACATAACAGCATGCTACCTTTTTTTAAGTTTAACAATATATTTTGGAAATCACAAATCATTACATAACAATTTATACATACCAGTCTGTTTTTTGTATTGCTTCATCCTTTGCCAATATTTTAGATATGAAATTCAGGTTATTTACAATGTTTTGCAATAAAACATAATGCCATAACCAATAAACTTATGCATATGTATTTTGTACAGTAGAAGATATTTCTTCATGAGAAAATTCTTGGAATTGAGTTTGCTGAGTGTGTCTATGCAATTTTCTTAGATGTTTCCAAATCCACCTCCACATATATTGAACCATTTTGTTTGCCTGCTAGCTGTGTATAACCCTGTCTACCCACAGCCTTGCCCATACACTGTGCTTTCCATATGACAAGTGAGAGACGGTATATCGGTATAGTTTTAATTTTCATTTATCTTACTATGGGTGCATTTTTGAAGCGTCTGTAATTATCTTTTTCTTACAGCTTACATTGAATGCATCAGCAAATCCTACTAGACCTATCTTCAGATTTATTCCAAACCATATTTCTCACCACCTCTACTGCCAACATCTTTAATCCAAAGCAGCATGATTACTTACCTATAAGTAATTACTCACCTATGAGTAATTACATAATTACTCACCCAGCAGTTCCCTCCTGACTGGACTCCTGCTTCCACCCTTTCATTACTATAGTATACGCTCAACAAAGTGGTCAAAGTGATACTTTTAAATTCTGGCAGATTATTAAACTCCCTGCTTAAAACTCTCCAATGGTTTCTTATCACACACAGCTAACAGCCAAAGTTCTTGTAATAACCCCCAGGGCCCTAAAATCATCTCTGACCTCATTCCATCTGTCCCTCCCTGCCTCCCTCTGCTCTAGACATGTGCACTATGCCTGCTCTGTCCTCAGGGCCCTGCACTGGTCTCCCTCCCTCCCATCTAAAACACTCTCACTTCAGAGGTTCAGGTGGCCAAGGATCCACCAGTTGTCTTTGTTCACACTTCCCTTTCTTGGGGAGGCTTTCAGTGACCTCCCATACACTGAGTTATCTTCCTTTGTCATCTGTTCCCCTGAGAACTGAAAAGCCTATGAAGGTAGGGAGTGCCTGGTGTTTACCAAGTATTTTTGATTGAATAAATAACATACAGTGAATACTATATTACTAATGGAGTGAGCTTTATTTTATTTTATTTGTTTATTTCAGTGACCAGAGAATACTAAGATCATAGTTGACATTCCCTAATTACTCAAAAACTGAAAAAGAAAGATGGCTTTTAAGGACTTTCTTTCCCACATTATTAACATCTACAAATATACTCACTGACAAATGTTCCCTCAGTTATGAGCCAGATCCTTGTGAATAACAATGATGAAAATGTCTTTTTTCAACAAATAAAAATGTGCATATACATATATATCTGTAAAACATTTATTTTGCATTTCATTATATTGACATATATAGATAGTTTGAGTTAATTGAATCAATAGTAAGATTAAGCATATTTTCATATACAACCTTTGTATAATTTAGAACCTTCTTTAAATGCTCTATTTAAAAAATAATTTTCAATAGATATTTTTTGGAGGAGGAGTAAATTGACACTTCGTCACATAGGGGTGTCCATTCTTTTGGCTTCCCCAGGCCGCAATGGAAGAAGAAGAATTGTCTTGGACCACACATAAAATGCACTAACACTAACCATAGCTGATGAGCCAAAAAAAAAAAAAAGAAAAAAAATGCAAAAAAAATCTCATAACTTTTTTCTTCAAAAAATATAAAAACTGGGATACATGTGCAGAACATGCATGTTTGTTACATAAATAAACATGTGCTGCTACACTATTGACCAGTCCTCTAAGTTCTCTTCTCTCGCCTCCAGCCCACCAACAGACCCTGGTGTGTGTTGCTCCCTTCTCTGTGTTCATGTGTTCTCATTGTTCAATTCCTACTTATGAGTGAGAACATGCAGTGTTTGGTTTTCTGTTCCTGTGTTGGTTTTCTGAGGATGATGTCTTCCAGCTTCATCTATCTCCCTGCAAAGGACATGATCTCATTTATTTTTATGGCTGCATAGCATTCCTTGGTGTATATGTAATACATTTTCTTTATCCAGTTTATCATTGATGGGCATTTGGGTTGGTTCCATGATCTTTGCTATTGTAAATAGTGCTGGAGTAAACATATGTGTGCGTGTGTTTTTATAGTAGAATGATTTATATTTCTTTGGGTATATACCAAGTAATGTGATTGGTGGGTCAAATGGTATTTCTGGTTCTAGATCCTTGGGAAATCACCATACTGTCTTCCACAATGGTTGAAATAATGTGTATTACCACCAACAGTGTAAAAGCATTTCTATTTCTCCACAGCCTTGCCAGCATCTATTGTTTCCTGACTTTTTAATAATCGCCATTCTGAGTGGTGTGAGATGGTATCTCATTGTGGTATTGACTTGCGTTTCTCTGATGATCAGTGATGAGTTTTTTTTCATATGTTTGTTGGTCATATAAATGTCTTCTTTTGAGAAGTCTGTTCATATCCTTTGCCCACTTTTTGATGGGGTGTTTGTTTCTTGTAAATTTGTTTAAGCTCCTTGTAAATTCAGGATATTAGACCTTTGTCAGATGAGTAGATTGCAAAAATTTTCTCCCATTCTATAGATTACCTGTTCACTCTGATGATAGTTTCTTTTGCTGTGCAGAAGCTCTTTAGTTTAATTAGATCCCATTTGTCAATTTTGGCTTTCGTTGCAATTGGTGTTGTCATTTTTGTCATGAAGTCTTTGCCCATGCCTATGTCCTAAATGGTATTGCCTAAGTTTTCTGCTAGAATTTTTATGGTTTGGGGTTTTACATTTAAGTCTTTAATCCATCTTGAGTTAATTTTTGTATAAGGTGTAAGGAAGGGATTCAGTTTCAGTTTTCTGCATATGGCTAGCCAGTTTTCCCAGCACCATTTATTGAATAGGAGATCGTTTCCCCATTGCTTGTTTTTATCTGGTTTGTCGAAGACCAGATGGTTGTAGATGTGTGGTGTTATTTCTGATGTATCTGTTCCACTCCATTGGTCAATATGTCTGTTTTGGTACCAGTATCATGCTGTTTTGGTTACTGTGGCCTTGTAGTATAGTTGGAAGTCAGGTAGCGTGATGCCTCTAGCTTTGTTCTTTTTGATTCAGATTGTCTTGGCTATATGGGGTCTTCTTTGATTCCATAAAAAACTATTTAAAATATTTTTTTTCTAATTCTGTGAATAATTTCAATGGTAGTTTTTGATGGGAATAGTGTTGAATCTATACATTACTTTGGGCAGTATGGCCATTTTCATGATATTAGTTCTTCCCATTCATGAGGATGGAATTTTTGTTTATTTGTTTGTGTCCTCTCTTATTTCGTTGAGCAGTGGTTTGTAGTTCTCCTTGAAGAGATCCTTCACATCTCTTGTTAGCTGTATGTATTCTTAGGTATTTTATTTGCCTTTGTAGAGATTGTAAATGAGAGTTCATTCATGATTTGGCTCTCTACTTGTCTATTGTTGGTATAAAGGTATGCTTGTGATTTTTTCACATTGTTTTTATATCGAGACTTTGTTGAAGTTGCCTATCAGTTTAAGGAGTTTTGGGGCTGAGATGATGGGGTTTTCTAAATATAAAATCATGTCATCTGCAAACAGACATTTTGACTTCCTTTCTTCCTATTTGAATACCCTTTACTTCTTTCTCTTGCCTGATTGCCCTGGCAAGAACTTCCAATACCATGTTGAATAGAAGTGGTGAGAGAGGGCATCCTTGTCTTCTACCGGTTTTCAAAGAGAATGCTTCCAGCTATTGCCCATTCAATTTGATACTGGTTGTGGGCTTGTCATAAATAGCTCTTATTATCTTGAGATATTTTCCATCAACACCTAGTTTATTGAGAGTTTTAAACATGAAGTGATGCTGAATTTTATCAAAGGCCTTTTCTGCATCTATTGAGATAATCATGTCGTTTTTGTCTTTGGTGCTGTTTATGTGATGAAAATCCCATAATATTCTAAGAAAGTTTACGAATTCGTGTTGGGTCACATTCAAAGCTGTCTTGGACTGCATGCAGCCTGAGGGCCATGGGTTGGACAAGCTTGACACAGGTGGAAACTCCTGCAGTTGGTAATTTATGTATTTATTTGTAGACATTCTACCAGTATTTACAACATTATATATTGGGTAAACCTTCCCTCTGCATTTAAAATGTCATTTATATAGTTCTATTATTGGGTCCTATATTCTGTTTTATAAGTATATTTGTCACTTTTTAAAAGAATACCTCTCTGTTTTAATTGCTATTATTTTAAAGTACATGTTGATAATCTCTAATCTGGGCTTTGACCTTTCTGTTCAAAAATTTTTGGCTACTTTCATAAACTTACACTTTCAGCTGGACTTAAAAAATTATTTATTTTTTTCTTTAATTTAGAGACTAGGTCTCACTTTGTTGCACAGGCTGCAGTGCAGTGACTGAATCACAGCTAACTGCTGCCTAGAACTCCTGGCCTCAAGGGATCCTCCCATCTCAGCCTCTTCGGTAGCTAGAACTGCAAGTGCCCATTATGCTCAGCTAACTTACTTTTAGTTTTTGCAGAGATGGAGGTCTCGCCAGTTTGTGAGGTTGATCTCAAACTCCTGGGCTCAAGTGATCCTTCGCCCTTAGCCTCACAAAGTGCTGAGTTTACAGGCATAAGCCATCATACTCCAACCTAAATGGACTTTTAAAAAAATCTAATTCCAATAAGAACATTTAGGATTTTCATTGTAAATGCTTTAAAAATATTTATTACTTTGGGAGCAATTAATGGCTTTATAATATTGAACCTTCATATTTATAAACATAGATTATTATTTAGTCCTTAAAAATATTATAAAGTACTATTTGTTACTTGGTAGCTTCCTGAAAAGTTTTCAGTCATTTTTTTCTTATATAGGGATCTAATGCAGTTGCTAAGTTTCTACTATTTTTTCCCCAGTTTTCTCAATCCTGCAGGTCATTCCCATCATCCATTCATTTAAAGAAATAGTTGTTAATAGCTAATACTAACTAAGCTTCTACTAAGCCCAAGGAGTGAAGGAACTAGTGCCTAGTCATGGGCTTTTTACTAAATAAATATTATAAATGAATATCTACATGGCAACTTATAAAAGAGAGTAGAGAGCTCATAGTTCAAACCATGCATTCCATTGCAAAGGCAGATAAGGCCTGGATGTAAAAGGTAAAGTTGAACAGCACATCTAAGTAACACCAAAGACAAACTTTCTCTATTTTTTAAGGGAAGGGTTGAAAGAAGCTAATATCTCTTTACTATGACAGGAAAATCCCAAAGATGTTTTTGTTCTGAGTTGAAACAAGTTCTGAGTGGAGTTGTTATTCACACTTTATTAAAAAGATGAAGGATGGAAATGTGCAATATACGATTCAGGAGGGAAAAGTCAATTAAAGGATTTAGGAATAAAAAAATAATATTTTGGACATAGACCAAATATGAAAGCTGAACCAAGACGCCAAAAACAGATGTTGAAAAACCATTTTGAATTAATTAGGAAGATCAGCAAAAAGCAAAAAAATTAACATCGACAATTGGAGTTGAAACTTCTAAAAATCTGTATGTGTGTTGTGCCTGTGTGTATTGCAAATGAATATGGATGCTGAAATACTTCAATATATAGTAAAAATACTTTCTAGATATTTTAGATATTGCCATCTTACCAAATCAAAAACTCCAATCGATACCATGAAGTGCAGGTATTGTTTATAAGTATAACAACAAAACTAAAATTGTAAGGAATGGTGAATACAATATCCAGAAAATTTCAAGTGCCATGATATTTGATATTAAATTAGTGGTTAAACACAAAATGCAAAAACTTTTCTATCTTATTATTTGCCAAAAATATATTTAAGATGGTTTACTGATTTACTATTTAAGGTATAGAAACTAATTGCAAGCCTAAGTCTAATAAGGAAAATTAAATTATAAATTAAATCTTCCAAGTCCAAGGGAAATAAAGCGGCTACTGATTTAAAAAAATAATTCAAAATTAACCCTCTTTTTCCTAAAGGAGAAAAAAACAGCATTGGAGTCATCCTAGAAATATCTAAAAAGAACAACTTTTCTGATAACTACATCAGATCCCGTAATAAAAAATATAAGAACAAAATCATCTGTCATACTAAAGCCATGTGTACATTTGTAGAACCTTCCCCATACTTAGAAGTTTTCAGCTTTGACTTCACATTAGAATTACCTGGAGTGTTTTTTAAAAATACTAATGCCCAGGACTCATCTCAGACAAATTAAATCAGAATTTGGGGTAGGTCCAGGCATGAGTAATTTTCAAAAGCTCCCTAGTTAATTCCAACGTGCATCCTCTGTAGAGGTACGTTGATCTGGGATAGGAGATAGTTTAGGCATAGTCAGTAAAATCTTGGAGTTTATGAGAGTCAGCTTCTCTCTCTTCATTTTAGCTAAAAAGCTTGCATATCATAAATAGATGGTAAACTGTTTACATGGATCCTTCCTCAAAGTAGCCCACTCAACAATAGAGTTGGAAGAAAGTGCACTGATTAAAACCATTCATTCAGTGAATATTTCCTGAAGACTTACTCTATTCCTGGTACTATTTTTGTGTAGTGGAGTTTAGTGGAGAACAGATTTTACCTTTGGTAAATGCAGTATGCAAGGGAAAACAGTCAATGAAATGTTCCATGACAAAAAAGATGAAGCTTTTAGTCCTCAAAGATGTGATCAGAAAGCAGTCACTTCAACACACAGTCTGTGTTAAGTACTAGAAAACTTAGAACAGTTAACCATGCTTTGATGATATAAGTGAGATTTTCATAAAAAGGGTAAGTGGAAGATGAACACTTTTCTCCCTCTCTGTTGTTTCTACGTTGCCCCACCAAGCTGATCTTCTTTTAGAGTTTCAGGAGGAAGAGTGAGTAGCTGTTTGATAGGCTTGGGGTGAAGGCTTGGGGTTAAGCATTTGTGGCTTAACACATTCTTTTCTCTTTCAGGTCTTTTCTTCTTAAAGAAAGTAAATATTATGTCCTGCTCTTTCTCCCCCTCGCAAAAGTCACCTGAGTCAGGTCCAAGTCTGTCTTCTTGTACAGGGTTTGGGCACCTTTTTCTCTGAGTTCTCTAAGCACTAATCAGTGTGAGAGAGTGAGTGTGCAACGTCTCCATTCTGTAGACCCAACTCAACATTGTATGTGCTATCACAAGGCCCAGGCCTGGGTAACAATGAGGAAGCTTGTTGATGACTTTCTATTCTACCCATAGTTTTTAGTCCAGCCTTACCATTAATTAGGTTGATAGCCTGATTATTGAATACAATATTTGATTCTCCTATTTCTTCCTGTTATTATGGAGGTTTTATTGGGAAAGTCAGAAGAGTATAAAAGCATAATTAATTATTATCCTTAGAAGTTCATTAATAATAATACAAAAGGATTTAAATAGCCACAATTCTGGGAAAAAAAAAAAAAGAAACAAGAATTCATCACCTTTCTACTGAAAGGTCGAAGAGACCAAGTGGCCTAATTTCAGATGACTACCCCAGTTCCTTAGATACAAATATCCCCAGAGTGGAAAAGGTCATTTCATGAGGAAACCAGCATTGTAGAGTGACACTAGAAAACCTATCCATCTTCTGCTAGCCAATTTTTGTTCACTAGAGAACATACTATTTTGTAAATTGATCACCTTATCAGATCTTAACAGGAAGAACATATTTTTTCACATGTGAAGTGAATTTTTTAATTGTTATTTCAAAAACTTTTTCTGTAGCTTTTTCTGATGCAAGGTCACAGAATCCATCTTTGGATAAAGCTTTATTGTTTTTGAGGATAAAGGGAGAAATGTGCTCCTGGATTATGCAAAGGCTAGGCAAAAGTAGCCAAGCATTTTGTTAAAACGCTTTGATGTGATGGGTCTTTTTGTATAAACAAAGAGAAAAAAGCTACCATGTAGAACTAATCATTTTGTATTTTTTTAAGTGAAGCATTATTAATAGAGTTGAACCCATGTTATGCCTTTCTGAATCACTTTATTTCCTTCTAGTCTAAGAGTTTTACAGTTTCCTTTCATGTTTGTCAATTTTTATAAGAAATGTTCGTATGTTGCTGTATGGTAAACGCACCTGATAGCAGTAACTTCAGCATACCCTGAGAATGACCCTGTGTGGCACAGGCACCTGAATGTGTGTTTCTAGCTGGGGAATTCTGGAATGGCCAATCCAGACATTCAATCCTTGTCTATGAGGGACATCCGAGCCTCTGGCCCATGCCATGGAACGCAGGCCCTATAGTCCCCCCCACCGCCCCCACTCCCCGTATTTTAGGTTGCATGAAGGTGGCCAGATGGAGGTTGTTAGGAAAAAGGGTGTTAAAAGAAAGTTCTGTATAAACAGCATGCCTTTTGTAAGTGGTTGCAGTCTTCCTGTTCTGGCCACTGCCACTACACTCTCTCCCCTATATGTAAGCTCCAATAAAACTCCATGTCTCATTTGCTGGCAGAGCATCCCTAATCATAGTACAGATTAATGAGTTTAAAGCAAAGAGGAATTTGCTGAACAATTGGTAAAATGTAATACTTCAACGAGAATCACCTTCCCCCAAAATAAGGAAAAAAGGAAACTATATAAGTATTAGAAAAAATAAGATAATTATCTTGTATCCATAATTCATAATTAAGAAATAAAACTCAGAAGCCATAAAATCACATATGCAATCATATATTAATAATATGTAAATGCAATAATCAATATAAATAAAATCAAAATTAAAATGATAAATATTTTTTCAAATAAAAAATATTTGCAACAAGTATCTCAAATAACTAATTTCCTTAAAATATAAATAGCTTCTACAAATCGACATGAAAAAAGCTCATTTTAAAAATGTGGACAAATTATCTGAACTGGCAGTTCACAAAAGAGGAAATGCACATTTCTGAGGCAGGCAAATAGGGTCTGGAGGCAGGGAACCTAAAGACTTCCTAGAACTAAATTAAACGGAAAAACCCTAACTTTCTAACCTCAAGTAAATAACTTTGTAACTTCACTTCAGCTATGCCAAGAAACATCCTCTTCATTTGCATAGGGTGTACACCAAGTAAATAACTTTGTAGCTTCACTTCAACCTCTTCATTTATATAGGATTTACACCAAGTAACCAGTGGGAAACCTTTAGAGGGTATTTAAACGCCAAACAATTCTGTAACCCGTGCTCTTGGGCCACTTGCTTGAGCCAGCTTACACTCTGTGGAGTGTGCTTTTATTTTAATAAATCTGTGCTTTTCTTTCATTGCTTTGTTTGTGCGTTTTGTACAATTATTTGTTCAAAATGACAAGAATCTGGATACCTTCCACCGGTAACATTTCTCTTAAATATGTACACAATGTTCAAACTCACTTAAAATTTAAAACTATACTAAAATATCAGATTATTAAAAGTTTGATAAAACACTGTTGATAAAGAGAGAGACAAACAGGCAATATAATGGAGATAAATCTACACACCCTGCCATACTTAAGAGATTCACCTTTACAAAAAAAAATGCATTTATGACTTTTAAGGAGAAAATTTCATTACTGTTAATAAAAAAGTTATATATAGAACACTATGTATATTATTGTGCTATTTTTGTTTTTAAAGGGGAAATATATTTATAAACATGCTCATATTTTTATAGAATATCCCTGAAACTGAATACAGGAAGGCTTATTAAAAGCTGTTGCTTCTGGAGAAGGTGAGTGGTTGCATTGGAAACAGAATGAGAGAAACTTCACTGTATACCTTTCATATGATATTCAAAAATGAAATAAAAATAATATTGGTGCAGAACACCCATAGTTTGTTTGGTAGTACCTTTCATTCTCCTCACAGGACCACTTATTGATTAGGATCGTTTTCATTTATTTCTCTCATCTATGCTTTATTCAGTCAGGAAAGTAGGAAAGATACAGAAAGTAGAATGGCGTTGTTCTTCAGAAATAAATGTCAATGTCAAGCAATTACACTGTTACATAGTGATTCAAATAATTGAACTGATCTGAAATGGTATGATACTTCTCCACAGACAGATAATACACATTCATGTTAATGGTAGATATTTATTCGATTTTTCAATATCTGAGGTGTGTTATTTAGAGTATTGGTGCATTACATACTCTTGACCTTCGTTCCAAATTTTTGTTTTTACCTGAGAGTTTTATTTGGGAGTATTGACATTCTTAAGTATGTGAATAATAATAATAATAATAACAACTATAATAGGGATAATTTGAAACCGTAAAAGATTTGTTGAGCTCATAAAGCAATATTACATTTTTCAAGCCAGTTATGTTTGGCACTGTTAATATTCAAATCTGCAAACCACACTTTCTATCTGTCTAATAACAAATAAAATTGTTACACTTAAGATAATAATCAGATTTGTAGCTACTTCAGCCATTTATAAATAAGCCACAAACCCAGAAATGAGTTCCTAGAAGAGATTTATCCCATTTTGCTTCACTGAGGGGTCTCACATCAACGTGCTGCTTTCAAGGGCTTATACATACCAAACAATTAAAATAGTTATTAAAGTCCTTATCCCATTACAAACGGTGCCCTATGAATTTTGTATACAAGCAGTGTTGTCTAGTAATGACCTCAGGAGCACTGTCTGGGTTGCCTGGCATGAACTTGCTAAGCTGGAAAAATGGGGCTCCCCTTTCCAGGAAGAGAAGCCATTCCTGACCTCAGCTTGGAGGGGAAAAATGTCTCAGTTCTTCAAAATTTCCAGGTATTTCAGCCAGCAACCCTAACCTGCCCTGAACGGTTATTTGTCTCCAATTTTTTATTGCCATAGCAGTCTGCTTGTCCCTGAGTCCCACAAGTTCACTCCTGTGCTTTCTTCATTAAAAAACAAACAAATCATCAATGAGGAGAGACTTTTCTCTGCTGGAATCATTTTGGAAAATCCGTTTCACTGTGTGGCTAGCTGTGTCCTAGACCACATACAAAGCTCCAAAGGATGCCAAGAGGACTTGTTCTACTCTATGAATTTCTGTTTCAAATCCTAGTATTGCTCAGACCTCTTCCTTGACACATTATCTCATTTAATCCTTATACCAACTCAGTGATATAGCTGCTACGATCATTCTCATTTCACAGATGAGAAAAATGAGTCATGGAGTACAGTATAGTAGTAAACATCACACAATCAGCTAATTATAAAGTTTATTTTTGAACAGAGGTTCATCGTTTAATCCTTAATTTCTAATTTGCATGACCGTTTTCATGGTTGTCATTTGCTATATGTTGTCAATAAATCAGTAAATAGCTGATAGAGTAATCCTAAGATACCTATCGAAAGTAGAACTTTTGAAATGAAAATATATATGCTGCAGCTTTATTTCATGCTAGCTCTTTTAAATATGCTTGTTCAATCTTCATAAATTTTTCCTACAATACATTTTTAAAAAGCTGTCACAGGTCTTCTCACAGGTCTGGAATGTAACCATATCCTATAGCAAGCTCATTTTGCTTCTCTTTAAATATGACTGTCTAGACATATTTACCTTCCTCATTTTGGGTGTTTAATAAATTGTTCTCGAAGAACCACAGGTTATTACTTGCCTGGATATTACCTCAGGATACCTTCCAGATTATGATGTTCAGTATTTTATTCCCAAGCAAAGGGGAAACTCTCTTTGCCTCTAAAAAGCAATTTTCCATATTCAATCCTGATTTACTCATTCTCCACACCCTTATCCCTTAAAACTTTCTGGATAGAAGAGGATCATAGGAAACTATGTTTCTAATAAGTTCACACTCATTTTTTAAAGGAGAGTTTAAACTCCTAAATTAGTAAATATTGATAGTTTTGTATTGAATTTTTCTGAATACTGAAGAAATTTTATAGCATCATGACTCAGAATAATTCTCGATCTTACAGGTCAATGAAATAACATTTTTCAATCATGGGAAAGCAGCTACTGTCATGAAATAATTCCAATTGTGTATTGAAAATTTTGCACATGAATAAGATGTTTCCTTTCCTAAGTATCAACGTATTTTATCTTGCGCTGTGATATTGAGTAACAATTTTAGGAATACTTCTTTTATTCACTGGGAATCTCACAATAACCACTAGTTTCCCAAGACATTAGGTTTTATTGCAATTTGATTGCTGCTTAAGAAAACTCAGCTCTCTGCTTCTGAAATCACTTCCAATTTATTAATAGAAGTTATTCTCACCATACTGTGATTTTGTTATGTTATATATATTTACAAATAACATAAGAAATGGAGTAGAAGGATTTTCTTGCTAAATGATTTTAAGTTTCTAACAGTTCAGCCATAGCCACTTTCTAGGTTATATGTATCATCTAAAATTGCAAGTCATTTTTTGATCACCTACATTTTATACATTGGTTTATTTCTCAAAATATAGCATTTTTTAATAAAAGGACTATTTTTCTTGGGCAAAATGGGAGCGTGCAATAAGAACATAACAAAAACAAAGAAGAGATTCATAAGGATGTGTTTCTGTCTACTGTGTAAATAAGGAGACTGAAACACACTCTGCATTGGAGATGACATTCCATGTGGTTTGATCATAGGTAGGATAAAGATACCAGCTGATTGCAATCAGCTGTAGCTTGCTGAGGAATTCCGGGGCTTCCTCAGAGTGTGTTTTAGCCTATCAATTCTATTGGGTGTCTTTATACAAGACTCATCTTCCTGATGTGTACAGTGGGAATAAAAATCTCTATTTCATTATTTTGAAGATTAAGTAGCAAATGAGAAGTACTCAGTGCAAAACCTGTCCTGTAATAGTAAATAAACCAAAGCTATCTTCCTTCATCAGTCACTTCATGTTCCTATGTAGAACTCAAACTTATTTTGTTCTTTTTACATTTTGCCAGTGATTGTTCTTTTTCTTTAATTTGCATTAAATTTTTCAGATTAACTAAAACTAAAGTAAAGCTTCTCTGAGTAAATATAAGCTTCAACTTATAGAGCTGTGTCTCTTTTGTAAGACTTCCAATACTTGTTTAACTTTGAATGCATGTCTGTGGTTATAAATATCTAAATACATATGAGCATGTGTGAACAGATTTATATATACTGCTATGGTCATTACCAGGAAGTGAAGGGAACAAAATAAGTTTGGTTCTTACCTTGAAATAACACGAAAATAAACTCTAGATGGATTAAAGGTGAAACAATGCAAGATAAACTATATAATGTCTTGAAGAAAATATAGAACAAAATTATAAAACATTGAAGTTGCAAATAAAAAAATTCAATATGACTCCAGGGAAAAAATTATATGAAAATTTGATACATATGACTACATAAGAAGCAAAGTCAAACTTTCTGATATTAAAACCTGTGACAACAACAAAAGACAAATGACAAACTAAGAAAGTATTTTCAACATTACAAAGAGTTAATATGGTAAATATTGGTGGCTCTTAAAAACAAATAAGGAACGATGACAATAACCAAAAAGATACAAGATTTTGAGACAAAAAATGAAAATAAAAATGGATAATAAATGCAAGAAAGAACTGAAAATTGTTCAGCCTCTCCAGACAGAAAGATAAAATCCAACCAGACAGTTTTTCTACAGCATATCTTACTGGAAAAAGATGAGAAAGACTTAAAATATTCTCTGTTGGCAATTATAGGACAATTGGCATACACTATTGGCTAGAGTGCAAGTTGATGTAAGATTTCTAGAGATATTTTAAAATAACACTTAAAATTCTATTTAAGGAATGCAAACATTTCTCTTCCCATTCTTATATTACATATATAGGAATGTATAATAAGGAAATAAGTTTGCATAGCTGTATGTATAAAAATGTATGTGGAAGCATAACTTAAAATAGCAAAAATTATAAAAGAAGCCACTTACCATTTATCAGCTTAAAATTTATTAAGCAAATTTTGATATAACACTTTGATGAAACATGATCCAGCCATTAAAATAATGATGTACAATAGGATAACTACTACAGGTAACAATAATTTTTATTTTATTTTATTTTATTTTATTTTGAGACAAGGTCTCATGGTATCACCCAGGCTGGAGCGCAGTGGCATAATCATAGCTCACTGAAGCCTCCAACTCTTTGGTTAAAGCAATCCTTCTGCCTCAGCCTCCTGAGTAGCTGGGATTACAGGTGTGCCCCACTGTGCCCAGCTAATTTTCTTTTTTTACTTTTGTAGAGACAGGGTCTCACTATGTTGCCCAGGCTGGTATCATACTCCTGGCCCAAGCGGTCCTCGTATCTTGGCTTCTCAAAGTGCTGGGATTACAGGCATGAGCCACTGCACCTGGCCATTATATATTTTTAAATAACTAAACGAATGGAATTAGAATGCTCCTAACACAAAGAAATGGTCAATGCTTGAGGTGATGGATACCCCAATTACCCTGACATAGCATGCCTGTGTCAAAACATTACATATAACTCATAAATATATACAACTACATGTACCCATAATAATTAAAATTAGGTAGATGTGTGATTATAACACAAGGAACAATGTTACTGTCACATTTTTCCCAGAGAAAAGTTGTTGTAAATATGTTCAAACATATATATACAGATAAAATTAGAATTTATATAGCAAGACATAAGATAGATTTATTTTGTATTTTTGTGCATTATAATCTATTTTAATTTTTCTTTAAAACAATTATTTATAGTGTAATTCAGTAAAAGTGTTTTTTAAAGAATATATGAACTCACATTTAGCAAAAGTAAATTATTTTAAAGACTATTGGCAAAACTTAATAAATTATGCTTACCTTATATATGAGGTCCTCACAGCTATTTATTATTTTGAATTTCAACCAAATAAAAATGTCATGCTTATAATCAGAGGCATTGGCCTTGATCGCAAACTATGCCTGGGAGTCTGTCCCTCAAAGTAGTAGTTTCTAATGATTAACTTTAATCTCTACATTTTACTGATAAAATTTGTAAATGTACAACACACTTACTAATGTGGCAAGTACATTACTTTTTGTTACAAATTATAGTAGTCCCCTGTTATTCAAAGGGAATATGTTCCAAGAACTTCAGTGGTTGCCTGAAATGTTGGAGAGTTCTGAGCCCTACATACCCTATGTTTTTATCCTGTACATACTTACCTAGGAGGAAGTTCAATTTATAAACAAGGCACAGTGAGAGATTAACAACCACAAGTAATAATAAAATAGAACAATGGTATCAATATACCAGCATCACTACTCTTGCTTTTGGGGGCCATCGTAAAGTCAAAGAAAAGTGACTTGAACAGAAGCAGTGTAATGCCACAACAGTCCATGCAATAGGTAAGGCAGCTGCTAAGTGACTCAGTGGCAAGGACCATAGACAGGACGGAGATGCTGGACAAAGGGTCGATTCACATCCAGACCAAGACAGAGCAGGCAGCACAAAATTTCATTACACGCTCAGAACAGTGCACAATTTAGAACTCACTGTTTATTTCTGGAATTTTCCATTTAATACTTTTGGACCATGGTTGACCTCCAGTAACTGAAACTGTGGAAAGGGGAATGTTATCAAAAAATTACAATAGACAGTGAAGGACAGCATTAGAAGTAGAGTTGAATGATGTATTTGCATTGCTTTGGTTTTCTTCTACCTGTTTGGTCTAGTGGCTTTCCAGCTTTAACATGCAGCAGAACTTGGAGCATTTGCTTTATCAGAGGTCACCAGGGATTGCCATCAGAGTTTTTGATCCAGTAAGTTTGGATTGAGATCTGAGTTTGCATTTGTTGCAAGTTTCGACATGATGCTGTTGATGCTGCTCTGGGATCACACTTTGGGAACTAGGGACTGAGTCTTAATACATCCATTCCCAGTAAATAATACATTAAATATTATATAATGCAACGACACCCAAACTATCTATAAAATAGTCTTAAAATTTAACTTTTAATCTTTTACTTCTCTTTCTATTTTTTTTCTTTTTTAAAGGTGTTAAAGAACATGAAATTTTAATACCAGTTGGGATGGTCTATAGAAAACTTTTCCAATGTCCTGCCTTCCTTCTTGAGATTTATACAAAAGCTTAGAAAAATTCATCCAAACTGATAAAAACTCCAATCTGTTT
This sequence comes from Pongo abelii, assembly GCF_028885655.2. Taxonomy (NCBI): domain Eukaryota; kingdom Metazoa; phylum Chordata; class Mammalia; order Primates; family Hominidae; genus Pongo; species Pongo abelii. Next base: position 44,733,478 of record NC_072002.2, read on the forward strand.
TCTAATCTAACAAGTTTTATTCAGCTTCTACAATAGTAACATCATTATTAGTAAAGTAGCCAATTTCCTTAGTAAAAGTTTATTTAAATGAGAGAAATTGAATGTAAATTTAATAAAACTATGCTCATAGACATATTTTAAAACTTTCTCCTGAATCGCACTGTCAGTTTTTTAGATAATCATAATGATTTCTATGAACAATAGACATAGAAAGATGTCACAGAGTTAATAGTCTAGAAGGTTTTACAAATAAAATCTCTAATTTGCCCTACATTTTAAATTAATTATGCATCAGTGTAGATGTACTTGGCAGGCTTCTTGACTGAAGGTGACAGAAACCCTTTGGTTAACTTAAGCAAATGGAAGCATGTGAGAAGAAGATCCCACAGCTTTTAGAGCTATGACGTGCAAACAAGATGGAGGCTCCTGACCAGTTGGCTGTGGACAGGACTGCTGCTGCCACTCCCCACACGTGCATCAGACCTTACCAGCTCCGCAGCTGTGTCTGGTCATCTCTGACTATCCCCTACAGCTTCCCTCACTCTTAAAGAATCTAAGTTCCAATGAATAGATACAATTACCAAGCTCTGTTCTACCCAAACATGCAAGATATCAAGGAAAGGGAGAGGAAGCAGATAACCCTTTTGGTCTAACGTAGGGGGAGCCAAGGTTCTACCTCATCAGTAGGTTATTATTTTTTTTCAATTGAAAGGTGTTTGGATGCCTTATTCCCAATATGACAAACTTCTACTATAACAGGAGTACAGAAAACAAACCATTCCTGGACATTATTTATTTTCCTAATGTGTTGATATCTAATCATTCACATTTCCTTTACTATTCTATAGCATGGCATAGCTTATTAAAAATGTATGAATACACTTAGATGTAAGTATAAGCTTATTAATCATAAACTTATTAAAATTCATTTAAAACTTTATATGTATTATCAAATATCACTATTTGGTCTTATATCACCAGGGACAGGAATTTAGGGAAGGAGTTACTACTTTCTGAAGAATTAAAAAACCAAACCTAGAGAAGCTGTATAACTTGTTTGTAAACACATAGACAAAGTATCCAACACAGCCTGGCAGCATCTTTTGGCTTTCTTTCTATCGTAGAACACTGGAGAACTGTTTGGTTAAACAAAAATACATGCTTATTTCTTTCAGAAATTGTGCTATATTTGTTAGGATGCTTTTGAATGCAAGTTATAGGAAACACAACTAACAATGGCCTACTACTAAACACTGAAAGCATTCGTTATATCACAGGACAAGTCTAGAATTGAGGCTGCTCTTGGCTGGCTAATGTACCAGCTAGATGGTGTCAGGCCCTCTTGGCTTCTCCTTATGTTTGCATAATGCTCACATATAACCCCACCTACAGACAGGAAGTCACAGGACTTGTCATGTAAACTTCTTTCATTGAGAGACCCTTTCCACTTACGCACAGTACTCTTCCTTTTAATAACCTTACAGCACTAAGCCAATCACTGAAAATGAAATCACGATTATCTGGATTGATTTAGACAATTATATTTAATCCCTCAGACACAGAGATGGGCTGATCATTATAACCTAAAATAAAGGCAACAAGGTTCTGCTACAAAGAAAGTGACAAGGATGCCTGTTGGATAGGCAACCAAGATGAAAGCATTAAGTGCCCTCTACAAAAATATGGCCTACTATGATTGACAGTTAACATTCAACCTTAAATCTTAACCACATTAGAAAATGGGCTTATGTAGAAAAAAAACAATTGCTTTCAAACTATGCCATAGAACCGAGACACTTGAAAAATTTAGCATTTTAAATATTAAATTGTCTTTTCTAAATATATTTTAAGCTAAAACACAGAACTCATTAGAGTTGCAGTTACTAAGCACTATGAGCAGATATTATAATGAGAAAAATTACTTGCATTAACTCATTTTGCTCTTATATAAACCCCACGTAGAATATAATAATTCTCAGTTTACAGGAGGGAAACTGAGGCTCACTGAGTTCAAATAACTTGCTCAATATTATATAGTGAGGAACTAAACTATACTTAAGTTTCAGTTTGTTTGATGCTAGATCCCTCTCTCGCTCTTTTTTTTTTTTTTCTTTTTTTTTTTTTTGTTGAAACAGAGTCTCACTCTTGTTGCCCAGGCTGGAGTGCAATGGCACGATCTGGGCTCACCACAACCTCCGCCTCCTGGGTTCAAGTGATTCTCCTGCCTCAGCTTCCTGAGTAGCTGGGATTACCGCACCCGCCACCACACCCGACTAATTTTTTGTATTTTTAGTAGAGACAGGGTTTCACCATGTTGGTCAGGGGGGTCTCGAACTCCTGACCTCTAGTGATCTGCCCACCTCGGCCTCCCAAAGTGCTGGGATTACAGGTGTGAGCCACTGCTTCCGGTCCGATGTTAGATCTCTTAACCATGTTGTGCAATTCCCTCAAGTGTACTATTTAACAAATTATAACACATTGGAGAGTACCCATATGTCTACATATGTTATGAGAATTATTTTTGCTTAAGGATAAGAAATATGTTTCCTCTGTTAAAAGATTTATTATTAAATGTGTCACTAATTAGTAAAATTTTTATTTATTTTTATTGTGGTCTTTGTATTTTGAATCTTATGAGATATTTTAAACCAGCACACAGCTACAACATTCATCGCCATAAACTAACAGCAGGGATCAGGAGCATGTGATCTGTGTATGAGCCTGGCATGGCACAGAAGCTGTTCTAATAATGAGTGATGGTTTAATACATTGTGTCATGTCAGACATTTTATCAATCATTTAAAACTTTTTTGTTTTGTTTTAATAGTGTAAGTGTTTCCCTGTCTGACACTTAAATTTATGATTAGAAATGCTGGCATTTGTTAGGTATTGATAGTGATTCATTTTTGAAAAGAAACTTTCTTAATACTTTCTTTTAAATTTCTAAATCGCTTTCATTGAACAGGCGACTGAAAGAGTAAGACAAATTGTTTTTATAAACCATCCATTTGCACAGTATTCGTGAGAATCAATTGGGATGTGGGAGGTGTTGAGGGGGAACTGGGATAAAAAGTGTTTGTTAATTTGCTTTTTTGAAAATAACAGAAAATATATTTTTAAAATAAAATTCAGAGATATAGAATTATAAGCTCCTGTTATAAAACAAGCCTTATGAAATCCAAACACTTGGCTACCTCATCAAAATGAGAAAAAGTGATTAGAGAAATTTTCTGATTTGGTTACCTCAGAAAAAACTCTAATAAATGAGGTGAAATTCTTCTAAGATTAAATTTTACATTTTTTTCTATCATGGATCCAAAATTTTCTCCTAACTTTTACTCATTAATGGGAATAGATGAGACTGGTAAATATAAAAATATAACCATTTAAATATGTAAGCCATGCTGTTCGCAGGAAATTATATTTATCTATTAAAATTACATACTTCTTAGCATATTAAATATGTTCGTGTAAGATGAAAAATGACTACATGAGCCTTGTTTTTGTTTGTTATGGACACATGTTGTGTGGATTTTGTTTCCCTTATACCACTTAGAAAGTTCTAAACTCTGGGCATATTTTCCATTTTGCAAATTTGAAAAATACAAATCAGAAAAATTACTCTTCATGGATTAATGTTCAAACACAACTTGAAATCTTGTAATTCCGTATTTTTTCTTTTCTGGCAGTAAAGAGCTAACCAATGACAGGCAGATGTTTCTTCAGTGTGATATGTTAAAAAAAAATCATCTTTTTGTTTCTCCAACTAACAGTATATAGTGTACTCTATATGCCAGGAAACATAGTCTCCATAATTCCTACAATAGCTTTCATGCTTTGAAAGCAACTTAAGAACTAAATACAGTATCAAAGTTAAAACAAAGACTGTGGCACTATTGTGCCCATTCTTGATAAACTCAGCCCCATTGTAATTTGTCCACATACACTGTTCATATATAGTCCACATTCTTTTCCACCCTGATAGAAAATTAATGAGTCATAATCCAAGAGTCCCAGTAGAATTCATTAGCTCCATTCGCTTAAACTTGTAATTTAGAATGTGTATCTGGAGCCCAGAGCCCCACCCCAAAACTTCACTTTCTTTGTGTGTGTGTGTGTGTGTGTGTGTGTGTGTGTGTGTGTGTTACTTTATTTATTTATTTTTCTTTTCTTTTTTTATTTTTTTTTATTATACTTTAAGTTCTAGGGTACATGTTCACAACGTGCAGGTTTGTTTCATATGTATACATGTGCCACGTTGGTGTGCTGCACCCATTAACTCGTCATTTACATTAGGTATATCTTCTAATGCTATCCCTCCCCCCTCCCCCCACCCCACAACAGGCCCCGGTGTGTGATGTTCCCCTTCCTGTGTCCAAGCTGGAAACCATCATTCTCAGCAAACTATTGCAAGGACAAAAAACCAAACACCACATGTTGTCACTCATAGGTGGGAACTGAACAATGAAAACTTCACTTTCTCAGAGACCAGAACTGGATGGCTCAGCCACTCCTCTTTAAAAAAACAAAAAGATAGGTGAAAGAGAATTATGAATAGTGGGGAATAGAGGCAGGGGTTGGGATGGCCAAAATATAGTGTCAGCAACAATGTTCTTAGTAATTTTTGCTTCTTCCTAAACTATCAACTACTGTGAGAGGTTATTAAAATCTACCATTGTGATCTCGGATGTGTCAGTTTCTTCACTGTAATTCTATCATTTTTTTCACTGCATGCAAATTTCAAAATAGTTATGCTCATGTTTTGTCTTTATTCTTAATTAAGTTTATCTTTTTGCTTTAATGCCTATTTTTCTGAAATTCATGCACACTAGCTTTCACTTTTTAAAAAATATATCTGTTTTCTATTCCTTTAGTGTCAAATTTTCTTTGCTATTAAATTTTACTTTTATCTTCTGTAAACAGAATATGGCAGCAAATTTTATGTTTGATCAATCTGAAATGCTTTAGCTTTCAAATTTATGATGTATTTGAATACCAATTAATTTTGTGTTTCCTTTATATTTTTGCTTCTTTCGTCTTCTTAACAGTATATCACTCAAATTTGTGAAGCAGTCATTCTAATTTATTTTTCTTCTGTCACACATAACATTTTAATTATTTTAATGAGTATGTGCATATTTGATTTAATAAATCCACACTATATCTGTCACTTCATTCTCACAAGACTAAAATATTTACAGCACTCTAATGCCAACTGATTTCATCCCCTCTCACATACAATTTTTCTTTAGCATTTAAGTTTTTCCTAAAATTTATTATTTAATTAAACTTAATTTTACCAAATAATCATTATGATTGCATGCTTGTCAGTTAATTAACCATTTATTCTCAAAGAAGTAATTTTATTTTTAAACGGTAAAATCCCACTCACCTTTGCTCTCTTGTCTGTTAAAATCTTTCCTCACCACTCCTGTCACCTCACGTCTTTCTTGAGGTCAGTTCCTTCTTTCTCAAGTACCTCCTTTGGTCATTGTTTCAATAACAGTTGTATTCATTTCCCTGAAAATGTGTTTCTTTCACCTTCAGTTTTGAATGATCATTTAAATATAGGGTTCTACATTAAAAAATATTTTTCTATGTTTTGACGATATTATCAACCCAGTATCAGAGAGAGTTCTGTTACCTGAGGCTCCTTGGCATATAATTCTGTGTTTGTAGTGTCTGTTAATTCTCAGCCTTGTAGACTGCTTTCTTACGGCTTATGTAATATTAACTAGAGAGCATACCTACAGCAGGCATTAGTAAATTGAAATACTATGGAGTCTGAGTTCAGGGTGTATCACCCCAAAGATTTTTTTGGTTATCTCAGGGATAATAACAACTCTGAAATAAAAATGTGGGGACTATGTTTCTGTTGGTTGGTTGCTAGATTACATGGGTAATCGAAATTTGAACTTCAAGTTAATATGAAGGGAAGCTGCTGGTTAGGAATCCTGGAGTCTTCTTTTTTCTTCCACTCAGAAATTGTGTAAGTGATCTGAATAGCATTTTAACACACTGGGCCAAAGGAAGAAGGTTTTGATCCTCTCATTTGTATTGATGGTGTAGTAGTTTCATGATCAAAACTTTATATGTTGCCCTAGTCCCAGTTCCCACAGTAGGAAGCACAGCGTCTCATGTCTTTTTCCGAATATGGATTGGATTACGCTACTAAATGAAACTTGCACCCTCCTTAGGGTAGCCACAGTGCCAGTTTAACTATTTGCTGCATGGCCCTCTAAGTTTTAATTATTTCCTTGTACCTTATAATATTGATTTTATTTTATATAAAAAAGTATGTATCTAAAAGCATATTTCTGGTCTATTCTATATTCGTCATTTTTATAGAGAGAAGGCTTTCATATTTTAGTATGCACATCTGCCAGTCAAAGCATTGGTAATATAAACTGTACCATATCAAGGTGGGACCTTGAGGTGGATGTTCAGCTGATTCCTAAGTGAAGGAAAGTTATCTTCAGGATTTGAATGAATCCAGATGAATCAAGTTTGTGGACAGTTGTCCACTTTTTAATCCATCTTCTCACATAGTCCAGATTATAGCTTTTGCTAAATAGTTTTATATTTATTTGAAAATAATGACACACTCTTTAAAAATATTACTTTCTATGATTTTAGTAACAGTAAGCACTAATGAGTTCAGATATCATGGAGAGTTTATATATTTGTAAACATAAACGTAACAGCTCATTTAGCAATGTGATTTAAAATGCAATCATAAATCATTAAAATTGAACAATAGTTGTCAGGAAAAAATGAAAAATGTGCATTTTGTGATATATTCTTTTTTCTCTCAAATGTTTGCAAACTATTCACAGTTTTCGCAATTTTTAATAAACTACAAATGACCAGACTTTTCTAAAAGGAGTATTTTGATTTCAAAAGAAAGATGTGGTAACAAGTGCACTGCTATTTACTACATTGATGAGTGTGAATTAAAATCATTTTTGAAAGCAAGCCATGAGAGAAACCATTCAAATTCTAGAAGGTCCAAACTAAAGAGAATTTCTACTCCAGATAAGAGAATATAGTATTCAAAAATATATTCTCAAAAAAGCCTCGCTTTATTGTTTATATTTTTAAGGAAAACAATGATGCCAGCACCTTTTAAAAATATTGTTTCCTACAACGGTATTTGGCTACACTTTACATATGATGATCATAATATTGGTTTTGCTGCTTGGATAATATACAACCTGCAGACAATGAGCACTTTAGCAAAAAATAAAATAAAATAAAATAAAATAAAATAAAATAAAATAAAAAGAAAAAAACTACTTAAAGGACAACGTGAACAAGAGATGAGCCTGATTGTTGTTTGAAAACTTTCTGTTGACATCTTTTGTTAAATTCAGGAGCTTTGAAATTTGCTTGGAAGAAAATCCAAGACAATAATAGAGTGTGCTTTTCCAGAAATGTTGTATCACTAATGTTCTTGGTAACATGGAGTTTTATATTGTGTGAAAAATAAATGCAGAAACCAGTAACTCTAAGATAAAAGGTGTTTTTACCGAATTGACTTTGAACATAAAGAAGTTTGAAGGATACACTTACAATATCTACATGAAAAATATTTCTTTTTAAATAAGTCTAAAAGGGATTTTTAAATAAACATCAAATAAAATTATAAAATAATACAAAGTGTTGTCATTTTTCTTTATAAAATATGAATATAGAATGTGGTACATCTTATAATCATTGACATCTGAGATTGAATAAAATATCCTAATATGCCTCTGATTATATTTCTTGGTTTGTCAACTTTATATGTTACCTATTGACTTTCAGTTACTATAGGTAAGAAAAATTTGTCATATAAAATTCCCCTTACCAGCTTCTCAATATATTTATATATTTTTTATTTAAGTAAATATTCAGAATTTCATTTATCATAAATAACGAATAACATACACTGTTTGCATTGTTATGAATAATACTTTGCCAAACCAATAGAATACTATGATTTTTTTTCCTAAATGCCCTAACAACTGATCAAAACAATTTTTCACACCATCGGAAACCCAAGATTTTTATTTTTTTTTTAATTTGGAGACACTGCTCTCAGAGTCTGGTGTTTCTTTGTTTTTCCAATCTGGTTTAGTTACTTTTCTGTATTTACTCTATAACTATTGTTCTATGACATCCTTCCACTATTGTTTAGGGGATTCCCCTAACCGCTTTCCTTAGTTGAATCACCTGTCACATGGATCTTATATCTTCTTCTAGATTGCTTTATGCTTTTATTTTGATGGCAGATTTATCAAGCACTTTTCTAAGAAAGGGGATATGGAATGCAAAATATTGAGGCTCCATGCATCTGAAACTATCTTTACCCTCCTATTGTTTATACTTTTGACAAATAAAGAAATACAGGTCAAGGCTCACTTTCCCTCTGAAATTTTGGATCACTTTTACATTTTCTTTCAATATTTCTGAAAAGTCAAATAGTATTTACATTCTACTTACGTATATACTACCTTGTAGTTTTTTCTTTTGAAGAATTTTTAAATCTTACTTATTTCCTAACATTATGAAATTGTAATATGTCTTTGATGTGGTCAGAGGTTGTACCTTATTAATTTAGAGATCCTTATTCTATAGTTCTAGGGAATTTTCTAATAGTGGCATATCTAGGAGATATTGTGGGTTTGGTTCCAGACCACTACCACTATGATAAAGCAATAAGATGAGAAGCAATATTTTTTTCATTTTCCAGTGCATATAAAAGTTATGTTTATACTATACTGTAGTCTGTTAAGTATGTAATAGCATTATTTCTAAAAAGAAATGCACATATCTTAACTTAAAAATACTTTATTGCTAAAAAATGTTAAAGATCATCTGAGCCTTCCATGAATGATGACCTTTTTGCAGTTGGAGGGTCTTCCCTCAATATTGATGGCTGCTAAGTAATCAAGTAATCAAGGTGATGTTTGCTGAAGGTTTGGGTGGCTGTGGCAATTTCTCCAAACAGGAAAACAATGAAGTTTGCTGCAATTGACTCTGCCTTTCACTAAAGATTCTCAGTATCATGTGAAGCTGTTTGTTAGTGTCTTATTCACTGTAAAACTTTCAAAATCGGAGCCAATTATCTTAAACCCTGCCATTGCATTATCAACTAAGTTTATGAAATATTCTAAATCCTTTGTTGTAATTTCAACAATGTGCACAACATATCTTCACCAGGAGTATATCCAGTCACAATAAACCACTTTTTTGCTCATCTATAAGAAGAAACTCCTTATTCATTAAAATTTTATCATAAGGCTGCAACAAATCAATCACATCTTCAGGATCCCCCACTTCTCATTCTAGCTTTCTTGCAATTCTGCAGTTATTTCCTTCACTGAAGTCCTCAAAGTCATCCATAGAAGTTGGAATAAACTTCTTCCATACTATTTTTAATGTTGGTATTTTAATCTCCTACCATGAATTTCAAATGTTCTTAATGGCATATATAATGGTGAATATTTTCCAGAAGGTTTTCAATTTACTTTCCCCAGACTCATTAGAGGAATTACTCACTATCCATAGCAGGTATAGCCTTACAAAAGGTATTTCTTAAATAATAAGTACTGCAAGTCAAACATATTTTTTTACCCATGGGCTGCAGAATGGAGGTTGTGTTAGCAGTCATGAAACCCACAATCATCTTCTTATACTTGTCCATTAGAGCACTTACATAACTAGATGCATTGTCAACAAACAGATATTATGGAAATAGCTTCTTTCCTTAAGCCTCATGGACCGACCTTTGCTATCTTCAAACATTTCTTCTGAAGCATCAGTATTTTCTCAGCCTTCATAGAACAAAAGAGAGTTAGGGCCTTACTATAGATTAGGTTTTGGCTTAAAGGAATGTTGTGGCTGGTTTGATGTTCTATCCAGATCAGTAAAACTTTTTTTTTAATAGCAGCAATAAAGCTGTTTCACTTTCTAATCATTTGTGTATTCACTGGAGTAGCACTTTTAATTTCCTTCAAGAATTTTTCCTTTGCATTCACAGCTTGGCTAACTTTGGCTCCAGAGGCCTAGTTTTCAGCCTATGTCAGCTTTTGGCATGCCTTCCTAAGTTGAACAACTTCTAGTTTTCGATTTAAAATTAGAGAAATGAAACTCTTCCTTTCACTTGGACACATACAGGCATTTTAGAGTTACTGACTGGCAGAATTTCAATATTGCAGTGCCTCAGGCAACAGAGAGGACTAATAAGAAGGACAAAGATGGGGAAACAGCCAGTCAATTCAGCAGTTAGAACACACCCAACATTGATCAATTAAGCTTGACATCCTATGAGAGTGCAGTTTGTGGGGCCCTAAAACGATTACAATAGTCACATCAGAGACCACTGATCACAGATCACCATTACAGATATAACAATAATGAAGAAGTGTGAAATGTTGTGAGAATTTCCAAAATTACCAGAGACATGAAGTGAGCACATACTGTTGGAAAAGTAGAAATATTAGACTTGCTTGATGCAGGATTGCCACAAACCTTTAATTTGTGAAAAATGCAAAATTTGTGAAGTGCAGTAAAGCAAAACACAATAAAATAAGGTATGTTTGTAGTTACGTTTATGGTATTTTAACCTTCTGTTTATTTTCTTTACTTTTTCTGAAATTATACTAGTTAGCTTAAGCTATTTTTTCTTCTTTTGTTTATGTAGTCTTTGTCCCTTTTCCCATCTAATATCCAAAATGCTCTCTCAATTTTATATGCCAGTATTTTTACTGATATTGTGACTATTGTATTTTTAATTTCTAGAGATCATTATTGTTCTATGACTTTTTCCCTTCCAATAGATTTTTTCCCTTGGAAAAAATGCTCTAATTTTTTAAAAAATAACAATTGTAATTTTGGAAATTTTAAAAATCCTTTCTTGATTTCTGTCTCCTCTGTGCTCATGATTCTGTTTGTTTTGATTTAGCATTTTGTATGCTTTCCTCAGCTGTTATTTTATCTTTGATTATCCATTAGTATTTCAGAGGGAGCCTTTAACTTCTTGTCTTGTCTCTCTGTGTTTGGTTAGGTTTTGTGGACTAGAGAATGGACTTTCTGGACCTTGAAATATGTAGTTCTTTATACTTTATGTTTTTATTTCCATAGGTTTTTGGGGGACAGGTGCCGTTTGGTTATATGAGTAAGTTCTTTAGCGGTCATTTGTGAGATTTTGGTGCACCCATCACCCGAGCAGTACCCACTGTATCACATTTGTAGTCTTTTATCTCTCATCCTCTCCCACCCTTTTCCCCCAAGTCCCCAAAGTCCATTCTATCACTCTTATGCCTTTGCATAAGAGTAACTTAGCTGAGTGGGAGTAACTTAGCTCCTACTTATGAGTGAGAACATACGGTGTTTTGTTTTCTATTTCTGAGTTATTTCACTTAGAATAATGGTCTCCAATTCCATCCAGGTTGCTGCAGATGCCATTATTTTGTTCCTTTTTATGGCTGAATAGTATTTAATGGTATAGATATAGATATAGATATAGATACAGATATAGATATATCACAATTTCTTTATCCACTTATTGTTTGACAGACATTTGGGCTGGTTCCATATTCTTGCAATTGCGAATTGTGCTATTATAACCGTGTGTATACAAGTATCTTTTTTGTATAATTACTTCTTTTCCTCTGGGTAGATACCCAGTAATGAGATTGCTGGATCAAATGGTAGTTCTACTTTTATTTCTTTAAGGAATCTCCACACTGTTCTTCATAGCGGTTGTGCTAGTTTACATTTTCATAAGCTCAATTAGAAATGAAACAGGAGATATTACAATCAACCACAGAAACACAGAAGATCTGCTGGGCGAGGTGGCTCACGCCTGTAATCCCAGCACTTTGGGAGGCTGAGGCAGGCGGATCACAAGGTCAGGAGATCGAGACCATCCTGGCTAACACAGTGAAACCCCGTCCCTACTAAAAAAAAAAAAAAGTATAAAAACAATTAGCCGAGTGTGATGGCGGGGGCCTGTAGTCCCAGCTACTCCAGAGGCTAAGGCAGTAGAATTGCTTCAACCCGGAGGCGGAACTTGCAGTGGGCCGAGATCGCGCCACTGCACTCCAGCCTACGCGACAAAGCGAGACTGTCTCAAAAAAAAAAAAGAAATACAAAAGATCATTCAAGGCTACTATGAATACCTTTACACGCATAAACTAGAAAACCTAGAGGAGATGGATAAATTACTGGAAATATACCACTCTCCTAGCTTAAGGCAGGAAGAATTAGAAACCCTGAACAGACCAAAAACAAGCAGCGAGATTGAAACGGTAATAAAAATAAATTGCCATAAAACAAAGTCCAGGACCAGAACAGATTCACAGCTGAATTCTATCAGACATTCAAAGAAGAATTGGAACCAATCCTATCTACACTATTTCGTAAGACAGACAAAAGGAAATCCTCCCTAAATCATTCTATGAAGCCAGCATCATCCTAACACCAAAACCAGGAAAGAACATGACAAAAAAAAAAAAAAAATGTAGTTCTTTCCTCTTTGGCTGCTATCTCTCTGGAGAAGAAGCCTCATATCCTCTGCTTGGACATTTAAGGTTAGCTACTAGAATTCTGGAAACTAGGAAAGGGAAGGAAGCTTGAGGGTGTCTATATTTACTGCAGAAGTTTTTGTTCATCTGGAACATTTCTCAACGAATGAATCTCCTTCAACCTGAGATGGTGGATAAGTAGTTACTGAATCGTTATTCTAAGTAGGAGTGGGGACAGAGCTGTTAGTTTTCTAAAACGTGCTTTCAGTAACTTTCCTTCTTTTTGTATCCTCTTTTATCTTCATCTTCGGTGGTATCACAGTCCTCAAATTCCTGGTAGGTTACAGGACTCTTGTGATGAGTTGTTTGATTTCTTGGGACATATAGCTCTGCAGAGGTGTCTGTTACATTAATGGTTTATGCTTCCTTCACTATAAAATTGTTACCTTGATTGATTCAATCAGTATATATTAACCAACTTTACTAACCAGGTATTGTTTGAACTCTGGAATACATTACTGGACACAAACCAAAAGTGCCATTCTCACAAAACCTGTATTTTAAGAAGATAGAGAAAACAAAATACATAAGGAACAATATAGTGTTTTACAATGTAAGAGCATTATGACAAAAATTAAAGCAGGAAAAGGGCCAGAACAATTCAAAAGCAATTTTTAATAAAAGTAAGAAAGAAGACCTAATTAAGAAAATATAATAGAGCAAATTCATGACAAATGTGAGGAATTGAGCCCTTCACTATGAGAAGAGTGATCAGCAACAGAAAAGCCCTGAGGCACAATTGTGCTCCGTGAATTTGGAAAACAGCAAGAAGGCCAGTGTGGCTGGAGTGGAGTGAGGAAGGCCAAAGTAGGAAAGTAGTATCAGTTATGCAGAACCATTTTGACTGTTGAATGAACTTCAGATTTTATGTCAAGTGAAATGAAGAACTGTTAAACAGTATTATGCAGAGGTGGAAAACGACTTGCCATATTTTAAAAACTTCTTTCTGACTCTGATGAGAATAGACTGTGTGTGGAAGAGAACTATTAGAAGGTTAGATTAGTAGCTTAGGAGAGACATATTGGAGTCCTGGAAAAGATGATGGGGGCTTACAGCATGGCTAGAAGAGATGGTGGAGGTTTGGTATTAGTGAATATAGAGATAAATAATTGCATTCTGCATGAATTTGAGAGTAGAACTTACAGAATTTCCTGATATCGTCACATATTAGGTATAAATGAAAAGGAAATTAAAAAATAAAGGATTAACCCTAAGGTACACACACAAACACACACACACATGTAGAAAGTAGGCAGATGGATATATATGAGTCTGATATCCAGGGGAGGGCCTTGGATTGAAGATATAAATGTGTGAGTAGCCAAGATATAAATGATATTTGTATATGTGAGGCTATAGGATATAGCTAGAAAGCATTTTAGGTTTAAAAGCAAAGAAAATAAAGAATTTAGGACTTTGCCTGGAAGCATACTTTCTTTAAGTGCTTGAGAAAATAAGACTAAATCATTAAATAAAACAGAGTGAAAACAGCCAATGAAGTAGGAAAAAAAAAAAAACCCGAGGGAGTTTGGTGGAAGCCTAGTGAAGAAAGAATTCTAAGGAGGAGGGAGTGATGAACTGTGCCAAATGCTATTAATAAAGGCACTGAGGACTGAGATTGCTCATTGAGGACTGAATTTAAGAACAGAGAAATAATTGATGATCTTAACTAGGGCACTTTTGGTGGGGGATGATGGTGAGATTCTGATTGAATTAAATTTTAGAGAAAAAAGGAGAGAAGCTGGATATAGTGCTTGTAGACAGCTTTCCTGTAGAATTTAAATATTAAAAAGAGAACAAATAAATGGAACAATATTTATTGAAGGCAGTGGGATCTTGAGATTGTGGTTGTTGTTGGTTAATAGGAAGTCATAATTACTTCTTAATGTGCTTCTGGTAATGACCCAATAAAAAACGAAAAATTATGAGGCAGTAGAGCTACTAGTGGAGAGTTTGTATATGAGTCAAAGTCTTTTCAGCAAGCTGAAAAGGGTGGGTTGTAATGAAAAAATGAATGACTTCAGATGGCAGCATGAAAAGTGAATGTGTCATTTAGGTGGATACATACAACATATGAGTCAGATGCTGGTAGGTGGGTTGCTATAATAATGGGGGTCCGTCTCAAAGTTCTATTCTGATTGCTTCAATTTTTAGAGTAAAATAGGAAGCAAAATCATCAACCAAGAGTGAGAACAGGACAGAAGGTTTGGGGTGTATGGTGAGAAAAGGGAACTTATTTAATAGTCAATTAAGAATGGAAGAGTATATGAATTCTAGAAGGTATTAAGGGCTCACTTGAAGTTCATGATTCTAAAACATATATCACTGGACTACCCATTACAACTATGCTGAATACTAGAATACCTGGCTCAGAGTTTATCTGAAAGTATGTTCACTATTCTAAGCAAATTTAGTCTTCTGAGGGTACAATTTATCTCCATTTCCCCCAAGAGTTCTTGGAAGAACCTGTCTCTTCCAGTTTCAAACACTATAGATCTTTCTGGCACTCCACCTTTATTTCTGTCAGTATAACAACATTTAGTCCATCACATATTTGCAACACAGAAGTGACTGGCGCTGTGGATACTAAACAGCTGTTGAGCAAATACACGAATGGATGTTTCCGTCTACTGAATTATTAACCTTCTGAATGTGTAAAAATGAACTCATAGAATTCTTATTATATAATTTGGGAAATGAGAAATATAAAAAATCTATTTCTTTGTTACTATACTGGTTAACAAGTGGTGGAGCCAGCACTAGGACTGGAATATTTAACTCAGCCTACAACCCTGTATGATTTCTAGCTTCTTTACCAGCCATTTACCTTCTTTCTGCCCTTAAGCAACGCAGCAACTCCCCTATTTTAGCTATTCTTTACATCATGTTCTTGTTTGGCTCAATGCTTTTTCAAATATTGATTTCTTTAATTTCAATGCTCTTAAGTGTGCTTTGCACCCATTCATCTTCTGATCTCAAATTGCATGACACCTCTACAAGGTAGTCTCCCAGGATGAGTCACACAAGATCAGGTCATACTGTTACTATAATCTTATATATAATCCATGCTCTCCTATAATCCTACACTTGTCCTTTATAACATTCATGGTGGTTTTTAATTATTTGTTTATATGATTGCTTTACATCTGTTTTCTGCACTAGACTATGATCTCCAAGAACAGAGACTAGCTTCTATATTGTTTATACTGCTTCTATATCGCCAGAGCCTAGCATAGTTCCTAGTACATGGTAAGTGTTAAATATTTGTGAAAATAATGTATTATAGAACAATCTATTCTGCACCCAAGTATTTTAAAATTCTAATAGCTGAAAATGTTCAAGCATCTTCTAAAATGTTGGAAAGAGGATTTTCTCCCTGGATGTTAATTTATACAAGATGACTTCAAAAGCCCCTTGTAATCTCAGCATTTTAGTAGTATGATCTTGGCCTAATCAGTTATCCTTTCAGGATCGTGATTCCTGATCTAAAGGGAAGGATTTTATATTGATGTCTTTATCACTTCTAGCCCCATGAATCTTTGATACAATGTTTATAGTATAGGCCAAACCTAATGTAAAATATTGTTGAAAACCTACATCAGATTTTCTCCAGTAGTTTATGCTTTCTAATAGAACGGTGTCATGATCTGTGATGAAATTATTTTTATTGCTCTTTTTTAAAAAATTGACATTGATGTTTTCTACTTGCTTGCTTATCATGGAAATTAATTCTTAATTTTTAAAAGGAAACTCCTATTATTGATTAACCACATGCTGGCCCTAGAATGACTGATCACACAAAAATGAATCATTCAAGGGTCATTAAATATAATGGATTAGGATTATAAAAAATACTTCAGTCCTATAGAGAAATACAAGAAGCCAAATGAGATTTGTTTTTAGTAATTGTTGATTTACATGAGCTACATATATTGTATATATAAATTCAGATCGTATGTGTTAATATAAATTTGACAGATAATACCAAGTGGCTTTGGAAGGAAATTTTGTGTTCTTGATTCATAAACACTTTTTAAAAGTCAAGTGTTTTTCAGACAATAAAGTCATGCTTGAAATCTTTATGTTTTACCCTATTTTCTAACATGTGTCTTGAAAGCAGCCTACAGTGTCCTAAAATTTTGCCAAAGGCCTGTATTTTCCAAGTTCTAAGAAATAATCTGTAGGATCTAATGAGCCCCTGCTAGTCATGATCCAGATTATTATTTTTAAGAATTTCGATATATTTATTTCTTGGGAATTTTAATGTAATTATTTCAGTAAGTTAAACCACAAATTTTATTACCATTATGTGCATTTATTTTTGTATTGTATTTGGTACTTTTCTAATATAGGTTTATGCTACTGTAAAGTTACTAGTTTATTTATTATACTTCCAAGTGTGTTATCTTTCTTTCAATTTCAAAGTATTTTTCCACCATTGTATGAGTTAGAATACATAACAGGTTCCTATAACAAAGAGAATTAAAAATATTGTGAGCCAAACAAGGAGACACAGTTATTTAACACACACACAAAGATTGTATTTGCCTTGGTGTGATAGCTAGATGCTGTGAGGCACCCAGACTTATTCTGTAAGTTCTACAACCTTCAGCTTGTGACTTCCACAGGGTAATACACGGTGGCTTCTCCAGCTTCTACCATCACAGTATGCAGATGAGAGATATAAGACGCAGAAGGCACAGGCAATTCTGTTAAGGCCATAGCCTGGTGGTTGCACACAACAACTCTCTCACGTCTACTGTCCAGAACCTAAAAATATGAATACACCAGGCTGCACAAGAGGCTTGGATATTCAATCTTTATCTGAGCAGCCATGTGATAAACTGAAGCTTGTATTAGTGAAAAATAAGGAGAGAACAGATATTGAGAGATTGGGAGAAATATCCATCTCTGTCACAGCTACCCAACCCTCATCCATCATTAAAGACCTAACATATAGGTCTTTTATGACTCTCCCAAGCTACCACTTGCTCCTCTTTCTGTGCCCCTGCAGTACTCTTATGCTTTGTTTATAAAGATCTGTCTTCCTCTTTTAGAATGAATGTCTTGAAGTGTCCCCCCTGTGTCCTATACACCTTCTTATTCAGTGTCTCTGGTTTGTTGAGGGATAAAGAGATAAATGAATGGATATTTTAGAAGATCTATTAAGTCAATGAGATAAATAAAAGGGAACCACTGACCTGTTTGTAAATAATAGAAAATGATTTAATCAGTTGTATGGAAATGTTGAGGAAAATAAAATAAAATGTGTTTTTATCTAACGACTCAATCTAATTCAAATAGGTATTTCTCTGGGTTTTTAGAATGACTTATTTTGACACTTTCCTCACATTAGTAGAGCACATCTGAAAGGTGTACATTTGGATATAATCATGATTTTATTTTGTTTGTTTAAATGTGTTTGTTTGTGTAAATTTTATAATGTAGTAACACTTTAATTCATATGTAGCAGTGTGACTTACAAATATTCATAGTCTTTAAAATGTACATAGTTTATCTTGCTTCATCAACTAGTAATCATCTCTATAAATAAAATATATCAAGATGATAATAATACTGAGAAAGTTAAATTGAATATAGTTGGAAATATACTTCATGTTTCCAAAGCTTCTCTACAAAGGATTTTTATCATGTATGTCTGAACAACAATTTTCTCTTGACAGTGAAATATCTGATTAGAAAAAAACAGGACCGGGCATGGTGGTTCACGCTTATAATCCCAGCACTTTGGGAGGCCAAGGAGGGTGGATCATCAGGTCAGGAGTTCGACACCAGCCTGACCAACATAATGAAACCCCGTCTCCACTAAAAATACAATAATTAGCCGAGTGTGGTGGCGGGCACCTGTAATCCCAACTACATGGGAGGCTGAGGCAGAGAATGGCTTGAATCCAGAGGCAGAGTTTGCAGTGAGCCAAGATCACGCCACTGCACTCCAGGGTGGGCAACAGAGCAAGACTCCATCAAAAGAAAAAAAAGTATAAATTTTCCAAGTATTTATATACAAATTATAACATCAAAACCAAAAACCAAAGCTTATTCACTTAATCTAAGTAAGCAAGTTTGTATAGACCCCCACTAAGTATGAGCATAGTCTTTAATGCTACAATGTAAACAAATATACTTATGTCACATAAACTACTTTATTATTCTGGCAAGTTGGGAACCATTAATATAGGATTTGTGAGACTCAATAATAATAGACTTTTGAGGCACAACATTTCCTAAATTAAATTCTTTATTTTTTTGTTTACCTCCATAGAACTGCCAAACTAATTTGAATTCAATTTGCTTTTTCCTTAAAATGCTGAACTAATGACAACACCACTTACCTGGTTTCACAAGCTACAAGCCTAGAAAGAATTCTTAACTATCCCAGAACTTCACTGTCTATAACCAGTTAAGCACAAATAACTAATAAACCTACTTTCTCCACATCTTTCAAATCTATTTCTTAACATCTTCACTGGCAGTAAGTTTTTACAACTTTTGTTACCTCTCAGTTTCCTGTTTTGTCTCTTTTGCTCCAATCTACTTACCACATGTAAAACAAATAATTCTTCTAAAATATAAATGGCTTCACATTGTCTTTTTTAGCTTTGCCCATTAAACAGTTCTGGGGACAATGACAGCTCAGCACAACAAAAACTGCAAGGGCCCAAATCTACATTTTAAAATAATATTTTCAACCAATAGGCCAAGCCTCCTTGATTCCAACATAGCTGATTCTAGTGTTGTGATAGCTTTTGCAAGAAGCAGAAAGGTACTCAAAGTCTAATAGAGGCCTATCAAAAGGATAAAAGGATAAGTTTGAGGATATTTTTGCTGCCCCAAATTTGGGACAATATAACCAAAAATGTAATAATGACTAATTAATTGCTATGTATATGGAGAGAGCAATATAATTAATCAGTTTTCTGGAAATGTTGAGGAAAATAAAATAAAATGTGTTTTTATCTAGTGACTCAATCTAATTCAAGTAGATATTTCTCTGGGCTTTTGAACGACATATATATATAAGTATACATACACACATATACACACAAACACACACACACTTTATAAAGACAGGGTCTTGCTATGTTGCTCAAGCTGGTCTCAAACTCCTGGACTCAAGTGATCCTTCCACCTTGGCCTCCCAAAGTCCTGGGATTGCATGTGTTAGCCACTTTCCCCAGGCTGCAATATTGACTGAAAACTTTAAACAGTCAGTTTCACTTTACTGGAAGTGATTATTACACTAACCTCTTAATCTGAATATTGGCAAGTGAAGGAGTTAAGCTTTGGTTGTAACTTTGGATGGAAAAATGTAGTACATCCCAATTGAGAAAGAAAACTTTCTTATAAAAAAGAATTCCAGCCATTAAATACAGGAAGAAAAATAGACTCAAAATTCACCGTTTTGTAACCCTTAATAAAATATTTGACTCAGAAAAATGATCACTAATAGTTGCTAAAGCCATTCATTGAAAAATTCAGGGGGAAAGAATATACTCTCATGATGCTAGAGTATCATGTCACTGATTACTTGTAAAGAAGAAAATTATATATTTTTTAAAATAGCAGTTGCCCACCTGCTTACCCAAGTAATCACTAAAAATGGGACAATCTAATGATAAGCCTACTAATATGCTGCAATCAACCAGTACATCAACCAGGAAATATTCCCCCAAGTAACTATTTAAAATGTGTCCAAGAGAGACTTTAATTATATTTCAAAGATTACAAGAATTTTAGGAAATAAATCAACAAATTAAAAGTTACCAAAGGAAATAATTAGATAAAATCAACAAGGGAGACAACTGTTATGAAAAAGAGTTGAGATGAACATTCTAATTAAATTGAGATTAAAGACAGAACAACAAAGTGTGATATACGAAATGTGATTAGATTCTGATTTTTAAAATACCCATATAAAAGACATTTTGGGGTTATTTTGGGAAGTTTTAATATGGACTACATTTTAGAAGATGTTAGTAAAAAATTTTTGAATTGCTTGGAAGTAATCATGACATTGCGGATATATAAAAGGATGATCTTATTTTTTAGAAAATTTATATGTATGCATTTAAAGAGTTCCAAGTTGTCTATACCTTATTTTTAAAACATATAAACTAGAGAGATAAAACAAATACAGAAGAATGTTAATAATTGTTGAATGTTAGTTGTGTGTACAAAATGTTCTGAGTACATATCTTTAGTCCATATGTTAAAAATTTTCAAGATAAAATGTTTGAAGAGCAATGGTCATCAATGCCTTATTAAATTGCAAGTTCAGTATCTTTTGCTCTGCCTTAATTTTCCTTGAGCCTAGTATATTATGCACTTAAATTTTCTTTCTTTCTTTCAATCAGCAGACACTTCATAAGCAACATAATTTGGGAATGTTAATTCTCTGTGACTCAGTTTTCTTTCTCTTCCAATCTGAAATATCTGTGCATTCCCCAAACATCCATCCTTAGCTTTACCATCTCTTCATCATTGATTTTCAACGTCAAGAAACTTTTTAAACCTCACACTATCAACTACCATTCTATCATAACTATCAATCCCAAAACTTTATCTACAATATATCAGTCAATATTATTGTATGAGAAGACTATATTAGAACCAAATCAATTTCTCAAATGAACACATAGTTGTAATACATTTCTCATTTGAATAAAAATTGTTTTGAAAGTGACAATATGATTCTAAGAATCTTCTCAAATAATAAAGCAGCAAGTATAATGAGAATAATATGAAAAGGCTAATATTTAAAGATATTTGTCAAATGCACTATTGTAGTACCATAAAGGAAATATTGTGGTAATGGCACCAGAATAGATGAATTTATAAATTTAGCAGAGCAGAAAGCTCACATCAAACTCAACTAGCATATGATCATAGTGACATTCCAAATTAATGGGAAAATTCTGAATTATTTAATAAATAGTGCTGGAATCATTGGGAAATATTTGGGAAAAATATTAAAGTCACATTCATCCTCACAATGTATACAAAAGTAAATGCAGAGGTTATGCATGCTTTCATTCAACAAAGGACCTATGTGGCAAACACTATTAACTATTAAATAGATATGTAGATATGTAAATAAAAATATAAATAAAATTTCCAAAAAAGAATTATATGTATTAATATATTAAAATTTGCAAATAGCCTTCTATATAAAAATTTACAGATGACCATATATATATATATATATACATGCATGTATATATATATACACACATATATATAGCTATTCATAAATGTTTAGATGGAGAAGAGATAAGTATAGAAAAGGAAAAATGCAAAGAGGAAACATCAAATATATTGACTGTATGCATGCATGTATGTATTTACTTATTTTGTGTAGTGATGAAGTCTTGCTATGTTGCCTAGGCTGGTCTCAAACTCCTGGCTTCATACGGTCCTCCCACCTCATCCTCACAAAATGGTGACATTACAAGTGTAAGCCACTGTGTCTATCCTATATTGACTACAATCAAAGCAATCGTCCCCAAAATAAGCAAACAAATGGACAATGAACAAAAAAAATCATGAAATGGTGCAAGGCCTCGAAAATTAAAATGTGAAGGACAGATATTTCAAATATATAAGATAGTTAAAATGTTAATATAAAGAATTTTTACAGAACAATAACAAATATCTTTTTTTCCAGCTTTTATCCTTCTCCTAAAATTCAAGCCTATAGTGTTCAGTTCACCTATGCTAATCATTATTCTTAGAAATATTATTCTTAGAAAAAGAATAGCATTTTAAAATTTCATGAACTTTCTTTAGCCATTTATTGCTCATAATACATTTTATTATCCATCCAAGTATTTATTAAAATCTTCTCTTCTTCAAAAATTAGGATCTCTTTTATATATATTTTTTCTGACCAATCGAGAATAAAGTGGTTCTCTCTTTCTTTGAAAGCTTATCCTTCTAGAACAAGGCAGTTTACCATGACCATTGGTGGTGGGCAAAACTTGTCTTTCATACCTGATAACAAAATTTAAAAGTTTAATTTTTAGTTAATTTCTAATTCTCCATTAAAATGAATGAGTCGAAATAACCTTACCAAATCATGCTTCAGATGGGAATTAGTTTGTATGATGCATATCACATTGATTTAATGCTGCTATGTAGTGGAAATATTGTTGCACATGTTTTTCTCATTAATTCCAACCTTTCTAAATATACTAAAAATATTTGTAAAAAAAAATTATTCAACAGAAATTTCGAAGAATGAATAAATTGAATGAGTGAGTGAATGAAAAAGTGACTGACTGGTAGAATTTTGTTAAAAACTAATTGCCTAATTACGTTTCTATGGGAGAAAACTTAAATGATAGTGTACCTAGTCAATGTAATATTTGCAATCAGCAAAATGGATGAATTAAATCTGCATGTATTGAACATAAATATGGCCACATAACATGATATGTTATTTAATGAATATATGGGTATGTATGAAATGCAGACTATACAATATGTGCATATGTCCATGCATGCATGAGCATGTGGAACATGCACGTATGGTAATTAGTAGAAATTATCTTGGTGGCAAATGACAGAAATTGAAGTAAATGAGACAAGCAAATTCAAAATGATTTTCTCATATAACTTTGAAATCCACAATAGGATTTAATCAGGGCTCAGTAAATTTATCAGCGTCTTTATCTCTCTCAGCTTTACTTCTCTCTGTGTGTTGAACTCATTAACTCTTACAGCAAATAGCCTTCTTTAATACATTCAAAATAAAGAGTAGCATCAATTTCCAATATACATATTATCAGTTTATCAAAGCCAGAAAAAAGGGATAATTTTTCTCTTAGAATTTGTGGCCAGACAAGGTAGCTCATGCCTGTAATCCCAGAACTTTGGGAGGCTCAGGTGGTCAGATGACTTGAGGTCAGAAGTTAGAGACCAGCCTGGCCAACATGGTGAAACCCTGTCTCTATTAAAAATACAAAAATTAGCTGGGCGTGGTGGCACCCACCCGTAGTTCCAGCTCTACTTGTGAGGCTGAAGCACAAGAATAGCTTGAACCGGGGAGGCGGAGGTTGCAGCGAGTTGATATTGCACCACTGTACTTCCCGCCTTGGTGACAGAGCAAAACTCTGATTAAAAAAAAAAAAAAAAAAAAAAAAATTTACTCTAAAAATTAAGAATAGACAAACAGAAAATATACTACAAAACCCACATACACTGACAAACAAAATGTGAAACTAAGAAGAAATAGGTAAAGAAACATTGAAAATACTGACATTTTCCTATTTAAAAACAAAAAGAAATAGTTGCTTTTTTGTTCCTTTTAGTCAATTACTCCCATTATGGGTTCTAAATTAGCCTCTTTTTAAAAGTTACTGAAAAGAATCCATAACCGCCCCAGCTGTCATTATGAGAACTGAAATTTGCTTACATTAAAGGAAGTCTTTAGGGATGGTTTTGTTACTGTTAAAGCTTGTCTTTTACCTTGGATAGAAGAAAACCATCATCTATTTTATGACATTTCAAACAATTTTATTTACCATTGAATAATTTGGCAGCAGAATAATCTAGCTAGTCAATTTATCAAAACTTTACTCGATACATTATTCCAATAGTGCTTTTGAAATGTGCATTGACATTGACTCCGACACTGTCCATTATCAGTGAGTGAGTTATTTTAATTCAAAATGACATAATCAATTGGAGGAGAAACTCATACACACAGAGAATAAGTGACTCTTTTCCTAGTAGAAAGCACTTTTTGCATATCTTAAAAATTTAAGTGTGAACTGATAGTTTATATTCAGGTTTGATTAACCTTAATTGTTAAAATTCTATTGTACGTTGTGTTTTCTGAAAGCAGACAGACTCTGGTGGAGGTTATCATGTTAGACATTTATTAGGGGGTGATCTTGGTTGGAATTATCCCCCATAGAAGGGAAAGGAAGGATGCAGGAGTGGCTGAGGAACAAGTCCAGGTGTGATGGGGTCTGGCAACAGCTTTGACTGGACACACTTAACTGAGCTGGTGAAAGCTGGTGCTAAATTACCTGCAAGGGTCAACCAAAATAGCCAGGGCTTTATACTTCAACTCCATCAGACATTGGATATGGATGTCCTGGAAGGGCATGACTTTACAGGAGGCAGCTTACTGCAGTTGAAGTCATCTCAGAATGGACTGAGAGCTGATAGCTGTCATTCCTGGCAAATGGTCATCGAATACATTGAACCGCGAATTGAACAATATATTGCCATGTTCACCACAGATTTCAAATGTCATTCTTAGTTGGCAATGCATTTAAGTCATATTTAGAAAATTACATATTTTTCAAAATGTAAAAATTAGACATAATATAGAAAATTAATTACTATGTCATAATTTTTATGAAGAAAAATGTGTACATACATTATAGTTAATACATCCAGTTCCTCTCAGGATTCACATTCCCAGTTGGATGTGAAGCATTTGAAAAAGTCTTTTATAGTTGTTGTAATCTGATTTAACAAAATACGGGAGGAGTCAGGGTGTTTCATATAATCAAACTGAATAATAGAGAATTGTATCAAAATCATAGCATTAATTACCATTTCCTCAATCATTGCTGCTTATTGCTTTTTAGCCTAGGACAGTTTTAGCATACATTTGGAATGTAATCTTTTTTCTGTTCATCAATATACAGCATTTTATAGGTTTCAACACTCACTCTTATAGAAACAAAATATAGAAGGACACTTTAGGTTACTTCAGTATTATCTTTTCACTTTCTATAGGTGCCCAATACTCTTCTACCTTTACAAAAACAAAAACAGAAACAAAACTTCTGCTTGTGATGATTATAAAAGTGTATTTCTTTCCTCCAGTTATAATTTCTTGCATATGGTCAATTAATGTTTCTTTTTTTTTTTGAGATGGAGTCTCACTGTGTCGCCCAGGCTGCAGTGCAGTGGTACGATCTCAGTTTACTGCAAGCTCCTCCTCCTGGGTTCATGCCATTCTCCTGCCTCAGCTTCCCAAGCAGCTGGGACTACAGGTGCCTGCCACAATGCCTGGCTAATTTTTTTATTTTTAGTAGAGATGGGTTTTCACCGTGTTAGCCAGGATGGTCTCGATCTCCTGACTTTGTGATCCACCCACCTCGGCCTCCCAAGGTGCTGGGATTACAGGCGTGAGCCACTGTGCCCGGCCAATTAATGTTTCTTTTCAATGCATCTCACCCTTCCCACCCAAATTAATTACTGTTACTTTACTGCCCATTTTCCTTTTCCTTCTGTCCTTCCTCATTCACTGTTTGTAAAGAATGCACTTAACCCATGGGTCATATGCAACACTAAAAAGCAACTTATGTGATTTGAGACGTTTGAGCTTATTTTCCTGGGCCTTGAAAACAATGTTAATTCTCAAGGGAACAATATGAAAGTGAACATCCTTACCTTTGGAGACCTTAAAAGTCTCTGTTACCATTAAAACTTCTGAATTGTCTTATCTGAGAGATTTCATTGTCTATAAAACTCTTCATTGAACTACTAAAGTTTGAAAGGCTAAAGTCAAAAAACAAATTGTGAGCCTAAAGGACTCTCTGGAAGAGAAGAAACTGGCAAAATGCCAAGGGACTTTCTTCACAATTCTAGGGCATTTCACCCATGAGACCTAGTAATGAGAGTGAACTTCTTCCCATGATGTACTATTTGATTCAGTTTAGTTAGTAATAGAACCAGACGGTGATTTCAAAACTTTCCACTAACTTTAAATATATGTATATACCTTTAACTTCATTTTAATGAACATATATAGATATTTATTGGAAATCAATAGATGGACTCTGGGTCTAACGGAAAGCACAATTGTGCAGATACCACAGGATGTTACTTTTAAAACGTGACCACAAATTATTTGATGCTCTTTCTATTGGGAAGTGGGGCCCCCTTTCCTTGTGTCTGAGTGGGCTTATAACTACTTTGACCAAGAGAATAGGATAGATATGACCCTCAGATTTTCAAGGCTAAGTCAGAAAGTCATATGTCTTCTGCCTTTTTCCCTGGAATATTTGCGCTGGAGTCCTGGGACATGATGTAAGAAATTTGACTATCTTCAGGCCACCATAATTTGAGGAAGCCCAAGACACACAGAGAAGACTGAGGCAGGAGCGCGGGTCAAGAGTCCCATGCGAGAATAATTTTTGAGTCACTCCAGCCCAGGTACCAAAAAGGCAAGTGAAAAAGCCTCCAAATAGTTATAGTTCCCAGCCCTTTGAGTCACCACTAGGTAATTGAGATTTCCAAGCTGAGCCGGGGACCTGAGAAGCAGGGATAAGCCATTCCCGTTGTATAAGCCCAAACTCCCGACTCACAGGATATCTGAGCATAGTAAAATGGTTGTGGTTTTGTGGTATGTGAGGTGATTGTTACACAGCAGTAGGTACCTAGAATGCTCAGGTACTACAATGATGTGAACGAATCCTTATTGCAATAAGATGGAAAAACAAATGAATCTCACAATATGCTCTTAATTTCAAAAATAACATGGTTCTTCAATGACAAGAGATTCAGAGTCAGAACCATAGTAAATCCCAGTAATTTATGCATGCAATCAATGCCATTTGATATAAATTATGAACTATTTATTTACTTTAAAATCGATATCAAGCTTAACTAAAAACAAGAAACTTTATGTTCTTTTTAGTAATTTTTCTGTTAAATATGCACCAAACTATGTTCATATAATTACAATAAAAATTAGACAAGAAGAATAAATGCTTTTGTGAGCAGTAATTTAGCCAAGATGGCTTAATAACTATTCAAAACCACTGAGATGCATATTACCCAGAAGGATAGCAGACAGACTTCAGAATTTGACTTTGGCTGTGTTGCATTGTTGTTTCAATGGGCTTCCCATTTAATGAAAATAGATACTTTGTAAAACTTTTCAGAATAAGCTATTCAATAATTTTTACTATTCCTCTACATAAGAATATTTCACCCTGTGTTAAAAAAAAATTCCCCTTCAGGAAGCCGAGGCAGACGGATCACAAGGTCAAGAGACCGAGACCATCCTGGCTAACATGGTGAAACCCCGTCTCTACTAAAAATACAAAAAAAAAAAAAAAAAAAAATTAGCTGGGCATGGTGGCGCATGCCTGTAGTCCCAGCTACTCAGAAGGCTGAGGCAGGAGAATCACTTCAACCTGGGAGGCAGAGGTTGCAGTGAGCCGAGATCACACCACTGTGCTCCAGCCTGGTGACAGAGCAACAGTCCGTCTCAAAAAAAAAAAAAAAAAAAGGAAAAAAAATCCCTACTGACTTTGTTTTTTGTTTGTTTGTTTCTTAGGCATTTGCTCAGACTTAAAGTTTACTGGCTAATCAGCAAAATTCCCGTATGTACTTATCTAACAGGAGAAAGAGAATAAAAAGACTATAAGTTACTATGTACATCCAAGCCCTTACTAAGTTGGAACTTCTATTAAAAGTTTGCTGAGAGTTCCAAGTCTTTACAACCCTGAAGTAACATACTGATAGGATCCCTGTTCAATTCTCAAACAACATTAGTTTTGGCTCCTATCAATAGCACGTTTCATGAAATGCCACGGATTGTGTGAAACATTATGCACAGACCATGCACTATCAAAGCTGGAATAAATCTTGGAGGTTGAGTTTAAATCAGCAATTTAACACTGGAGTTGAACTGTATCACTGACTATGTTACTGCCTCAACTATCTTGCAAAAAAAGCTGCTTATATCCTTCCCACTGGATGACCTTCCAGCTAAGTCACAAGTAAACTTATCTGTGGAGTGCAGCTTGGAATCTTAATGTAGGATGTCTGTCTGGCAAATTTCCGAGAGTTAATTGCAGTACAACCAGAATATTGATACCTTATTTTCCCATGAGTTTTTAGATTGATAGCAGAACAGCTAACAAGATGCTAAAACATAAATAAATGTCTACACTATGTCAAATGACTCATTTAATAGAGTTATCATGCAGAGATTTACTATGAGTTTATGGTTATTTGTATTTCTTCATCAGTAGTTGACAATTTTTGCTCTATTCTGACATAATAAAATTTCCTTTTGTCAAATCTTATTACTGAGACATGAACATCGACCACAAGGCCAGCCTTTACTAGTCTATTTTATTTCCCATCTTAAATCTTTGGGTTAGTAAAACTTCTAAGGAGAAGTTTGGCATGAAAATTGCAAGTAGCACTGAATGTGAAGTGTTATATGGGATGATGAAGAGAGAATATAAAATGAATCTGGTGGGACATATCAGAAATCTGAGATATAAAGCAAGCATGCATTCTTCTTTTCAGATTTTATTGATATTCTGGACCTAAGAGCCTCATAAAGCTATATGGAAGTCCTTCATGGATTACAAGGTATTAGAGGTGAATTCTTTAGAGACAGGGGCATGAGTAGATTTCATTACAGCAGCTAAGAGTGCATTTTATCAGCCACAACTTAAATAGCTCAGTCAAAAAAAAAAACACTTCATAATATCACTTGTCATAAATAAACAAGTGAATAAATATTATTACACCAAATATAAGAAATGGAAATAACACAAAATGCAGATGTGTTGGATGACAGAAAATCATTAGGTACTAATTTATATTAGCCTGTTAGGCTGTGTTGCTTTCCTATTAAACACTCAAGGTTTTTAAGAAAATGTGTAGAGCTTGTTTCTTTTTTCTAATTATATGATGTATTTCAATGGCCAAATTTCCACTCTTCAAGTCTTGAGAATTAAAGCATTTATACCATATTTGAAGGAGTGCTTGGCTTAATGAGAATCAAACTCTGGCATTATTAACTTACAAGCAAAAGTTGAAAAATGCATCTAATGCTTTGGTATTAGCAAATTTAAGGACAAATCCCTGTTTTTTAAAGGCTATTGCAAATACTTTTTCAAATAAAAAGTGTATAACCCTCTCATCTGTAGCTTCTCAAAATATAGGTTTTTTCCTACAAGTAAAGGAATGTTCAATTGATACAACATTTTGAAGAGGAGAGACACACACACACACACACACACACACACACGCACATATGCATTATACATCACTGTACACATTTGCTTATATAGCATATATTATGATACACAAATCTATATTTAATGAATACAGGCTATTAATGGATTCTACAATTTTAAAGCTCAGGTCATATGTATGATAGAAACAATCTATACATGATGTTTAAATGAAACATCATTCTGTGTCTCGGAAATTCTGCAGAAAACAAGACAAGCAGGGTACTTCCCAACAGGGAGTTTACAATGTAGCAAACAGAGAAACACTTTCAATAATTAAAACTTTAAATAGATACATAGAAAATCAACAATTTCAAATTTTAAATTATATTAAAAATTGATATTTTGATCTTCTGTGAAGTGACAGGGTGAAGAGGAGCTAATTTGGCTAGGATATGTAGTGGGACCTCACAGAAGAGGTGGTATTTGAGATATGATCTAAAAGATGAGAGAGACCACTGATTCAAAAATCCTGCATGACTCAGGGTGGTGTGAGCAAATGCAAAGATACGGAGGTAGCTCAATGGGGCAAGTGTGAGTGAGAGAAGTAGTAGAAAAACAGGACCAACTGTGTTTGAAAACCTACTTAATCATCTTTTTGCGTGTCCTTTGAGAGGTAATATCTAGCAAAGAAGACAAAAGAATTTTGATGTTTCATAACTTAGTAATTACTGGGTAATATAATCTTTTTATCATCACAAATTATTTAGGTCTGTGACATCTCATTTTAGACATGTAGCAAAGAAGACAAAAGAAACTTGATGTTTCATAGCTCAGTAACTACAGGGTAATATAATCGTTTTATCATCACAGATTAGTTAGGTCTGTGACATCTGGTTTTAGAGTATGCAGGTAAATATTTATCTCAATTTGGGACAATGTGATGAGGAACACAGCACTGAGAGATGTGTGACAGTTTTCCTGAAAAGTTCTTGTCTTTGAAACAGCTCTGTGAACTACAGATTTAAACCAACAAGCAAGTCAATTTGACTCCATTCATTCATTCTGTTTATCTTCCCACAAATATTTATAACATATAGCATATAGCATATCTGCTTATATGCTTCAAATAGAGAGACAGGTAAAAAGCCCATTACTAGAAAAGCTGAGAGGTATCATACTTGAGAAGGAGGAGCTGATTCATATATTGCATATTTCTGTTTGCAGAGCCTTGCCCATAATATGATCACAGTCCACAGCTGATAAATGGCAGAAATGAGATATGACCCTTTGTCTACGTAATTTTTCTTTCCCTCTCCCATTCTTTCTTTAGTAGTGATTATATTCTTGCTTGCCTTTTTACTTTCTTTTTTCTTTTCCTTTTGTTTTTCCTTGATGAGTTTTCAGATTAGTTCACAAATTTTCTTATAACTCTGTCTTTCCTTATGTAAGTTGTCCTTTCATAATCTCTTTCTGTGAAACATAAAGGGTAAATAAAATTTCCTATTTACCTTAATTGATAAATTAGGGACTTAAATTGATAAATTAATCAAAGCACTGAAATGTTAAGATGGCAAAAGGAACATCCATATACAGGACAGAGGCATGGAGAAAAACAGCGGCAGATAAACTGAAATTTTCAACGAATCGTTATGGGACCAGCATGTAGGTTGATGAAGGAATTTTGCCAGGTGTCAAAGGATGTCAGGTTTTTGGAAAGAGAAATTAAGAAAAATTACTTGAAAATCACAATCTGCACAAAAAGACTATCTCTTCCGTTTCCTGGCCTTGCGTTATTTGAGAGGCATGCAAGCAGGAAGTTTTCTTAAGAAGCAGTCAGATTTAAGTTAGAGCTAGAAGTGATTAGAAACTCAACAGAAGAAAATGATCCGCTAGAAAACATATGCACTAGGATTCAGGCAAAGAAGTAGCAGAAAGGAATATTTGACCGCTCTTGACTTATTTAAAGGTTGGGAAATTCAAAAGCTGAGGCTGAGGGAAAACAAGTTGTGGAAGGATTACATAATGGCTGGAGCAGGCATTTTAGATTATTAACAACTGCAGCACTGTTGCAGATTTCTATGAATAATTCAAATGAAGTGACAGGGGAAAACTTTAGCAGCAGGCATTATTTAAGGGTTTAGGCAGCAATTGCCATCCAGATACAGGACTGAAAAAAAAAAAAAAGGACCTCGGTTTTAGAAATTCTGGAAGAAATCAGGATATATATATTCTGTGGCACACAGTATTTCCTTAAAGACCATAGAGAAAACTTCTGGCAGTCCATAAAACTCATTCTCCTCTTCTTCTATTGTAATGAACAGCCAGATTCAAGGCTATGATCTAGCCTGTGGTTTCTAGCTTCCTGACAGTTAGGCATGGTTAGTGATTAAATACAAAACTGTGTATGTTGGCACAATTAGTACATTTTTAATGTTTTAATATATTTCTAGTTTCTTTGTAGAAATACAAACAACTATGAATTAATATTTTTCTTTTTTTTCCAAATTTTGATACATATGTAACATACTATTACAACTCTCTGTTTTCCCCTTCATTTAACATATAACTTCTATATATTCCATTGAACATAAAAAGCAGAAAGCATGGTCATTTTTTACTTCTTTGGTAGTATATAGTATTATATTTTATGGATTTACCATATTTTACTTAAACACTCAACTTTATCAGATATCTAGGTTAATTCATTCACTCAACTTATCTGCATTAAATCCTACTATGACCAGGATTATTTCAGATTTTTATAAATGAACAAAACAGATAATGCTTGAAACCTTCTTGTAATTTATATTGTAGAGGGGAGAGGCAGACAATATGGGAACTATGTTCCAATAAAAGGAAAGGGTATTATTCCAGCACATACCTAATATATTTGAAGAACAGTGGGAAAGTCAACGTGCCTGGGGCACATGAGGTAAAGTGGGAAATGGCAGAAGATGAAGATGAGATCAAAGAGCAGCCACTGGAAGTGCTTGAATATTTTCTCTAAGAGAATTGCAGAATCATTGCAGGCTTTAGGCAGTGAGTTGATTTGACTTAGTTTTTTAATCACCAACAATACTGCAATGCATGAACTTTTACACTTGCCATTTATGTATTTCAAGTATTAGTGTAAGATAAGTCCTAGAGTTTAGGTTCATAGCAAAAGGATATATACTTAAAAAAATTTGATAGCTATTGCCAGAAATGCCTCCCAATAGAGGCTGCATTATTTTACACTCCCATTGGCAACGTATGACTATCTTTCTGTTGTGTTTTTATTTCTGTTCTCTTTTTCTGGTGTTCATGTACATGTATTGTCATTGTTGTTTTAATATGAAAGAAATTGCTTTAAAAAATAGAGACAGGGTCTCTGTATGTTGTCAAGGCTGGTCTTGAATTCCTGGGCTCAAGTTAATCTCCTGACTCAGCCTCCCAAAGTAATGGGATTACAAGAGTGAGTCACAGCACACAGCTGAGCTTACCCTTTCTTTTTTTTTTTTTTCTATTTGCTATGGGTGTTATTATATTAGATAGAAAGGATTTAAACAAGTTTATATGAAGATAGAAAGTTTTCTGTATAAAAGGTGCGATTTGGTATTCTAGAAGAATGTGAGATAATAAGTTGATGTGACATCTGAAGATTCAGGACAGCACACCACTTGTAAATACAGGAACAATTATGGACCTGACATTGGTGAAGAAATTTCCATTTTAAGGAAACAAGAGGTGTGCATAGATGTGGACAAGACTGTTGGTTTGTTGGAAGCTAGAATTTGGCTTTACAACTTTATGTACTCTATTTTCTTTATGAAGTGGTAGTCAGGGTTGGGGGGTGTCTATTGAGAAGAAAAGTGATTGTGAATAAGGGAAGCAAGTATAAAAGACGAACTATCTCTTATCTCTTGTAGAGAATGAGAAAGAAGATTGTCTAGTGAAATAATTCAACTGAAACCTGTTAGAACACTAATCACACTGGTGACTATGTCAGTTGGCTCAAGTGTGTGACTTTTTTTTCCAGTTTCTCAGAAGTGTATGTTCAAATAAACAGAACACAGGTAGTAGGATTTACCCAAGGCTAGATGCTTGCTGGGAAGATAGGATGAAAAGACATCAGCTCAAAGTTGTTTAGAAATTCTTCAGAGAGAGTTTGAAGCACTGGACTGTAAAATCCAAGCTAGGAAGAAAAAATGCATTCTAAAAACTGTTGAAAAATTTTTTATTCTCTCCTTCCCTTTAGGACTACATACCATAACCTGTATCATGGTATGTATAATCAGATCTTCATCTATCCTCTATCAGACACAATAAAATTTTTGAAATTAATTAACGCCTTTTAATTGACAAATTAAAAAATATATATGTATTTTGTGCAGCATGATGTTTTGAAGTATGTACATATATTATGGAATGGCTACATTGAGCTAACCAACATATGTGTTACTTCACACACTTATCTTTCTGTGGTGAGAACACTCAAAATCCACTCTGTTATCTTAAATAATACAATACATTGTTACTAAATATCGTCACCATAGTATACATCATTTCCCTTGAACATATTGTTCCTGTCTGTCTAAAATTGTGTATCCTTTGACTAGCATTTCCCAAACCCGACCCTCTCATTCTAATAACAATTCTAATCACCATTCTACTCTTTGCTTCTGTGAAGTCAACTTTTTAAAAATTCCACCTATAAGTGAGATCATGCTATATTTGTCTTTCTGGGCCTGGCTTATTTTACTTAACAGTGTTCTCTAGGTTCATCCATGTTGTCACAATATATAAAACAAATTTTGACTGCCATTGTTAATTAACAAAATTCATGGAATGTAATCAAACTGGACTTCATTTCTTTCCCCACACATCCTTTAAATATTCTCATGAAGAGTAGTCTGTCTCTTGCCAATCTTGCAGTCCCTTGACATTGGCGATCACTCTCATGAAAAAAAATAAATAAAACTTTTAAAAACTCTCATGTTGAGTTGCAAACAGTCTGAATTCAGCAAGGAATTAGCACTCTGAACATGACTTACACATTTGTCTCACAAGGATGAGGTTTGCCGTGTCTCACAAGGATGACTTACACTTTTGTCTCACAAGGATGAGGTTTGACGTGTGTGAAGCATTTTCTGACTTTCTGTTTCTGTGCATATTTCTACCTGCAGTACTAGATACCATTTTTTACACTCCTGGTAAAAGCAGGGGAAGAGTATGGTAGTTAAGAACAGTAGGAAGTTCTTTACTGACTTCTATTTTCACACATTATTTGTGATCTCTGGACCTGAACAAAACTGAAATCTTTCTGTCTCCACAAAGCATCTATTTGCATGGTCTTCAGAGACCCCAACAACGCTGTTGTTCATTCACTATTATTTCTGTTAAAGTGGGTGGGTGTGGTGTTTGACATTGTTTGTCTGTGGCTGCTCCCTGGAACCAGGTGGTGAACACCCAGACTCCAGCTTCTTCTTCTCTGTTAAGGCCTGAGCAACCTAAGTGATACCTATGCAGCTCTTTTCTTGCTCCTAGAAGTTGTCTTAGGGTCATGGGAAACTCTAATTCAAGCTTTACCCAACCTTCTAGTTCAGCTGCTTCCCAGCAAAGCCTTCTCTCTCTCTCTCTCCTCTCTTATTCTCCCTCTCTCTTTTTTGCTCTCTCACTGTCTCTTTCTCTCTCCTATCGCTCCCTCAGGCCAACAGAAACAGTTTCTGGATTTCAGATTCCTCAGCCATACATCAGACAAAAGTATGTCCATACAAATTTAGAGGGCATGTATTAGTTTCTTCTAATTGTTCTAGAGAAGCCCAACTTCTTTTCTGAATAGAAGGGGAATAATATTATAATATATTATATATTAATATAATATAATATTAATTTTAATTATACTAATTAAATATAAATTAAATGTAATTTTATTAATATAAATATAATATAATATAATATATATTATATAATATATATTATATTAACATACATAATATATTATATTAATATAATGTATAATATAACATATTATAATGTATAATATAACATATTATATATTATATATAACATAATATATATTATATGTAATATAATATGTAATATGTAATATAACATAATATAAGAAATATAATATATTATATTATATTACATATTATATAATATAAGAAATATAATATATTATATTATATTACATATTATATAATATATTATATATAATTATATATATAATTATGTATATTATATATTATACATATATTACATATATGTATAATATTACATATTATATAATATTACATATTATATATTATATAATATAATAAATATAATATTTTATATTATATTACATATTATATAATATAATAATATGTAATATATTACATATTATATAATATATTACATATTATATAATATAATAAATATATATAATATATATAATAAATATAACATATTATATTACATATTATATAATATAATAAATATAACATATTATATTATATTACATATTATATAATATAATAAATATAATATATTATGTTATATTACATATTGTATAATATTATAATAAATAGAATATATAACATATAATATAATATATTATATATAACATATAATATAATATATTATATATAACATATAATATAATATATTATAACATAATATATTATATATATAATATATATATAATATAACATAATATAATATAATATAACATATAATATAATATATTATATATAACATATAATATAATATAATATATTATATATAACATATAATATTACATAATATATTATATATAACATATAATATTATATAATATATTATATATAACATATATTATTATATAATATATTATATGTAACATATATTATATAATATATTATATATAACATATAATATTATATATATTATATTATATTATATATAACATATAATATTATATATATTATATTATATTATATATAACATATTATATAATATATATTATGTTATATTATATATAACAGAATATTATATATATTATAATATATAATACGTATTATATATTGCATATATTATAATATATGATGCACATTATATATTATATTATAATTTATAGCATAATTCATGAGGTTAGGTAATATATATGATTTATTGGTGAAGATTTAAAATAATAGACAGAGGAGTAATTATATTTTTATTGATTGTTCTTTCAAGACATCATGTAAAGATTAAATGTAATATCCAGACATGAGGTTTTTTTCTTCAGGTCCTCAAGTCCAAGCACCATCCTTCCATTTATTTATTTTCAAACACAACACTCCTGGCTTCTTTAACATCTCCCATTCAAAAAAAAAAAAGAAAAGAAAAGAAAGAGAGGGAGAAAAAGAGAGAGAGAAAGAGAGGACAGAAAGAAACATCTTTAACATCTCCCATTCAAGAAAACAAAAGAAAAAAGAAGAAAGAAAGAAAGAAAGAAAGAAAGAGTGAGGGAGGGAAGGGATGGAGGGAGGGAGGGAAGAGAGGGAGGGAGGGAAGTGAAAGAAGGAAGGAGAAATAAGGAAGGAAAAAAAAAAGAAGGAAAGAGAAAGAAAGAAAAAAAGAAAGAAAGAAAGGAGGGAAAGGAAAGGAAAGGAGGGAGGGAGGGAGGGAAGGATGGAGAAAGAAAGAAAGAAAAAAGAAAGAAAGAAGGAAAGGAAGAAAGAGAAAAAAAGAAAGAAAGAAAGAGAAAGAGAGAGAAGGGAGGGAGAGGGAGGGAGGGAGGAAGAAAGGGAGGAAGGAAGAAAGGAAGGAACAAAGAAAGGCAACAATGTTATTTGTATAATGCCCTGGCTCTGAAAAATGTTCATATTCAAACAATAGAGATCTTTGCATCATAACATTTCCTAATACCATGTATTTAACCATAGTTACATCATTATACAAGATGCTATGTCCTCTGTCTTGCTGCCCATTGAGGCTGGCTTCAAAGCATTACCAGATAGTTAGATACTATGTTTATTTGAGCACAACTGCAAGTCTTAGCCAGAGTAAGCTTTGAATATACTTTTCCAAGTATCTGTTCTCTTGAACTCTTTATACCATAGTCATTGCATTCCTAGTTTGTGATAGATATCATTGGATATGGAGTGCACTCCCATCTTCCAAAACCACAACCAGGTATAGAATAAGCAATGCGCCCATGGTAGGAGCAAAAAGAGTGGTTCCGTTAGCACAAGATAGTTCCTCTCGTATACAGTGCATTTTAAGACTGCTCTCAAAAACACAATGTCACCACATGAATTAACAATGAGAGAGGTCATAATTGGACACAGTTTTGGTGCTGCCAAGTGTGATCCTGAATGGCCTTGAAGGACATGTGTGTGGTCAGTCTCAAAGGACTGACTGGCCTGTGGAGCAGAGCGTGTGGAGGGTGCCAGGTAACTACCTTGGGTGACTGTTGTGGGAGGTACACAGAGTAAAAGAGTCCCATTATCCTTCCGTCAACATCAGTGCTATAGACTAGAGGCAGTACTATGGTTAGAAAATAGCTGAGTAAGAGCCAATACATGGGTCCATATATATGGCTAGAGCCAAGGGTCACCGAATGCTACAATTTGAATGTCTCCTTTGAAACTCATGTTGAAATTTAATTGCCATTGTTACAGTATTAAAATGTTGGGCTTTAAGAAGTTTTTAGGTCATGAGGGCTAAACTCTCATGAATGAATTGATGTATGGGAGTGGGCCCCTGAAAAAAAGTTGATGTTGGCCCTCATTTGCTCTCTCTGTCTCATGTAATGTGGCATTCAGTTACAGCAGCAAAAAGTGGACTAAGACACTGAGGAAGCTTTGATATCCCATAGCCTTGAATTTGTCCTCTGACAAAAAATTACCCCAAATCAGTCTATTAGCATCATTCTGGAAGCTCAGTCTTGGGGATCTCACACACACACAAATATTGTGCTTATCATGGGATAATATAGTTTGGATGTGTGTCCCCTGCAAATCTCATGTTAAAATGTGATCACCAGTGTTGGAGGTAGGGCCTGGTGGGAAGTGTTTGGATCATGAGGGTGACTCCCTCATGAATGGCTTGCTGCTGTCTTTTTGTTAACAGGTGAGTTCTCTGAGTTCATGCAGGAGCCTGGCACCTCCCCTTTCTCTACCTTGCTCCTTCTATTGCCATGTGACACCCAACACCCTGGCTCCCTTTCATCTTGATTTTGTGTTTCCTGAGGCCCTCATCAAAAGCAGACTTCAGTACTATGCTTCATGTACAGCCTGCAGAACCATGAGCCAAATAAACCCATTTTTTAAAAATTAGTCTCAGGCATTCCACTGTAGTAACACAAGTAGACTAACACAAGGGGACAATTCACTTGCGAGATCGTTCTCCTGGAACTGAATGATGAGTGTGAATCCTAGATCTTCTTAATTCATTTCCAACCTCGTGTGTAGAAGTAGAGGGCTTCAGAGAGCCTAAAAGGGGATAAAGAGCCAGGAGCTCACAGAAGTCTCTTTCCCAACAAGAAAACCATGCCTGGATTACACAGCTGGTCCCACATTGGCCTACGCACTAGAGAGGGAAACCTAGAAAATATTATGAAAATCATTTCAAGGACTCAAGTCTCTGTCTTAGCTTCCTGGGACTGCTTTAAAAAAAAAAAAAAAAAAAAAAAGATCCCACAAACTGTGGCTTAAAACAACAGAAATGTATTCTCTCACATACTTTACATACTTTGAAACTAGAAGTCTGGAATCAAGTTGTCAGTGGAGCTTTGCTTCTTCTGAAGGCTCTAGGGAAGAATCTTTTCTTGCCTCTTCTAGCTTCTAGTATTTGCCAGATATCCTTGATGTTCCTTGGCTTATAGATGTATTGCACCAATTTCTGCCTGTGCCTTTACACGGCCTTCTCTTCTCTGTGTCTCTGCTCCAAATTTCTCTTTTCTTATAAAGGCATCAATCATATTGGATTTAGAGCCCACCCTAATCTGATATGACTTCATCTTAACTTGGTTACATCTGCATAGACACTATTTACACATAAGATTTTGTTCTGAGGTTCTGGGTGGACACGAACTTTGAGGGGAAATTATTCAACCGTAGGCAATCCCTGAAGCACAGAGCCCTAGACCTAAAGACACTATATGTGTATAAAACAACAAGTTCCACTAAAGAATTTGGACTATTTCCTTCATAAAATCAGCTTAATATGATCTGATTCATATTCACTTTGAAATTTGACATCTATTTTATCTTACTGCTACATTCAAAACTTCAGATTATATATACTGTTATAGGCACATATGTCTAGCCACTAATAAACTTACCATCATGTCTAGAAAACAGTAAGTCTATATAAAATAAATAGGAAGCAAGCATATAAATTATGATCAGTAATATAGTTAAGTAATGCACAAAAATGTTGCAAGAACAACATACATATGAAAATATATGGGTCACAGCTAGGGATAGTGGATAATGGTTGTACAACCTGTGAATATAATAAAAGTCATTGAATTGTATGCTTTAAAAGTGTGAATTTTATAATATGTGATTTTTATCTCAATAAAGCTGTTTTAAAAATGGTGAAAGAATTGTCAGCCTGAGATGAGGTTAATTGAAGCCCATCCTTTGGAGTAAATCTACTTTAAGATGTTTTCAAGAAATTGAAAAGTGTGAATTTAAAATTGTGAATTATGTTTTAAAATATTTATATCCTAAGATTGTATGTGTGTATCTGATTGCTGTTCATATTGAAATTACGTTCATATTTAAAATGCTGACTAATTGAGAAACTTAACTATTATTTGATTTTATGCAAATACTGATGTACATCTACATCAATCAGTAAGTGAACAATTTTATTCTTAACTTATGTATATCACAGGCTGAAGGGAGAATTTCTGAATCTTCAAATTATCAAATAAAAGTAATCTAATTCTTCACAGGATGTAGACTGGAACTTCATTTTGCTTCCATCAAAAAAAACGTATTGCTACCTAGTGGGGGAGAGGTACAGACAGGGTAGGGAGGGCACTGTTAGTAGGTTGTAATCTTATTTAACGTCTCTATTAATCATCTAGTAGAGAAAGACACGCAAGCTAATGAAACTTAAATCACAATGAATTGTCAAGTGTTTTAACACCAATTAGGACAGAAGTGATAAAAAGAGACCTTCAGTGATTAAAGGGCAACCGCAAAATGAGATTCAACTTGGAAAATATAATATGGTTGGCAAGTAGTCCTTGGGATGAAAAACAAAAATGTGTAACTGTTTTTAAGGTAATCATTCTAAAGATAAGTGAAGGATATGTAATGAAACTCACCAACTTTCTACTTTTTTCAATGTTGATTTGCATATATATTTTCCTATTTTAGCTCAATTTCGTTTTAAATTACTAAATAGACATCTTTTCTCACTAGCTAGCTGATGGTATTCATAGACAAATGATTACTATTAGCAGCTTTTTACCTTTGAATTAATATTTCTCCTGTCATAGAATAAAAATTTGGGAATGGTGGGGAAGGGGAAATGAAGAGGTTAAGGGAAAAAAATAAAAAGAAATGTAAAAGGATAACCAGTATGAAAATTTCATTAACCATCATGTAGAAATTAAAATAAAATATTATAAATATTTGATGGAATCTTTAGAGTCGGTTTGTCCTAGGGATGGATTAAGGTAAGTTTTTAAACTAGAGTTACCATCTCAGAAAACCAGCTTTCATTAGTTCATTTAACAATTTCTAATGGCTTTGTAAACTATTCAGAGTTTATCTAGATTTTATACTTTTTAATAATAGCTCCAGCTACTAAAAATGGTGATAATTATTCTTTAACATAGGGAAAGAGAGAATAATAAATGTAAGTCCAAACAAAGAAAATTTGAGCAAACAGAATCTCACAAATTATGCCTATAATACAGAAAGAAAGAATATCTGTCTTTTCATGCAGTTATTTTAATGTGATCATAATCATTAACTTTAGGAACGACTCCAAATCTTAAACTTTACAGAAGTTTATCACATATTTTGTCATAATTGTATAAAGAAAAAGAACTAATTTTAAAACAGAAGTTGAATTTTCATGCCAAAATTTTATATCCACAATTAACAATTTCATTTCCAATATGTTTCAAATATACAAACTTCTATATTTCCTATACGTATCAAATATGACAAGCTTCAAAAATATCTTGTAAAACATACAATGATAAAAATCAAAACATATAGGAAACGTACCATGTAGATAGTTTATATTTGGTAGGTATGGAAAGGTAAGCACTTTTGTAAAAGTCACAAAGTAATTATTTCTGCTTCAGAATATAGATACATTTTAGAAACCTTAAAATAATAACATGCTTTTAAAGAAAAAGATTCCCAAAATAAAGAATAAATTTCCTTATAGCAATGAATGACAACAACAAAACATTACTTACTTTAAAAAAATGAGAATTATTTCATGAGAACGGAAGCTGTCTGTTCCAGCAAAATACTCAAACGGTTGAAAAAAGGCAAACTTATTTTGAACTATCTTATAAAAATCAGTTAAATTGCTGACTTTGACAATTTGTTTGGAAACAT
The DNA here is from genome assembly GCF_028885655.2 of Pongo abelii. Taxonomy (NCBI): domain Eukaryota; kingdom Metazoa; phylum Chordata; class Mammalia; order Primates; family Hominidae; genus Pongo; species Pongo abelii. Next base: position 44,775,544 of record NC_072002.2, read on the forward strand.
TTTAAATGTAGTGATTGTTCATTACAAAGATGAATATCAGCTGTATTTGGGAATCAAGCCACACTGGGCCTTATTTACATCTACTTCTGTATCTGTTGCACATCTTTACTGTGGATGGTCCTCACTTTGATGTCGATGCCAGCATGACAGCAAAGGAAAAATAAAATCAGGATAAACAGCAGCGAATTTTTCCAAGAAAACAGCAGATGGGTAATCTGTATTTATAGACATTTTACCCAAAATGTGCCTAGCTATACAATTAATTTTATAAATTGAAAGTATTTTTGAATAATAATTTAACTTTGGATAATTTCTGTTGTGCACTTCTGGAGGTTTAAAACTTAATCTTCACTTTTTCCCTAACAATGGACCTTAAGCAGAACTATATCTTGACACTAAATTCTCATTTTGTCCCATTATTCTATTTTGACATAGATACATTCTACTTTATCCATAATGAAATAAAAATATGATCTGGTTTAACCTTTTACTATTTTTTGAAACACAGATGTATTTCAACCATTAATAAAATATGCCTCCTTTTTGGTGCCGTGTGCAGTGAGACAATTATATATTAGTCACCATGCATAGAACAGTCTTTTCTACAAAGCCCACTGTGGCATGAATCCAGGGATTTCTCACCTTTATATCTAAAATCAGGGATCTATTTCAAGCTCCAAAAAATATAGAGGATAGTGCTCTCACAATGAAGGTGAAGTACTATTACCATGGAGAATAGAAATATTTTAGCCTAAAGACTATTGAATCTTTCTGGAAGAAACTGAAAGCTCTCTTATGGGTCCTGAAAATTTTAGAAAGGCTTGCCAGTAGAAAAAAACTCTCTACAGTAGCCCAAAACTGTACTTTTGTCAATTTGTGCCCATTCTAATTCAAACAACACTGGAACTCTCAAACAACCCCTAGTAGAGGGGTTACAATTGACAACATTCTTCTCCATGTCTGCAAACAGATCATCTTAGTGTACATATGAGAAGGGCATATGAGTGGTTACAAGCATCCTAATTCTTTCTGAGGGTTATGTTAGGGGATCATTTTCAGGCAATTTCAAAGAGTAAGTAACCTAAGTAAAAATTAAGTTGCAAATACATTGTGAGGAAAATTATTTTAATATTAGTACATAAATATAAGTCATAACAGAGTAAATATTTCAAGTTCAAGAATTAGTAATTCTCTTATAACAATAACAGTAATGAATTTTTTTATTTATATATGCAAGGCACTGTCCTTAATGCTTTGATTCAGTACTGTGAGTAATCCTTACTCCTAATCCTTACTACTACTCTATGAGGTACTACTACTAATCTTTACTACTACTCTATGAGGTATTACTACTAATCCTTAATACTACTCTATGAGGTATTCATTGTTATTTTCAATAAATAAGATAAGTGAGTTTACTAATCATATTAGACTAAATTATGCTACAGTATTACATAAGCAAAAAAAATGACCCAAGTCTTAGAGGACTAAGACAATGAATCCTAATTTCATGCACACAGAAACTGTGCTGTGGGTTTTAAGTGTCTCTTTATGTGTCCACTCACTGGTCCGTTCAACCAAACTGGCACTGAGAAACAGTCTTGCATGAGTTTATGAACAAATAGAAGATTGGAATACTCATGAACATCCTAAGCCTAACTTAGAAGGTTATAGTAGAGCCTGCTTCACTCGTCTCCTAATGAAATTCCTTCTCTTTCTGAGCACACAGCTTTTTGAACTATCCCAGCTTCTTTTGTGCCCCTGTAACTGAGTTCCAACAACGAAATACGAGTAGTAGTGATCGATTTCATTCCCAGACCAGTCTTATACAAAATTCCCATGCGTAACGCCCAGGCGCTTTTCCCAGCTGCCTTCTTGATGAAGATAGGCACAGGGCCCCTGGAAGCCGTATGCTAAAGATGGACCAGACCCCAAATGGAAAGAGTCTGGGTCACTGAATCACTTCTTAGAAAGAGGCTGCCACAATGAAGAACATCTACTACATAGGTTGGTGACTGAGGGATGAATTATTATCTTGTTCCAGTCACTATAAAGATAGCTTGCTAATTTCATTAATTCTAAAACACACATCTTTCTGTTTCAAAATATAACACTTCTGAAGTCAGGATGCATCATACAATCAACGTCGTCTTAATAGTATTTGCTAGTACTTATTTCTTCATTATAAAATAATGTGCTACCACAGTCAATAGTGGTGTATTAGATTTGATGAAATACAGCGATTCGCTGTGGGTCATCTACACTTATCTAATCACTGAATACGTTGGACTGCATTGTGTAAGATAGCTGCGTGGTTCACGGTATTATGCTTTCTTACCAAATTTCATTTCAAAGTGTTCTTTTTTTTTTTCCTTCCCATTCAAAATTCACCTGGAAAAACATGCATATTTTGGTAGTCATCTTTTTTTTTTGAAACGGAGTCTCGCTCTGTAGCCGAGACTGGAGCGCTGTGGCGCGATCTCCGCTCACTGCAAGCTCCGCCTCCCGGGTTCACGCGATTCTCCTGCCTCAGCCTCCCGAGTGGTAGTCACCTTTTCTAATTCCATTCCAGATCTATTGGTAAAAATTGATTTTAAGTGGGTTTTCTGCTATTTACAAAATCCAGAGTCTGTGATATAAAATGCTAATATTCCACACATTTTTTTTTTTTTTTTCAGAAAGGAAGCTGCTGTTGGCTACACAGGTAATAAGGCCGGTATTAATTAAAATTATATCTGTCACAAATTACAGTTCAAGTACACATAAGAGGTAAAGCTCCCAGAAAGGTAAAGTACAACATAGGGATAAGGATCAACTGGCTATTTGTTAAAGTTGGCTAAGTCTACATTGAGTGGCAGCAGCATGGTTAGAATGGTGAGAATATGGACTTCGACTCCTATCTCTGAATGTACTAGCTTTGTGAACCTGAGGGTGATATTTAAGCCCACTGAGTGTAGTTTGCTCATCTATAAAACTGCAATAATATTTATTTTATAAAATTATTGAAAGGATGAATATAATATATAAATAATTGGCATCTTGTAAATGTTAGATCTTTCTCCCCATCCTCTTTGACTTAGAGAATTTTCAGTTGAACTTTTACATTTGTCTGATTTATGACAAATAAATGAAAGTGTAAAAAAATTAACTGCGATCTCACATTCCCTATTTTAATGAAAAAGTAAAAGCAAAACTAAACCATTTCCTGTGTGCCTCATTAACACAGTAAAATCTAATTTTCTCTCATTTCTTTCACTTCCTATGGGAAAGACCAAGTGATTTTTGGAACTCATAGTCACATATCACAATCTCTTTATACCTCTACGATTTGTTCTTTGTAAGATAGAACCTAAATTTGAGTCCACTTTCAGACCGCATAGGTGACAGAAAGATGATGGTATATTTTTAGGGGAAATGGCAGAAACACTTACTTGTGAAATTCCCCCAGTTGTTCAAATCTCACAAAGGAACTGGACATATTCCCACCTCCTAACTCCCAAATGTGACGGTATTAGGAGGTGGGACCTTTGGGTATAATTAGGTCATGAAGGCAGGGTCCTCGTGAATGGGATTAGTCCTTTTATAAAAGAAACTCTGTAGAGTTCCTTCACTTCTTCCACCATGTGAGAACATACCCAGAAGATTACTGTCTGTGAACCAGAAAGTGGGCTCTCACCGTACACCAAATCTGCTGCCAACTTGATCTTGGCTTTCGCAGCTTTCAGAGCTTGGGTAAATGAATTTTTGTTGTTTAAAAGCCATGCAGTCTATGGTAGTCTGTTACAGCAACCAGAACTGACTAAGATACACACAAAACTAGAAAATCCACTTTTACAAATAGTTATAACGCTGTTTCCTTATAGCACTAGCAGTTTGCAACCATCTCAGATCCTATAATATATGGGTGCTGGGAAATTCTAAACAGTGAATATTCTTTTTCACAATATTAGTGGAGGAACAAACAGTCACAGCAAAGTTTTCTACTTCACATCTGAATCTGGAGAATGTGTAGCTGTGTATTGTGTATAATTTAAGAGCAGAAATGATTGTAATGAGTTTCTTCTTTTAGAAGGAGTACTGATTTAGAGAACTGTATAAGCAACCTTGTGAATTCTGAATGATATTTGAGGCAAGAAATATTAGAAAAAGACGGAAATAAATTTATTAGATAAAATCTTGGGAGCATTATAATTTGGTCATTAAAAGAAGTGAGATAAACAACAAAAAAAAAAAGTTGGTCATCTCATGTTTAAGTAGAGGTTTTATTAAAGCACAACATATGTGTACACAAAGATAGTAACTGTTCAGCTCAAAGAATTTAAACAACTCGACATACCCATGTAATCAACAGACAGATTCGGAAATAGAACATTATCATATATCCTCTATTATTCCCCTCTGAGTCACTGTGTCTCCCCAAAACATCATCCTAACTTCTATCATCACTTAGCTTTGCTAATTTCCAACTTTATATAATGGAATTACAGTGTGCACTCGTTTGTTATAGGCTTGTTTTTTTTAAATATTGTATGATGAGATAAACCCATGCTGTTATGCAGTAGTTTCTTCACTTTCATTGCCATGTAATATTTCATTAAATGGATACATAATATCATTATCCATTCTACTATTGATAAGCATTAGGGTTGTTTCTAATTTGGTGTCATTCCAAATAGTATTGCTATGCATATTTTTATGTATAACTTGTGGTGAATGAGTCTGAACAATTCTGGGGTGTATACACAGAAATAGATTGCTTAGTCATAATATATGTGCATGCTTAGAGGTGTAACCAACTTTCCAAACTTTCCAAAGTGATTATATCAATCTATATTACCACCAGAAGCATATGAGAGTTTTTAATAACAATAGGTGGTATCACTTTTAAAATGTTTACTGAATTTGGTAAAAATGTGGCAATATGTTTCATTAGATTTTACTTTGTATTTTTTTCACTATTAATGGTATTGAGTACCTTTACTTACGTTTATTGACTTTTTGAGTAAACTCTTTTGTAAAGCAACTGCTCAAATCTTTCACCATTTTTTAAATTTAATTGCCTTTTATACTTACTGGTTTGTAGTTCTTCTATGTCCTGAATATAAAATTAAATTTGGGACTATATTGAGTTTACTGATCAATGTAAAAAAATTGATATCTTCACAATAATAAATATTTCAAATTATAATTGTGGTAAAGATTCTCTTTATTTAGGGGTTTCACATTTTCTCTAATAAAGTTTAGTAGATTCTTATGTAGAGATTTTGTACATCTTTCATCAGATATATTACTGAATATTTCTTGTTTTAAAAATATTATTGCAAATAGTAATTTTGTATTTTCTTTTTGTTGTGTTGTTCTGTATTGCTATGGTATCCAAATACTCTGCTAAATCCACTGATAGATTCTTGTAGTTTGTTGCTCTAGTCCTTTATTTTCTATGAACAAAATCGTATTATATGTGAATGACAATTTTATTGTTTCCTTTCAATTCTTTTGCCTAACATTTTTCTCTGGTTTTACTGGCGTTAATAGAACCTCCTTCGAAACGCTGAGTAACTACGATGAGAGTAGGCCTCTTTGGGTTGTTTGTTGAGTCTTAAAAAAGAAACTTCACAAAATTTCACCAGAAATTTATTTTTATGGAATTAGTAGTCAGGTTAAGAAAGTTTCGTAAAATTCTAGTATCCTAAGTTTATTTTTAAAAACATAAATGGTATCACATTTATCAAATATTTTCTTATATCTACTGAGATGATCATACAATTTTCCCTGCAGTTAATTATGTTGGTTGATTTTTGACTACTAAGCCAAAATTTTTGATACAATAAATTTAAACAATTATGATAAATAATTGTATTTTATGTATTGCTATATTCTATTTACTTGTTTTTTATTTAGGGCTTTTGCATTTATGTTCAGGTGAGAGATGGGCCTCTAATTTTATTTCTTTCAATGTCCTCAGAATATTTTTGTTTCAAGGTTATGCTGGCCTCATCAAATAAGACAGAAAATATTCTGTTTTTTTAAATTCACTGATGAACTTTCTTAAAATGTTGGTGATATTGTGTCTTAAATGTTTACCTAGTGACCACTAAAATTGTATGTGGCTGGTGATGTTTTCTAAGAAGGTTTTAAAATACTAAATTTAATTTTTAAAATAGATACAAGATAAGTATGCTTTTCTATTTACTTCCATTTCCATTTTGGCAAATTTATCATTTTTTGCTGTTCATTCTATGTTGTATTTCTTCACTCTTGGTTGAGATCATATACTGTCTCTGTTTCTTTGCTGGTATTTTGTCTGCTTTTTTTTTTTAACTGAGAAAGACATGTGAAAAGTCCCCCAATATGTTTGTGATAGTATTAATTTCCTTTTTATATCTCTCAATTTATACTTTCCATGGGATAAACGTGTTATTATATACCTATGTATATATGTTTAGAATTGATAATCTCCCTGACATAAGGACCTATTATCATGTTAAAATAACTTTCTTTGGCTCTGGTACTTTTTCTTGCCTAAAGCCTTGCATAGTTACACTACCTTTCTTCTTGTTATTGTTTCTTTTTTATTGTATGTTTTCCCATTCTTTTATAATATTCATCTGTTTGTTGTTGGTGGTGGTCCTTTTAATTTAGGTGGTTTTTTTGGTTGTTGTTGTTGTTTGTTTTGTTTTGTTTTGTTTTGTTTTGAGATGGGGGTCTTCAACGTTGCCTAGGTTGGTCTTGAATTCCTGGGCTCAAGTGATTTTCCCACCTCAAGTGTGTCTTTAAAAAAAAAATTTAGATTCCTTTTTAAACTCCAGAATGACATTCTTTTGTTTGATTATGTATTATCTTTGGAATTATTGACATTGCTTAAGTATTTGGATTTATGTACATCTATTGCATCACATATTTTCTTCTCTCTTATCTGATGTTCTGCTGTTGGATTAATCAGCTACTTTTAATTATTTATTTCTTCATGAGATTCTTAGTTTTACACCCTTTTACTCTTCTATTACTCAAGAAATTACAACATGAATCTTTTTGACTCAATAAGATTTGATATGAATGAGTATTTTCACTACTAAATTCCAATACTAAAGTTTAAAAATAACGTGGCATCATATATGCCCTCCTACCTTTTGTGCAATTGTTGCCAAGAATTTTATTTATACATATAATTTAAATTACACACATTATTATTGTTTTATATATTAATCCTTTTTATTGTTCTCTGTTTTTCTCTGCCTTTTTATAATTCTGTTCAAAAGCTAGGAATTCAACATAAGCGATAAATCAAAAAAAATTGAAAAGGAAAGGAAGGAGTATTAAAATCCATTGATTTACTACTACATGTCAGGTAGCTTGCATTGTGTTAATAATAATGAAATTAATCATTCATTTCCCATATGCCATGAGCCACACACTATCCTAAATCCTTCATATGCAATATGCCTTTAAAGCTTCAGAAAAACCTTCTAAAATTTTGGTTAACTTCTTGTGTATATATGAAAATAAGTAAAGCTCACCTTCCAGTCAACAAATATATGGTCTATCCTTTTATAGGCTAGACACTGTTTGAAGTACTGGAGATATAGTAAAGAACCAGACAAACAAAATACTAGTAATTGTGGTGGCTACTTTCTAATGTAAATGAGCAGCAATAAAAAGTGAACAAGTTAATTAATATATGAATGTCTATAAGATATGAAAGATGATGATAAGTGCTACGGGAAAAATTAAGTATGCATTTGGTTTGCTATTTCATATAAGATGGAGAGAAATGTCTTCAGTGTAAACTTTATTTGAGGAAATACCTGAGGAAAATACTAGGCTCTAAAAATCAGGTATGACTCAGAAAAGTTTAAAAATCACATAAAATTTTGAAATTTATAAAATGTTAAGTCAGTGTCCCCATTAATAGGCTTGTCCCACATATCCACAGAGGTAATAAATACTAGATGTAGGGAATACATAGAAAAAAATTAGGCCATAAGGAAGCTTTAGGCTTTTTTGGAATAATATTTTGCCCACCCATCACTTTTTGTATTTTATTTTATCTGTTCCGCTTTCTTGCCTAATGGCAAGGGAAATTCTTATTTCTCTCTCTTTCTCTCTCTCTGTATCTATATATACACACAAGATATCCTTCAAATCTTATTGCAGTCCTAAGCTCTTGATAAATAGATGGATAGATGGATATGTAGATACACAGGTGGATAGACAGAGCTCCTCAGCTACTAATTTAAATATATGTTTGAGGAAACAAGTATACAAACCTTTTAAGTTTACTCAAAGTTACACTCAAGAATCTCTCTGTTTTCTTGTAATCAGGGTCAACTAATGTCAATTAAAAATGCCTACTTTGTGATAAAAAGCAATGAGCTCTACTTTATATAAGGAGAAAAGATAAATTCTGTTTTAAAACATTTCTATTATCCATATATTTCTCTTCTCTCTCTCCCAAAACGTTACAAAAAAAACTATTTTTACAATAAGTACACATTTGTTATTGCAGCAGGAAGGGTGGGGAGGGAGGAACTAATGGAAAGAGGAAAAATTTTATAAAAGACTAAGTATCCAATAAGTAGTGTTATTAGGTAAAATACAGAACATCTAGTTAAATGTGAGTGTCAAATAAACAACAAATGAGGGTTTTGCGGCATATATTTGTCTCAAATATTGCATGGAACAGACAAACTTTTATATGAAATTCAAATGTAATCATTTATTTTCTGTATTTCTATTTGCTAAATATGACAGCCCTAGCAGGAGAAATAGGTCCTAAGATAATCCAGAAACTAAACCAATGCAGTAGAAAGAGAACTTAAAATCATAAGAAAAATAAAAGACTCCCATGAAGTAGGCTGTCACGACTTTCTGTGACTTCAGGGGTTTTAGATGTTGAGAGAGAGTAGATAGGATTGGAGACGTGGGGTAGGGAGCAGATGATAGAGACAATCTAATTTAGCTATGGGAGTTGATTACAGGAAATCCCACATGAAAACTGAATTATTTTTACATAAGAAAAGTGTAATATTTCTTCTCCTGAAAGCAGTATGTTGATCAGTCTTCCTAGTTTGATTAAATGATTGAGAGTTATTATTTTCCTTTTCTTACTCTGTTTTCGTAAATATTTTGGAAGATACTTCTGGCTCTTTCTATTTTTCAAAGGTAAATCCACAGGTATCTGCTACTCTCAGATGCTGGGGCATCTTTGAATGTCACTTAACTACCCAATCTCCAAAAGATTCTAAGAACTGTTTTAATAATTATTTATTATTATGTTGATTCTTTTACAAATGTAATTTTCACTTGCAGAGTATATTTTGGAAAACATCTTGCATATGCTAATCACTGGTATATTCACATGTAAGTAAATATATATGCATAAAAACATGTTTAAGTTATACATATAAAGTAAAAACGACTTTACTGTATTTGTAGGCAGTCTGAAGTTCTTGAAACCACATTGTACAATGTGTTATGTAGATAGAGACGCCAAGTTAAAAAGTGCTTATTAACATTTGCAAAGATGTTAGAACAAAACAAGACAACAATAAAACACAAAAATAATTTTATAAAACAAGTTTATACTATTGCCATGCTGAAATGATTAAATCTTGGACACAAATTACTATGACATGCAGAATTATATTATTTGCCAGCTAAATATTACTTGAGTATATTCATTGATTGTGTTTCTTTAACATTGAGTCAGCTTTATATGGAATAAACTGAGTAGGTTTATCCAAATTAGTAATTAATGTTAGATTTTAATCTTAATTTTAGTTTTATTATTTTATTTTTATTTTGCAGTGTCTTAACACATTTCTTATTCATGTAAAATTTTATTAAGTGTTTAATTCTTTACGACTATAATAAAAATATAAAAAGTGATGAAAACCAAATCAATTGAAAATCATTGTAATTATTAGCAACTGTTAAATAGAAATTACTTAGCAAATTTGTTCTTTACATAGCAATCTCTAAGTGCACTATTCTTGTCAAAAACATTTGAAGACAGTCTGCTTTTACATTCCAGTATCCTGCTTCTAAAGGTCATTTTTCTAAAGCATGCACATAAAGATAAAAAGCAAAGAAGCTACATTTATTTTCATATTAACCTCTCATCAAAACTAGGACTGAATTGCCACAGGGAAATATGGTACTGTGGCATTTTGTTAGATAATGACATCTATTTTACTTGACACTTTTAATATTTTAAACTTAAGAGACAGAAGAAAAAATAATGTCTAACATTTAATATTCTTCCCAGTCTTTGCTTGTGTCATTCAATTTCTACACTTGAAACAGGTTGTACACTTAAATAGCATGTATTCGAAATATATCTGAGGAAATATTAATAGAAGGACTATTTATAACATGTGGACAATTAAGAAAAATCAGAAAGTTTCAGGAAGCACCTCAGGGTTGGTAAGAGTTAGGAGCTGTTAATACACCTAGGTCTAGAGACGTGAGAAGAGAGAACAGTTACTGGAACTGGGAAATATAAGTAGTAGCTGTAAGAGAGGGCTCCCAGTTAGGCACTGTGGCCTTTAGTAAACTGGAAGAAGTCAGAGATATATACACCAAACCTTAATCTCCTCCCTCCATCAGCTCCTTTGCAAGTACTTTCCATTGGTCAAATACAAAGCCAGGAAAAGGAGCTCACTGATGCAGCTGACATGGTCAACTTCCCAAGGAACAGAACAGGATGGGAAAGGAAGAAAGGGGGATTTGGAGAAGCGATAAAAAAAATATCCAGCACAGTTCACTCATTATCTCTTCTTGTGTCTATCATCTCATTATCTAGTCTTCTTTTTCTTGATAAGAAAATGTATGTCTTCATACAAAATATCACAAGCTTCCATTTTATCATGGGATGATAGCACTGTAAATATCCTCCATCCTAAAATCTAAAACTTTAGTCACCACTATTTCTTTTAATATAATGGGAGAGAAAGAAACAATTTTTAAAAACCTAGATTTAATAGTCCTATTTCTGTAACTTCTCTTTTGCAAGACCAATTTAATATTCCTCTTAGTATCTGCCGTCATCTAAGCTGAATAGAATTCTTTACCAAGTGGAGTGATCCCAACCTTTATTCCTGGGATCTGAATTCTCTGTGGCTCTATATCTTTATCACGTTGCTGCAGTGTTCCAATGACTATCCCCTTACCACTGTGTAAGGGTATACTAAAAGGCACACCAGTGAATCCTCTGGTTCTAGATATTGTCTTCCTTGCTCTTTTGTATAGCAGCTATCCACTTTCTCCTTGATGACCAAGAATAATCATCTTGCCATAAAAGTTCCCCTCTTCTATGCATGGCATGAGAATCACAGAGAGCAATATCAGTTTCTTATTTTTAAAAAATGCAACCATGATCTTTATTAATTATAACATTTCTACTTTGGACACTAGAACTTTGAAAGTCATTAAAACCCAGGCCAGAGAAATGGTAAGCAGAAATTTCTTCAGTGATTTATTTTGTGTAATCACTAGGAGAGAAGTTTTCCACCCCCAGCTTTTTAGTTCCTGAATGTATTCTAGCTATAGGAAAAATGGTAACATAATTGGCTTCTGGTTTAGGGTAGAATAAATCAATTATGGTTTATGAATGGAGAATGCCATGACCCTAAAGAGATTTGTTTCCTGGTAAGTACAGTACTATACTTTTAGCAGGCTATTCCACCACTGTATAAAGCTAGCTGCTGTTGAGTCATAAGCATGTTAAGTTAGTGAATTCTATGGATGCTAGCCCATTGCTTTACTTCTTTGCCATAAAGAGGGATAATATACACTTTGAGTGGTGATAATATTATATGGAATATCACAGAAATGAATGTCTAGAAGTCTCTGAATAGTGTTGCTCTCGGATGTTACTATGGTTTTAATGTCTGTCTCATCCAAAATTAATGTTGAAACTTAATCTCCAATGAAACAGTACAAAAATAGGGGCCTTTAAGAGGTGATTGCATCATGAGGGCCCACCCTTCATAAATGGATTAACCCTTTTGAGGATTAATGGATTAATGGGTTAATAGATTAATGGATTATTGTGTGAGTGGGTTGGTTATCACAAGAGTGGATCTGTTATAAAAGGACAGTTTGACTTTCTTTCATGAGCCCCCATCACCATGTGATGCTCTGGGCCATAACAGAACTCTGCAGAGAAACCCTACCAGCAAGAAAGCCCTCACAAGACACAGACCCTAGACCTTGGATTTCCCAGCCTCCAGAGCAATAAAATAAAAATGTATTTTCTTTATAAATTACCCAGTCTCAGGTATTTAGTTATATCACCAGAAAACAAACAAACAGAGATGTTACCGGGAAAAAGGTATATTTGCAACTCAGATATATATCTTTCTCTGCATGAATAAATTACTGGTCATCCATGATAAAAGGGGTGCAATGTAGTGAGCCTGCTACCAGATGGATGGCTCTTCTTTTGAAAAACAACGTTTATATTAGGTGGTCAGCATCGGCCTCTGGGGTTGACAACTAAGATGTTTAGTAATGTCAATAGCCAGATCAGCTATACTGACGGTAATTGTAAGCTGCAGAAATCATGCATGGACTTTAGGCTCACCTTTATGGACTGTTTGTAGGTGGACCCATTAAGCGAGCAGAAAAAAGTCTGGGAAAAAGTCAATGACATCCACCTGAATGATCAAAGTCTCCATCTTTTTATTTAAAGCTTCCTCTTAAATGAAACTTCTATGATGATCATTTACAGTGAACACAATTATCTTCATCATTGGCTTCTATGCCCAGAGTTCACTCAATTACCTCTTACTCAGAATGGTCAGCCACCTTGAAATTTTCTTTTCAAGGGCTTGACCCATCAACCAACCCATTAGATAGTATAGATATTTTCCTTGGACAGTCCCTCCTTACACATAAAATAACAAACAGATGGACGGCCCCAAGTTCTATTCACTAGGAGGATTTCCCTTTACTATAATTTTTTAATGTATTTTTATTTTTTTGAGATGGAGTCTCACTCTGTCACCCAGGCTGGAGTACAGTGACACGATCTTAACTCACTGCAACCTCCGCCTCCCGGGTTCAAACGGTTCTCCTGCCTCAGCCCTCTGAGTACCTGGGTCTATAGGCATGCGCCGCCATACTCAGCTAATTTTTCTATTTTTAGTAGAGACGGGGTTTCACCATGTTGGCCAGGATGGACTCGAACTCCTGACCTCAAGAGATCAGTCCACCTTGGCCTCCCAAAATGCTGGGATTACAGGCATGAGCCACTGCGCCTAGTCCCTTTACTGTAATCTTTAGGTCTTGCCTGAATGGGGCTATGAGACAGAAGTTCTCCACTTCCATGTACTGTTGACACATGGTGTAGTGGATGTTTTCTCCTTCACCATCAAGTGGTCATGGAAAACTCCCCATGTAGGCAGAGCATGGTGTGAAGGAGGGGAAGGAAAGCAGTGGGAACAATTCCTCTGGATGTCTAAGCTTTCTGTTTGTGTGCTAGTTTCTTTCAGTCTTTCTTTGTCTTCATACACTTTCTCTCCAGGTTTCAGTGAAATGCTGATGCACAAGCCCAATTTTATAATTTGCTAACTTAGGTAACACCCAAATTATCATAGACAGTTTAGGTTGCACTTTCACTTCATGCCCTACTTTAAGGAGTTTGGATCTTGGAAACAAGTTAGGAGCAACTTGAATGGTCTTTGAGGTTAGCAGTTGGGGCACTTAATAGTGCCAATATCCAGATCAGTCTGGGTGAGATAATTTCTTTGATATTGAACCCACAAACAGCTTTTATTCCCAGAAATAAAGAGCCTGACCTCACTATAAAACCCTGAGTCTGGGCCATAATTTCTCCTAAAGGCCTACCAGAGGCTCTACACTGCATCCCCTTCTCTCACCATTCTGATTTCTGTTTCGTTTACTTCAGGGAGTGGGAAACCTTTTCTATAAAGGGACAGATAGTAAACATTTTAGGCTGTGTAGGCAATACGATCTCCGTTATGATCTCGTCATTGTTGCACAAAAGCATCCACGGCCAGTAAGTAAAGGGATCAGTGTGTTTTTTCCTAATAAAAGTTGCTTTATGGACATAAACATTTGGATTTCATATAATTTCCGTATGTCATAAAATATTATTTTTTCAACCATTCAATGATGTAAAAACTATTATTAGCTCATCAGCCATACAAAAACAGGTGATGGGCCAGATTTTGCCACAGACTGTTAGTTGCCGCCCCTGAGTCATGTGGACTGTGTAGTAGGGCCGCTTGAAATACAAGCTGGACCTGTTGCATAAGTTGTTTTTGCTTCAGGTCCCTTCAAATTAAGTTTTGTAAATTATACAGTAAAAATATATGAATAGCAGCCAAACTGTAGTACAAATGTTCTTCAGAATCCAAAGACACCATCGAGCATAGTGACTCCCCTTGGTTGTGAATGATGGAACAATATATCCTTTACAAAGGATATTCTCATAGGATGAGGAACCATAAAACTTCTAGCAACTTGTGTCAGGCCCCTCAACATTACAGGGTGTTTTGTCCATACCCCATCATACATGAATCCTACACAGACTATATCCACCTGAAATTGTGTCTTCAGTCTAATTGAGTAACATAATGTTCTGTGATATACTTAGACCAAGATCCCTTCAGACTGTATTTTACTAGATGTCTAGACAACTGACATAGCCCTGTGACAACAAAGTAATACATATTGTTGTCCCTAACACATAAAGCCAAATGGATTCTTACTATATTTGCTTATAGAAGTGAATTAAAACAAAACAAAATATTTGCTATGACATTAGCTAAGCATCTAATGATTTACTTTTGAAAAGATATTCTATCTGAAAGGGTACCCATGATGGGCATTATCATCTATCTAAGTCTTTGATAATTTCCATTCATTCTTTTTCTTTTTAACTTATTTTCTTTATTATTATTATTATTATTATTATTATTATTATTATTATTATTATACTTTAGGTTTTATGGTACATGTGCACAATGTGCAGGTAAGTTACATATGTATACATGTGCCATGCTGGTGTGCTGCACCCACTAACTCGTCATCTAGCATTAGGTATATCTCCCAATGCTATCCCTCCCCCCTCCCCCCACCCCACAACAGTCCCCGAAGTGTGATGTTCCCCTTCCTGTGTCCATGTGTTCTCATTGTTCAATTCCCACCTATGAGTGAGAATATGCGGTGTTTGGTTTTTTGTTCTTGCGATAGTTTACTGAGAATGATGATCTCCAATTTCATCCATGTCCCTACAAAGGACATGAATTCATCATTTTTTATGGCTGCATAGTATTCCATGGTGTATATGTGCCACATTGTCTTAATCCACTCTGTCATTGTTGGACATTTGGGTTGGTTCCAAGTCTTTGCTATTGTGAATAATGCTGCAATAAACATACGTGTGCATGTGTCTTTATAGCAGCATGATTTATAGTCCTTTGGGTATATACCCAGTAATGGGATGGCTGGGTCAAATGGAATTTCTAGTTCTAGATCCCTGAGGAATCACCACCTGACTTCCACAATGGTTGAACTAGTTTGCAGTCCCACCAACAGTGTAAAAGTGTTCCTATTTCTCCACATCCTCTCCAGCACTTGTTGTTTCCTGACTTTTTAATGATTGCCATTCTAACTGGTGTGAGATGGTATCTCGTTGTGGTTTTGATTTGCATTTCTCTGATGGCCAGTGATGGTGAGCATTTTTTCATGTGTATTTTGGCTGCATAAATGTCTTCTTTTGAGAAGTGTCTGTTCATGTCCTTCACCCACTTTTTGATGGGGTTGTTTGTTTTCCATCAGAGAATATTACAAACACCTCTACGCAAATAAACTAGAAAATCTAGAAGAAATGGATAAATTCCTCAACACATACACCCTCCCAAGACTAAACCAGGAAGAAGTTGAAT
This sequence comes from Pongo abelii, assembly GCF_028885655.2. NCBI lineage: Eukaryota > Metazoa > Chordata > Mammalia > Primates > Hominidae > Pongo > Pongo abelii. The sequence continues at coordinate 44,791,461 of NC_072002.2, forward strand.
CTCTGAATAGACCAATAACAGGAGCTGAAATTGTGGCAATAATCAATAGCTTACCAACCAAAAAAAGTCCAGGACCAGATGGGTTCACAGCCGAATTCTACCAGAGGTACAAGGAGGAGCTGGTACCATTCCTTCTGAAACTATTCCAATCAATAGAAAAAGAGGGAATTCTCCCTACCTCATGTTATGAGGCCAGCATCATCCTGATACCAAAGCCTGGCAGAGACACAACAAAAAAAGAGAATTTTAGACCAATATCCTTGATGAACATTGATGCAAAAATCCCCAATAAAATACTGGCAAACCAAATCCAGCGGCACATCAAAAAGCTTATCCACCATGATCAAGTGGGCTTCATCCCTGGGATGCAAGGCTGGTTCAATATATGCAAATCAATAAATGTAATCCAGCATATAAACAGAACCAAAGACAAAAACCACATGATTATCTCAATAGATGCAGAAAAGGCCTTTGACAAAATTCAACAACCCTTCATGCTAAAAACTCTCAATAAATTAGGTATTGATGGGACATATCTCAAAATAATAAGAACTATCTATGACAAACCCACAGCCAATATCATACTGAATGGGCAAAAACTGAAAGCATTCCCTTTGAAAACTGGCACAAGACAGGGATGCCCTCTCTCACCACTTCTATTCAACATAGTGCTGGAAGTTCTGGCCAGGGCAATGAGGCAGGAGAAGGAAATAAAGGGTATTCAATTAGGAAAAGAGGAAGTCAAATTGTCCCTGTTTGCAGATGACATGATTGTATATCTAGAAAACCCCGTTGTCTCAGCCCAAAATCTCCTTAAGCTGATAAGCAACTTCAGCAAAGTCTCAGGATACAAAATCAATGTACAAAAATCACAAGCATTCTTATACATCAATAACAGACAAACAGAGAGCCAAATCATGAGTGAACTCCCATTCACAATTGCTTCAAAGAGAATAAAATACCTAGGAATCCAACTTACAAGGGATGTGAATGACCTCTTCAAGGAGAACTACAAACCACTGCTCAAGGAAATAAAAGAGGATACAAACAAATGGAAGAACATTCCATGCTCATAGGTAGGAAGAATCAATATCGTGAAAATGGCCATCCTTCCCAAGGTAATTTACAGATTCAATGCCATCCCCATCAAGCTACCAATGACTTTCTTCACAGAATTGGAAAAAACTACTTTAAAGTTCATATGGAACGAAAAAAGAGCCCACATCGCCAAGTCAATCCTAAGCCAAAAGAACAAAGCTGGAGGCATCACACTACCTGACTTCAAACTATACTACAAGGCTACAGTAACCAAAACAGCATGGTACTGGTGCCAAAACAGAGATATAGATCAATGGAACAGAACAGAGCCCTCAGAAATAATGCCACATATCTACAACTATCTGATCTTTGACAAACCTGAGAAAAACAAGAAATGGGGAAAGGATTCCCTATTTAATAAATGGTGCTGGGAAAACTGGCTAGCCATATGTAGAAAGCTGAAACTGGATCCCTTCCTTACACCTTATACAAAAATCAGTTCAAGATGGATTAAAGACTTGAATGTTAGACCTAAAACCATAAAAACCCTAGAAGAAAACCTAGGCATTACCATTCAGGACATAGGCATGGGCAAGGACTTCATGTCTAAAACACCAAAAGCAATGGCAACAAAAGCCAAAATTGACAAATGGGATCTAATTAAACTAAAGAGCTTCTGCACAGCAAAGAAAACTACCATCAGAGTGAACAGGCAACCTAAAAAATGGGAGAAAATTTTCGCAACCTACTCATCTGACAAAGGGCTAATATCCAGAATCTACAATGAACTCCATTCATTCTTTAAGAATTATCTACCTTTAAAAAAACCAAAGAGGTAATATGAATTAAAATGTGGTAAGGATCAATATGCTTGCATCTTTCATTTTGTTTGTTACGGTATTAAAGTCTGTTATTTCCCCAGATACAATGTGCAGTGTTATTTATGGCTTACTATCATAGCATGAGAGAAGGGCTGTTCCAGGGCTTTTTTGCAGCTCTTTCTGTCTTAATAGTATTGATATGGTTTGGCTGTAGCCCCACCCAAATCTCGCCTTGAATTGTAATAATTCCCACATGTCAAGACTGGAGCCAGGGGAAGATAATTGAATCATGGGGGTGGTTCCCCTATATTGTTCACGTGGTGGTGAAAAAGTTTCATGAGATCTGATGGTTTTGTAAATGGGAGGTCCCCTGCATAAGTTCTTTCTTGCCTGCCACCATGTAAGATGTGACTTGCTCCTTCTTGCCTTTCACCATGATTATGAGGCCTCCCCAGCCATGTGGAACTGTGAGTTGATTAAACCTCTTTTTTTTGTAAATTTCCCAGTCTCATGTATGTCTTTATTAGCAGCACAAGAACAGAATAATACAAGTATTTACTCTGTGGGCCAGGGAATAAATATGGGAATTCTTCTAGTTAAAAAGTACATTCATTCTTACTATTGATTAGGGGACTATAGAAATACCAAAAAATTGGTCTGAGATCCCACTGGATCCACTTGGGCCAAGACTTCATCTATCCCATGACCTCCAGAATTATCTGGCAAACCACAGTTGTTTTCAAGTTCCCAAATATCAGCATGAATTCAGACCATCATCAAATAACTACTGAAAAATCTGGGTATCTTTTCTTTCATATACCCAATCCTAGTGTTGCAGGATCCTTGGGGTGTTGCTTTTCTAGCCAGAAACCTCTGTGACTGGTAGTGTCTTTGCCTGAGTTTTGCTCATGCACGCTTGGCTTGTTCTGCCCTGCCCACTCGGCCTTGCCAGCTGTGCTTGGCTCACACTACCAGCCTGGATCCCATGCCTCCAAGGGCAAGCCAGGTGTGCAGCAGTAAGTGGTGTGTGAGCGAGTGAGCATGGGGTCCAGCCACTGTGCACAGTCAGGCATGCAGGCCACTACAGTGGGGTGGACAGCTCACAGGCGTCGACTCTCTGCAAGACTGTGGCTGGACCAGCTGCACTGCAAGCAGCTTCCCTGGCTGGCACTGGGAAATGCAGTGGCACCCAGAAGCTCAGAGACACTAGAATCTGCAGGGCCTCAAAGAGGGAGTCACAGCCCTGGCTTGGGGCCCCTAGGCCTGGGATCTCCCCAGGGGCACAGCTCTTCTCTCCCTCTCTTCGCCTGCAATGTGTGAGCAAAGGGCATGTTTCAGCCATTTGTGTTATAGCTCTTCTAGCCTTAGCTTCTGGTAGGCCCCAAGTTATTGTCCTGCAACCAGGAAGAATTAGCACAAAGACAAGTGGAGTGTGAGCAAGACAAAGAGGAGCTTTATTGAGCAATAGAACAGCTCAGAGAACTGCTGTGGGTAGCTCCTTTCTGCACCAGTGTGTCCCTATGAATGTTCAGCCCTCAACGGAGAGGAGGCAGCCCTGGGATGGGTGGCTCCTCTCTGTTGGCAGGTCATCCCGTTGTCTCTGAAGCTCTTAGCAGAGAGGAGGACCTGCAGTGGGTGCTCCTCTCTGTAGCAGGTCATCCCTGGAGTGGGAAGCTCCTCTCTACTACTGGTTGTCCTGATGTTTTCCAGCTATCGGCAGAGAAGCTATCTCCTCTCTGCAGCTGGTTATCCATCATTTGCTCAGCTCTGGCTGAGCCCAGGGCTTTTATAGGCCTCAGAGGGGAAGAAGTGCATGCTGATTCATCCATGGGCAGCCATGGACAGTCCTGGAAAAGGCACCACAAGTTCCAAATACAGTCCATGGGACAGGCAGCCCAGCTCCCAGCCTTCAGGTCCTCCCTGGCCTGAAGTTGAAGCCTCACTGGGGACCCATCCCCTTCTGTCCAGGAACCTGTCTGCCTCCTGCTGCAGTTCATGGAGTCTGGGCTCTCCCCAGCTTTGCTCCAAGATTGTAGTGGGCCTGGCAGCAGGGAGAAGCCAGGCAGTGGGAATAGACACTTCCAAGCCTACGAGGACAGGGAGGGCCTTCCTGAGCTGCAAGAGTGCAGGGATGCCTGAGTCCGCAATGACAGTTGGGCAGCTGCAGCTGCACATGGGATAACAGGGCTCCTGCCTGTTCCGTGGAGCAGCAGCCTGGGTCTATAGCCACGATTTGGGTGGGTGCAGCTGCACCCAGGAGGGTGGGGCTACCACCTGCTCCATGGAGTGTGAAGCCAGGTCAGCACCTCCATGCTGCAGCCAGCATGATGACAGTGGCAGGCCACCTAGAGCGGCTGCTGCCATCACTGATACAAATGGCACTGGTACCTCTGGAGAAGGATCTAAGGGGATTTTGAATGCACACCTGTGGCTGTGTATGCAGAGCATTTCCTCATAGGGAATGAGCCTCTTTCTCAATCAATAAACTAGTTCTGTGAGATTGCTTAGTGCTGTGAACTAAGAAAGACATTGAGAATCCATATGGTGGATATTTCTGTCTACCAGACCTAGGATATTTCAGCCTATTTAAGCCTTGTAGGTATTATGCATTATCTTAATACAAAGCCTATTTACTTCCTTCTTGGGCACCTGTGATCAATCAGCCATCACCACAGCTCCATGTATGTGAACACATTTTGATTAGCACTCCTTTCCTCTAGCTCATATTTGGCTGTATATTAGAAACACCTAGGGAGTTTGGAAAAGCACTGTTGCCTGGGCCTCACCCCAGACCAATTCAGTCAAAATCCCTGAAAGCAGGAGACAGGAATCTGTACTTTTAAAACATACAGAAGGTGAGTAAAATGTGCAACCAAGTTTGGGAAACGCTGCTCTGTTGTACTGTGATCATTTCACTCACCTTGTCTCTGAAGGTGAATTGTTACCACCTGATTGCTATAGCTCTATGATTTCTTTATTCACACTGAGACCTGATAATTCAATATTAAAGCAGGATCTCTGGTCCACGAAAACATAGTTACCATAGAGCATTTCAAAGATTAATATCCACCTTGCTAAGCCATCCCCTGTACTCAGTGAAGAACACGTCCTCTCATGAGTTGTGGTGAAAGAGTAGTTAGTCAGATCCCAGAGAGTATGATAACCTTGAACATCCTCATCTCCCTGTATCTTCAGTTCCTTTCTCTATAATATGTTAAAGCAGGTCTTGTTTCAAAATCATATTGACTAAAAACATAGCAGACTATAAATGCTATTACACAAATGCTCAAGTCCTCTAGCCAACTCACTGCATCCTGAATCCTAGAAGAATAAATCTATATCAGTGAGCTCAAATAAAATATCACTGTGCTATTATTGATCTAACAATCTTAGGGCAGCTTCTACACAGGCACTCCTAACTTCTGCTTATAAAAAAATACATGACCATGTTATTTATTTATGAATGTATGCATTGGTTTGTTTGTTTACTGATTTTATTCTAGCTCCTCTTAGACTTACTTTTCTAGCATATGCTGGAATCTAAGTCTTATTACAGACCTAGAAGTAATAAGGAGAAGAGGAGGAAAAGGAAGAGAATCAGAAATGGCAACAGATGCTGTTATTATTGAAAGTTCGTTCAGAGAAGACTGGTTTCTTCAGATAGGAGTAGGGATATAGGAGGTATGACAGTAGCTGATTCTGACAGCAAGGAAATTTCAAGGGAGCTTGTGGTTCAAAGTTGCAAGCTTCATTTATGTCTGTCTAAATGTTCTCAATCCCTATCTTAAGGTCCCACTCCCCATCAGTTTCTTATCTTAATATAAGAGAGCTGAAAGTATTTAGTATTTAATTGGAACTGAAAACTCTGCAACCCTTACAATCAGGATGTGAGCTTACCTGACTCTTACCTTTCATTTTACCGCAGAAGAGTGCTTCCTTCAAAGCTGCCATAGAGGCTTCCTCACTTTCCACACATGTTCTGAACTTTCTCAACAATCCGATTCCTCAAGGATCCAGAACTAGAAATACCATTTGACCCAGCCATCCCATTACTGGGTATATACCCAAAGGATTATAAATCATGCTGCTATAAAGACACATCCACACGTATGTTCATTGTGGCACTATTCACAATAGCAAAGACTTGGAACCAACCCAAATGTCCATCAATGATAGACTGGATTAAGAAAATGTGGCACATATACACCATGGAATACTATGCAGCCATAAAAAGGATGAGTTCAAGTCCTTTGTAGGGACATGGATGAAGCTGGAAACCATCATTCTCAGCAAACTATCACAAGGACAAAAAATCAAACACCGCATGTTCTCACTCACGGGTGGGACTTGAACAATGAGAACACTTGGACACAGGAAGGGGAACATCACACACCGACGCCTGTTGTGCAGTGGGGGGAGGGGGAGGGATAGCATTAGGAGATATACCTAATGTAAATGACGAGTTAATGGGTGCAGCACACCAACATGGCACATGTATACATATGTAACAAACCTGCACGCTGTGCACATGTACCCTAGAACTTAAAGTATAATAATAAAAAAAAAATCTGTCAATTTGTCATTTTCAATGTGTACTTTTTGGGGGACTAGATAAAGCAAACAGCTGACCCCATAATCACTATAATTACTGTAATTATTTCCCTTTAAACTACATACCTTTATTGTCCTTTATTCCTGCCTCTAGTAGGTTATTCGAATAAGTATGATGGCATGCATCCCATGGATTGCCAGGGACACCTTTTCATGGGCAAAGATGAGAACCACTCATTCATTGAACATTTGAGTAGCCTACCCAAGAATCCAATAAAAAGAGTTTGTTTTCCAGGTCCACTTTTCTACCACTTATTTAATTTGTCAAAGTCCTAGCAGAAGACATCGCACATGCATTTTACATGGCAAATTAAGGGGAGTTTAATAAAGAGAATATTTATGTTTTAGAGAGAATTGAGGGAAACCAAGGCTTGGCCAAACTTCCAAAGGATGGAGAAGCTGTAATTGCAGGAAGAGGCTTCCTGTAGAAGCTGTGCTCTTTGGCAGAGGGAAATAATCAACCTATGACAAACTGGCAGAGAAGCAGTCATGATAATAAATGTTTAACCTCAAACTCCTCTCTTCCTTTAATTTTTTACCAGTGCTTTCTATTTGATAAACCCACTCAGAATCTAGAGGGCAAGATGCCCCACTGATGTTAGTTCTTATGGGGAGTTTCCTGTACCCTAAGGTGGAGAAATGTGGAGGACGGATTTCGATTGGTAAATGCAAAATGTCCTGTTTGAGATGCTTTATTTATACTCCTTCTAATAACAGCTACCTTGAGATTGATTAAGCTCCAATTACCAGTTAGGATATTGATTTAACTGTTATAATAAAAAGGAAAGTAATAATTAGGTACAATAGAATTTATTTTTGTGTGTGTGATAGGTAATGTAAGCAATCCAGGGATGACACAGTGTTGTAAATAGGGTTGGGAACCCAGATCTTCCAATTTTGTTAATGAACTCTTCTTGGGTCTTGCTCTTGTCTGCATAATTCACCACTAAACCTGTATCCCAACCAGAAGGAAGGAGTAAAAAGAAAGTGAAGTTCATGTTTATTCTCTTTGAAAGAACAACCTGGGAAATGTTATTGTTTCTATTAATATTAACATCATATTGTCCAAAACATAGTTACAAGGGCAAAATTAGCAACAGTAAGGTAAGCTGACTAACTAAGCATCTTTGGCTGGTTCCCAGTATGCTCCAGACTCAAAAAGTCTGTTAATAAAAGATGGGTGAATAAGTGATGGGCTAATTTATCTTTATATAAAAATATTTTTAAGAATTCTAAGTTCCTGCCCAAATCAACAGAGTTCATTTATAGATATGACAAAAAGTAACATAAAAAATTAAATGTCTCACTATATAATAGAATATTAGAACCAAGGAAAATATAAAATGATTTAATCCCAAATGTGTATACACCTGAGAATAAGGTGTGTCCTAAAAAATAAAAAAAAAAAAGAAAGTTATCTAAGGTCATGAAGCTACTTACTGACAGAACCAGGATACAACGTTACTCTTACTTTATGGCTTGTCTCCTTTCTACTGGTCTGTGCTGCTCATCATGTTATATCGAGGTGTTGTGTAGGAATGAAAGGTAGGTGAGATGTCGTTTAGCAGTGAGACTCTAGCCCACAATCTTATAAGAAACCCACAATCTGATAAGAAAACATGCATGCAAATAGTTAAGACTAAAGCAAAGCATAATAAAATAAATGTTTTCATTGACTATAAAGACAAAGAAAATGTGATACACCCTGATGTATGAAAGATAGCATATTCAATGCATGCAGTATCTTTTGAATTAGGAATATTTTATAACAATATAATAACATCTTAAAAATAATAAACTAAAAATTATATCTGTTCTCTTAAATATCTTTAAATACTTTAGATTTGGCTACATTGGACAAGAAATGTAAGCACTAAACTTTGATAAGACAACATTTAATTTATAGCAATGTGTTGAATACTTTATTAGCATACATTTATATTTCTCCAAAAATGCAAGTAGAATTTATTTTTATAATCAGCATTTACTATGGACAAGTTTTTTTGGCCAAACCCTGGGTTTCAAATGGTGAACTCTACAGAACTTTGTCTCCAAGGAACTGAATAAAATGTATTTCATTGACTCCAAGTAAATCAATACACATGAAGTGCTTAAAATTGTGCAGAGTATATTGTAAATGATACATAGGTGTTTGATATTGTATTGTTTTTACTCATAATGAATAAGCACTTCTTTAATTTTGTTAACATTTTATAAACACTTACTAATCAAGACATCCACAAGTGTTCCACTGGAGTCATGGTTGCCATCTCTACATGTCAACTTTCTGATATGAATAAATGTACTCATTCATTGGCAATTTTTGAGTAACATTTTGCTGATGGTCACTGTGCTATATTATGCATTCTATTTTATGCAGATACAGAAAAGAATAAGATAGAGTTACTGTCCTCAAGGGGTGATGAGGGATGGAGAATAAATTATAAAATCTCATAAATACGGTGTGTGCCAGCTCTATAGACAGAGTTATGGCTAATTTTCCTTTGGGAGGAAGATAATTCAAGACATATCTTTCTGGATTGTGGTGCATGAACTGAAACTAAAAAGATAAAGATCTTCTTGCCAGACACAAGGGTCAGGAAGGGGAGGAGATTAGTAGGACTTGAGTGGAGCTCGTGCACTTCAAATATATACAGGAGCAGGAAACAATGCTGAAAAAGTATAATGACTTTGGAGAGCTTGAAATAGGTCTGTTACAGGATGCAGTTCTGAACAGGATGAGGAGTAAAGAGTGAAAGGAATGCAAAAGCCAGTTCTTGAAAGACCTTGTATGTTAAGGTGAAGGGTTTGACTTTCTCCTCTAGTCAAATGAAAGCCATTTAATTGGGAGTAAAATAACGAGATTTGACCTTTACAAAGACACTTCTGTAAAGGTATAAAGTAAAGATCTGAGAATAGCAAAATTGGGAGAAATTGTTACATGATATTACTGAAATCTAGAAGATGAAAAGTATATGAACCAAGATAGCAGGTAATGGAAATAGAGACTTTTTAAAAGAAACCTGTGGCTGCCGAGTCTCAAATTAAAATTAAGGTGCATTTCCATTCATTTAGGAAACAAGAGATCATATGTAGAATATCCTATATATAAACCTTGATTGGTGTTAATTAGGATAAAAATAAACAAATACATACTATATAAATACATATATGTGTGTATATATGAATTACCACACCTTAAGAAGTAGTAGTATTTTCTTTTCAGCTTTTGTGGAAAAGTTTATTTCAAAAAATGTAATATTTTCTTTCCAATTTTTGAGGGAATAAAATGTGTTTCCATTTTAGCAAAGAAATTTTTAGGCTAGTCAGCTGGCAGTATTTGATCTGAAGCACATCAGTTCAATTTTTTCCCTAGATTATTATAATCCAAAGTAAATAGATTTAGGGTGTACTGTTACCACCACTGATGTTTCACTGTAATGTAACTTGTTGTTAGTGAATTTACTCTGAACACCAGACTTGGGATTTGCCCATAGAATTGATAAAACATGACAGAGCAAGTCACCCTCACTATTGTTCTCACTGATCTTTAATGCTAATCTGAGGGGTCTCTCTCTCTCTTTGAATTTTATTCCTAAGTCTAGTAACAACTAGAAAAAAAAGTAGACTACTAAAAGTAGTCTCTCCCTCTGGAGAGAAGAGAGATGTTCAGTCTGGATGCTCACCTGACACTGGCCTCTGTGCAGACACCAATAACTACTTTGTCAATTATAGTCAACAGAAACTGCTGACCTTCATAAATAATAGAACATTTAATTTAAAAGAAATATAGTTTCTATTATCCTTTGCCTGCTCCTAGTTACTTTTTGATTCAACTATATAAATATATCAATTTCTTGATGAAGATTCATGTTTTCTGATATCTAACATGGAAGTTTGGGACCAAGGGGCCAAATTTGTGTGGAAAAATTTATTCAAATATTATTGAGAGTGGATAATAGAATAAAAGGATATCAGTTTTATCTGAAATATTCAGAGAAGACCATTGGCTAAGCTGAAATTTGAAATGGGTTTTGGAGGAAGGAAAGAAGTTTTCTCAGAGATAGAAAGTCATCTCATGTATAAATTCTGCTATAGCCCAAATCAATATGTAATAAATACAAGATGAACTTAACAGACAATATTTAATATATCACAATCTGGATTAGAGAGTTCAGAAGAGACATTTTAGATAAACTTGAGAGGGCAGCGGAGATTAGATTGCAGAAGCTTTTGAACTGCAGACATAAGAATTTGAGAATTATTGTTTAGTGTGAGTAATTTTATAAGCAAGAAGACAACATCTTTAAAGAGGCTTTTTAATAATATTATACTGGTGACATTTATGCAGGATGAATTGATAGGAAGGGAGAACAAGAATGGCACAGCTCTTCAGAACTTTTCAAATTTTCAAGTATGAAGAAATAAGTTCTAAAGGTAGCATTTACAAGAAACAACTGTAAACAATAATTCAAAGATACTAGTTAAATTTTATCATGACTTTACTGGGAATAAAATAAATAATAGAATTTAATATAATTTTAAGGTATTAAACTTGGAAGACTATGGACTTAGTATTTTACTTAATGATTGTAAGAAATGAGAAGATTGTTTAAACATATTAGGGTTGAATTAGTCACAAGAAATAAAACTTAAAATTTCCTAAAGAAATATATCATTAGAATTTAAACAAGTGGTACTAATGATAACAAGATGAGAAAGTATGACATATTTCTTAGGGATGAAAAAGGGATGAATATGCTGCAGACAAAGAAATAAGAGAGAAAAGTTACCACAACACTGATCAATTTTTTTCCTCCAGGATACTAAAATACTTTGTGCATTCATAGTCAACCTAGGGTTTTTGTTCTTGTTTTTTTCACGGTCTTGCATACGAACTCATATATACTTATAATTCCTCACAGATTATGACCTCCAGAAGAATGAAGAAAATACAAGGACATTCTTAGCAATGAATGAGGTAATATGAGGTGAGTAAATAATCTGAAGAATTGAGAACATTAATTCAAAGTAAAGAAATGACTATGTCAAGTAGCATGTGTTATAAATTACTTACACAGGAAAACATAGTAAGGCCAAGGAAGAAATATCCCATGACACAAGATGTTCTCATTGTCATGTGTTATTTGCCTGATTTATTTTAGAAAACGATATCTAAATGTGTTCTCTTAATAGCAATTAATAAAAAAAAAAAAGTCACTTTCTAGTCCTTCCCACATACCCCCTACATATTCAAGCCACCAGTGGTGCGATGAGGCATTCTCTCCTTCAAATCTCTTGAACTTCTCTTCCAACACCAGCTGGAGAAAGAGGCTCTCATTTTGAAAGGCCCCTGTGATTAGATTGCAACCATTTGAATAGTCTCTTTTGATTAACTCAAAACTGACTAGCAGCCGTTACTACATCTGAATAACAAATTCTTTTTATTCACCTTTAGGAGAAATGCAAAACTGGTTTCCAGAAATCTCATAAGGAGTGGATGATATGGCACCAATAGCAAACATGTTAACAGATAATTAATCTCCCCAACAAAACCCCAACTGACAAATGAAAGTGTTTCAGTTTTCTATTCCTGTATAACAAATTACCACAAACTTTGCAGCTTAAAACAATATCTGTTTTTTAGTCTCAGAGTTTTCTAGGTCAGAAATCCATTCTGGCTTGACTAGTTTCTCTGCATAGGATCTCTCATAAGCCTGAAATCAAGGTGTCAGCCAGAGTAAGAATCTGCTGTAAAGTTCACTCTGATTGTTGGCAGGATCCAGTCGCTTGTGGCTATAGGCCCCAAGAACCTATTGCCTTATTGGCTGTCAGCTGGGGGCCTGTCTCAGTCTCCAGAGTCACTTTCTAGTCCTTCCCACATACCCGCTACATATTCAAGCCACCAGTGGTGCAATGAGGCATTCTCATCCTTCAAATCTCTTGAACTTCTCTTCCAACACCAGCTGGAGAAAGAGGCTCTCATTTTGAAGGGCCCCTGTGATTAGATTGCAACCATTTGAATAGTCTTTTTTGATTAACTCAAAACTGACTAGTAGCCGTAACTACATCTGAAAAACACCTTTTTGCCCTACAACATAACACAATTACAGTCCCAGAGATTATAAAGAGAAACATTAGAGGGGCCATTTCGGAATTCTGCCTACCACATGGAATGTTTGTTTTACTTTTATAATATAATTTAAAATTTTTCAAGATCTCACAAATGTAATTTTTTTTCATATTTCTTAGAATTTTCTATTTATAGTCAGCCCATTGGCTTTACTAACTCCATTTTTTCTCAGATATTAATTTTGTTAAGTTCAGTGTCTCACTTTCATAGTGATTTGCTATAACTCAAAAATGTGCTGCTGTGAGGGCCTAGAAGGGATGGAGGCAGTGCTTGTTTTCTGGCTGTTGGTGGGCTTTCCCTCAAGGTAGTTAGCAATTTCTTGGAGCATTCCGCTATGATTCAGTCTCAAAGACAAAATTAAACAGCCAGTAAATCTTTGAGACCCTATCACAGAGCATGCATTTTTGTAAGAGATGTATTGAGATAGAAAAAGATGTAAAGATGTGTAAGACATGATTATTTGCTTTTAAGGGGCTTATAATTTTGACATGGAAGTGACAGTAAATAGTGAGTTTACTCAATAAATATATATCCAATTTATTTTAATTGTCAGCTAATGTGGTACTTAGATAAAAACAATCAATATGAACACAATCTCTGCTCTAACAAAGGTTAAAAAACTGGTAGATGATTCATAAAAATAAAGAAGCATTTATAATTAGGCATGAGAAGTACCACAATGGGTAGAGAGTAGCTGGCTGTAGGAGGCATTGTAGGTCAAAACACTCTGGAAGGGGTAGGGATGTAGGTGGCCATGAAACAAGTGCCTTCCTAGTCTGAGATCTGAAAAACCAAACAACAAAAGACTTATTCTGATAAATTACTCCCTGGTGTTTTAAGGAGAGATGTTTCTCTGTGATTTGAAGTCTCACCTCTGTATCTATATCGGTTTCTTTGGTTCTGGCCTTGGTCATATTCTGAGAATCACAGTATTCAGGCAGATTAGTTAACTCTCATATGAGAATATAGTTTCTATCACAATTTGTTATGTGGCAAGGCCATGCTGATATACACAATAATTGCTTTTTAATAATAGTGTTTCCTATATGACAAGTGAATCTCTGAAGGCTTTTAATAAATAATTAAGTACATGGGAGGAACTATATGCTAAGTTTTGTGTAACTATATAAATGTGTTTCCTTTTATTTAACCATATAAATATTTGGCACATTTGAAAATTTTAAAAGATAAAAGCATAAGGGAAAATTTACCTTTGAAACTTAAGTCAGCCAAGAAATTATAATTCATTGATTAGTGCATTTGCTTCATCTTCAATTTCTAAGGAAAACAAAAATTTTGGACTTAGTTTAGAAGTCCCCAAGAGTATGTCAATACTTCCCAAAAGAATCAGATTACAACCTAACTACATGGCTGAAAAATAAAATCACAATTCCTTAGTAATCTAAGGGAGGAAATACTTATACAGACGAATTCCATTAAGTAAAGGTTTTATTTCCTTATTGAATCTGAGCTGTATTTAACCAAGGCCTGAACCAACAATTTTCTATTGTAGGTTTTTTAAAAAAAAAAAAAAAATGCTCCCCCAAATGGCTTTCTGTTTCTCAGTACATTCAAAATCATTGAAGTTTCGAATCTCAACTAAGACAGTATTTTCACACGCTAATTCAAGTGGAAGGCTGAAAGAATACACCATATAACTGAAACAAAAACAACTCTAAGTTAACATAAATAATCAGCTTGAGTTCTCTGTATATTAAGAAAAGAAGAAAAAGGAAGAGGAGTAGATGAATCTTTTTGTCTTTAATCTTTGTTTGTAGAGATAAAAGACACTTTTAGGTAATCCAATACCCTGATCAGAGTGTGATGAACAGTCAGAGTATCTCTTGATTATCTTTTAATGCCAAGTAAAACTTTGCTTTCTGTCATCTACCCTAAAGGTATACTGGAAAGAATTACAAGAATGCTCCTGAATGAACATATGGTCAAATTAAGTCTACAACAGAAATGGATTAGATACTGAGCTTTACACAATAAATTGCAGGTTTAACTGTCTGAAGCAATATAGTACCTATGGCCTTATTTTAAGACACTTATATTTATAGAATCAATTCAAATAGGACATTATCTAAGATATCTTTTTTGTTTGTTTGTTTGTTTCTTTTTTGAGACAGAGTCTCACTCTGTACCCCAGGTGCAGTGGCACAATCTCGGTTCACTGCAAGCTCTGCCTCCCGGGTTCGCGCCATTCTCCTGCCGCAGCCTCCTGAGTAGCTGGGACTACAGGCGCCCGCCACCACGCCCGGCTAATTTTTTGTATTTTTAGTAGAGATGGGGTTTCATCGTGTTAGCCAGGATGGTCTTGATCTGCTGACCTCGTGATCTGCCCACCTCAGCCTCCCAAAGTGCTGGGATTACAGGCGTGAGCCACTGCACCCGGCCAATATCTTTTAAAATGAAGTAATTGCAAAAATAAACTGCACATGTTTTCAAGATTTTATTTAACTGGGAAAAAAGGTATTGAATGTTCTTAGCGGTTTCTTTTTTTCACATATGAGGAATATTTGTGGTTAAGTAGGTATCAAATTCAGAAACAAAAGACCATGGCTCTTCACAAGATGATTATCTCTCAAAAGGACCAAATAATTTTTATTCACAAATAAAAATACAAGATACCATTACAAAAATATAAATTTTAAATTACATAGTACCTTGGTTGGGTTTATTTCACTGTATTTCATCTATCTTAAGCCATTAATTGTGAGAAGCACCATTATTCTACCATACATGGCATTATTAAAGAAAAAAAATGCTACTAATTAAACGACTCAGTGTTTTAACAATAGTCACACTTGATGCATGAACCAGTCACACTTCTAACCTATTCTGAGATTTTGGCAACTGCTCCTGCTCTGAGATCCACTATGGTGGGCAATATTCCACTATCAATCTCAACAACAAAAATTATACAGCTTCTTGAGGGCATTCTTCCTTTGGAGAGCTTATAAATACTCCATTGTTGCTTTGCAGGAAAATAAAAAAAAATTACAGTCATTTCTCTAATGATGAATATTAGTTTCACAAATATCAAATTTACCTCCCATTGATCTCTTTCCATACCATCCTGCATATACAATTTTCATGTAATGTCAAACCATGGCGTAATCCTTTAAAGATATTTTAAATGGCAATCATACACTCACCTTCATTAAGCCATTCCCGCAATACTGACCACTCCTTCTCCAGTCATTTTCTAACATCATTCAATGGCCAAGAAAGGTCTCAAAAAGTTGCAGCAGTGTGTTATCTACTCCAAGGGCACAATATATGCAAGGTTTAAATTTCACTTCTGTATCGGTTTTCTATTTCTGCTATAACAAATGTCAAAGACTTAATGGCTTAAACAACAAACATTTATTATTACATACTTCTGGAAGTGAGAAGTCTCAACGGACTAGAATTTAAGCATCTATAGGTTCTAGATGATTCATTTTCTTGCTTTTCCTATCCTCTAGAGGCTGTCTATATTCCTTGGCTAATGGCCCATTCTTGACATCATTCTGACATCTGCATCCACCTTCAGAGTCTGCTGCTTTGACTATACTTCTGTTGTCATCTTCACATCACCTTCTCTGACTCCACCCTTGCTCTTATGAGGATCCCTATGATTACACTGGACCCACCAAGATAACCCAATATAATCTCCACACCCAACATTTTAAATTTAATCATATCTGCAAAATCTCTTCCACTGTGTAAGGTAACACATTCATGGATTCTAGGGATTAGGACGTAGACATCTTTAGGTGGCCATTATTCTATTTATCACAATTTCCTATTCAATTTCCTATCAAATGTTTGAAGTAATATTAAAAACAACACAAAAATATGCCAATATAAAAATACAAAATATAAATTCTAGAAATTTGAGTATAATTCCCACCATATCAACAAATCATCAATGTGAAAAAAGTACAAATATCTAATACCTTTGCATTAAAACTAAAGATGTTTTCATGTCCCAAAGAATTAAAGTCCAAAAATCGAATTACCTTTCCTTTGTGAATTCAAGTTAAATTAAATGAAAATTAAAAATTATCTTATTCAACTTCTTAATTTTCTCAGCTTCAGCTAGAGAGTCATGATGCTCATGCAGAATCAATTCTTCCTCAGCTGTAGCACCTCAGCTGGGGCTGGCTGTCACCTCAATCAACAGTTTCCACAGGAATTCAGAAAGTATATTGCTTCAACAATACTCTTCTATGTAATCCCATACCTTGATTTTTTTGTTGGGAGAAGGGGCGGTGAAAGGGCCAAATTTTAAGGATGTATAGTTTGTATGTAGTAAAATTTACCTATTTTAGGCACTCAGTTCTTAAATTTTAATACAAGTATATGATCAAGTAATCTGGACAAAACCCAATTCTGCCATGTATTTTGACTTTCTATTATAAACTCACACACATTAAGGGGATGTTATGTCTTCCTGGAGAATTGACCCCATTATCATTATATAACGCTCTTTTTTATCACTTGTTCTGAAGCCTCTTTTCTCTGAAAATAATGCACAGCTTTTTGTTGGATTAGTGTCTGTATGCTCTATCTTTCTTCACCAAGGTCAAATTGAAATAGCTTTTACTCTAAGGCTGCCACATGGCTGATAGAGCCACAAACTGACATTTGTTCTTCTTAGAACTTACAACTGGTTAAGACTACAAAAGGCTTCTGTGCCTTTGCTTAAGTCTGAATGGCACAAGCTCCTGGCTGTGAAAAATTAGGAGACAAGAATACTTGCTCCTTGCAGACAGCTTCTCCCTAGAGAAAATCCCTTTCCTTTCCCTAATTGCCTACAATCAAAGTGGCCAAGGTACAGTCATGTAAATCGCAGCCCAAAGAAACTCTCCTCCGCAGTTGAATCTTTTTTTAAAAAAATTTATTTTTAATTGATAGATATTCAGTTTGTATGTTTATGGGGCACAATGTAATATTATAATACATGTATTATTGTAGAATTATTAAATCAGCTGAATTAACTTATCTGTGACTTCTCATATTTATCATTTTCTACAGTGAGAACATTTAAATCCACTCTTTCAGCAATTTTGAAATATATTACACATTATTATTAACTGTAGTCGATCATGCTGCCCAATAGATCACTAGAACTTATTTCTTCTGTCTGACTGAAATTTTACACCCTTTGACTAACTATTTTGAACAGAGTTCCACAAGTAGAAAGCTTCCCTAAAGGGACAGCTACCTGGATTTCGCTACTTGATCTATTTTTAGCATTTTCCAAATCCAGGTTGTTAAACTATTGCTTTGGTTCAGTAATTACTCTGCAAAGTTTAATTAGTTTGTTTAATTAGTCTATGTTTAAATACTTTAGTAATAGAAACCAATTACTTCATCCAATGTTTATCTTTTTATATTAAAAATACTCTTACTTTTCTTGAGCTGAAACTAGAGCCCTATAGCTTCCTCCATTAGCCTTATCTCTATCTTTTTACAGGTATAAAAAGAGATTGAAATCTTCATCCACATTGCCATTCATTCAAATGATTGAACTCATTATCTTTTCCATATTAGATCCATATTCATCCCTAGGATACTTCCTTATATGACATGATTCATATCTTTACCATCCTTTTGTAATAATCACTAACTAATCTTACTACTCTAAAAGTGAAGTGTACAGAATTGAATATCACACTTTATGTGTGGCTAGTTAAGTACAGATAAAAATGAGACTATTAAGTACTCCATCCCTCAAGTCTCTCCTTCAGTGACCTTGTCCCCTGTGAATAGAAGTTAAGTCATGTTAGATTTTGGTTTTGAATAAAAGCACATTATTTCAAAGGCACTGTTGATAAAATAACATCATCTCTTCATTTGCAAAGGAATTTTTTACGTTGAAGTTTAATCAAAAAATAACAAAAGACATGGACAGGAGCAAAGTTGTAATGAAGTAAGAAAAGGTAATCATATAGTAAATTGAATCCACAGAAACAAATGAGAAGAGGTAGAAAAGGTAATTAAGAAGTTTAATATAATAAGCTCTATAAATAGTATTTGTTCTTTCTTCCCTCATCACACTTAAAATACATTAAATTATATAAAGCAATAATTATAACAATGTATTGTTGACCTTGTCATGTATATGAATATATTATGTATAGCAATAGTAGCACTGAAATGAAGGAAAGAGAATAGAGGTATACGGAAGTAACATTTCTACATTTCACTTGAATTAAGTTAGTACAAATATGAGGTAGATTCTGATAAGTTAAGATGTATATGGTAAGGCCTAGATCAACCACTGAGATATCTTAAAAATACAGTAAAATATCATTACAGAAATTAAAATGTTACACTGGACAGTATTCACTAAACGCAAAATAAACGTGTAAAAGAGAAACAAAATATAAGACTATATGAGACAAATAGAAAATGAAAATTAAAATGGCAGGGCAATAAGTCAAGAAAAAGAAATAAAAAGCCTCCAGATTTGAATGGAAGAACCAAACTTATCTCTATTTGTAGATGACATAATCTTGAGTGTAAAAAAGTCCTATAAAATCCACTTAAAAATTATTATAAATAATAATTCAGTTTAGTAAAGTTACAGGTAAAAGATAAATACACAAAATTGTATTTTACTTTCTAACTCTAGGAAGAAAAAATAAATAAAAGTTTGAAAAGTAAAAAATTGTATTTTATACACTAGCAATGAACAATTTAAGAACAAAATTAAGAAAATCATTCAATTTAGAATGTCATCTAAAAGAATAAGTTGCTTAGGATTAAATTTAACAAAAGATCTGCAAAACTTATACTCTGAAGCCACCTCTACAGTAATGATCACTGATGTGTTTCCTTTTGGATGTCTACTGTTTGGAGTTTGTTGAGGCTCTTTTCATCTCGAGATTTTTTTTTCAGTAAGTTTGTAAAATTTCAATCATTATTTCTTCAAATATTTTTTCTTTTTCTTTCTGTTTCGATGGGATTCCTATTATGTGTATTTCGCTATCCTTGATGTTGCTGTATTCATTTCTTCACATTTTTTTCTTGTTCCTTCAGATTAGATAATATCTATCGATCAAACTTTAAAATCATGGATGTTTCCCCTCTGCTGTCTTGAATCTGCTTTTTAGCCACTCTAGTAGATTTTTTATTTTGGCTACTGCATTTTTAAAATCTATAACTTCTATTTAGTATTTTATTGTTTTTATTTACTATTAAATAACTCAAAAATACTTAAAATCAGCAGAGAAACTAAAATGTTTCTTAAAATTATTTGTTCAGCACATATACACACACAATACACAGTACAGGAGCAATTGATAGAGGAGCAAAAAAGAAAATAAAACAAAATCAATTTTCCTAGTGAGGCCAGATGCAGTTTCTCATATCTGTATCCTGGCAATTTCGGAAGCTGAGGCAGGAGGACTGCTTGAGGCCAGGAGTTTGAAAACAGCCTAGGAAGCGTAGCAAGAACCCGTCTCTACAAAAAAATTAAAAATTAGCCAGGTGCGGTGGCACATGCCTGTAGCGCTAGCCTCTTGAAAGGCTGAGGCAGGAAGATTGCTTGTACCTGGAAGTTCAAGGCTGCAGTGAGCCATGATTGCACCACTGCACTCCAGTCAGAGTGACAAAGCCAGACCATGTCTAAAAAAAAGAATGCAAACAAATATGTCTACTATCATCTGTAGAAGAACCACTAAGGAAATAACTCAAAAATATAGTTAAAATCAACAGAAGAATTAATATGATAAATTCAAAAATATCAGCAAAGAATGCAAAAGTATCAGCAAAGAATTCAAACAGAAAAATCTAGAAGAAATATGTTTTAAAAAAACCTACCAAAATGGCAGATGTAAACCCAGCCATAACTATAATTATATTAAATGTGAATGGACACTTCAATCAAAAGGCAGAGATTGCTAGACTGACTAAAAAACATGACTTTTCTAAATGTTGTCTATAAAATCATACTCTATATTCAAAGATACAAGCAGGTTGGAAGGATAAAAAATATATTTCATTCAAATAAATATGTACAAAAGAACTAGAGTGGTTTCATTACTATCACAGAAAATAGACTTGAATACAAGAAATATTTCCAGAAACAAAGAGGGACATTTTATGAAGAAAACAGGGTTGATATATGAAGAAGATATGATAATTATAAATGTATATGCACCTAACACTTATAGTATTAAAAGTAAAAATGTATTACACCTAAATACTCTTTTCCTGGATAAGGAATGAGATGAATTCTACAATCTCCCTGTTCATATGGCTTTTGTGTCATGAGCTCTTCTCAGCAAAGAAAAATATTTTCCTTTGTTAATGTCTGACAAGTGTAATTTTGCAAGCAATTTCTAAGAAAAAAGAAGACACAAATACATAAGTGTTGAAAGTGTGTCCTGAAGTTATAAGTGTAAAGAAAGAAATCATTTACTTTTAGATGATTTGAGATCACATACTTTATATGGGCTTTGAGCCAATGACTAAAGCACATAAAATATTGTGTTCGTGTATGATCTTAACTCTTTCATTTTCAGGTATTAGATGGATTCACTGTTTAGGCTGAGTGTAGATTTTTCCAAGAATATTATACATGTTGGGATTTCACAATGTATACCATTGATTTTTAGGGAGCTTATTTTGTGAATTTGCCATCTTGTAATGATTCAGCTTTAGAGAGTTGTAAGCTATGTCATTTTGTGCTCTGCTTTCCTTGATGAAAACATGTTTAGCTGGTCTTAAACATTAAATATTTTCATGAACGCCAGTGTTCTTAATGTAGTCTTCTAGTTATTTATTATTATTAGTTTTGGAATTCTGCAGAGTACAACACATTGCCAGAAGTCTGGTGTGACATCCTGAAAAGTAATCTTGTGTTGTTTGTTCGGTTCTCTTGCCATAGAGCTAATTTTCTCAATAATAGCTACAATGGAAATAACAAATATAAAAGCTTCATTTTCTCATCCTTTAAAAAGCCTTTTAGCTCACTTTGAAATCCCCAAAGAATATATAGAAAAACACCTATCAACTGAAACGTGTCAAAGCTAATGCTCTGTCTCAAAATTAAAGCACAGAGAAAAAGCCTCCAATATAGCTGCTAACTTCTTTGGTGTCTCTGAAGCATTCCTGCCAGTGTTAACTCACAAGGGTTCATACTGCTGCTGAGGGCACTAACACAGACTTCTCCCACTTCTGCACCCTTTCTTGTAAATGATGAAGTAATGAAGTGAATTAAGCAACTTTGGAACTTGCAATGATATTTCGGACCAAGCACCACTGCTCGCTCACGCATTGAAAGAATGATATGTCGAATAGAATTTTTAAATTCTGAAGCATAGTGCAAAGTAAGTGGCCCTAAATACCAGGAGCATTGGTTTTAAAATGCCATATTCCAAAGCTAAATGAAATAGTGGTCATCTGGATTCTCTAAGCCTAAAATCTTACTTTATTTCGATTTCTAAAGCATTTCACCCAGGAGTGCCAGAGTGCCCTAATTTCCCCATTGATTTTCCCTGTCATGAAGACCATACATTTAAGCTTTAAGAATAGTCGTGAGGGAGGAACAAAATGAAAGTATCTAAGAATTCTGTATTCCCACAGCAGGCTCTAAATTGTCATAATATTGCAACTTCTGCCCACTTTTGTTGACGTTTCGGATAGTGTTGGTGCTTTACCCGGAGAGCCTCGAATATCTTTTTTCCTTTGTTTCTATATTGGCTGGGAAGGGGAGAGAGGGAAACCACATTTTGTGATTTTATCCCAACACTCAGTATGTGCAATTCTTTTACAAAAGACTGACCGCAGGCTACCAGAGCCCCCTTGCCTCCCTTGTATAAAGATGAGCTAGCATCTAGGACTTAAATCTCCAACACCCCAGTTCAGAACAATTCTGAGGTGTAACTGACATTCCACAAAACCCTTGCAATATCAAGTTGAAGCCACCCTTTGTAGGACTTTGACTAAGACTATACCTCATTTTACTTTTCCATTTCAAACCTCTTCCCTTCTCAGCTTTCCCTACTCCCGTGTTAGTTTCCCATGGAGCCCTTTCTTTATAAATATCTTGCCTGTGAATCCAAATCTTAATGTTGGCTTCTGGGGTTCTCAATCCATGACACAGCCTGGTACCTTGGAATTAGGCCACTGTGACATAAAGAAGAAAGCCATTTTAATAAGGGTTATGGGGGAGGAGAAGGGCTAGTGCTAGGTAGAGAAAAAATAGAGTGCTAGATATGCTTTACTATCAGGTATGTTATCTTTACCACCCTTTCCTTGATACTTTTTTGCCCCTTTCAAGGCCACTGTGCCTTTGAACTTTACCTAGAGTTCCCTTATATGAATGCCATTGTTCATTTTACTCATTGTTGTCCTTCTGTCTGAACACACCTGTTCATTCTCCTAGTTCCCAGGGCTTTGGATGCTATCCTCTAATCTGATTAAGCAATACTAGAAAGAATTACTTAGTAACAATTATGAATAACTATTACTAGCCATTAGAGGGAGAGAGATACACCAAGACATCTATGGCATATATATTTAAATTAAAGCATTAAAATAGAAACATGAAAATGACTTAGTTCCTGTCCTAAATAAATGTAATTTTAAAAAAGTATTATAACACAGCATGCACTCAAAATAGAATCTTTGAAACATCATAAGGGATATATGAATAAAGTACTATAAGTGCTCAAAAAAAGAGGAAAGAAACCATGTGGCAAACATTTTTGCATATGATTTCATTGAAAATGTTAAGTTAGTCTATTGGCAAACTCAAGGCCTGGATAATAACCAGCTTATGCAAAGATTAACAAACAAAAGTAAATCAATGGAGAGTAGGCACACAAAAAGAAACTGTTAAGTTAAATAATATAAAGAACTTGCTCCCACCTTCTACAGATAAGTAAATAAGTTCAAATAAATTAAGCACTTGTCTGAGGCACATACTAGGTAAATGCCAAAGATAAAATTGGAAGTCCAACTTCTGCATGCTTTTTACAGTATTTCAGCCAAAGAAAGAAAAACGTCATTGGAATTGTTACATTAAAATTAGGGAGGCCGTTGTTTTAGACTGAGCTCCTGCACTGGGCCCTAACAGACCAAACCAAACCAAAATGGTGTCACTCTTGCTAAATACCACATAAACTGAAACATCAAGGAAACAGACAGATACTAAACAAGACCTTTTTTTTTTCCTGAAAATAGGAGTTTCCAGTTGAATTCGTAGTAATTTTGTCTTTTGACAGAAATTAGATGTTACTTAGGAAGTTCAGTAATATAAGTTAGTAATTGAACCACCTACCTTTTCTGTATTATTCATTCTTGTACTAACTATAGATAGATATTGTGCCATCTACTTAAACATTTTTAAAAATTAGATGAGATAAAACTCATTGATGGTCTCAAAGTAAATAAGTGACAGAGAGGGGTTTGATCCCAGATCTTTTACTTCAAAGCCTCATATTTTACCTAGTTTCCTTCTGGCTACATGGAGACTCAGAGTCGAGGTTACCAGACAAAAGAGAGGGTAATGGCAAAAAGACAGAACAGGGAAGTTTTTTAATGTGTGTGGGGAGAGGGACATTGCAGTTTGGTTGGGGTGTATGGTCAATGAACATCAGGGGAGTGACATAAACTGACAAAATGCTCTGATTGGGTCTAAGAAGTTTAGACTCAATGGACAGACAATGGGGTTCCATTGAAAGGTTTTAACCAAGGACAAACTATGGACAGAGTTGAGTTTTAATATGCTTACTTATCAGATTTTTATGGTAACAGAGCTTCTCTATGTTAACCACAGAAGTAATCTTTACTGTTTTAGACAAAGTGTTTTTAATGGGATGGATTTGACGATCAGGTTAATTTCCTATGACATCCTTTAAATCATACCACATGGGATATTGCTGCTTTTATATGTACTTAAAATGGACTCTTTTTAACACTCAGACGCAATTATTACTAATGCCATCACAATAGATTAATAGCATAATGCCAGCTGTGCATTCAACACAGAGCATCTAAGCCTCTCTATAGGGGTTATTATTCATCAATCAAATACAAACAAGCATGGGGAAAATGTAAATTTAATCCTTTAATATATTGATGAACAAAAGCTTCAGGTTGAGTGTTTGAGGTAATTGTAACATTTTGCATCCGGTGAAAGGCCAGACCATTAACAGAGGCATTTATTTACTATAAGGCAAAATTGGGAAGATTTGGGAGATCAAAAATTTCAGGGACCAGGCAGATGTCTCAGATGTCCCAGGACACTGCCTGGGATTATGCCTGATTTCTTGACTCTCCCTATCCTGGACGTGCATATTGACCAGCTGGAAGGGATGAAGGGAAGCTGGCAGAGGCATTAAGGAGCATTCAGCAGCAAGAAACGGACTGTAAGAATTAGGGAAGAAGACTGGCTCTGAAGCTTAGAAAAAGGGCAACACAGCTACTCTGCAATGCTCTGATCAGACCAAGGATGCTGTTCCTATGGCACTTGTGCCGTAGACAAGACATTTCCAGATCCAAGGATCAGACAGAAGGATATTGACCCTAGCAGCATGAAGGACTGGAATAGAAAGTGACAATAATTTTTGAAGCGATAGTGAGACAGAACAAGAATACAAATCCATTAATTCATTTAAAAATCCATTCATTCTATAGAAATGATTTGGATACCTAATTTATTCCAGGCACTGTTCTGAGTGCTGGGGATACAACAGTGCAAAAACAAACAAAGAAACAAAGAAGAAAAGTTCTCTCCCTCTAGAAGCTCTCATTCCAGTGGAGAACATGGGCATCCAGCCACTATGGTGAACAACTACATCTATGATGTGTCAGGTACTGGTAAGTGCTTTGAAACAGGGTAACTACATAATGGTTGGAGCAACTTTTAACCCAAAAGGCCTTTAAAGAAGTTTCCTTCCATTCAGCCTTGGTGCCAGCCATTTGGGGATGTGTACTCTTTTGTCCTCCTTCCTTCTTCACGTGTGCATTTTGGCATGTGTTATAACCTGGCACTAAAATGCACATGTGAAGAAGGAAGGAGGACAGAAAAAAGAGTACCCATCCCCAAATGGCTGGTACCAAAGCTGAATGGAAGGAAAGGTCTTTAAAGGTTACAGAACAATCTACAATGTCACCAAAGTCACTTTCAGAGCAGGAAGGGAGTAGGTTATTTGCAAAGCAGCATGCCAGCTTCTCTGCAATTTCTGAAGCAATAAAGGTACTGAAGCAAGGATGTGAGAATGAATCCATTTCCCTTTCCTTAGGAACAGCACAGCACAGTTGACTTGCTTCTTTAAGCAGGAGTTTTGCTTTATTTTTAGAATGAAACTAAAGTTTATGGTATTACACATCTATATGGTTAAAGTTTTCTAAATTATCAATTATGGAGCCCAGGATTCTGAACTTAATGGACTGTACAGTAGGTTCATTAGAGTAAGACTAATTTTTCCTATGTTATAATCTGTCTCTAATTTCAAAATAATGGAAACTCCTAGAAATTGCTATCAAACTTTTAAAGCATTATCAGCTGTTGAAATATGTAGTCCTAAAGCAGATCTCTGCAGCTGTGGACTAAGCCTCACAGTATTACCATCAACCCTCACACATTGATTAAATACTAATGTGACCCCAAGGCAATTTCTGATTTTTTTCTTTCTATAGACCTCATACTTCTAAAGCTATTAAGCTACTTTATTCTTCTGCTAATTATCTGAAATGTTATTAATTTGAAGCCTAAAATTCATAGAACTTCTTCAAAGCAACTTTACAATGTCAATGGAGTTGAAGTGAAAAATACAATGAAAAGATGAAGAAAGTTTCAAATGGTCAATTTCCAAACTTCTAAACTTTAAGGTACATGCCATTCTCATCTCTCTGCTGAATCAGTTAGTAAGCACAATAGTCTTGACCTAAAGAAGGAAAAAATATACTTATTAGCAACTGTTTCAAACCAGATTGATTATTCTCTCTCAAACATATTTTTGTAACAGTGTAATTGGTCAGTTTACTGTAGTCTAAAACAAATAGAATCTTATTTTCAATTTGTTAGTTAAACCTTGGCTTCCCCGATTTTGCTTTTAAAATGTTCTTTTACTCTCAGGTAGGTATCGTTGCCACACATTGACATGGTATTCATTAAGCAACCATACCTTTATTCAAAGCTTCATTCAGCAAGCATTAATTGATCAGTCATGACTAAGAATAAGGTGTTTGGATCCCATTCAAGAGTCTGTTCTTGTTAGAAGAGTGACATGGAACAATGGATTTAACCTTTATAAACCTATTTTTCTCATTCAAAATATGAAGAAAGTAAGACTACTACTTCATCATGTTGCTATCTGTACTAAGGAAAATAATGCCAACTCTTGACACTCCCCCTGTACCCTCTATTCCAAATATATTTATTATTTTTATTGCTCTGAATGAGCCATTCTTTTTACTCCTGGTTTGTTTTGCTTTTCTGTTCACACTAAAATGTGCTTCTTCCCTATTGTGAACTCTTATTTAACAATGAAATTCTAAGTTACCTGTTGTCTCTGTTATAAAATCTTTATTGACTCTGATTCCGCTCCTCATTCTCCTAAAAGTTAGAACTGACCCTCTCTCTTTCATGCCCCCTTATTGTTTTGCTAAGGTTTGTGTTATAGTAACTACAAATTTGTTTCCCTTTTTGTTTACATCTATGTTTCCTTCATTAAATATCAATTTTTAAGCCTTAGAAATACTTCTAAGCTTACAGGGCGCAGTGGCTCACGCCTGTAATCCCAACCCTTTGGGAGGCCAAGGCGGGAGGATCACGAGGTCAGGAGATCAAGACCATCCTGGCTAACAAGGTGAAACCCCATTTCTACTAAAAATACAAAAAATTAGCCATGCATGGTGGCACGCGCCTGTAATCCCAGCTACTTGGCAGGCTGAGGCAAGAGAATCACTTGAACCTGGGAGGCAGAGGTTGCAGTGAGCCAAGATTGCGCCAGTGCACTCCAGCATGGGCTACAGAGACTACTTCTCAAAAAAAAGAAAAAAAAGAAATACTTCTTATTCACACTTTAGCCTAAGAAGAGTGCCTGAAATATAATTAATGTGCAATAAGTGTTGAATGGATGACAGCATGAATAAATTCATAGTTTATGCATAAATTCCATTATGGTTATCTGCTGTGTGCAAGAGCCAATGAGTGCCCAGAGATCTTACTATGTGCAGTTATGAGCAAAGCACTTCAAAAAAGGTATATTATACAACTTACTGAAATTTGTTTTTATAGGCAAGAAACAAATATTTTAAAATTAGAAATAATTTCTCTAAAATCATTGCACAATCAGTATTGGTAATGAAGGCTGCAATGATTAAAATTTGAGAGAGAAAAAAATCAATATAAACATACATAGTCATGAAAACATTTTTTATTTTTATGTAATGTAATGTAATATATCTATATGTAATATATATTATAATTATGCAACAATATAATATATTTAATGTATATATTTTTATTTTATAAACAGAATTGTATTCTCTCAAAATGTTTATTTTTTCTTTTGTTGTATTTATTTTTTAAAAAATATTCAAGGCCCCACTATGTTTCCCAGGCTGATCTTGAACTCCTAGGCTCAAGTAATCTTTCCGTCTTAGCTTCCCAAAGGGCTAGGATTATAGATGTGAGCCACCATGCCCAGCCTCTATCAAAATTGTTACGTTGAAGCCCTAAATCCCAGTGCCTCAGAGTCTGGCTATATTTGGAGACAGGGCATTTAAAGAGGTAATTAGTTAAAATGAAGCCATTAGGGTGGACATTTATTCAATCTGACTGATGTCTTTGTAATAAAAGGAGATTAGGACTTGCAGAGGGACACCAGATATGCGCTCACAAAGAGAAAGTGCCAGCCATGTGAGGACCTCATGAGAAGGTGCCATGTGCAAGCCCAGGAGGAAGGCCTCAGGAGCACCTGCCGACACCTTGACCTTGACCTTGACCTTGACCTTGGACTTCCAGTGTCCTGAACTGCGAGAAAATAAATTTCTGTTGAGCTATCCAGTCTTTGGTATTATTTTGTTATGGCAGCCCTAGTGGGCTAAAACTATATTTGTGATATCTATATTTATCCATATATATATTTACCCATATATATGTATGGATAAATATAGATATCACAAATATATATATATATTTATCCATATATATGTATGGATAAATATAGATATTATTAAATATGTATATGTACATATTATTAAATATGTATATATTTAATACTATGTAT
This sequence comes from Pongo abelii, assembly GCF_028885655.2. Classification (NCBI taxonomy): domain Eukaryota; kingdom Metazoa; phylum Chordata; class Mammalia; order Primates; family Hominidae; genus Pongo; species Pongo abelii. The sequence continues at coordinate 44,820,311 of NC_072002.2, forward strand.
TGAATAATAAATAATATTTAATATAATAATAATAATATATAATAATAAATTATATTATTAAATATGTATATATATACATATATGGATAAATATAGATATTACAAATATAGTTTTAGCCCACCATATATATATATATAGCCCACTATATATATATTTTATATATATATAATATATATATTATTTTATATATATAATATATATATTATTTTATATATAATATATATTATTTTATATATATAATATATATTATTTTATATATATAATATATATATTATTTTATATATATAATATATATATTATTTTATATATATAATATATATTATTTTATATATATAATATGTATATTTTATATATAATATATATTTTATATATATATTATTTATATATATATATCTTTTTGGCTTGCATTAATGTAACATGTGTGTTTGATTTTTTTTTTTTTTTTGAGACCGATCCTCACTGTGTCATCAGGCTGGAGTGCAGTGGCACGATCTTGGCTCACTGCAACCTCCACCTCCCGGGTTCAAGTGATTCTCCTGCTTCGGCCTCCTGAGTAGCTGGGACTACAGGCACACGCCACCATGCCAAGCTAAATTTTTGTATTTTTAGTACAGGTGGAGTTTCACCATGTTGGCCAGGATGGTCTCGTTCTCTTGACCTCGTGATCCACCTGCCTCTGCCTCCCAAAGTGGTGGGATTGCAGGCGTGAGCCACTGCACCCAGCCTCATGTTTGATTTTAAAAACCAAATAGGATTAAAATACTTACAACTAAAAACAATAGTCATCTGTCTCACCTTGGATTCCTGTTCACCAAAAACTACCAATTCCAACTCATTTACTTGTTTCCTCTTGTATTTTCTTCTTGTTTCTAAAAAGCGTGCTTATAATCTTACTATATTATATGTTTTTTACATGTGAGATATGGATATTATTATTACATCTGACCAGAGAAAATGGGGAGTTATTTTTCTTACACCTTCCCCTCTTTCTTGTAGAATATATACTTCATAGTTTGGTTATGCCATGTTAACATAATTCTGACTACTGCAATGTTACTTTCAGCCAGTTGTAGAATACTAGGACACTAAGTGTTAATCCCACTGATATCTCCATCCCATGAGAACAGTAACCTTCTCTTCTTCCTGAAGAGGTCATTTGTATAATGTATTTCCAAGAGACAGCTACCTTGTAGAGTGCAATAATTTCACCTCATTGTCACTTCCTTCAGTGTTCTCACTGGCTTCTAACCTGCAATGTAGCCACATCCCAGTATGTGTTAGGCAATCAATTACCAATTTAGAGCTACAAGAGAGAATTATAAATCAAAAGCATTACAAGATCTTGCTAAATTGTATCAACATACACCTGGAAAGTAGGTGTGGAAATGCATTTTTATGTTGCTAAATCAGGGAGGGAAAAATAATTTCAGATAGGGCTGAATATCTTAGTAGGGGTGCACTTCACAAAGATTCCAGATATAATGGGCTGTATCAAGGAGTTGATAGTAGATTTCTTTATTTAATTTTACTTTGAATAATTTAGAAGCTGATTATGTGTTGCTTTAAATCTTCCTACAAGTATTCTGCTTAATTAATTCAATTACTGAAACACCTAGACTTATTGGACTCATTGGTGGCTGATTCTAAATAAGATTGAGGTACTGGGTACTTTTTGGTATAATGTAGAGGAGGAATCCAAAATGTTAGGGCAGTAGATATAAGTAATAAATGAAGCTGCCTGCATACCCTTCCTGTCTATGTTTTATGGGGAGGTATATGAGAAAGTGTCTTCATCATGACTTTCAGAAATACATGTACTGATAGAGGTAGAAATAGAATATTTGAAAGTGCTATAATGGCTAATTTCCATTGGCTGCTGGGCAGTGGGAGACACTGTTAACTAAATGGATATTTATTTTCAGTGGCAATGCTGGAAGCAATCAAGAAGTAGCTCTAACTTAAAAGATGAAGCTATATTTAGTCTGCTTTGGTCCAGAATGGTTGGAACTAGATAAATCTTTGGTGATGACTTATTGATTACAGTGTTATTATCAGTAAATTTTATGGCTACCCAGAAAGTTCCTATTTGGTTTATGGAATAAAACTTTTGTTATGTGTGCCAATAAGAGACCTGATTGGAGCCACCAAAAGAGACATGGCCTAATACCTAACTCCCAAATTTGTATCAGATCACAGAATCCAAGTCCTTCAAAGTAATGTGGGCAGACTGGAGCAAAGAAGCTCTGACAATCATAAAAATGTATGTGAACTTCCTTCCTAGCCTTCTCTTATAGCTATTTTCCAGGATGCTGTGTACTGGGTAAAGAAAAATGCCCCTACTCTTTAAGGATGATTGGGCACTGATTCTTAGCTAATGCTAATTCTTGGAGATCCACAACATCACAGCAGACCACAGTGTGATTTTACTGGTGTTGGAGGATAAATGGATATACTCAACAGTTACTAAAAATCCTATCCACATAGATTTCCTCACTAATGGACTTAGACAACCTGCGATAGGAAATATCAGTTGGGAATCCCTAGAATTTTTCTTTCCTTCCAAAATACAGTCATGCACTGCATAACAACATCTAGGTCAATGATGGACCACATATAGGATGCTGGTCCCATAATACTATAATACCATAATTTTACTGTACCTTTTTTATGTTTAGATATATTTATATATGTTATTATATTACAATTGCCTATAGTATTCAGTGTAGAAACATACTGTACAGGTTTGTAGTCAAGGAGCAACAAGCTACACCACATAGCTTAGGTGTGCAATAGGCTGTACCATGTAGGTTTGTGTAAGTGACCTGATTGATGTTCACACAATGATGAAATTACCTAACAACACATTTCTCAGAATATATCCCATTTTTATGCAAGGCACAACTGTAATAAATCAAAAGTAATACTGTATACTTGGGGGATTGTGGAGTATAATGCCAACATCAAAGACTTGAGAGATGCTAAGGGGATGATTCCTATCATTTTCCCCACTTACTTCACCTGCTAGGCTCGTGCTGAAGACATCCTGGAGGATGATAGCTGATTATTGTGAATGCATTCAAAGGCTAGCTGTAATAGTGCCTCTTCTTAGTTAGTGTGAGCTGCTACACAAAGTAATAGACTTGATGGATTAAACAACAGAAATGCATATCTCACAGTTTTGGAGGCTGGAAGTCCAAGATCAGCGTGCCAACATAGTTGGGTTCTGGCGAGGACCATTTTTCTGGATTGTAGACTACTGATTTCTCCTTGTATCATAACATGGCAGAAAGAGGGTAAGAGACATATTTGGGTTTTTTTTTTTTAATAAAAGGACTAGTTTTATTCGTGAAGGCTCTACTCTCATGGTCCCACTTCCTGATACCATCACATTGTGGGTTAGGATTTGATCATGTAAATTTTGGGGGGACACAAACATTAAGTCATTGTAAATCTATTTTTTCTTTTGTCTCTTTGCTAAGAGAAATCAGCAAAGTCCTTTGTCTCTGCAATATTCTTTTTCTACTGCCATAAGTTAAAAAGCAGAAGAAATTGCATACAGTCAACAGAGACAGCATTGCATTTTTTATTCTTATGCTTCAAAGCTGAATCAATTTTATGTATCTATGTTATAATTTAGTCCTATAGAGCCTTGATCATCCCAGAATTTTAAAGTAAATAAAATTGAGCTACTAAAGAAATTGACAAATCCTACCCCATTAACCAAATTCAGCCTGCAGCCTGTTTTTGTAAGACCTGTGAGCTTAAAGTAGTTAGTACATTGTAAAGGGTAGTAAATGCACACACACACACACAAACACACACACACATATATACACACACAAATATGTGACAGAAACTAAACGTGGCCTACATAAACTAAGATATTTATTTCTGGTGCTTTAGGGAATAGGTTTGCCAACCTTTGGTCTACTATAACAATAACAACATATTCTTATAATCCAGTAAGTAGGAAGTAACAGTGGTTTGGATGACTGGTGATACAAGAATAAAACATATAGGTAGTGGCTAATTTTCAAATCTGGCATTAGGCTGATTTCATTATTAATCAATAGTTTATATACTATCAAAACCCAGGGGTCATCCAAAGAACCGAATTTAAACCTAGATGAAGTAATTGACAAGTCTTAGTTTGTCTCCCTTTCAGGGAGAGGGAGTGCTTTCTTTTACTGAATAAGAGAGAATTGTATAATTTTTAAAGGCACAGGTCAACTGTATAGTTTAAGGAAATATATGTTTACTTTCTTTCTTTCTTTTTTTCTTTCTTTTTTTTTTTTTTGAGACAGAATCTTGCTCTGTCGCCCAGGCTGCAGTGCAGTGGCACGATCTCGGCTCACTGCAACCTCTGCCTCCCGGGTTCAAGTGATTCTCCTGCCTCAGCCTCTCGAGTAGCTGGGATTACAGGCACGTGCCAACACGCCCAGCTAATTTTTTGTATTTTTAGTAGAGACAGGGTTTCACCATGTTAGCCAGGCTGGTCTCCGTCTCCTGACCTCGTGATCCACCCACCTCAGCCTCCCAAAGTGCTGGGATTACAGGCATGAACCATTGCACCCAGCCTGTTCAGGGAAATATATGTTTAAATGTATGTTTAGTAAAGGCTGTATTTTGATGTTGACTAGCAAAAGGTGGGATGTTATGAGAACCGGTCATGTCTGTAATCTGTGTTTGCATTCAACATGTTTGGATATCACATCCTAAGCTTGTGGTTTTGCATATTTGACTTCCACAACCCCAGAAAGGCATAACTCATTTTTCCAGCCTCCCTTGTTGCGAGTGTTCAGGCATATGACCCTGGCTTCACCAATATCCTACATGTATAAGTAGGATTGTTATTTGAAGGAAGAATACGCGTATTCATAGTTTTGACAAGCACGACAGTGGCAGTATCAAGGTCTTTAGAGGCTCTAGTGTTGGAAATCCTAGCCTCTTGTTCTGAGAACCATAATTCCAATCTGTGATTTTTTATTATATGGGATGTTAGTACCATGTAGGGTAGCAGTGGAGTTTTCACTACAGTAAGGTTCTCCATGTGAGCATGTGGCCATTGTGTGTTCTCAGAACTCAGCTTTCTAATCCACATAGAGATTCTGAGAGCTACATAAGAGAATGGAACATATATCTGTCTGTTTAAAGTAACTCAAGAGGATTTTGTTGTTGGTTACTAAGAATTCTAACAGATATTACTGAAAATGTCCCTAAATACTCACAGCTTTAATTTGCCTAGGTATAAAATCTCATTTTACAATTTATTTGCCATGAACATTTTGATTTCGATTAAATGCTCTTTAGCAAATGTAGAACTCATTGACAAGTGGACATGTAACCACCTACACTGATTCCTTCATCATCCAAGCATCATCCAAGCTGCTATTATTTCCCTCTGGATTATTGCAAAAGCCTCCCTGCTTTTACCGTTACCCCTGAATCTATACTCAACAAAGCCGCCATAATTATTGCTAATAATGTAAGTCAGGTCATGGTACTATCTTCTCAAAAACTTCATTGGTTTCTGTTGCACTAAAAGTCAAAGTCATCACCATGACCTACAAGATCTGCATGATCTGGAATCTGGATAACCCTGAATGTTTCTCCTATTGCTCTGCACGTTTTTCACTCTGAGAAAGCCGTATCAGTTCCTTGAACATACCAAGCTTGTTGCTGCCTCAGCAGTTTGTACCTGTTCCCTCTGTCTGGATTGTTTTTATACCAATCATCTCCATACCTGGCTCCCTTGCCTCCTTCAGAACATTATTTGTATGTCCTCTTCTCAGGATGGGTGCTTCCTTCTCTGACAAGCCTATTTAAAATTGCAATCCTACACTTCTTTGCAGATCAACTCCCCCCTACATATAGAATTATCTGTATTCTACTCTGACTTTTTCTTTCTTGGTAGTAGTTACTACCATACAAATTAGAAGCATCCAAATCAGAAACAAAGAAGTAAAATTATCTCTGTTTGCAGATAATTACTGTTTACATGATCCTAAATGTAAACATGTCCCAAAGATTCCACAAAAAGATCCTGTTGGAACTAAAAATGAATTCAATAAAGTTGTAAGATATAAAATCAACATATAAAAATCAATAGCATTTTATATACTAATATAATAGAAACAGAAATATAAAAAGCAATCCCATTTACTACAATATCAAAAAATAACTAGAAATAAATTTAAGGCGATGAAAGATGTATACACTGAAAATTATAAAATATTGATTTAAAAAAACTGAAGGAGCCACAAATAAATGGAAAGTTAACCCATGCTCATGGATCAGAGGAATTAATATTGTTAAAATGTTTATCCTACACAAAGCAATATAGAGATTCCATGCAATCTGTATCAGAATCCTAATGTCATTCTTCACAGAAATAGAAAAATCGATCCCAAAATTCATAAAGAAATGTAAAAATGCCAAATGCCCAAAACAATTCCAAGAGAAAAAAATGTAGGCAATACATTTTCTGATTTACAATTATATTGCAAAGCTATAGTAATTAAAAACATGTAATACTGGCATAAAAACAGAGATATAGACCAGTGGAACAGAATAGAGAGCCCAGAAATAAATCCAAACATATACAGCCAACCAAATTTTGACAAAAGCACCAAGAAGATGCAATTGGGAAATGATAGTCTCTTTAATAAATGGTGCTGGGTACACTGGGTTTCCATGCACAAAGAATAAAATTTGACCCTTATCTTACACCATACAGAGAAATCAATGTTTAAACACGATTAAAAAAAATCTATCTCTCTTTGTCGCCCAGGCTGGTCTCAAACTCCTGGCTTAAAGCTCACCTCCTGCCTTGGCCTTCCAAAGTGCTGAGATTACAGGCATAGACAGCCACACCCAGCCAACACACACACACACACACACACACACAATCTGTATCTGTATCTGCCTATCTATAATCTGTTTACATCATCCATATATATGTGTGTGTGTGTATACACACATATGGATCTGTGTGTGTGTGTATATATATACACACACACAGAGAGACAGAAACAGATACAGAGACACAGAGACAGACATACAGAAAGTTAATGCTATATTCCCAGCAACCACAGTGGTGCTGTGCATATACAAAGAATTCCACAACCTGCCTTCAATGGACTTCAGCTCTATTTCGAAGCAGTGACCTGGCTCTTTGGGAGGATCCTCAACATCTAGTCCTGTCACTTTTTCATCAGAGTTTGCAGGGAAGAATCATCCAGACTCTTCTGGGTGGCTATCAGTGATCTCAGTCTGTGGGCTGTTTCATTTTTCAGTATGTGGATTTTCATTTAATCCATCTGGTTTCACTGCGGTGGCTAGCATCCCCTGGAGTCACTTGGCCGGTGAGAGTTGGAAAGACGTTCTAGGGGCCTAATGGTTTATTGATACAGATTCTCAGCCAGTGTTCTCATTCCCTGCCTTCTGCTCGCCTCCAGTCAAATGCAAAGGTCCTCACTGCTTCTGATTCCCTGAGCCATAGGCATGCTCTGAGTCTCCTGCTCCCACCTTCCTTGAAAACCCCTAGATTTCAGCTTTCTCCAGTCTTCTAAGTTTGTCATCACTCCTCAATCTGCATTCCAGCATTCAAAATTTTATTTTCTCCCTGTTGTTCACTCTTCTCACATTTTCTTTGCTACTGTGGATTTACACCTATATAAAACTGTGATAGTCCTTTCAGGGAGATTTGGGGAATAAAATGTGACTTTAAATTACTGTGGTTAATAAGCTCCTGATCTTTCCATTATGATAAGTGCTTGGCTCTGCTTGCTGATAGGAATGAGAAGTCAGATAAGAAAAAAATTTGATTTTATGAAAAATGAGTATGAGTTAATTAGCATATTAGGGCTTTCTAGACAGAAGAAAACCAATGTGAAAAAAAAGTGAGCATTTCATAATTTAAGAACTATCCAGTGCATTTTGGAATGCTAATATCATTGCTTAGGCTGAGATCAGCTCATCTTCTATGAGCAAAGTCCTTAATAAAGAGTTTATATCAGAATCACCTAGGGGAGATTTTCAAAGCATATGAACCTTCATTCTATTCTAAATGCCCTGCATTATAACTAGAATCAGGTTAAAATATAAATTTTTTTCTAAAGCACTGTAAGCACATCTAATGTATAAAATCATCAAGAACTGTTGGACTAGAACAACTAAGTGAAATAAAGGAAAATTCACTGATATATGCTGAAAATCATTTTTACTGGTAGTACTCAAATAACACAATGACACATTTATATTTCATTTCTTCATTCAATAGAAATTTAAAACAATCTTATTATGTTTCCAATCATCAGTGAACTCATTCTCTAATGGGAGAATATTACACTCTTTGTGTAAAGTGACCAAGACTGCATTGTCTGTGACATAGTGGCACGCGTATTTGCCCATAGGTCTATGACATATAGGCTGACGTTCGAAATAATAGTAAAACAACAACAACCAGCTCGGCTGCAGATAATAGTGAAGAATGAAGTAGAACCAAGATCTCAAGGAGGTCATGACACTCGTTAAAAATCTTCCCCTAAATTCAAGCAGGACACAAAATATAAAAGATACAGTGATACCTTAGCTTTTGAAGATAATGTCATTGATGCATAGTTTAGCAATGATTGCATAGGCACACTCTTCAAGTCTGAAATTACCTTTTTGGATCAAAGAGAGACACAAGCTGGAATTACAAACAAAAATAAAAATACAACTAAAAAGAGAGAGATGGAGGGCAATTGTTGTGGTTGTTGAGGGAATCCTTTCTTTCATTTTTCCATGCAGAGGGATATCTATTAGTACAACAGTTCTGTCTTCTCTTTGCCGTTCTCTCTCTTTTCCTCAAGGAGAAAAGATTATCTGACTGGCAATTTTAGAAGCAATATCTGGGTATTTATAGTTCACTGCTTTTCTCAGTATTTCTTTTCAGAATTTGCTTATCTACAGAGAGTGTGTGTTTTGTTCTGTTCTTTGCCATGCGGTAAAAGGAAGCCGTCCCCTGGGGGAAGGCCCCTGCACTTGTTCAACACTACCTAAATGAATTGATAAGTCTTCTTAACTATAGATTACAAGATTAGGATACTTATTTTTGCTGTACACCTAAACCATATTCTCCAGTAGCCATGTTACTAATAAAGTTCATCTTTAGTCCACCGTCTCTTCTGCCTGATTCCTTTGTCAGGGATACCATTTATTAGCTTCCTTAAATCCCAATATTGCCAGTTAGAGTCTACTAGCAAAGTTCTTAGGACTTGGAGAAGATGTGTTTAAGTTGGTGTTTCTTTCCACAATATCTGCTTAATAAGGAAATTAGAGAAGCAATAGTAGCAGTAGCGGTGGTGACTGGCATTTATTGAGGGCCTACTACCGTCAAAAAATGTCAGATAGGTGATTTTATCAAATTTTCACAACTCCAAGAAATAAATATAATTGCTATCCCAATTTTTGTGATGTGAAAACCGAGTATTTTTTAAAATAAATTTATTTTTATAGATTTAGGGGGTATGAGTACAGTTTTGTAACATGTATATAGTGTGACTGGGTGAAGTCTGGCCTTTTCGTGTAACCATCTCCCAAATTATATACATTGTACTCATTAAATATTTGTCATTCCATACCCCTTGCACACTCTGCCACCTTCTCAGCCTTCTGAGTTTCCAATGTCTATCATTCCACTCTCTACCACCACGTGTACACATTACTTAGCTCCCACTTACAAGTGAGAACTTGTGGTATTTGAGTTTATGTCTCTGTGTTATTTCACTTAAGGTAATGGCCTCCAGTTCCATTCATGTTGCTGCAAAAGGTATTATCTCATTCTTTTTTATGGCTCAGTAGTATTCCAAGGTGTGTGTATGTATATATAATGTGTTGTGTATATATATATAGATTATATATATACCACATTTTATTTATCCTATCTGCCATTGATGATTCTATATCTTTGCTATTGCAAGCAGTACTGCACAAAAGCAGGGATCTTTATGGTATAATGATTTCTTTTCTATTGGGTAGATATACAATTGTGGGCTTGCTGGATCGAACTGTAGTTCTATTTTTAGTTCTTTAAGAAATCTCCATATTGTTTTCCATAGAGGCTGTACAAATTTATATTCCCACTAACAATGCATAACTATTTTCTTTTCTCTGCATTTTTGCCAACATCTTTTTTGTGACTTTTTAATAATAGTTATTCTAACTGTATAAGATGGTATCTCACTATGGTTTAATTTATATTTCTCTTATGATTCATGATTTTGAGCATTTTTTATATGCTTGTTGGCCATTTGTATGTCTTCTTTTTTTAAAAAAATTATTTTTATTTTAAGTTCCAGGGTACACATGAAGGTTCCAGGGTGTGCAGGTTTGTTACATAGGTAAATGTGTGTCATGTTGATTTGCTGCCCCTATCAATCCATCACCTAGGTATTAAGCCCAGCATGCATTAGCTATTTTTCCTAATGCTCTCCCTCCCCCACCCAACTCCCTGGCAGGCCCCAGTGTGTGTTGTCCCATTTGTATGTCTTATTTTGATAAATGACTGTTCATGTTCTTTGCCCACTTTTTAATAGGGCCATTTTGTTGTTGTTGCTGTTGTTGAGTTGTTTGAGTATCTCGTAGACTCTGGATATGTCTTTTTTCATATGCACAATTTGCAAATATTTTCTCTCATTCTGTAGGCTGTTTACTCTGTTGATTATTTATTTTGCTGTGCTCCCAAAGCACTGGGATTACAGGCATGAGCCAACGTGCCCGGCCTTCCTCAGGGAAATCTTTAGGTGCTCCTAAAGACATAGTGCCTCCTTAGCAAATATTTGTTCAATGAACATATGAATTTGTTTTTGATTCCGTGACTGAAATGTCTCTAATATGTACCTCTCAAGTATATCTACCGATACCTTTAATTAGGTATTTTCTCAAAATTTTCTCACACACCCCAGTGTCTATTATTATTGATAAATTAATATCCAATATATAACATTTATAATATTTTAGTCTCACCGTTTTGAACTGCTTTAATCTAATGATACTCACCTGTATAATATTTTAATCCTTCATTACTATTTTCTGTATTCCACTCTGACCACAGGCTTCTAGCTATGTCATTTAATAATTTCTGTATAGATTATACCACCGCTACTAAGAACAACAATGACAATAATAATAATTACCATTCATTGGTCACTTTACATATGTCAGGCAGGCTACTAAGCACTTTACACATACTGTCTGCTTAGGTAACAACCCTGTGGGGTAGAATATAGACTCAACGGGAAAAGCGAGTGTATTCATATTGTTTACTATTGTATATCCAATGAATAGTGCAGTGCCTGGCTCTTATTGTTTGCTCTATTAAATATTTATCAAATACATGACTATAAGGTATTATGAATCCCATTTATATATATAGAAATAGTAGGACAGTATGTTATATAACTTGCCAAAATACATTACTAATGGCAAGTCTGAAAGTCAAAGCAAAACATTTCTGTCTCCATACTCCACTCCATGATACATTGTTTTTTTCCTCATTCTACCTCCTGTCTCACAGGCAATAGATCCACTTTTACCTACATTGCATTCTGTAACTAACCATGTCCTTAATACTTTATTCTATTGTTGAAATCTTCAATTTTTTATTGTCTAATGAATGTTTATAGAATAAATGAAGGCACGAATAAACAGAGGCCTATGTGTAACTCTGTAAGAATGCATAATACTCTGACTTTATATTAAGATAAGTATGTTACAAAGAGTAGAATATATATTTCAAAGGGCGTTATCCCTTATCTGATTTTGTCTGTGCTTAGAGGAAAAAAGAAAACAGGTTTTCATATATGAAATATACTGGTGGCTCTATCTTTCAATTCATTAATTTGCTAGTTAATTATTATTTTTAACACTTTGAACACATCAGGAGTAGAGCACCATACCAAGCATGCTGGTGACATGGACAAGCCAGAAGAAAGAGTGTAAAAAGACACATCACTCTATGAATTAACTCACTAGTTTATGAAGAAAGTATGCATGTAATATTATAAATAAAATTAGAAATTCTCATTGTACCACTGAAAAATTACCTCAGCAAGTTCAGTGGTTTTCATTGTAATGTTTTTGATGCAGAAGATGCACTGGTCATTGGTCACCCTAATACATTTTTAAATGTCCAGCATATTCACACATTTAGCATTTCATACCAACATAAGGACTTCACTTACAAGAGGATACTTCAAATTTTTGAATGCATTAAAATGTCAAAGACAGCAAGACACATCCATATCATTAAACTATGTTCATTATGGTCAGTTTAATGTTTCGATATCCAGCTATTCAATCAAATGCTAATCTAGAGATTTTGTAGATATGATTAAAGTCCATAATCAGTTGACTTTATGTAAGAGAGATTTTCCTAGATAATCTGAGTGGGCCTGATTCAATCAGTTGACAGACTGTAAGGACAAAGCTCAGGCTTCCTCTCAAACAAAGAAATTCTGCCTGCAGGTAGCAACTTTTGATCTCCCGTACCCAAGAGTTCTAACCTGTCCTTCCAGACTGCCTGCTCTATAGAGCTCAGACTTGCCATTTCAGTCTTGTAAGCCTATTTCTCACAATATATATATAGATAGATTATAGACAAATAGATAGGTGATAGTGATACAGAGAGAGAGATAGACAGATAGATCCTACTTCTTCTATTTCTCCAAATAACCCCTGATCATTACAATGCCATAAGTTTTGTGATAAAAAGGATGGAGCAATACATGTGTGCATGTGGATGCATGGGTGTGTGTGTCTGTTGTGTATCCTTATTCACACACATTATGCTCATCATCCTGAAAAATTATTAACAAAGCTTTTCTGTTTTGTGAAGTATGGGGCTGGGCTATGGCTTAATGTAAATATAAATTTAGCCTTCTTATCTCCATAATACATACAAGTTGAGGGTTTGTCAATATTCCAGGAGGGTCTTTTGAACATTTATCATTAGGCATTGGCAATTCTGACAGGATAACTACTTGCTGAATACTAAATGCAGAAGCACTAAGCCATCATTTTTACACAGGTTATTACTTTGAAATGATTATTATTCAAAGTAACTTCCCTCCTTATAACTTCCCTCAGACTCTCTACCATCTCAGTTGTAAAGTACTTTGGTGTAAATTTTGTCTGCATGCAGTATATTCAATACTGATGCTTTTAATAAGTAGGTCTTTGGAGTCAAATAATTTTTTACTTTTCTTAATACATTAAGATATAAGATACGTTGCAGTCTGTTTATACTGATGTCCTATTTATACCTTAACATGCCAAAGAAAAGTGTCTGTAGAATTTGATGATAACTTTGGCATAAATATGTTTCATAAGTAATTTCTCCAAGCTCTATTTCAAGTATCACTATAAAAAAATTTAAACAATGTCAAGCATTTTCAATAAGGTAGTACACATTTTTCATTTTTATATTTTTTCACTTAAGATTAGAAAAAGTTTATTACAAATTTTACTTATATGAGATTGGATAGAAAAAATAGACAAGAGACTTGAAGACACACACATATACATAGAATGGAGCTATTTCTACATCATTACATATGCATAGGTTTGATTCACCCTTGTTACGAGTTTGTATTCTTAAGCAAAAGATGAGAATAAACTCATCAGCTAGGGAAAAAATGCATTTGCATAATATCAAATCCTATAACTCATTAGTGTTTTTCTAATCAGCTCATCTGAATAAGAGATGATGATGATGATGATGATGATGATAATGAAAATGAAGATATAAGAGAGCAATAACTATTTTTGCATAGTAAGGCTTGTCTATAACAGTATAGTCCAATTAGATGGAATAGAAAAATTTACCCCATATGATTTGTTTATCTATGCAGCTGCATGATGTTGATGAAAATCAGGAATGCTAGTTTTATTGTTCGTTCACCATTTTAGGGCTGCCTCTGGTGATTTGGAATTCCAATATGATTTGCCCATAAGCAACCAACGACGGAATGTACTCAAGGATGAAGTGAAAATTCAATGAAGGGCTTCTCAGCAGATTTCATACCTTAATTCATTTAAGAATGATCAGTAACTGAAATTATATTGGAAACTTTTATAAAGGAAAAAAGAAGAAAGTAAGTTATAGCATAAAAATGCACTCAAAATAATAGCAGAGGTTTTTAATAAAAAGTCAATATAAATTAATGTACTATTTAATGAAAAACTTCAAAAATTTCATATGGTTTCTGGGAAAATGTATACAGATTTGTAAAGACTTTAATTTAAATTAATATCAGTTGATACACTTTAAAACCAGGGATCCACAAGATGCTAAGTATTTGCAATAGAGAATTAAAATGATAATCTATATCACAATAATTACTCAGGTTATAAGTCTGCATTATATGTTGCTGAATTCTAAACTAAACTGATTAAACAGGAACTGTGTCAAGTTTGGACAGAAGTCATATCAGACAGAAGCAGGTACATTTTTCTTTTTCTTTTTTTTAAAGCACAGCCATGTTTACACAATTATTCCTTCCACTCCCCTACGAAGATGCTAAGTATTTACAATAGAGAATTAAAGTGATAATCTACATCACCATAATTACTCAGGTTATAGGTCTGCATTATATGTTGCTGAAGTCTAAACTGAACTGATTAAACTGTTTTATTTTTATCCCATAAGTTTGTAATAAAGAAACTGACTACATTATTTTTATGTTTACTGCTGACAACGTTATAAGTGCCACCACTTCACCTTCCCCTTTGCCCGACATCTAAGCAAACTTTAAAAAGACCAGTCTCTTGGTACTGGCAGGAAGTTCAACCCACATGATTCCTGGCCTGGTCAGTACATGTGACCCCACCCCAGACCGACCTCTCAATGGTAATAAAACTCAAGCCAGTTTCCCCTTCCTGCTATCTCAAGCCATTTTCAGACCTGCTCTACATGCAAAGCCCCATTTTATGAGTTTAAAACTTTTCACACTTTCTTGGTGTGTGTCATTATTAGATTTGATATCTAAACTAAATTTTGAGTGGGTAGTGTGGTGGTTAATTTTATCCATCAACTTACTAGGCCAAAGCACCCTGATGTTTGGTCAAACATATCTGTATGTTGCTGTGAACTTATTTTTTAGATCAGGTTAACATTTAAATCAGTAGTCTTTGAATAAAGCAGATTACCTTCCATAATGTGTGTGGGCTTTATCCAATTAGTTGAAGGCTTTAAGAAAATGACTGACTTCTGGCCGGGCGCAGAGGCTCACACCTGTAATCCCAGCACTTTGGGAGGCCGAGGCAGGTGGATCATGAGGTCAAGAGATCGAGACCATCATGGCCAACATGGTGAAACCCCATCTCTACTAAAAACACAAAAATTAGCTGGCCATGGTGGCGAGTGCCTGTCGTCCCAGCTACTCGCGAGGCTGAGGCAGGAGAATCACTTGAACCCGGGAGGCAGAGTTTGCAGTGAGCCAAGATCGCGCCACTGCAATCCAGCCTGGTTACAGAGCAAGACTCCATCTCAAAAAGAAAAAAAAGAAAAAGAAAAAGAAAAAGAAATGAAAAGAAAATGACTGACTCCTACTGAATAAGAGGGAATTCTGCCAGCCAACTGACTGCCTTGGGACTTGAGCTGCAACATCAATTCTTCCCTGGGTCTCCAGCCTCCCCACCTACTCTGCAGATCTTAGATCTTAGACTTTAGCTCTACAATCACATGAGCTAATTCCTTAACATCTCTCTTTCTTTCTCTCTCTCACACACTCTCTCCCTCCCCTGTCTCTCTCTCTCTCTCTATGTGTGTGTGTGTGTGTGTGTGTGTGTGTGTGTGCGCGCGCGCGCGCGCCTACCTGTCTTTATTGGTTCTATTTCTCTGGAGAACTCTGACTACTACAGAGATATAGCAATCCATTATGTTTATGTACAAGTGAATTCAACACAGTTTTATCATTTTGCATTTTACATGTAAGTCTATCATTTGTTTTGAGTTAATTTTGTATTAGGTGTAAATTTTTTTTTCTATGAGTGTACAAACGTTCCTACATCATTTATAGAAAAGCCTTTCCTTTCTCCATTGAAAGGAGTGAGACAATTTTGTCTAGGTCTAGATACTGATGATTTTTCTCCTGGTTTTTTGTCCTCACACCTCTGTAAAAAATCAGTTGGACAGATTTACGTGAGTCTATTATTGAGTTTTCTTCTTGTTTTATTGATCTGCATTTCCATTTCTATATCAATACCATATTCTCCTGATTTCTGTGGGCATATAGTAGGATTTAATGTGAAATAGAATAATTTCTTCCAACTTTTATCTCTCTGTTTCAAGATTATTTTAGTGATTCTAAGACCTGTGCTTTTCCATATAAATTTTGGAAAAATAAGCATGTTTATCTATACAAAATAATGCTAGAATTTTTATAGAAATTACAATAAATACTATAATAGATCAAACTGTGGATAATCCACATCTTTACCATGTTAAGGCTTCTAATCCATGGACTTAGTATATCTCTCAATTTATTTAAGTTTTCTTAAATTTCTCTCACCAGCATTTTGTATTTTCAGGTTATAGAATCCACACGTGTTTTGTTAAGTTTGTTAGAAATGTTCCTTTTTCTTCAAAGTGGAGTTCAATGTCATATGGTTTCACTTTCCGTTTGTCCATGGTTATTGTTAATATACAGAAATAAAATTAATTTTTGCATGTTTATTTTGTGGCTTATGTGTTGTAAATGTTTTGTTTGAATTACATATTTTATCTAATTTTTCTACATAAATTGCAATGTATTTTGGCTCATTTTTGTATCTCGAAGCTTGCTAAATATTCTATTAATTCAAATAATATTTTATTAAATTTGGAGGAATTTTCTGTCTAGGAAAACAATGTAATCATTGACAGTTTTTTTTTTTACTCTTTTCTGATTTTACACTGCCCTCTATTTTTTTTTCTTAATTTCATGGTACTATTTTTTTCCTGTGTAACTAAAACAGGTAGGCTCTTCAATAACAGTTAAACTATTTGAAAGAATTGATTACACAAGCATCCGTATCTTGATCCTTATTTAAAAATAAAGTTTCTGCATTTTATTTTTATTTAGGAAATTCCTCTATATTTCTTGTTTGTTGAAAATTTTGTTAAGAAGCTCTCTTTTCTTTCTAGTTTGTTGATCACTTTCAGCTATGAAATTTTGAACTTTATAGAATGTTATATCTGCAACTATAGAAATGATCAATTTTTTCTCCTTTAAAAATATTATTGTAACTAATAATTGTTTTAGTATTTTTCTGTTCTTAAACAAAGGTTGCAACTGTAGAATAAACACAACTTTTTAATGATATGCCATCTTTTTTGTAATTTTCTGTATTTGTTAACATTTTGTTCAGAATATTATTATTTAAGTTCAGGAGTGAGATACACATGTAACGTTCCTTTCTTGATTAGTCCGTAACTTGGTTTTGAAGTCAAGGTTTTATTATTTTTATAAAATGTATTTGAGAGTGTTTTATATTTTTTTCTACTCTGAAAGAGTTTGGATAAAATTTAACTTATCTGTTTATAAAATACTTAGAACTATCCTATAAAGACATTTAGGGAAGGCCGGACGTGGTGGCTCACACCTGTAATCCCAGCACCTTGGAAGGCCGAGGTGGGTGGATCTCCTGAGATCAGGAGTTGGAGACCAGCCTGGCCAACATGGCAAAACCCCATCTCTACTAAATATACAAAAATTAGACGGGCGTGGTGGCGCACCCCTGTAGTCCCAGCTATTCCGGAGGCTGAGACTGGAGAATCGCTTGAACCCGGGAGGCAGAGTGGCCCGAGATGGCGCCACTGCATTCCAGCCTGGGTGACAGAGTGAGACTCTGTCTCAAAAAAAAAAAAAAAAAAAAAGAAGAAGAAGAAGAAGATTTTGGGAAGATTTTAAAACCTATATGCAATTTTTTTTAATGGTTATGTTTCTTTTGGGTTTACTCTTTCCTTTAGAATCAGTTCTGATAAATTGTATTCGTCTACAAATGAAATCCTCCAAGCTTTTAGTTGGTAGAAAAATATCAATAATTTCCTATCTTTAAAACTATGAGTTGTAATATAACATATATACTGAAAAGTGTATAAAACATAAGTATAGTTTAATAATTGCCTAATAAGAAAATGCTCGTATTTAGATCATGCCACTGCACTCTAGCCTGGGGGACAGAGCGAGACTCCGTCTCAAAAAAAAAAAAAAGAAAAAGAAAAAGAAAATGCTCGTATTTGCTAATGCTATATCAAGAAATAGAATATTTCTAGCACCTCAGAAAAAATATATATATTCTTTACAACCCCAAATCTTCCTTCTTAGATTATTAGTCTAATTTTTATGGTGATCACTTTATTTTTTCGTTTTCTTCATTTTTTCCTTTTAGCACCTAAGAATTATAATTAATAATTTAGTGATAGCTGCTTTTAGTCTACATTAATAGTTTATATTCATGGTTCATATTTACATAGTATGCACTATGTCTGGCTTCTTTTGTTCAATATTACTTTTGAGAGATTCAGCCATACTTTGGAGTATTGTAATATTTTATTCATTCTCCATTCTGTATAGGATTACATTGTATGATTTTGCACAATTTATCCACTCAAATATTGATCACAATTTGAGTTTTTTAAACAGTGATTGCCTATTTTGTATTAAGAAGAATTAAATGGATTCCTAGTTTTGACACTTACTGGTTGTGTGAGTTTAACTGATTACTTATCTAAGTTGTGTCATAAAATATGGAAAGTAACATCTATTTCACAGTTCATATCAATTAAATAAGATACTTAGGATATGAAATGATCTTCCTTTCCATTACTATAGTGTCCTTTTTAGTGTACTCATTGCCAAAGTATAGTATTTTTGAAGATTTTTGGGATGTTTTCTCCTTGTTATTTCATTTGAAAAATATGTATATTGATATTATAATGTTTAGTGCATAAGTCTAGAATATAGTGTAATCATCACTTATTTACCTCCTAAATATGATTTTTCAAATGAATACCAACAATGTTTTAAAATATGCCTTCTCCTTTTGAATCTCTAAACATACAATCCTTCAAATCTTTTCTCAAGTAGTTTTTGAAATCTACTTTTCTATAATCAGTTTAATATATCTAACTTTGAGCAGCTTTCCTTTTTTGTATATCAATGCTCACCAGCAAATCGTTACTTCACCTCTCCCCAGTCACAGCAAATATGCGGTTTCGTAAAAATGCTGCACTGATTATGTAAATGCATATTCAAGTCTAGTCTTTGCCTGGGCATGGTGACTTACTTCTGTAATTCCAGTGCTTTGGGAGCCAAGGCAGGAGGATCACTTGAGGCCAGAATTTCAAGACCAGCCTGGGCAACATAGCAAGAATCTGTGACCATAAAAAATATTTAAAATTGAGCTGGGTGTGATGAGATGCACCTGTAGTCCTAGCTACTCAGGTGTCTGAGGTGGGAAGATTGCTTGAGCCCAGAAGTTCAAGGCTGCAGCAAGTATGATTGTGCCACTGCATTCCAACCTGGGAGACAGAGCAAGACCCTGTCTCTTAAACAAACAAATAACAGCAATGAAAACAAACAAATAAACAAACAAAAAAGCCAGACTAGTCTTTAGACCTAGAGTGACCACAAAGCTCAGTTTGCTTGGGACAATCTCCATTTATATCTGCTTTCCTGGGGCTATTAATAATAGTCCCTTCACTCCCCAAATATCCCAGTATGAACAATAAATGACATGGTTTCCCTACCTAGTCCTCTTTCCAACTAAATTGTTGCTGACAAACATATTTCATGGCTCGGGTGAAATGGTTGCTTTCTTTGTGTTTCCATGACAGAGATTTAAACAGTTCTTCTTGCTGTGTAAAATGTCTGGAGTAATAGTTTTTATTATACATTCAAACACACTGCGAGATCATTGCTCATCGAGATTTTCATGAGACAGATGAGCAGGTTTTTATTAATTTGTATTATTCAGGTAAGAAAATGAGTCAAAGATGAGCTGACTGTTGCCCAAGTTTAAGGTAGAAAAGAATACTAAAATCCTTGTTCCTGATTTGGTTTGTTATTCTTTTCATTAAAGATTAAGTAGCAAATGTAACCTTTTTGAATAATTGGCTGAATGAGTAGGCATTGTACAGATTTGGGATGAAAGCTACTCTTAAAGTGCAAAAAAAAAAAAAGGGAATCTTCACCCATTAAGGCCTAGTTGCATTATATTTGGTAGGAAAAGCAGAATCATCTGTACATTTTCTTTTCTAAAATACTTATATTTAGTAACATTGGAAGAGTGAAACATATTTAACCAAATCCACTGCTCTAAAAGAAGGTTGCACTCACCCATGCTAATCTCCTCATGCTTCTTTCCTCCTCATCCTTTCATCCCTTCCTGGTCTCTCCTAGTTGACTACCTGCCAAACAACACATACAGGTTTTGCTTCCATAATTAGCTGTTGATAGGGAGTTTGCATTCCCATAAAACTATTTGATCACATGACTTTTGAAGGTTACTCTTACATGCTTTACTGAGCCACATACTATAAGTAAGGTGAGAAATACAGGAGGAAGTGGTAAGATTGCCAGATAAAATAGAAAATTCACAGTTAAATGTGGACTTCAGGGAAACAGCAAATAATTATTTTGATACAAGTCTCAAATGTTGAGTATGACTGTATTAGTTGGTTCTCACACTGCTATAAGGATCTTACCAGAGACTGAATAATTTATAAAGGAAAGAGGTTTAGCTGACTCACAGTTCTGCATGGCGGGGAGGCCTCAGGTAACTTACAATCATGGCAGAAGGGGAAGCAGGCACATCTTACATGGTGGCAGGCAAGAGAGATAGTGAGTGTGTGAGAGTACAGGAAAAGCTATCATTTATAAAACCATCAGGTCTTATGAGAATTCACTCCCTATTAGGAGAACAGCATGAGGGAACTGCCCCCATAATCCAATCACTCCCCTCCCTCGACATGTGGGGATTACAGGTCAAGATGAGATTCTGGTGGGGTCACAGGGCCAAACCATATCAAGGATATGCCTACATGAAAAAATAATTTGCTATTTATCTGAATTTAAAATTTAACTTGGTGCCCTATATTTTGTTGTTGTTGTTGTTAAATCTGGCAACTCCGGAAACGGGGAAGGCTGTTAGAGTGCTCATACTGCTATTCTGGTTTCTGGAAACAACTACTAAAATCTCTCAACTTAAAAAATTAGGAGAGTACAGTTAGCCAATTATCATTTTTAAATCTTTTTTTTTTATTTTATCTGTCTTCTTTTTCTTCCTCTTCCTCTTCCCTCAATCCTTCATTATACAATTGAAGTATAAGTAGTAGTAGTCTAGTTGTAAAAGAGTAATATATAGTAATTGTAGTGGTAGTAATAGTAATAACGATAAAAATAAAACTGTCTCCCTCTGAATAAGATTTTCATGTATATATCATCTTCCTTGATTTGTAGTGATTTATAGATATATTTTCTGTATAGAGCTTGAGAATTAAAAGGAGGGAAAATAATCACAGAGACATATTTAATTTTCATAGTTTAGATATATTCTTACTGTGAAAGTAGCCTTCTATGTAAGTAGGACAGGTAAAATGAAGTTGAGAGGTAATCTAATTCAATTCGGAGCCCAAAGCTGCCTACTAATGATTGAAGTCGTAGTGGAGTTACTTTTTTATTACTAGATGAGTTGATATATTCATTTAGTTCATTGCATAAGAATTTTAATTATGTGATTTCACCCTGGCAATATATGGGGGGAAAATGAAGCAGACTACACCAGGACAATTCTATATTAATGAACTGAACTGGAAATTTGAAGCAAATGTGATCTAGTTAAGTCATTTTGTACTTCTTGGTCTCTGTAACTTTAGTAATATAGGTCAACATATATGTAGAACTGATATAACCACGCAATCAATCCTATTTATACTCTCCTATTAGTGGAGTAATAATTTTAAACATTTGGTCTTAAATATTTGTAGAACATGGCAATTTTAATAGATAATTTGGAACCATTCTGTGAAATACACTTTTGTGTATATTGTGCTGTATTGGGAGGTCAATTGTTAAAAAGGGGTTAGAATACGTTGCTTTTGACGTGATTCATATTGTTTGTCTCTATTATTCTATAAGTAATATTTATTCTGTAAAAAATTAAATATATGCCTGATCTTGTAACAAATGTTTCACTACGTTTATTGCATTTTTATCTACTAATATAGCTATAAGGTATATACCACCCCAAGTTTATGAATATATTAGCAGGGGACTCAGAGTTACTCAACTGTGTAGTAGTTAAGCTAGTGTTTAGACATATTTACAGTTAATTCTGAGGCCAGGTTTTTAATTACTGAGACATAAAGGACATGCAATAATCTCCACATTTAAGGGGTAAAATTTGATAAATTTTGCCATGTGTATGCACCCATGAAAAGAACACCACTGTAATAAAAATAACACACATCTCTATCACCCCCAAACTTTCTCATGCCCCTTTATCATCTATTTTTCTTACCCCACCCAGTCACCCATCTTGTCCCCAAGCAATTACTATCTGCTTTATGTTACTAAACATTAATTTACATTTGCTATAATTTTATATAAATGAAATCAGAGCATGCAGTCTTTTGTCTGGTTTCTTTTACTCAGCATAATTATTTTGAAGATATGTCCATCATATAGATTTGATATGTCTATATCAAGTAAGTGTTCTTTGCTTTATATTGCTAAGCAGTATGCCTTCCTATGGACATATCACAAATGTTTATCTAGACCTATTGCTGAACATTTGCATTTCCAGTTTTTGGCCATTACAAATAAAGCTGCTATGAACATCTGAATGTAAGCCTTTTAATGAACTTACATTCATAGGCATGTAATGTCTGGGCCATAAGCTAGGTGTGTTTTTAATTTTTAAAGTAATTGTCAAACTGTTTTACAAGGTGTTTTTACTGCTTTCCATTGCATTCTCACCAACACTTGGGATGGTCCGGCTTTCTTATTTTAGACATTGAAGTAGGTAAGTAATTGAATCACATACGTTTTAGTTTGAAAACCCTTAATGAATAATAGTGTTGAATGACCTTCCTTTCATGTGTTTATATGCCTTCCATGTTTCTTCTGTGCTAAAGTAAAATATCTGTTTGAATCTTGCTCATTTTTATTGAGTTGTGTTTTTTATTATTATTGAGTTCTAATGTTTCCTTATATAGTCTACCTAAAAATATTTTCTCAAGACATGTAATTTGCAAATGTTTTCTCAAAACCTGCAGCTTGTCTTTCATTATCTTAAGACGATCTTTCTGAGAGTAGAATTTTTCAAATTTGATGAAGCTCAAGCATTCTTTTCTTATCTTTCATGACTTCTCATGCTTTTGGTAGTGAATCTAAAAAATATTTGCCTAAACAAAGCTCACAAACATTTTCTACGTTTTTTATCCAGAATTTTTGCAGTTTTAGGTTTTACATTTAGATCTCTGATATATTTTGAGTTAATTTTAATTTATGATGTGAGACAGGGATTAACATTCTATTTTTTTTTCCACAGGGATTTCCATTCATTCCAGCATTGTTTGCTGAAATGACTTCCTATCCTTTATCCACTGAAAATCCTTTGCACATTTGTTGAAAATCAATTGACCGTGTGTGTGTGTGTGTGTGTGTGTGTGTGTTTATTTCTGCATGCTATTCTGATGGATTGATCTATTTGCCACATTTTCTTGTCAATAGCACATTTTAAAAATTACTGTAGCTTTCCGTCCTCTTTCAAAACTGTTTTTACTGTTCTAGGTAGGTCCTCCACATTCCATATAAATTTTAAAATCAGCTCTTCAATTTCTACTGAAAAAAGAAAGCTGATTGAGATTTTGATTTGGATTGTGTAAAACCTATCAATTTTTGAAGAGTGAAAACTAAATAATATTTTAGCTTTTACCCATAAACATGCAATATTTTACTATTTACTTCTGAGTGTTAGAAAATAGAGCTTATTAATTCATATATTGATCTTTTCTTCTGTATTCTTGTCAAGTTAGCAGCTTTTTTGTATACTCTATAGAATTTTCTACATAGATGATCATTTCATTTGCAAATAAAACTTTTTGTTTCTTCTTTTCTAATATGAACTTTTAATTTATTTTTTTCTTAATATATGATCTAGAACCTTGAATACAATATTGAATAGAAGTAGTGAGACTGGACACATTTGTTTTAATTCTGATCTTGGAGAGAAAACATTTGGTCTTCCACCATTAAGCTTGACAAGAGTGGTAGGTTTTTCACATATTTTCTTTATCAGGTTGAAAAATTTTTATTTTAAGGCACCTGAGAATTTTCCCCCCTTATCACAAATAGATGTTGAAAGTATTCCATGCATTTCATGCATCTATTAGTATGAATATATGATTTTTCTTTTTCAGTTTCTTCATGTGTTGAAATAAATTGATTGGTTTCCGAAAGTTAATCCAACTCTGCATTCTTGGGATGAACACCATTGATTTATGGTGTTTTATCTTTTTAATATATTGTTGAACTTATTTTGCTAAAATTGTATTTAGAATATTTGTTTCCATTTTCATGGGGGATATTGGCCTATAGATTTCTTTCAATATATTTTTCTAATTTTGACATAAAAATAATTACTGCTGTATTAGTGATTCAGGAAGTAGTCTCTCCTCTTAAACTTTATGTGAGAGATTGCTTAGAATTGGTAGTATCTTTCCATAAATATTTTGCAGACTTCACTAGTGAAGCTATAGGAGCTTGGAGTATTTACATAGAAAGGTTTTAAACTACAAATTCAATTTCTTTAATAGATATAAATATATCTAGGTTATCTAATTTATCTGTGTGAGCTTGGTAGCTTGTTTCTTTCAAGAAGTTTACTTGTTTCATCTAAGTTTTCAATTTATTTGAATGGTTATTTATAATCTATCCTTTGAATATATAGAGACGCTTTAATGATTTTTACTCACTCTTTCGTGATATTGATCATTTGTGTTCTTTTTCATCAGTTTGTCTAGAGTTTTATCAATATTATTTATCTCATAAACTAACTTTTGTTTTCATTGATTTTCATTATTGTTTTTCTCTTTTATCTATTTTTACTATGATACTTCTTTTCTTACTTTTAGTTTCATTTCTTCATTTATGAGCTACAGCTTTTTTGTGTTACATTAGCAGTTTCTTGAGAATTTGTAGAACACATCTCTAACATGTAACAATATATTTTCACATGATGTTATACTATTTTATGCATAACAAAAAAGAAACAACGGTACATTTTTACTTTGTCTTT
Organism: Pongo abelii; assembly: GCF_028885655.2. Classification (NCBI taxonomy): domain Eukaryota; kingdom Metazoa; phylum Chordata; class Mammalia; order Primates; family Hominidae; genus Pongo; species Pongo abelii. The sequence goes on from NC_072002.2 coordinate 44,845,640, forward strand.
CTTGGACTTTGTGTTACTGCTATCCTTCATTTTACTTCTATCCACATTATAAACCTCATAATACATTGCTATTATTTTTGCTTCAAACAGTCAATTCTTTTAAAAAGTTTTTTTAAAATAAGAAAAATTCTTCATATTTGCCATGTAGTTAAAACTTCTAGTTCTCTTTCTTCTTTTCTATAGATCCACCTTTTCATCTGTCATCATTTTTCTTTTACTTGAAGGTCTTTCTTTAACTTCTTCAGTAGTGCAGGTCTACCAGTGACCAATTATTTCACTTATTTCTAAATAATTCTTTATTTTGTTTTTATTTTGGAAATATATTTTTGCTAGATAAAGTATTATAGTGTGACAATTCTTTACCTTTAGTACTTTAAAAATTGTTCAAATTTGTCTTCTAGCTTCTTTTATTGTTGTCAAAAATATTTACTATTATTCTTATTTGTCTATCCGTTTGTAGTGGGTCTGTTTCTCTTACAGTTTTAATATTTTCTCTTTATGCTTGGTGTTACATAATTTTATCATGATATGCATTGGTGTGTTCTTTGCCCTTGGGTTTATGAATCTGTGGGCTGATGGTTGTCATTAAGTTTTTGAGGAAAAATGTCAGTTATTAATTCCTCAAGTAATTTTTCTGCTTTGCCTTCATACAAACACTTCAATTATATACATATATATACACACACACAGAGTATATATATATATATATACACACACACATATATATATACACACATACATATATATATACACACATATATATATAAACTTCTTGAATTTGTCCCATAGTTTACCGAAGCTCTATTCTTTTTCTCCGTCTGTTTTATTTTAAATAGGCTACATTGCTATAACATCAAGTTCACTAAAGATTGTTCCTCAGGGTCTAATCCCCTGCTAATTACATTCTAGGTACTTTCATCTGGAATATTATATTTTCAATTTGGGTCTTTTTTATATCATTCATTTCTCTATTTAACATGTTAAAATATTTCTTCTGTCTTCCTAAACATATGAAAGTGGACCTAATTACCTTAATATTGCTGTTTTTATTCTATCATCTATCATCTGGATTTAGCTTTCGAGAAGTTACTATTTCTCCTCATTATGGCTATTCTTTTCATACCTGGTCATTTTTGCTTGACTGCCCAACATTCTGAATGTTAAATGCTGTATCTTTCTGTGTTCCTAAAAATATTATTGAACTGCAATCTAGCACAAAGGTAAATTACTTGGTTTTGCCTAAATGCTTCATTATGTGGGACCAAAGCTGTATGTAGACCCTTCTTAGTACACTAAAAGATGCTTCATGAATTATTAGTTTTCTACTCTCTTTGCAACAGGCAATAACCCTGTTCTTTTTGAGTTCTAGGCACTGTTCATTTAAGTCTTTTTTTTTTTTTTTTGACTTAGGTATTTCCCTCACATGCATGAGTTGATCTACACTGTACTGAACACGTCAGATGGACCTTCTGAAGATCTCTGGGATTTTTTTTTTTTCTATGTAGGATACTCTTCTTTTACTTACTCTGTGCTGAAAATTCTAACCACCTTGACTTTCCAAAACTCAACTCTGGGATACCCTGGCTCTAACTTCATTCTCCTCCAGTATCATAACCTGAGAAATTTCTCCAATAGTAAAATAAGGCAATCATAAGGCTCACCTAATCTGTTTTCCATATTTTAGAGATCACAATCCTTCATTGTATGTTGTTGAATATTTTGAGAGCCAGTGTTTCATATATATTTGCCCCAATTTTTAATTATTTTTTGTGCCAAGGGAGCAAATGTGGTCCTTGTTACCCCATCTTGAATAGAAGTCTTCCTGAGACAAGTTTCAAACCTTTATATTAGAGCAACTAGAGCCATCCATTTGAGGAGATGTAGCATTGCCATATGTAAAGCAAATAATGTCAGGTAAAACATCTACATATTGTATGTGTATATTGTTTTATTTTAACTTTAATAAAAGATATTGAACTTTATTTTTTTATTTAAGGAAGTATTCTATTTCCTAACTAGTCATTCTTAAGCAAAGAACACAATAATTTTCCACCTATTATATTGACCCTATATCTTATGTTTATAGTGACTCTGTGCAACGGGCAATTGAATAATTCTTGTACAGCTTGGCAAATTTTTGTCAATGCTATCACCACAAATATAGCATCTTAATGGAAATAAAATGTGTCCATCATGTTTAAAATATTTTTTAAAATGTAGTTTTATTTTCATTTTACTATTAGTGGTTATATTTTATGACATACTTTCAGGGTCTGAGACTTCAGTTTCCACAGTAAACAGATATTTAATAAATGATTAATTATAATAAAGTCTCCTGTGCTTTTTCAATAGGTAGGAGGAAAAATTGAAATTACTGTTTGCATAATTCAAGTTAAAAATAAATAAGCAAAGACAATAAAACTATTATTTGAAATCCTGCTAAATACAACAAAGGCTTAAATTGTTGAGTCAATTCCCTGTACAAATTAATTCACAAATAAATTGTGGTTTCAAATATCTGGTAAAATGTTCATGTTCTACTTTGCTTGCATCTCCACATGTTCAGAGGAGGATAAGGGGATTAAGACAAGTATCTGGGCAATTCAGAAAAGAATTATAAGCCATGTTAACAATTGTTAGTCAAGATTTACACAGAGTATTTATCAAGCACAGGGCCCACCACAGACTAAGCTGGAAATACAGAGCAATTATTTGATTTTTCATAATTAGGAAAGTAATGTTTATGTTGTAAGCTTCTTAAAGGAAAACTTATGTATTTAAATCTAACAGAGAAAATTTTCTTTATTAAGCTGGTAATGTAGATATGCTGCCTTATTGACTTATTGGTATAGTATATAACCACAATACTTTTTAATGATTTTGATTATGATATTTCCATTTGCTTATTCTGAAGATCTATGCTAATTATCAATACCATCTGGTTGTGATTGACATGGAGATATGTTATCCAGAGCAGACATCTGAGTCTTGTTGACCCATCTGCAAAGAGTGCATTCAGCAAACTGCCTATAGTTATCAGCCCCTTCAGGGACTGGCTTAGTTGCAAAGTCGACTGTCTCAGGGTCACAGCTTTCTCAGAAAAACCCATATCCAGTGACTCATCAAATAATAGGTATTAAGACCTAGACATTTGGGCCTGATATAATGATATTCTAATTGGTGGTTTTAGCCCAAGACCTCTCTGCTTTCTGTGTGATTAGCTGAGTCTTATCCCTGTCCTGGATTACAGCTCTACTTATTTCTCTACCCCGACCTACTTTCTTTCCATTCCTTCCATAGGTTTCCCTGTCAAAAGCACTCCTTAATAAGTACTGCCCATTAACCTCTATGTTGGAGTATGGCTGCCAGTGAAAGTACTGTTGGAAGTGGTCTGAGCAAACTAGTCATAAGATGGAGTTTTAGAGCTGCATTAATCCCCAACCAGCTTGCAGTAAGAGCACCATCAATGGTGGGAATTACAGTTGAATTGTTAAAACTTTCACTAGGCCCGGTGCAGTGGCTCACACCTGTAATCCCAGTACTTTAGGAGGCCAAGGTGGGCGGATCACCTGAGGTCAGGAGTTCAAGACCAACCTGACCAACATGGTGAAACCCTGTCTCTACCAACAATACAAAAATTAGCCGGGTATGTTGGTGGGCACCTATAGTCCCAGGTGCTAAGGAGGCTGAGGAAGGAGAATCACTTGAACCTGGGAGGTGGAGCTTGCAGTGAGCTGAGATTGCACCACTGCACTCCAGTCTGGGCTACAGAGCGAGACTCCATCTTAAAAAAAAGAAAGAAAGAAAGAAAGAAAGAAATGCAGCTGTGCTTCTACCTCTGCTCAGCCTACGGCCACATGGATGATCCTTCAAGTAATGGAAAAAGAAAAAGCCCAAGTTTGGTTTACATACAGGTTGTTTACAGTCTGTACTTTACTTATGTATTGGCTTGGTATTGGCTTGTTAAAACAAAAAGCAGACAATGTTACACTACAACTTCACACATGTGTGACTTTAAAGTTAAGAAGAAAAATTCTTCCAAATAGCAGAGCTTCAGGAGATGCACCAGTTAGCCATTTTATGTAGAGACAGAAGTGGTCTGACTTACGGGCAGTGGGAAATGGACTGATCAGTAGTCTTGAAGAAGACAAATTAGAAGTTCAGAGACAAGGAGGTCTGGGGCGACTCATGAAGGAGCATACAGGAATGGACACAAAGTGTGAAGATCTTTGTTCTGCTGTTAATGCTCACCAGAAATTATTTGCAGTGGAAGAAGCAGTAAACAACCACATAGACAACATGGCTCAGTCAGTTGAGGTTAGCCAGCCCTGGTCATTGGCTACCCTATTGTTAGAACAATTGACACGTGAACAAAGAGGCCATGGTAGCAGAGATAGAGATTATGCATGGACCCATTGGCAAACTCATGAGGCTACTGCAGCTGCGAAAGTTCTAGCCTACCACAACAGAGACCAATGGCGAGCCCTGATAAGGGACCATTACTCAAAAGCAATTAATCACTGGCAGGCACCTTGCCTGTATTTGACCTCTTTCCATAATGGTGAGGTCAGTGCTTTGTTCTAAATGAGTAGACATATACTTCTGGTATAAATTCCCCTTCCTGCCTGCAAAGCTTCACAGGACACCAATATTCAAGAGTTTATAGACGTTTTAGTCCTCCTATCTGGGATCTCATGTAACATCACGTAAAGCCGTGGTCTCATTTTACAGTGAAAAAAGAATGGGAGTGGATCCATGATAATCGCATCCACTGTCATATCACAAGCTATGTCAGTCTGCATCTACTAGCCTGCCAGAACATTGGAACGGTGGCTAAACAAATAATTAACAATCCAGCTAAGAGATGATACTTCATGAGTATAAGATGACATCATCTAGAATGTAGTATAGACTTTAAATCAAAGACCTTTAAACTCTGCTATATCTCTAACAGGAAGAATTCATGGGTCATGGAACCAAGAGATGAAAGCAGGGGAAGCAGCACTTACCTTCATTCCCAGTGACGGGGTTTGCTTCACAATCTCATAATTCTGACTTAGAGATACATAATCAGGGTTAGAGATACCACTATCCCAAGTGGGAACGATTTCCAGGAGACACAGTATGAGTCCTGTTGAACCATAAGCTACAGCTCCTACCTGGGCACTTCAGGCTTCTTGTGTTAATGGACTAAAAAGAAGAGAAGAGTTGTCACTATCTTGGCGGTGGTAATGAAGCCAAATAATCAGGCTGTTTTTACATAAAGGAAGCAGGAAAGAATATATGTAGAACCAGGTGATCCACCTGAGTACCTTTTGGTACTTTCATATTTAATTTTGATGGTTCAATGGACAAGTGTCTTACAATGGCAAGGGGACCAGAGGCGTAGATTCCTCAGGGATGAGGATCACAGTCATGCCACCAGGTAAGGCATCAAGACAAGTAGATGATTCTTACCACATATAAAGAAGTGTTTCTCGGTAGTATAAGGAGTGGATATTAGTGGACACAGATATATTTCACCCCTGTTCTCTTTCAAGGAAGGATTTGTTGCCCCAGATGCAGAAAGTGCAGGCAGAGATACCCTTTAGATGTCAACAATTCAGAGATCACATCAGTTACACAGACAGCTTTCTCCATGCCCTTTCTCCCTTTCACTGCATTCACCACATCCTCCATCACATTTCACCCCTCTCAAGTGGCCCAGATCCAATGAATGTGGTTAAAAGGCCCATCCATTTCTTCCTACTGAGGGGTAACTATGACAGTACTTTTTAGCTCTAGAGTTCCCCGTGATCTCAGCCAAAATTATTGTTGTGCCTGCAATACAGGTTGACTTTTTCATCTATCCAATCTTGTTTCCTTCTCCTTTCTTCCACAAATCTTGACCCCAAAGACACTTCTTAATAAACATTCTATACACTAAACTTGATCACAGAATCTGCTTCCAAGACAGCCTAACATGCTACAAAAGCATAAGGAAGAGAGCATACAAGTTGTAATCATATCAACTTGAGTTTTTAAATCGACTAATTCTGTAACTGTGGACAAGTTACTTAGCTTTTGCGGATTTTGGAATCCAAAAACATCTCTTTCTTTCGTATGTTTTTTAATGCAAAGCAAAAACTCTATTCATTGTTGTGTAGGAGGAATAGCCTGGATTATCTGAAATTTTGGAATAAATCTCAAGCACTTCAATAATGTTCAAATATATTTTAAAAAATATCATCTTGTTTAAATGTGTTTGCACATACACAACTATGTAAGGGATTAATTTCTTAGTTTTTTCAGGAGATTTCAATGTTGCAATATTTTTAAGGCATTCATATAAAGTAGCCTTGAGCCTCCCTCTCTAGTAGCTATATATTGACATCCTAGTGCTGAAGAAATTATTCTTTATTTTGCCAGTGAATTGATTTACACATAAACTAAAGTAGAATAGAAAAATGTGAGGAGAATATTAATGATTCAAATACTGTCACCCAGATGCATATTAAAATAAGTAGCTTTTAGGTAGTGTTAATAAAACAAAATTAATTGAGTTGCACAAGTTGAAAAACTGAAATATTTATACATCAATTATTGATGAGTTGTACTTTTCAAACTAACTTGTTTTATTGTGTTACAAAGCCAAGGCTAGCATTATCTTTCAGCTAGACTAAACTGCCTGTCGTTATTCTTAAAGTACCTAGACATGAATATAACATTTAGTTTTATGGTATAATCTTCCTTGAAATAATTTTATTTTTAAGTTTTTCCTTCCTTTTAACTAATGCTAGTTTGTATCTGTGTCACTCCTTTGTTGACTTATCAAACGACATTAACTGCTGTTGAGTGGTAGTTTTTTGGTTTTTTTTAGTCTTTCTATTGTTTAACTTTTCATGTATTTGGGCTGCATCTTCTCAACAAAGTTGCAAGCTTATTGAAGGGAAATGCATAGTTTTATATTTCCTTGATTTTACCATAAACATTTAAAGAGGTACACAATATTGCAAATAATTTTTATTCTTTATCTTGATTTTACTCAATATTGTAAGGACTGATTGAGAAATTGGTCTGACTTCTTAAGTAAAACATGTTCTCTATAACTCATTAGATTTTAAATCATAGAGGAAATAAATGAGTTGCAATAACAAAGTCAACTGAGTCTCTTCTGAGTAAGGCTACATTTCAAACGTTCAAGCTAATTTAGGACAATTCTTATTAGTGAGTTTCTTCAATAATACAATTAAGACTCCACACACAAATGAGAAATTAATATGGAAATTAGATGCTGATGTAGTGCAATAAAAAAATATCATAGTGACATCCCCTACAACAATGGAAAAATGAAAAATCCTACAAATATTGGGGCGGGGGGAAAGAAGTTCTGATTTAAAAGCCCTGCTTAAAGAGGCTGTTTGCCAACTTTCAGATTTTTAAGTAACTGAGTAGAAACTAGGTGATTCTCAAAGGCAAAAATAAACTGAATGGTTTGCAAAATAAATTTTAGTAATAAATTAACGCATTTGTTTTTAAAAATAATTTAGCCTTTGCAATCCTTTCAGATGAAAATTTTAATTATCATTTTTCTTGCAAAAAGAATGATTCTATGTGGAAAACACTGTTTATTAAGTAAAACAAAACATGCAAAAAACCCTGATATTTGAAACATAAAAATAATTTTGAATATATTATTTATGAAAAGGTCATTTGAAAGTATTAGTTTCAAAACTAGGGTTTTAACCATTTAATTTTACCTCATAGTATAACATATTTATAGGTTGATGAGACCATACTTTTAGGTATATTTCATTTATATTTGATTATTAAAAACATAGGTTTCTGCTTATAGGTTTTCATTTTCATTTTTCCCCAAAATGGCTTATGTTGAATACATTTTAGTGTTAAAATGTCATAGCCATAACATCACTATATGGATTATAATTCCATAGATTATAGGGAATAAACAAATCAGTGAATTGAAGGCATAATGGCTACTAATATGATAATATTAACATCATGACATAAAGAACATTTTCTACTTTTATTATGCGTTATTACCTATCACAGACAGTAATGTCTAAAAGTGGGAAATTTTTGAAGAGAGCTTCTATTGCTTTGAAAATTATCATGTTATCTTAGTAACTATAAAGGATTTGATGGGGGAGGAAAGAAAGCCGCATTCTTGTGTGAAATATGCACATGAGTACAGTGATATGAAGCATGTGTACATTATACCATTCAGCAGATGAAGGCACAGTGAATTGTCTTTAAAAGCTGGCTATATAACAAAGAACCATCAGATCATCAATGTGACTATTTTATATTCAGTTCACACAGGTGGAATCTCATAAAGTATTCGTTGAAAATTAAACAGAAATAGAGTTGAATCATACACCCATGGATAGGAGAATTCTTCCCAGCCAATGGCACAAACATCCCTTTTGGGAAGTAGCTACCTATACCAGCGTTTAAAATGAGGGGAGGTGTGGTCAGATTTAAAGTGATCTGAAAAAGGTAGAAATTTTGATTAACTTCATATTTTTAAGCTTGTGTTTTTTAAAAAGTATAAACACTAAGTATATCACTTCAAAAACAATAAGGGAAAAAATATCAATTTTTAAAAATGCAATAAAAGAAAGTTAAAACAACCAGAGAAAAAGCTCAGGATAAATAGAAAGCAGAAAATAAGATGGGAGAAATTATTCAAACAAATAAGTAATCACAATAAATGTAAAATAATCCAAGTCACCAGCTAAAAGACAGATAATATAATACTAACGTTTGAAACTATAGCTATATGATTTCATAAAAAATAGACAAATGTAAAAACACATACATGGTGAAATATGCACAAATCAGAAACAACTTTAAAAATACTGATAATGCTATTTAAAACAAGCTTTAGGGAAAAATAATGACAGTATAGTGAAAGGCAGTTAAATTTACCAAGATTACATAAAACTCCAAAATCTATGTGAACATAATAATCTGTCCTTAAATATGTAAGATAGAATTACATGTATAGATGGACAAATCTAGAATAATAAAATCCCTTAACAAACTTATTTTACTAGTTGATAGGTGAAATGGACAAAATAATGAACAGTTTTGAAAGGTTTGATAAACAAATTAAAAAACTGGTATAAAAGACAGATATATCTGTATATTATCCAGCTCTAGCAATGATAGAATCCACATTCTTCTCAAGCATACAAAAACATTTTTAAGATAGTATAATAGTCTCTAGAACTTAAAGCAAGTCTGAAAGTCTTTCTAGAAATTAATCATATAGCCCATTTTCTGTTGTTCTATTATAATGATTTTTTTAATGAAATAACAAAAAGATAACTGAAATTGTAAGCAACGTGTATAAGAATGCGGTTCAGTGAACTCGTGGTTGGTATCTAATAGCACTATGATTATATACAGAGACTACTGAGACTACTAGAAGTCTGCTGCTGATCCTTGGCTAAGACAGAGATAAAAGCATTGACGAGCTAGTAATTTAAAATGTGCTGTATATAAAGTCCAAACCTTCCCTGGAACCCCTCTGTACTTGCTTGTCTATATTATTTCCTGAAAATACGAGGTCTGATTGTTTGCACTTGGCTTTAACCTAGCCTGATTTTATGACCAGCAGAGTACAAAAGAGCTCATTAGAAAATTTCTGCCTTTGCTTTATTGAAACGTCAGAATCTATGAACGTAACTTGTTAGTTAACAATCTGAAGATGAAGCAGTCTGAAGATATGCAACAGAGAAAGGACCCTGGAGCTGAGGCTGGAAGTATTTGGGTCTCTTTATGCTTACCTGTGCTTTCTTTCTCTGTTGTACCATTACCTTCATTAAAAGCCTTGTGTGGGTATACGCTGTGGAGTCTCTCAAATCTTTTCTATTGCATGGTGCTGTAAGAACCATAATGTAAGATGTAAGGTAGTCTATAGGGAATCTACTAACTCAGCACCCCCAGATGAGGTTGAAAGGAGGGAAAATGATTAGTATTATTTAGGGGGAAATAAAACAACAGAAATTAAAAGAGATCAAGAAAACATCTAGACAAACTGGGTAGAAATACTCATATGGCTCATTAAAAACAGTTTGAATAAGGTGGCAATCAGAATAGCTGCTAAAATGTTAATGGATTTCTATAACTTGAATAGATGATCTAATTACTCCATCAACCCCTCAAACTATGTAAAGGCCATATCAGATTCTCTCAAAATATTCTAGGTTTGATTAATATTAAAAATATAATATTTACCCAAAGAGAAATCTACAGCCCCTGTGGAAATAGTGCTGATTTAAAGGATATGGGGTAAAGGAGAGAATTATGATGTGGAGAAACAAGAAGGCCATGATTTCTTCTCCAAACTTCAGTAGGGAAATCAGGCTGTTTACATTGATATGGCTAAAATGTCCTGGGATAGTGAAGGCACCCTTATTAGGGTTACTGAACACTGGGGCACAGTGTATTATCATAACCTAAATGTGCTCTGGTAATATAACTAAATTAGGGACAAATGGTTATGCAGCTGTGGAAGGCTTATATGTGAAATATGTCACAAACTAGGAATATTAGGAAAAGTTATAGTTACTACTTGAGCTCACCAATGTACATTACTGAGATAATGTTATGCGAGAATGAGAGACTCCCTTTATATAAACTATTAAGGAAAGAACTTCATACAAGCCTAGTCTTTATCCTGTTTCATTTTATTTATTTTGTTTGTTTGTTTGTCTGTTTTGAGACGTAGTCTCGCTGTGCTGCCCATGCTGGAGTGCAATGGAGAGATCTCGGCTCACTGCAACCTCCACCCCTCAGCTTCAAGGGATTCTCCTGCCTCACCCCTCCCGAGTAGCTGGGATTATAGGCACCTGCCAATATGCCCGGCTAATTTTTGTATTTTTAATAGAGACGGTATTTCACCATGTTGGCCAGGCTGGTCTCGAACTCCTGACCTCAAGTGATCTGCCCGCCCCGGCCTCCCAAAGTGCTGGGATTACAGGCATGAGCCACCATGTCTGGCTCCATCCTGTTTTAAGGATGTACAACTGTTTTAAGGCGTGTACAACTGAAACTTTTATCTAACTGAAATTAATTTAAAGCAATGTGGAATACATGAAGGACATCAAGAAATTAAGTTTGATTAAGAGTATATTAGACATAGATATATTAGTTCTTACAAATTATTTGTTAATGCAGTATGGCCTGTCAGAAAAGCTAATATACCCTGGAGATCATTTAAAAATTATAAAGACCTTAATAAAATAATAGCCCTGCTGCATCATGCCCAACATAGTGTTACCAATTCAAGTTTTGCAGCAAGTTATGGGAGATTTGTATTCTGTGACTGGTTTGGTTAATGATTTATTTTAAATTTCTGTTTCAGGAGAAAACGAAAGACAATTTGTATCCGTGGGGGACCAAATCCAACAGAATTTTACCACACTCCTATGGGATACTGTATTTAAATTCTTTACACTGTCTTAACTTGAAGAAAAGAAATTTAGATTTGACTTAGTGGAAAAGCATGTTTTCTAAAAAAATTATATTGATGATATAATGCTGATATGTCAATTAGATGATTGAGCTAAAACTGAATTTCAAATCTTTGTTAATCTAATGACCACTAGAGAGTATCTGATTAAACTGGCTAAAGTACAAGGCCCAGCACAAACCATTACATTCTTAGGAATTACTTCTACCAGAGTCATTAGATACTTTCCTCAAACAACCAAAAATAAGTTGTTATCTCTTTCAATTCCAAAATCAAGGCAAGAGGCACAAAGTTTAATTGTATCATTTGGTTTCTGGAAATGTACTAATCTTTAGAGACGGCTACCAATCTTATAAAAAGTTTCTCTAGGGTATAAAAATAAAAAACAAGCCATGTGAATTATATTCTGTAGTTTTTATTGACCTCACAACAAAAGTAGAAAAAGGAGTATAAAAAGCCAGTTAGAGAGCAATGTTGTATTTCAATACGTAGCTGAAATATTGAACAAAATTTTTAAATTGGATACATTTTTATCAAGTTAATATATTATGAGGATTATTGCAAGAAAGCAAGGATAATCTAGTACTAGAAGAAATTATCAATATAAACTCCCTCTTAACAGATTAATGGTAAAAAATTTATCTCAAGAGGTGCATCACAATGTCTGATACAATGAATAACTAATTTGTCTTTTAAATTATCATCAGATTACAAGTAGAAAGGAATTCCCTTAACCTGATGAAGGTTGTACATCAAAAACTTTCTTTAAACACCATATAAAAGATTCAAACTGATAAACGTTCTAATAAAAAACGTAACAATAAAGATGACAACTAAATTTCAGCAAATTTGTTGTAAATTTCAGTTACTCCACGTTGAACTGAAAACTCTAGTGGATAGCCAATTAAATAAGATAGAAAATCAAAAATAAGAAGCAAAAATATTTTAAAATTTTTACACAAAATTATAGTTATTTGCAGACTTTGTGTTTTGGAAAACCTAAGATAATCTATAAATCATTAGAACTCCTGAGAGCACTCAGCAAATTTGTTGTATACAAAACCAACTATCAAAAATAACTACAAAAAAATAGTAGTAAAAAGACTCCATCCATAATATCTACATCAACTAAAATGTGTAGGGGTGAAACAACTGGCAAATGTGTGCAAATTATTTGTGAAATAAAAGATTACAAAATTGGAAATACATAAAAGAAGCCCTGAATAAATGAAAATATACAATAAGTTCTTCAGTGGAAGACTTCATATTATAAGTAAGTTAATTCTTCCCAAATTTATGTATTAGTGCAATGCAATTCTAGTAAAAATCCCAAAAGAATTTATTGAAATCTTGAACACACTGATCCTAAACTTCATGGGAATGAGACAAAAACAGCCAAGACAATTTTTGGAAAAATATTAAAAATAATGATTATATGTTCTGTCTGGCCAGATACCACATCTTTTTACAAGCATAGTTCAGGATCAGAAATAAGTAATAAATCAATGGAACAGAATAGAGCAATGAAAATACACCATCAAATATGACATCTTGCTAGAGGGGACATTACACATTAGTGGTCTCATGTAAGACTATTAAGTAAATGGTATTGGAATGCTAGCATTTCCAGAGGGAAGAAATAATTTGATTATAGTCTCATTTTGTATAAAATATTTTCAAGATGGAGGAAACAATAGGGAAAACAAAACTTAAAAGTATTAGAAGAATGTATAGAATATGTCCTTATATGTTAGTGAAAGAGTTATAAAATCATAACATAAACAAATCTTATAAAATAGAGATTGATGGATTCGATTATTTGAAAAGTATGGATTTATGCTTGACTAAAGTCACCATAAACATAGTTAAAAGGTAAACTTTGGCTGATTAGGAAGCAATATATGGAACTTGGTAACAGAATTGATTATTATTCATTACTATTTTTGAAATCAATACGAAAATGTACTTATATCCCAGTTGAAAGGAGTGGTAACATTTAATGATTATTAATTGATTGAAGAACCCACGAATCCAAAAAGTGTTAGAATATGCCAAAAATCTTAACCAACCTGAGAAGTGCCAGTTTACTAAGAAGACACTTTTCTTACTTATATTGACCAAAGTGCCTTAAATTGAGTGTCACATGTTGGAAAGGATCTTGGTGAAACACATTATCATATAGTATTTCTGGGAGTAGAAATGATACAATAATTTGAGAAAAAAATTGGGAATAGCCAGTTTTGAGTTAATTATTTCTCTTTCAAAGCAGCCATTCTGTTATACATATAAACTCTTAAAAATTGTTTATAGTTACATACAAAGATTATACACACACACTTACTTATTATATGTATACACACACATATGTATAAATACACACACATATGTATGAATTTCCATTTTAGCTCATTTTGTAATAGCAGGAAATTAAAAATAATGTATATGTCCATCAACAGACTAACAAATAAAATGTGTAATGTACTCTATGGTAAAATACTATACATAGAAAAAATGAATTAATGACATTAGCATATACTGACATAGTAAAGGGCAAAGTAATGTTTTAAAAAGAAAATTGCAGTATTATACTCACTATTCACTATTCACATGAAAGTAATATATGTTGTACTGTCATGTACTGCTTCTCTCTTTGTCTCTCTCTGCCACACACAAACACACAGACACACACAAAATTAAGGGAAATACTAAAAAATTACACAATTAATGTTAGTCATTGCTTTTAAAACAGCAAAGATATGAGAGAATACAATTTGCAATGAGGAAAACAAGTGTTTTTAGCTTTATCTACAATGTTTTATTTTGTTAAAATAGACAAAACAGATATGATCAAATTTGAAAAATATAGAAGAACAAGTAGTAGAAACAAGCATTATTCATCATTACACCACCAAGAGAACACTACAGTTAAAATTTTGTGAAGGTTTTGCTCAAGATTTTTGTTGTTGTTGCTGTTTTCACTTTTGTAATCAGAAAAGAAAAAAAATCTTAAATCTCTTGAGATAGTGGTTTGGATAAATTGTTTAGTGTAGCAAGACCTTACAGTTAAAAATTTTCAAGATGTATCTTATTATTTTGGTTCTCAACATGTTTTTCCATCAAACTACTTAATCACATACCTTCTGTCCTAGTCTGTTTTGTGTTGTTATAAAGGAATACCCGAGGCTGGGTAATTTACAAAGAAAAAAGGTTTATTTGGCTCATAATTCTTATGGCTGAAAAGTCCAACATTGAGCATCTGCATCTGGTGAGGGCCTCTGGTTACTTCCACTCACGGTGGAAGGTAACAAAGTGCTGCGGTGTACAGAGATCACATACTAGGAGAGGAAGCAGGAGAGACAGGGATGAGAGGTGCCAGGCTCCTTTTAACAATCAGACTATGTGGGAACTAACAGAGTGTGAACACACTCACCCCAGTGGGAGGGTATTAATTCATTCATTAGAGGTCGATTCCTGTGTCCCAACACCTCCCATTTGGTCCCAACTTTGGGGAACAAATTCAATGAATTTTAGAGGGGAAAATATCCAAACCATAGAGCCTTCTTATATGCAACATGCTTACATGGGCCAACAAAGTTTTACATATTAGAGCATAAGGATTGCTGGCAAATTATGTAATTCCACTTTTCTTTCCTTCCCCTGATCCAAGCTACTAGTATTCCTCACACATAGATGAGAAAATTATGCCGTAGATATTTTTAGAAATTATATTGTTTAAAAAATTGGAAAGAGAAATAGATTTTTAGCTTCTTTGTTCAGAGTGTTTACGTAATGTAGTTTAAGTCTCACTGTTTTAATGATGAATTTTTAGCTTTTGTGTTTGTTGAACACTTTGTTTCTAATACACCTACGTATTGACTAATCCAACCATGAGGTAGTGAATGAGATCTAATTGCAACTTGCTGGCAGGAAATAAATTGTACAATTGATTGTGGTTTTTTGAGGAGAAAAACATTTTAAACTTTTGAATCAACAAATTCACAGTTATGAAAAACAGTAGGCATTATACGCCTTCAAGCAGAGTTTGTGAAAGATGAGTCAGGAAAAGTTTGTTTCATTATCACACTCAGAAATGTGCCTTCCTATCACACCCTATAAAAAAAAAGGAAGATCAATTTGCTTTGATGGCACATAATGCTTTTAATCTACCACATTAAAAAATAATTTTTCAAGGCTGAGTTAATGTGAGTGCAGTACACCCTTTTCTTAAGTTTTTGTATATTTTCCAGGTATAAGTCATGAGTGAGAACTTGCTGGTGAAGAAACTACTTTTATATATGACCGTAGTATATGTTTGAAACTAGAAAAAAATTGAAAATGAGTGTGTTTCAGCTGCTTGAGAATATTTTTACTGCCTTTGTTGTTGTTTTATGAAACACAACCATATTCTTGCTTCTTGGAAGTCATCATAATGATTTTTCCAATTTCAGGCATTTTGATCCTTAAGGAAGTTTCAGTGGGTGTTCCTAATGTCATAACTGGGCAATTGTTACTTCTTCAGTCAGTTAAGATTAGAAGCCAGATTATCAGATATTCTATTGCCTATATAGTAACTATACGAAAAAATATGGAACAAAATATAAGCATGAAAATAGTAGATAAAAATAAAACACTTTACCATTTTTATAACACTTCATTTAGAATCTACTTCATAGCCTTAGAAAAGAAAATCTGTAGAGTAGTTTACAGAATTTGTTCTGCTGGCATTTACCCAGGTATTTAAGGGAAGCACATTTATTTATGAAAAACACAAAATAATTTCTATGTAAGGATGATAGTAAAAATATTTGAGAATCTATGATATTGTCATATGTGTTGTGTTTTGCAATATTAAAAAATATAAAAGACATTTCTGTTCTTGGGGTCTCGGTAATTTTTTAAAAACAAAGTTTTTCACTAAAAAAAAGAGGGATTAAAATAACAATTTTTGAAAATAAAAGGTGCATGGTGCAAGCAAATACAATAGAAATTTAACAAGGGTCAGAATTTTTGGAGAATTGCATTTTAAACTTGTTTTTGTAGTAGGGATAAGTTAGGCAAGTAAGCCAAGTAAGGGTAAGTTAGCCAAGAGGAGGTGTTTAGAGAGTTCTAAATGTGAAAATAATACTATTTATTATTTAGCATTAACTGCACCCCCACCCCCACCAACATCTTGAATCAGGACAGTATTGGAAAAAAATGAAACAGGTTAAAGAGATTTGCAAAACAAAATAACATCACACACACACACACACACACACACACACACACACACACACTAAAATAGGGAGAAACGTTATAGAAGGGTTAAGTTAGATAGTTGTAGGAAAGTTGTGTGTGTGTGTGTGTGTGTTGGGCGATGGTTACGAAGAATTCTAAAAAGCTGGTTGTTGTGGTTTAATTTAGATTCTGTTTGGAAAGGGAAAAGTGGTTGGGAAATGAGGAGGGAGAGAAGAGGAGGTAGCAATGTTTAAATACCTGAAATGTGTTTCTTAAGGCAATAAGAAGGGTTTCTCTGGCAAGTGGCAAGTTACATGCTTTCAGTTAAAGAAAGTAATTAATACTGACCAATCCAAAGAAAATACAGGTATGGACTTAAGAGGGCATCTAGTTATAACATTTGATTTTGGTTACTTATGGAAGGCTGAGCAAATTTAATTCCACTAAACGTGATGTGGTCCTTGGCAGATTAGTCTCGCAGTGTATTAGAAAGATGGATTCAGGGGGAAATAAACTTTACTCAAGGAAAATGTTATGCAGTAATCCAAATATGAGGCATCCTTATATATACCAGCATAACAGCAAAGTTCAAGTAAAATCAGACATTGTTATTTCTTATTTAATCTAGGTTATCAGCCCAAACTTCTAGTAAATATTTAAGAAAAATATTTGAAAATAGTCTATCAGTACTGAAAACTGATGGCTTATTAAGACCATTAGTAAATCCAGTCTTTCTCTACTTGCTTAATTTTTTTACCTTCTTTTATTCCTCATTGTAATTATTCAAAGTTTGTATTTTTTAGGTCATTCAGTCCTGCAGGCAAAAATTCCATTCAATTGTTTTGCTTTCTGTTGTTGAAATTACCTTTTTCGGTAATGATGCTTTTCTGAGATGTGAAACACCCCAGATGCTGCAATGATGAACATCATTTAAATACCTGAATAAACAAACTTGTCCGAGGGCTATCAATTTTTCTTTTTGATGCTCCCTAAAGAAATGCATAACATTTCTTTATGTATCACCCTTTGTTAACAACTTCATTATGTTTCTAATTAATGTGTCGCCTTCTAGGCTAATAGTGTGCTATGTATTTTTGTTTAGAAAAACAAGAATTCTGCCTCTTTCTCTTTTTTTCTAGAGGCCGGAAAGAAACACCTGAGGAAACCACCACGCCCCTCCTGTTTCTAGTGTTTGGCGCTGTATTCTCCATCAATTGCAGAACTTCCTCCTTAGCACCCAGCTCAATTCCTGGCACATAGCAGGCCCTCAGCAATATTGTTTTTTATTAGCCTGTTTCTTTGATTTGTGAATCTTCTGGAACATTAACAGTCCTCTCTAGAGACTAGCTCTTTTCTCCTTCAGGGTTTCAGTTCTTGAATTAATTCTTATTTCCTGCTTCTGTAAACTGGATGCTTTAACATCTGCCCCACATGAACACACAGGACACCCCTTGTTGTGGACAATCTGATAATATGTCTGAGTCACCTTGGCTGGGTCTCCTGCCCACTTGGTCATCCCCCTCCTCTGGGATGACTGCTCCTTCTAAGGGCATGCTTTCAGTTTTTCCCACTGCTTCTGCCTGGTAACAAGCTCAGGTGCTCCTTTGTGTGCCCCAGCAATCCCCCATGGCTGGAGCACCCTATCCTCTAGTTACCTGTGAGTACACATTATCTTTTCAGTGGCCATCATGTGACAATCTGACAGAATTACCATACGCAAATGTTTCTATTAATACACTACTTTTTTTAAGTCCTATATTTTACTTTCTACTTTTCTACTCCTGTATGTCTCCTCAGTTTCATTTAAGCCCTCTGAGAGTAGCGTATGTTACTGTCGGCACCTTGGCTCTTGACCAAGTTTTCTACTTTATTCTGGGTTCATGGATTTGACACAGGGGTGAGTTGGCTCACTCAGTCCTGATGTTCTCAGTACCAGATTCAATGTCCAACTTTCTACTAAATATATCCCTTGGATGGTCTGTAGACAACTCAGTCAAGATGTTCTAGAACGAACTCAAAATTAACTTCAACTCCTCCTCTGTCAGTAATTCACAAGACTGAGAACCATTTGAATATGTTCATCCCACCAATATGCCATTACTGTAGTTCAAGTCTTATTGTGTTTCACTTAGTCTGTGACAATAGACTTCCAACTAGGTGTTTTTTTTTTTTTTTTTTGCCTTTATCATCAAAATATTTTTTACTCTGTCTGCTAATAGTTGGAACTTGAATACAACCATGACTTTCAGGATATGGCCCCAAGTCTGTTTCTTGACGTTCTAGGCCCTCCATGATCTCTCTGATTATGGCTTCCCTCTCAGCTTTACCTGCCGTTACTCCTGTTTTTTCCACTAGCAATACTGAATTGTTTGTGACTTCTTACCAAGGCGACAGACTTTTGTACTTCACGCCTTTATGATCTTCTTCCATCATTCTACTACCTTCTCCTAATTGTTCCCTGGATATATCCTACTCATTTTTTAAGCTTCAATTCAGCTATCTTCTCCTCTAAGAAGACCTTCGCTGAACCTTCATAATCTTGTATTGTTTCTTTGTGCTTCTCTAATAATATGTGCTTTAAAAATTCTCTGTGTAGTTTATACATTGTCTTGACAATATTTCTAAAGTTTTCACCTGTGCAACACATATATTACTGAAGAATAGGTCTCAATTTTATATTTCTAGTGCCTATCCCAAGATTTGGAATGATGTAATTGTATTACGTTTCTAATTAATGTGTCACCTTCTAGGCTAATAGCGTGCTAAGTATTTTTGTTTAGGAAAACGAGAATTCTGCATCTTTCTCTTTTTTCCTAGAGGCCAGAAAGAAACACATGGGCACGCCCCTCCTGTTTCTAGTGTTTGGCACCGTATTCTCCATCAATTGCTTCAAGGGAACCACAATCTGCTATCTGGTAACTGGGGCAGGTAGACGTTTCTCTTCAATTCCCTGGTTGCTGGACACAAAAAAAGATTACTTAGCATGAGAAGATTTTGCAAAAAATCTCCAATGAAGGACTCACTCTGAATGGCCTATCAGATTCAGAAAAGCAGAAGCTAATGAAACCTACATTCATAGTTGGAATACACATGATGAATACTAGTAGCATAAAATAGTTTCCAGATTTCCTTTTGCAGTTATGCTGAATGTATCAATTTTACCTACTCAGCAACTTTTTAAAAGTAGGTCCTTGTTCTTGTCTCTTTACCCTTTGTCTTTAGAATTTGCTTCTCTTCATGATTCACTTAGAAACTAATGATTGATAGCTGGTAAATGGTTATTGCATATGGAATGAATCTTAAATCCCAGCTTATCTCTTCCAATCTGTCTGCTTTTTAGCTATTAGAATTCTGCATTTTTTCTTCCTGACCCAGCAACCCTCCAGTCCTGAACCTTCCTCCAGATTCAGATATGCCAATATAAGGAAATCGTGATCTTAGACACTGTTCATTAAATAATACATGACTCCTCCAACATTATAGCACCAGGTAAATAGAAAGGTAAATTTGGGGTTCCTGCTTCATGTTTAATTCTGTTTTGCCTTGAACCTATACCTTATTAAAGGCCTGAAACAGTGACATGAATTACTTAAAGGAATGATCATTCTCACCTTTATACACAAAACAACATAGCTTTGGTGGCATTCTTTAGAAAGGAAATATGAGAGATTTAGTAATGTTAGTTTCTACTACTATGTAGCTGAAAAGTACCACACTATTATTTCCAGTTTCTATTGAGTTTTCAAGGAAAGCAGGAGATAGGGGTAGGAGAATATCATTTGTCCACAAGCGAATAGGTAACCACTTCTCCCTCTTTCTTCTTGTTTATGCTGCACAGTACAGTTTATTTGTAAATTTTCCTCTAGATGCATATTATTGTTGATTATTTTAAAAGTTGCTTTTCATTTTTATGTGTATTTTGGTTGAGATAAGAACAATTAACATGAGGTATAGCCTCTTGACAAATTTAAATGTATAATATATTGTTCTTAACTATAGCACAATGCTGTAGAGCAGACCTTTAGAATTTATTCTTCTTGCATAACTTAAGCTATATGCCCAATGAACAGCAACTCCTATTCCCATTTCCTTTAGGCCTTTCAACCACCATACTATTTCCTGTTTCCATGAGTATGATTGCTTTGGATACTATATAGATGGAACCACACAGCATTTGTCCTTCTGTAATTGGCTTATTTCACTTAGCATAATGTCCTCCAGATTCATCCACATTGTCACAATTCACAAAATTCCCTTCTTTTTATACTCTGAATAATATTGCACAGTGTCTGTAGTCCACATTTTATTTATCCATTCATCTGTCAATGGACATTTATATTGTTTCCATATCTTGGTTATTGTGAATAATGCTGCAATGCATATGGGAGTGCAAATATCTATCCAAGATCTTGATTTCAGTTATTTTGTATATATACTCAAGAAGGATGTTTGATAGATCATACAATAATTCTATTTTTAATTTTTGGAAGGACCTTCACACTTTTTTCCATAGCAGCTGCACCATTTTAGATTCTGATGAACAGTGTACAAGGGTTCCATTTTCTCCATTTTCTCACCAACATTTTTTTGTCTTTATTTTTATGACGATAGCACTTCAAAAAAAGATGAAGTGATATTTCATTTGATTTTGATTTGAATTTCCCTACGTGTTAGGCCGTTCTTGCCTTACTGTAAGGAAATACCTGAGACTGGGCAACTTAAAAAGAAAGAGGTTTAATTGGCTCATGGTTTTGCAGGCTGTACAGGAGGCATGGCATTGGGCATCTGTTTGGCTTCTGGTGAGGCCTCAGGAAACTTACATTCATGGCAGAAGGCAAAGGGGGAGCCAGAGACTTACGGGGTGAGAGAGGGAGTCAGAGAGTGAAGGGGAAGATGTCACACACTTTTAAAGTCAGATTTCATGAGAACTTACTATCACAAGGACAACACCAAGAAGATGGTGCTAAATTATTCATGAGAAATTCATCCCCACAATCCAGTCACCTCACACTAGGCCCCACCACCAACGCTGGAGATTTACTATTCAACATCAGATTTAGAGGGGACAACATCCAAACTATAGCACTCTAATTATTAAAGATATTAAGGATATTTTCATATACCTGTTGGCCATATTCATGTCTTCTTTAGAGAAATGTCTATTCAAGTCCTTTGCCCATTTTGTAAAAAGGTCACTTGTGGTTATTCTTATTGAGTTGTAAGAGTTCCATCTATATTTTGAATATTAACCATTTATCATATATATGGTATATAAAATTTTCTCCCATTCTGTGATTTGCCTTTTCACTCTGTTTATTGTTTTCTTTGCTGTGTAAAAGTGGTTTAGTTTGATGTAGTCCCAATTTTCTATTTCTGCTTTTGTTGCTTGTGCTTTTGATGTCATATTCAACAATTTGTTGCTAAGATCACTGTCATGAAGATTTTCCTCTATGTTTACTTCCGAGAGTTGTACAGTTTCAGGTTTTAATTTTAAGTCTTTAATTCCTTTTGAGTTGATTTTTATTTACAGTGTAAAATGAATCTACTTATATTCTTTTGCATGTGGATATCCAATGTTTTCAACTATTTGTCAAAGATACCATCTTTTCCCCTTTTTGTATTCTTGGTACCTTTATTGAAGATTAGTTGACCATATATGTAAGTGTGGGTTTATTTCTGGACTCTCTCTTCTGTTCTATGAGTTTATATGTCAATGACAGTTCAATGTACACAGATCAATTAATATGCTACACCATGTTAACAGAAGGACCAATAAAACAGAAGGAACAATAAAATCATGACCATTTCAATAGATGCAGAAAAACATTTGACAAATTCAACACACTTTCATAACAAAAACTCTCAAAAAACTAGGTGTAGAAGGAATTTACCTCGATATACTAGTGGTCATACACGAAAAACTCTCAGCAAATATAATACTCTAAGATGAAAGCGCAAAGATTTTCCTTAGTATCCAGAAGAAAGCAAGAATGACAACTCTTGCCACTTCTATTCAACATAGTACTGGAAGTCCTAGAGATAGCAGTTAGGCAAGAAGAAGAAATTGAATGCACCCAAATAGCAAAGAATTAAAAATATCTGTTGGAAGTGACATGATCTTATATGTAGAAAGTCTTAAATACTCCATTTTAAAAACCTGGTTGAATGAATTAAAGTGGTTCAATAAAATTGTAGAATAAGAAATAAAAATACAAATATCAGTAGAGTTTCTAAACACAATGAACTGTCTGAAAAGAAAACAGTTTCATTCATAATTACCTCAAAAACATACTCAGGAATAAACTTCACCAAAAAGATAAAAGTCTTGATGAAAAACCTCTTGAAAAGAGACAAATAAATTCAAAGACATCTGTGTTCCTGGATTGGAAGGCTCAATGTTGTTAAAATGTCTATATTACCCAAATGATCTACAGATTTCATGCAATCTCTATCAAAACTCAATGGCATTTTTTACAAATGCAATTCTAAAATTCACATGAAATCACAGAGACCCTGAATAGCCAAAGCAATCTTGAGTAAGACAGACAAAGCTGTAGACATCACACTTACTTATTTCAAAACATTACAAAGGTGTAATAATTAAAACAGAATGGTAATTTTCTTTTTATTAAAGTTTTAGTTGTGTTAAAATACACATAACATAAAATTTACCATCTTAATCATTTGAAATTATACAATTCAATAGCATTAAGTACATTCACATTATTTTGCTTCCACCACCACCATCCATCCACAGAACTCTTCATCTTGCAAAACTGTACTTTTTAAACAATAGTTACCCATTCTCCTTCCTCCCCACCCCTGGTAGCTACATTCTGTGGTGTATAGTACTTTTTGTCTCTATGAATTCTATTCTAGGTAACTTATCCAAGTAGAATCATAATTTTTTGGGGGGGACTGGCTGATTTTACTCAGCAAAATGTCCTTAAGGTTAATTCATGTTATAGCATGTATAAAAATTCCTTCTTTCCTTTTATAAGGCAGAGAAATAATCCATAATATATACATACCACATTTTATTTATCTATTCTACTCATCTCTTGAGGGACACTTGTATTGCTTTCACATTTTGGTTGTTGCAAATAATGCTGCCATGAACATGTATGTATTTATGTACTTAATTACAATTTTCTGGATTATATAAAGAGCCTTACATATTATGAGATTTGAATCAATACTGTTGTAAAATCACTTCACCTCAAAAATTATTACAAAAAGTATCTTTCTTTATTAATTTTGACACTGGAACAATTTAAGGAATATCAGCATTAATGGAAATTGGAATTAGAGGTGGAGTAAAGGAATGTACTACATTGATATTTGGGTGATGAACATCCTGACAGACGGAAAAGCAAAGGCAAAATTCTAGAAGTATGTTAAAAAAAAAAAGCAAGAAATTCAGTCTAAGTGGAGCAGAATGAGTGAGGGGGAAAAGCAAGAGATGGGTTCAAAAGTGGTTTTAGATCATATTTTGGATTTCACTTATTTAGGCACGATTGTTAGTCATTTCAGGGTTTTGAGAAGAGGAATAGCATAGCTTTGTTTGTACTTTTTAAAAATCACTCTGGCTGTTGTGCAGATAATAGATTGGAAAAAGGTAGAGAGACAAGAATAGATGAGGAAGATTAGGTTATGGCAAAACTCAGGCATAATATCGTAGTGGCTTTCGCTAAGCTGGCAATGATACAATTGTCAAGAGTGATAGGATTTAGAATACAGTATTTTGAAAATGTAACTAATAGCTCATACTGATGAATTAGAAGTTGGGTATGAGGGGAATAGAAGAATCCAGAAAGACTCCAGTTTTCTAAAACATTTTAGTCCTGAGCATCTGAGTGAATGGCATCACCTATACAGAGATTTTGGAGACTGTGAGAACTGTAATTTGTGGAGGTGAATCTAGGGTTTTATATTGGATGTGGTATGTTTCAGATGCATGTTTTTGTTCCATGCGGAGATTACAAGTAGGTGATCAGACAAGTATGAACTCAGAAGAGAAGCTCAGGCTGGAGAAATAAATCTGCAAGTAATCGGTATACTCATCATTTCTTAGAGAGATAAAACTTGGCATCATAAAGAAGATAAATAAAGACGGAAATAAAATAAATCTGAGTCATAAGCCCTAGGTTACTTCAATGTTTACAGATGGGAAAAAAATAAGATTATGAGAAACAGAATGAGAAGTGGTCAGTGAGGTATAAGGAAAACCGGAAGAATGAAGTGCTCAAGATGCGGTGAAGAGAAGTTTCCAGGACAAAGGGAGTGGGCCAATGTACTTAAAATAACACTGAATTTTAGCAAAGACATGGGAATGACTAGCTGACTTAGAAACAGGGGGATCACTGGATTCATTCATGAGAGTGATCTTTGGTTGAGTAAGAGTGAAGAGGATAAATTCAGATTAGGTTCAAGAAAAATTGCAATTAAAGAGATAGATAACAATGCTTTCAGAAAATTTTGCTGAAAAAGAGTATAGCAGATGAAAGACTTATAGCCATAGGAGTTTTAGTTTGTATGTTTGTTTAACGGAAGTAATTGCAGTGCATTTACATCCAGATAAGATTGATTTAACGGAGAGAAAAGTACTGAAGATGCCAGAGAAAGAAGGTACAATTGTGGTAGCCAAGTAAAGGGATAGGAAAGAGATAAAATCCAGTATAAAGGTGAAGAGAAACTTAAATAGAAACAGGAACATTTTATGTATTGTAACTGATGGAAAGCAAATCTTATAGGTACAAACAGAGATATACTGGTAGATTTCTAGTGAGAAAGTACATAAATTCTCTTTTCATTGCCTCTCTTCATGTGTTCAGTAAAATCAGGAGAAATTAATTTCATTAGATGAGACTGGGCAGAGTAAGGGATTATGGACTTTTGGGGAGGATGCTAATAAAGGAAATATAGTAGCATTCCTAGCCATGGCTCAGGGCCTCACTAGAGGTTAGTGATTCAGAATTTAAACTAGGACCACTCAATGCATTGTGTATTTTGCTCTACCATATGCCACAATATAATCACTTCGTTGAAGAAAAGAATGGGGAACACAAGAAGATTCAAAGAAAATAAAAATAGATTAGACTCAATAGATTTCACTTTCAAATGTTTTTCTATTTCTTTAGTTCCCATGATCACAATTTCAGTTTTTAACATCAGTTAGCCAGACTGATGAACATTAAAGCAAACAGAGAATAATGATTGTCTTGTTTTGTTTTAGTACCTGTGATGTCTGGAGCTCCTAAGCAGATTATGCAGCAGGATTCTTAACATTAAAATGAAGGGTGAGTATGTTAAAGACAGACACTCTCCTTTAAAGATGCAGTGTTTTTATTTGAAAAGATGACTATCCCCTACACATTTTCCCCACTATATAGATGAATTGTTTAAAAAGAAAATACATCACTCTACTGATGGCAAGAGTAAAGGAGAACCACAAAAAAAGACTGAAATTGAAACATAGTCAACACAGTTAATGAGGTTGTCTGTATATATGTGTATATACAAATATACATGCACAGAAAAAGACACGCACAGACACATACACGCACGCAAACATGCGCACATTTTCTAATTAAGATAGATTTCACATAGTTGAATACAAAATTCCTGGAGAGCAATGTCAAATATGAGTAAGCTTTGGAACTGCTTTTTAAATGAAAAAAAAAGGATATTTAGAAAGCATACGATGACTATTTTCCACTATAGAGACACCATTTGCCTATAAGCTCACCAACTGCGATTCCCTAGAACTCTTTCCAAAGATGTTAAATTTGCAAACAAATAGTCTTTTTGCACCGTGTTTCTTTGAAATGATTGGTTGCACATGCCCAACTGTTTCTCAGTTTCACTCTACAGTTCCTTAAAACCCTCAGGTAGATACCATCTGGTCCTGGTGATTAATCTACATTTATTTTGTCAATTTTGTGAGAACATCTGAGTATTGACCACTGTTTGATCTGATACATCCAACCTGCTCATTTCCTGTAACAATCTGGATTTGAGAATCTCCCTAATATCTTTCTAATTAATGTCTAAGGCAAAGAATTAATTCAGTCTGTCAGACCTCACATCTTTATCCTTGAATACATCATTTACCCAAAAGTAACCAAAGATCCCATTGATGCCACTCCAGGTGAATTTCTGCATGGCTAACACCAAAACCTTTTTATTGTTTTCTAATTCTCTCATGAAGTATTTTTTGTCCAACTTACTTGCAGTTTACATATCAGTGAACTTTCTTCTCCTCATTCTGTCTCTAACACATTTGCCAGGCAGTCTATTTTCTGCAAGTACTTGGTGTTCTTGATAATTGGCACATATTTTGGATACACATTAAAGTATATATCAACAGTCTCCAAGATTTTTGTCTATATTGATTCTGAAAAAGACTCCCCACTTTTTTGTTGTTGTTCTTGCATGTGGACATTTTTTATCCCTTTCTCACTCCAGTGTTGAATTGAATTTTTATAGTAACTATTAACAGATTAGGAACTATTATTATTAATGAAGATATTTTATTCCCTTCTCTGAGTGCCTGAAATTCCTGACAGTGCCAATTGCTTTGTTTAAATGTGCACTCTGTCTAGAAAATATAATAAGGACAATTTGGACTTTCTAGTATAAAATTATAAGAATGATGAAAGAAAGTTATACAGAAAAAAGGAACACTATGAAATTCCACTGATAAATGAATGTCTAGAAATATTAAATTCAAGATGACTATGTATCACTATTAACTTGCAACTATAGGACTAATTACAATACATTATACTTATCTTTCTCTGAAGAACTCAAAACACTTAGCTTTATCACTAAGTGATAAAAAAAATATATTTATTTATTTATTTATTTATTTTAGAGACAGAGTCTCCCTCTGTTGCCCAAGCTGTAGTTCAGTGGCACAATCATGGCTCACTGCAGCCTCAACCTCCCAAGCTCAAGCAATCCTTTCATCTCAGCTTCCTAAGTAGCTGAGACTGCAAGTGTGCGCCACCACACTCTGGTAAGTTTTATATTTTTTCTACAGACAGGGTCTCACTATGTTACCCAGGCTGTCTCTAACTCCTGGGCTCAAGTGATCCTCCTGCCTCACCCTCCCAAAATGGTAGGACTACAGGTATGAGCCACCCCACCTGGCAAGCTTTATCACTTTAATCTCACAGCAAGAGCTGTGAGCTGGGGAGAGTAGGGAGAGAGGTTGATCTTGTCAAGATGACCGTCCCATAATTGCTACTTTTTGCTGCTGTCTTTATTCTGTGTGAAGATAGACACGCCAGTACTTTCTACACAAAATCTCTTAATGCAGCCATAACTCACAAAGTTTTTCATCTGTGCAAAATCCCAAAGTTATTTTACTTTCAGTCATAGCCTTGCAAATATTAATAAATATAGCAAAATATAACTTTAGTAATTGAGCAATTTCAACTCAGTATTCATCTGTTTAAAAATTATTGCTTGCAGTGAGTCAACAACCAAATCTAATAAGTAAATGAAATTGGGAGACATTAACAAACACAAAGGAAGTACTAGCTTGAGAGGAAATAGGGAAAAGTAAGATTCGCCGTAGTATTCATTTCAGCCATGTGAATAACTGTTTATCATACTCTCCCTAAGGGATCAACTAAAAATGAGTCTCAGGTGATGAAATGTATTTTCAGCAATAAAGACAGGCTTGTTTTATCATTACTCCTATGTTCTTTGCCTATATTCACCATTAATTAGCATATTTTCAGTATTATATATATGAAGTAAAATACAGCAAATCAAAAACAGAAAAAACACACACATACAAATTATACACACATATACACAGACACGAACACACATGTATACATTATGACTTTGCATAGCAAAACCACAGAAGAATTTTTCACCTTGGATCTGTTGCTGACATAATGCATAGCTTTAGGCAAATTCTTTTTATGCATGAATTTTAGAGTATTTTAGAAGAAGTTAAGATAGTATACCTGATATCAATGTTACTGATCCAGTAACTAAGTTGCACTTGCATATTGAGAATGCTGCTTAAAATGGATAGAAATTTGGCCAGGCACGGTGGCTCACGCCTGTAATCCCAGCACTTTGGGAGGCCGAGGTGGGCGGATCACGAGGTCAGGAGATCGAGACCACCCTGGCTAACACGGTGAAACCCTGTCTCTACTAAAAATACAAAAAATTAGCCAGGCGTGGTGGCGGGCACCTGTAGTCCCAGCTACTCAAGAGGCTGAGGCAGGAGAATGGCGTGAACCTGGGAGGCAGAGCTTGCAGTGAGCCTAGATCGTGCCACTGCACTCCAGCCTAGGCAACAGAGCAAGACTCTGTCTCAAAAAAAAAGAAAAAAAAAAGATAGACATTTATTTGGGTTTCCATAGTGTATAGTTAATGGTACCTGGCCATCTCAGAGAATAGTCAGGACCATCTTTCTTGCTGCAGACTTGATCACAGACTCTACCTCACTGCACAATTGCTATTCATCTACATTTGATGCTTTTACATCAAATGTAAAAGTCTTCTGCTTTTACATTTTGAAGTCTATACTCTTGCTTCTGTTCAATCATTACTTACTCTGGCCCACTACAACAGGAAATTTGTCTATACTTCAGGAGTAAAGTTTTCGCTGTCACCTCCCTCCTTCCATTCTTTTCAATGACTTCTGCATTTATACTGTTTTTGAGACAGGGTCTCACTCTGTCACCCAGGCTAAAGTGCAGTGGCACCATCATGGCTCATTGCAGCCTCAAACACCTGGGCTCAATAGTTCTTTCCACCTCAGCCTCCCTAGTAGCTGGGACTACTGGTGTGTACCACCATGCCTGGCTAATTTTTGTTGTTGTTATAGTAGGGATAGAGTCTTGCTCTGTCGCCCAGGGTGGTGCAACAGGCTGGGGTCTCCTGCCCAGGCTCGAACTCCAGGCCTCAAGCAATTCTCCTGCCTCAGCTTCCCAAAATACTGGGATTACAGGCACGAGGCACTGCACCCAGCCAACTTCTGCATTTACAAAGATAATTTTTTACAAACCACAAAACAATTTTAAGCATTTGACTTTGTTGCCCAAAGGCACCATTTTACCATCTAATTCTTGGGGATTATTTATTTTGCCATCTGCTCTGGTTTTCCACAACTAAAAAATATGCTTTGTGCTTCCTTTGGAGCATTTTATCTCTCATTATTATATTATCTTCTTTAATTGTGACCTTTTGGCCACATAAGGTTTTCCTCACTACCCTTAAGTGTTCTATGAGCAGTTGCTTTCATAGCGCTGCAAATAGTACAAAAGACTCATTCCTCGAAACTTTTTTAGATTGAAAGTACCTTTTTTGTCAGACTGTGTATTAGTCATCTATATGTTTACCATAACAACCAGCATGGTACTTTGATCTTGCTACATACTCAATAAACTTGTGAATTGAAACTGAGTAAGGAAATATTGAGAATTTTATAAAGATCTTCCACTTCCAGTGATAAATGCATGTGTTTATCACCCATCCCTCCCATATTCCACTGAAGTTAAAGGAGTAATTTTTAATTAATATATGACAGCCCTGGAGAATGAGAAAAAGTTCCTTCCACCAACTGAAAATTTGGGGCCGGGCGCAGTGGCTCACGCCTGTAATCCCAGCACTTTGGGAGGCCGAGGCAGGCGGATCACGAGGTCAGGAGATCGAGACCATCCTGGCTAACACGGTGAAACCCCGTCTCTACTAAAAATACAAAAACAAAATTAGCCGAGCGTGGTGGCAGTCGCCTGTAGTCTCTTACTCTCTTTATTTATTTTAAGTTGTATTACTCTCACATATTACTCTCCTGAGGCAGCAGAATGGCGTGAACCCGGCAGGCGGAACTTGCGGTGAGCCAAGATAGCGCCAGTGCACTCCAGCCTGGGAAACAGAGAGAGACTCCGTCTCAAAAGAAAAAAAAAAAAAAAAAGAAAAAGAAAAAGAAAATTTGGGAAACTTTCTAGGAAAAAAAGTTTTAAAATTATGCTGGAAGCAGATCAGAGAAACTGCAATCCAAAAACAGGTCTAGGAGAAAACTACATATGTAAATGCTGTTCTTCTTTTGTTTTTTGTCTGTTTGTTTTGTTTTGTTTTGTTTTTGAGACAGTCTCGCTCTTTCGCCAGGCTGGAGTGCAGTGGCGCTATCTCGGCTTACTGCAAGCTCCGCTTCCCGGGTTCAGCGATTCTCCTGCCTCAGTCCCTCGAGTAGCTGGGACTACAGGCGCGTGCCACCACGCCCAGCTAATTTTTGTATTTTTAGTAGAGATGCAGTTTCACCATGTTGGCCAGGGTGGTCTCGATCTCTCGAACTCGTGATCCGCCCACCTCAGCCTCCCCAAGTGCTGGGATTACAGGCGTGAGCCACCGCACCCACCTGGCCGCAAATGGGGTTCTTCTTTAATGAGTCCTGCAGAAACTGTAAGCTCACGGTCATTAGGCACAAAAAAAACATTAATGATCCATGGGCAATCC
Organism: Pongo abelii; assembly: GCF_028885655.2. Classification (NCBI taxonomy): domain Eukaryota; kingdom Metazoa; phylum Chordata; class Mammalia; order Primates; family Hominidae; genus Pongo; species Pongo abelii. The sequence continues at coordinate 44,876,826 of NC_072002.2, forward strand.
ACAAATTAAAAAATGATAACATATATATATATGTTTTGGAACTATAATAATATATGATTATATATATAAAATCATATTATAGTTCCAAAGCATTTCTGTTTTAAATGAAATTAAGAAAACCCCAGGTTTAACGCTGGATTTGAAGAAAAGAGGCAAAAATTTTCAATGTTAACGTACAGTTTTCATTTGCCTTGCTTTTTTTTTTTTTTTTTTTTTTGGCAATGAGTTTATATTGGGCTAGTACATTTAGCTTACTAATACCTTTTCTGACTTCTTCCTTGCTGATAAAATCCAGTGATCAACAATGTTGGTCACAACCTATCAAATCTCTTCTGTTTTCTAATTTTCACCTCTCTCAAGCAGCCAGAAGCTGGCCCTGTGGTTCAGTTTTGGCCAATGAAACACACTCAGAAGTTTACTGGTAAGGGTACTGATATGGTTTGGCTCTGTGTCCCCATCCAAGTTTCATGTTGCATTGTAATCCCCACATGTTGGAGGAGGGTCCTTGGAAGGAGGTGATTAGCTCATGGGGGCAGACTTCCGCCTTGCAGTTCTTGTGATAGAGTTCTCATGAGATCTGGTTGTTTGAAAGTGTGTAGCACTTCCCCTTTGCTCTCTCTCCAGCTCTGGCCATACCAAGACTGTGCCTGCTTTCCCTTTGCCTTCCCACATGATTGTAAGTTTCCTAAGACCTTCCCAGCTGTGCTTCCTCTACAGCCTGTGGAACTGTGAGTCAATTAAACCTCTTCTCTTCATAAATTATCCCATCTCAGGGGATGTCTGTATGTCTTTATAGCAGTGTGAGAACAGACTAATACAGGCAAAGATGTGCTAGAATTGCCCTGCTCTCCCTTTGTCCTGCCCTGAATGTACACATGATGTCATAAGCTGTAGCAACAATGTATGTACACAAAGAAACAAGCATGAGTACAAAAGAATACTACTACTGGTGAAGTGGAAATCCAGGCTTCCTGCTGACATTGTTGTGTTGCTTTATGGATGGTTGTGCAATCCCTTCTTCAAGACTGTTTGTTAGGTGAGAAAACTCAATCCTAATTTGTTTAAATAAATGTTTTTCTGATTATTTGCTTGATCTAATCCTAATTAATAATGTCATTGTTTTTGATAAAGAACATGTTGTAGTTTCTCAATTTTTAAAGTCCAGTTAGAAACATAAGATAAACGTAAATTGTAAAAGCGCCTACAGACTTACACAAATGTATATATTAACGTGAAATAACATAAAATTAAATAGACCTAACTTACAAACCAAGATGGATTTAATTTTCATATTAATATCCGTATTTCATTATTCAAAATCTCAAAATTAACTTCAACAATAAGATTTTGTCAGCTATGACCTCATCCTGTCAAGCCCATTCAACTGAAATCATTTACAGGGCACTCTACCATCAAGTCACTAAAATCTCAAATTTAAAAGAATGTCAGCCTTGTTTACAGTATCCCTAGAAGAAGTTTCTGTGATATTGAAATGTTGGCCCCTTCTAAGCTGACAAAAGTGTCTAAGTCAGTTGGCGCTATTACAGCACAAAAACACCATATTCATGTGATTCAGGCTCTGCTCCTCTGTTTCTGACAAATGATGGCACTATTGAAAAAGCTGTCAATTCTCTCAGAGGTGTAATTTTATAAAGGATTAATTTTTTCACACTGCCTAATGAGATTTTGCTAGCAAATAAGTGCCTAAAACATATGGGGATAATGCTCATTAAATCCAAGGAAACTGTTATCTTTAGGACTGTCAGAGTTGAACTTTTAAGGAGAAAAAACTGATTTTTTGTTCAAAATTAATTGCTTTTGTCTACTGGTAAACATATATGTTAGGTCTAAAGACAGAATTTGTGCTAACTTCTACAACTGTTTGACAATTCATTAAACAGCATCATGTTTATGCTTTCTTAGAAAACTAAAATCTTGCTTGCTTTATCCAGTTCACCTGAGTTTATTATTGGCAATGTTTTATATTAGGAAAGTATAATGCATCTCTACGTTCCTATCATTCTTTGTGTCTATGACATGTATTAGCTCATGAACATTATTTTTATAAAATACTATATTCATATATACTATACAGCTTCTATTCATAGATACTATACACAGTCTTCACAAATGGAGATTTTTTTTGTCCCCCAAAAGAGAGATTGCACATTAATTTTCTTTTAAAGTAAGAACATATACTTGTTATGTGGTATCCAGAAAGAGAGTTCAATGTATATTTGCAGTTGATGATGGTTATGGTCATGATAACGATAGTCATGGTTAAAATAATACACTTGCATTTTAAAAGTATTGTACACATTATTCACTTTTTTGGTTGAGAGTTTGCTTCAGTAAATATGCCTATGTCATCACAGAATAAGAAATCTGAGGTAGGCATTGACTCATGGCTAAACAAAGAAGTTATTATCATTTGCATACTCCCACAGAAGCATGCCTAAATAAAAAGCAGCCCAGATGGGAAGAGTGTTGGCAATGGTATTTGAGCTATTGTCACAAGGGAAACTGATTGATAATTAAGTAAAAGGAAGTAACTTCCTTGAACGAAAGTGAAGGCTAAATAATTTTCTTCCTTTCTTCCTCCTCTTTCTCTTCTTTCTCCTTCCTTTTTCCCTTTCTTTCTTTCTCTTTATTTCTTTCCTTCTTTCTTTCTTTCTCTCTTTCTCTTTCTTTCTTTCTTCCTTCCTTCCTTTCTTTTTTCTTTCTCTCTCTCTCTCTTTTCTGTTTATTTTTTTCCACAAAGACCAGATGTTGTCAGCTTCTTTCAGACGCTCAACTTGGACCCTTCTCAAGATGCTTTAATAGCTTGGTAGCCCCATCCAACTGTTGTTCCTAAAAGTATATGGCAACTCTGACATATACTAACCCTCAGCCAGATGGGAGCTATACACGATGCTAGACTTTATAGGCATAAGGGTATCCCATCCTTGGGATATTCACTCCTATAACACCTATCATCTATATAAATAAGAATTTTCCAGTCCCAGCAGAGTTTAATGTGAGATAAATCCCAAAGTTCCCTGGGAGGTAAACTCAGCAGGTCTACACTTCAACCTAGGCCTACAGGGCTGGATTTGTGCTTACAACTCATTGTTCCTGTCTTTACTTGCTGTGTGATCTTGGATAATTTCAAGTATGTGATTGCGATTTGCACTTGGAAATAATGAATAGGGAAATTCACCTAACCTGGTTACATGTGAAATCAATGATTACTAATTAACAAATCCATAACCCACTAATCAAATTCCATGTTGGTTAAGCTAAGTTCTTGTTTTCTTTAATGGAAAGTGTGGAATTTATTCTTAGTCCAAGTTTTCTTGTGACAGATAAACATGAATCTGGTTTATAGCTTCACATTGTATCTGTTCTTTGAAAATCACCCAAACATATTTACATGTCAGTAAACTAAAATTGACGCCATTATTAGCCAAAGTGATGTCAAGAAGATCTGAAAAGAATATGAGAAAAATAGAGGCCATAATAGAGAAGAGTGAATTAAATATACATATCCTAAAAACATTATGCAGTAAGTGAAAAAGAACAGTAGCCAGAAGCAAGAGCACAGGGTGGACAATATCACTTTAATCCCTTGCTAATTCTCGCAGATCCAAGCTCTTTGTGGAAACCAAGATATGAAACTCATGGGCCTTAGGCATATAAAAAACATCTAAAGTTAAAAAGCTCACATCAGGTCTCCAGAAGGCTTAATCTTTATGTTAGAAAACAATAGGAAAGCATAATCTTTTTCCTAGATCAATATAAGATGAGAGATTTCCAGATAAGTCAAAAATGTTAAGAAATTACTTTGGAAAACAGGAATAGTATTTTTGAAATCATAAAACTAAATGTAAGAAAATAAAATTGGGGTGAGTACCAAGGAATACACAAAACTATATTACTAAAACGGTTACTATTTTTAACAATAACATCTTAATATTGACTGATAAAATACAACAAATTTAAAGACAATATTTGAAGATTTAGGTTAAGAAAAAGTACTTGAATAAATTAAATATAACTAGGTAAAAATTTAACCATTTATACTTTTACCAAAAAAAGTTTTTATATAAAGTTGAAGCATTCAAAACAAAGTATTCAAGTAGAAATTTAAATCAAGGTCATAAAGTAAACTTGTAGTCATCAAAAAAATACAATTTATTCCCAGCACTTTGGGAGGCTAAGGTGGGCGGATGGATCACTTGAGGTCAGGAGTTCGAGACCAGCCTGACCAACAAGGCAAAACTCTGTCTCTACCAAAATATACAAAAGTTAGCCAAGTATGGTGGTGCGCAACTGTAGTCCCAGCTACTGGGGAGGCTGAGGTAGTAGAATCGCTTGAATGTGGGAGGCAGAGGTTGCTGTGAGCCGAGATCATGCCACTGCACTCCAGCCTGGACAACAGAATGAGACCCCGTCTCCCCCCAAAAAAAATATAATTTATGATGAAAATCAAAGATTCCCTTAATAATAGCCAAATCATCATAGGCCTTAAACATAATTTATTACTTAATATACTCATTTTATTGACAATATTATAATTCTGGGTTGGGATGGACAGAGAAGGTAAGATATCAAATAATGAAATTTATACTAAAATGAATTCATCAGTGTTTTCCAATTACCTGAAAGAGAGCAAAGTAATTTAAAAAGTAAAAAAAAAATGCATCATAGAGATACAGTCACCATGAGTTTTGCTTTTTGTTTAGATTTTTTTAGTCCTATCGTGTTAAAGAACAAATAGTAGCAGTTCTGGAAGAACTAAAATTGAAAGTCATCTATAACTTTAAGTGTAACCTTTGGATTTAATGCAGTAGTTCTCAAATTGAATGAATGTAGGAATTATCTATCTTACTTGATAATATCAAGTTAGATCCCTAGATTCAGCCCTGAAGATTCTGATACAGTGGGTCAGCTAGAGAACTTGATCTACATTTGTAACAATGCCCTCCTCCAGGAGTTTGGGTTACAATTGGATACCAGTCCGCAATTTAGAAAAATGTATTCTGAAGGCTCAAGTAAAAATCCAGTAGCCATATTTTCACTCCCTGGTGATAGAGAGAATCCTTGTACCCTTTCAAAATATGGAGAAAAGACTATTGCATTAATAACTTTAAGAAATTTATGACAGGGAGGTTATATGTCCACCAAAATCTATTCTCTTCTTTGCCCATAGTGACTAGCGGTGACATGATTTTCCAGTCAGCCGTATTTGCCCTGTGATTAAGCTTTCGCCAACAAAACAAGATTGGAAGTGCTGTGTCCCATTTCTGGTCAGTGTGTTTAAGAAAAGGTGTTTTTTTTTTTTAACCTTTGCCCTCTTTATGAGGGTTAAATGGTGATGATCAGAGAGAGTTTAAAAGTCACATTTTATAACTAGAAGAACTGCCATCAGCCTGCCCCCAAATGACTGCCACTAGCTGATATAGATTGCCATCCCTGGACTGTTAAGTGAAAGGAAAATCAACCTCTATTTATCAGTAAAATCTCTGAAATATTGTAGGATCACTTATTAGTCATACAAGCTAATATACAAGGTATAAAAATAAATGTTATCCCTATAATAATTTTACTTTATTGAATATTACTGAACTTGTGTTATAGGCCAAGCACTAAGCTATTGCTTTAGGCATCGCGACAATTCCATGACATGACACTTATTTATCTTACTTATTGGTGAGGCAACAGAGGCATAAAGAGATCATATAACTGGCTCTAGGTTATTCATCCTGTAAATATTAAAATTAAAAGGTGCTGGAGCCAGGCTTCCAACGCAGGTTTGCCTGTTGAAATGTTTGTTTTAAACCACTGTGAATTCAGGAAATATTTAATATTTGCATCTTATTTCCATTGAAAACTTAGTAACTTGTTGTGTCTTTACACTTAATAATATTTGTCAGCATCTTATTTAAATTGATAATCACAAGAAGAATGCCTCATTCAGTGACAGGGAGATTACTAGTTCAGTAACAGGGAAATAATTTTAATAGCAAAAAAGCCCTGAAGTAGGGTATCCTCAAGGAAGCTGATCAACTGTAGTGTTAAATTAGGGATAATCTGGTAAGGCTTCTTAGAGCCGTGACAAATATATCATCTATGCCTTGCAAGAAGACCAAGCTATAGTTAGGAATATTAGTGTTTCCTGGTCAGGGCAAGTAAACAAACTAAATTCTGGTCTCTGGAAAAATAGCATATTTGAAAAAACTGTGTTTATTTTCTCTGGTTTCATATGCTTTATATTCGTTTGATGATCCTGTTTGTATTTGCATGTAATTTGTTCTTAGAAATAAATGGTGAAAATTATTATAAGGAAATAACTATCCACTCTGCATCAGGCAATGCTGTAAAGTGGAAGAAATTATTGGTCATTCTTATTGATTCCAGCAGAGTCCTGCAGGGAAAACTGTAGGAGCTAAGAGCTCTAGATCACAAGAATTTAGGGTAGCAAAAATTATTCTCTCTTTCTCACAAAATCAACTCCCTAAATGTCCCTTCTGAGCTTGAAACTCTGGAATTTTAGGCATAGACAGAGCAATTCCTTCTCAGTTTATTTTCTTTTCTCTTTTTCCCTTCCCTCCTCTCCCCTCCCCTTGCCTTCCGTTTTTTCTTGCCAAAACAAAGGATAAACTTGAGCAAAAAAGGTTCAGTTTTCTGACAGGACAATGAACTGGTGCCTTTTCAAGCAGATACATTTAAAATAATGATTCATCAATATTTTAAAAGAGGAGCTGAGTGCCCTGGGAAGGAAATACCATGGCTGTTCCTCAGTTCACGCAGTCTCTCTAATATAGAAAATGTTCTGTGGTTCACAGATCTCTGACCTCAGAGAGCAGTTTTCTGGAACATTTTGGAAATAGGTAAGGACCTTTTGACTGTCACAGTGACTGCAGGCCATTGCTGGAATTGGTGTAAAGGAGATATGAATGGGTGACATTTTGTGATGTAACGGAATTACTCCTTGTCCCACTGTCTTGAGGAACTACTCCTAGTCCTATTGGCTTTTTTTCTTGCACATATTTAAGGTATATAACGTGTTGTTTCGACATACTTATCTTGACATACATATACATTACTACATGATTACTGCAATCAAGCAAATTAGCATAGCATCTTCTCATATAGTTTCTTAGCTTTACTTTGCTTTCTTTTTGTGGTAAGAATACTTATAATCTACTCTCTTGGCAAATTATTAACACCAGTTACAATACAGTATGATTACAATACAGTATGATTACCTCTAGTACAGTATGTACTAGAGGTAATGTACAATCTTCATGTTGTACATTACAGCTCTAGACTTATTTATCCTACATAACTGCAACTTTGCACCTTTTGACATTTTCCTCCATTCCCCCACCCCACCCCTGGTAACTACCATTCTACTTTGTTTCTATGTATTTGATTGTTTTGCAGGGAGAGGGGGATAGATTCTGCATATAATTGACATAGTAGTACTTTATTTTCTATGTCTGGCTTATTTCACTTAGCATAATGTCCTTTATGTTAATCCATGTTGTCACAAGTGGCAGAGTTTCCTTATTTTTTAAGGCTGAATAATATTCCACAGTATGCCTTCCTTTCTTTATTCATTCATTTGTCAACAGACACTAAGGTTGTTTCTGATATGTTAACTATTGTGAATATTGTTTCAATGAACATGGGAGTGCAGCTATCCGTACCAGATGCTTTTATTTCCTTCAGGTATATACCCAGAAGAGAGACTGTTAGGTGATACGCCAGTGCTATTTTAAATTTCTTCAGTAACCTCTATATAGTTTTTCACAGTGGCTGCACCAATCTACATTTCCACCAACAGTGTACAAGTCCCTCTTTTCTCTACACCCTGGACAACATTTGTTATTTTTTGCCTTTTTAGTAAAAGCCATACTAATGGTATGTAAGATGATACCTAATTGTGGTTTTTATTTTTTTTATTCTCAGCATAGGTTTAATTTAAAATTTAATAAGATTAAGGTTAAAAATAACCCTTTCATTTGGTGAAAAAGTTAACCAGAGTAGTAACATATACTTAAAGAGAACATTTTCTTGTTCCTTTGCTTAAATTTCAACCAGTGGTTTTGATATAGTATACATAATTTAACCCTTAATTCCCACCGTAATAAGATAAAAGAGTGGTACTGGCCAAATATTGTTCTTGCTCAAAAAGATTAACTATAATCACGTAAGTTCATTCTGATATTCATGTTTATTGCCAAAAAATAGATTAAACAGGGATGTTTAATGCTGTGTTATAAAGAACATGCTGTGAATAGTACTCATATTTGGCATTAGAAAACTCTGAGTTCTAATCCTATTTGGCTACTTCCCAACTGGGTAACCTTGGGAAATATAAATTCCCTGAGCCTTGGTTTCAGTATCTGCAAATTGGTTGTATTAGTACATATCTTAAAGGATTTCTCTGAGTACTAAATAAGATGATGCAAAGTGCAAGGATCCGATGCTCACTAAGGTCTAATGCCTCATCCCTGAATTTTTTTATTATGATTATACTTTAAGTTCTGGGATACACGTGCAGAACTTGCAGGTTTGTTACATATGTATATATGTGCCATGGTGGTTTGCTCAACCATCAACCTGTCATCTACATTAGGTATTTCTCCTAATGCTTTCCCTCCCCCAGTCCCCCACTCCCTGACAGGCCCCAGTGTGTGATGTTCCCATCCCTGTGTCCATGCGTTCTTCTTGTTCAACTCCCACTTATGAGTGAGAACATTCACAGTTTGCTTTTCTGTTTCTGTGTTCTTTTGCTGAGAATGATGGTTTCCAGCTTCATCCGTGTCCCTGCAAAGGACATGAACTCATCCTTTTTTATGGCTGCATAGTATTTCATGGTGTATATGTGCCACATTTTCTTTATCCAGTCTATTATTGATGGGCATTTGGGTTGGTTCCAAGTCTTTTCTATTGTGAACAGTGTTGCAATAAACATACATGTGCATGTGTCTTTATAGTAGAATGATTTATAATCCTTTGGGTATATACCCAGTTATGGGATTGCTGGGTCAAATGGTATTTCTTGTTCTAGATCCTTGAGGAATCACCACGCTGTCTTCCACAATGGTTGAACTAATTTACACTCCCATCAACAGTGTAAAAGTGTTCCTATTTCTCCACAGCCTCTCCAGCATCTGTTGTTTCCTGACTTTTTAATGGCCTCCATTCTAACTGGTGTGAGATGGTATCTCATTGTGGTTTTGATTTGCATTTCTCTAATGAGCAGTGATCATGAGCTTTTATTCATATGCTTGTTGGCTGCATAAATGTCTTCTTTTGAAAAGTGTCTGTTCATATCCTTTGCCCACTTTTCAGTGGGGTTTTTTTTGTCTTGTAAATTTGTCTAAGTTCTTTCTAGATTCTGAATATTAGCCCTTTGTCAAGTGGATATGTTGCAAAAATTTTCTCCCACTCTATAGGTTGCCTGTTCACTCTGATGATAGTTTCTTTTGCTGTGCAAAAGAACATTTGTCAAACATTTGTCAAAATTGACAAATGGAACATTGTCCCATTTGTCAATTTTGGCTTTTGTTGCTATTGCTTTTGGTGTTTCAGTCATGAAGTCTTTGCCCATGCCTATGTCCTGAATGACACTGCCTAGGTTTTCTTCTAGGGTTTTTATGGTTTTAGATCTTACGTTTAAGTCTTTAATCCATCTTGAGTTGATTTTTGTATAAGCTGTAAGGAAGGGGTCCAGTTTCAGTTTTCTTCTATTGAATTTAGCAGTAAGACTGATTGAAGAAAAATAGTTGAGATACTGCAAGTTAAAAAAATCCAACTGTATAATGAATACCAGATAAGCATCTTTGCTTTAGAAATGAACGAAAGCATTCTGCATAGAAATAAAATTTTATGGCTTGGTGAGGTCTGGTTTACCTCTAATTAAAAGTCATAGAGGAAATCTGGTTCTCAGAATTACTAATGGGGCAGTCATGGAAATGAGCTGCTTGCATTTCCCGCAGCTGGGAACATTGTTCACTGATGGCCTCAGCTGTATCTATCTACTATCTGATCTATTATTGTGTTCATGCTTAGGCCAATCTTCCCACAGGCTGTTCTAATCAATGACAGAACACAATGGAGTTATTAGTGTGAGTCCATTCAAATAGTCCACAGTCCTCCTGGGTGACTTTAGCTTAAGGATCTGATATTGGTCTATTCAAACCTTTCTTAAAACTTATTTGTAGTCCAAGATTCTTCTCTCTCCTTTTCCTCTCCTTTCACAAGTGTGATATTTGCATTGCATTTTGAAAACACTGCATGTCTTATGTTCCCTCTCCTTTATTCTTCATAGGCATTTCCTCCATTTATTTTCTGAATTTTGTATCCTACCTTTCTGTCTTCTGCCTTGGTGCTTCTTGGAGGGTCTGTACTGACAATCTAACAGTAAGTATAAAGGAAATGACAATTTTAATTTTAATTGATTTTAATTTTTATTTTTATAGACAGTCTCCCCCCATCACATAGGCTGCATTACAGCTGTGAAATTATAGTTCACTGCAGCCTCAAACTCTCAGGCTCACGTGATCCTCCCAAGTAGCTAGGACTACAGGCACATCCCATTGCACCCACCTAAGGAAATGACAGTTTCTATAACCTTTATATATTAGTTCATATGAAAAATGTTTCCTCTCTAGTATCATTGTGTACACAATAGATGTAGCACTAGCTATGATCAGTCAGTAAAATGGGTGTAAAGCCACATTTTTAAAATTTCCTCAAGTGTTTTAGCATTTATTTTAATATTTGTCAATCACACTTAACCACTTAGAATTATACTTAAAGACTTCATAAACCAAAAATTGTTGTTATCAGTGATATTCATATAATTAATGCAATCCACTGAATAATAATTTCATAAACTGTGAAAAGATAATAAAGAAGACATGAACAACTGATTCTAAAATGATCCTAAAACAATTTTGTTCACTAATTGATTTTATTGTAGAATTGTTTTAATCAAACACAAGCTGAATACCAAAATTAAAATGTTGTGAAATGATGTGACATATCTTCAAATATGTATTTGAAAAGATAAATGAGGCCCTTCCTATGAGATAAAGAAAGTAATGGCAGTATCAAGAAATGTATCAACAATTTTATACTATTTAAAAATCTTTGCTTGCCAAGAACTTTGTTTCCATATTTGTAGCAGCTAAATAAGGATAAGCTCAGGCATACAGAAATGGAACTATATTGCTCTCATTTGTGTGCTATTTAAAGAGATATAATGATTAAATTTAAAAACTGTATGAACATGCAATACTAGATTGGATGATTAATCCATTTGAAATGGATGTGAAACATGTTATCCAATAATTCAAGAGGAGTTAATTAAAAAATGATTTTGAAGCCAAAATATGATTTAATACATCTAGTTATGATAGGTTTTGGACCCAATTAAAACTTACATACCCACTCCTTGGAAAGAAACTCAATTTATTATGATAGCATTTTCAACTATGTGGTTTGATTAAAGCAGGTGTCTTTGTGCAGCAGTAGTACAATTATTGAAAGGCAAAATCAACTGAAAATATATAAGAAAGAAATTTGAGGGTTTTTTGTTTTTTAACAGTAAGAGAACCAAATTCTATTAAATTAACAGAGACATGAAATTCACAGATATCATTGAACTTTCTTAGTAAAGGTGATTTAAACAGTGTTTCATATCCAATTACAAATATTTGAAAATTATACATCAAATTATTTGTTTGTTAGAGGTATTTTGTTGTTTTTTCAGTCCTATATTATATTCTCCCACATCTACCTTACACACTATAAGGAATTTTGTGGTATTGTCTTTTTTACCCCCTACCCTTCCATTTAGTTTTACTTAATGTCTAAGGTTTTTTTAAGCGATAGAAATATTCAGTTTGCCTCAATGGAGAAGGTGAGATTTTGTGTCAGAGACTGATGCTTCTTTGAGTAATAGACCCATGGATGTTTTATCCAGTCACATGGTCAAATTCCCAGTCTCTTCTGTATTTAGGTATGGTCATGTGACGAAGTCTGGGTCAATTACATAAAGAAGAGGTAATGTCTGTAACTTCTGAATCAGCTCCTCAATCACAGAATTCCTTATCCTGGACTTCTCTTCCCTCTTGGTAGGAGCTGGGAAATGGTGACACCACTACTGCCTTGCAAACCACATCCTGGGATTGGTGAAGCCATCTGATTTGCCTTTTGCTGTCATCTCTAGAATTATAACGAGAAGTAAAATCTATTGTGCTTCAGTCACTAAAGTTTAAGCTCTTTGTTGTAGCAACTAAATCTGCTTCTTAACAAATACAAATTTTCAGATATAATTTGTCTTCTGTGATACCTTGTTACTACTTCATTCTGTGTCATAACACAAAATTATTTTGACATTAACTTACATCTAAGATACAGTTTATGAGAATATCTTCTTCCACATTTCCTCCATTTCAACAGTCTATTTTGTCTTGGTGTATTATTCCTATGCCAATTGATTTCCATATTTCTCTTATCAAACATATAAACAAAAGATAAGCAAAATCTGGCTTATTTTTACTTATTCCAACATTAAGTTTTATTCTGTATTTTCCTGTACTTTTTATACAGATGGCTTCCGATTTTTTAAAAACATTTCTTACACCAACATTTATTAGTTATAAGTTGATTCCAGTATCAAGCTGTTTTATTATGTCTTCTTGTTTAATTATGCCCAAGCAATCACATTAAAATAGAAGGTTTTTAATTGCCTTTTTGCCTTTATATTGCAAATAAGTATACATAATTTCTTGGAAATTTTGTGTTTACTTACATTATGTTATCTATGAATTTTATTTCAGGATAATAAATTGAACATTTCTTATAACTAACATTTGTATGTGCTATAAAGAGAGGGTATTGGATGTGCGAGTCTTGGAACCATAGATCTGGCATCCCACATGGCTTATGCAGGAGGATCTTACAAATACATATATTACTTTTCCTGAGTGGAAATATGGTAAATACAATATCCTGGGCCAACATATCACTGCCTGATGGATTAACACTGGGGCTCACCTGGGCCTTCAATTATTTTTCTCTGGTAGAGCTATCTTAATGAAAAAGGTTTAAGAAATGTGTATCATGGGAGAAGTTAGGTTTCAGCTACGGTAAAGGAGTGGAAGGAGTATTAGATGACATTGTGGATGACGTTTAACAATCTGTTCTAAAAGAGTCGAGATCCCACAGGGGCATAGGAGCATAGCAGTGCAGGTAGGTATATAATGGGATTTGGGAGTCTCATTAATATTTACAAAACAAACAACTGGGGGAAAAAAGGAAGGGAAAATTCTTCAGCTAGAAAATAGAAACATAGGAGGATATTTATATACTTATCTACTTAATATATTTGTTTTACATGTCTTCCACAGATTGAAGTAAAAATTAGAAGGGGAATGTGAAGCAAAAATGATGTATGATTCTTATTAATCTTATAGTTTAGTGGTTGGAAATATAAACTGGATTGATGTTAAGACAATAAGCAGCTACTACTTATTTAGATAATACTATGGGATTAGCAGTAGGCTAGGCACTTTATATATATGAAGCCATTTATTCCCCAGTAGTAAGGTATTAATAATCTATTTTAAAAGGAGAAAACTAAAGCCTGCAGATACAAAGTAGTTTGTCCCAAATCACAAAGCTTATAAGTTAAACTTTGTTCCGATTCAAAAAAATCCTTGCAACTCTCAAATGCCAGGATGCTATATAACTGAGCTGAATTTAATTACCAAAAAATCCAACTATGGGCCGTCAAGGTTTAGGATTTTGACAATTCTATTGGGAAGAAAGGAAGAAAAAAAGATATAGCAGTATTTGAATTTGTGACTAATAACTCTGAACCCTCATGTTTGGCCTTTTGGAACCTCACAAAAAGAACTTTATTGTCTTTATCGTAAGAGAGGAAAACCAAAACTTTTGAGTCCACACTATATGTCAGTTCTTTGGAAATGTTGGAAGGCTTATGAAACATGTTTTAAAAAAAAAATCATAAAAATACTAAGAGACTAGTTCAAAACCCATCTTCTTTTTATTTTAAGATGCTGTCTTCCAGCACCACTTCAAATCTGTGTGGTAGTGACTTCACAGCCTGGATATAAAGTGACTCTTTAGGAAGTCAGTCCCCAACTTGGAAAATAATTTAGGAAGCTGTGGGGCATTGGGTAGAGCAAAACCACTAAAATTTAAAAATATATGTTGAAGGCAATGGTAAAGGAAATTTTAGAGTTCATGTATTGGAAACCCCATGAGCAAGTATAGAAGAGAACACTGATGGGGACACCATTGTATGAATTTCCAGCACAACAAGCAAAATTCCTCACAATTTCTTCTAAGCCCTGTCTTGGATGTGACTTCCCCATGCTGGGCAACAAATCTGAAGCCTAGTCTGCTAAGATTCAGTAGACTTATATAACATAGGTTAACTCAGCCTTCTGTAACCACTTTTCAGGGAATATTTACTGGGTCTAATCAACCTATATTTTTAATGAATTATAAAGATGTGGAGAAGCAAAGGAAAACCAGTTTCTTTACGGCCTCAACAGTGGTGAAATACTCTCATCTTCTCATCTGTCATGGTATCCACCAAATGAACAAGATTAAGTCTATAAAAGTATGTTGAACTAAAGTAACATTTCTCTGCATTTCCCTTAATGTCTTGGATCATTTTTGCACTCACAAGTCTCATCTATTTATTTGTAGCAAAAGAGATTTATGTTTTATGTTATTTATATTGACTCTTGTTTGCCACTGAATATCATTCATATATACCTAATCTCAGAGCAATAGATAAATGAAAGAGGTAAAACAAAAATAACACACAATGAAGAGAAGACAATGAAACCTAACACAGTGACACATATTTAAACCTGTAATGGACATGCATTGGTATAGTCTGCATGGCATTCATTTGCATTGAGGGGAAAGCTAATTGGCCATTGTTGGAATCGGGCACATGGATTGCAGTCAATGTGTAGTTCTCACTCATATTTATCCTTGGCCCAGGATGGGCCAATGGGCCAAAGAAATATTTTTCTCTGAGATTTGAATCTTGAGCAAAGTGACACCAAGTGTGAAAATGTTTGAAGCTAATTTATATCAACACTGCTGGCCTGAAGACATTATTCATTCTTTCCTGTGTCCCACTTCTAGAAAGAAGATAACAAGACCTGGAATTTGGTCTTTGTCTTTTGTCTTTGAACATCACTGTTGGCTTGCTGAAGTTAGCCAGAATAAGCTTCTCTTATTTGAACCCTGGCTGACACAAACTTACCAAAAATAATATTTCTACACTTCTTCCTTTATCCTCTTCTCTCTTGATCCTCCCATTATTAGAGCGGATGATCTTTAGATCATTGCAACTCCTTATTTATAATTAGAATTATGATTATTGTTCATTATTTTGTGTGTGGGCATATGTATGTGTTCAAGTATATGTAATTGACCATGAAAAAAACACTTTTTTTCTGTAAACATGAAGTTATCTATTTGGAAAGCTATCTGAGGACTTTTCAAGGCAATAATAATCTTTGCAAAATTATGTCTTCTTACTCCTCAACACATACGCCATACTAGTTACTGAATTTCTGAATATAATTTGATCTAGAAAGTCTAGATAAAATGAATAATAGTATGTCACATCAATCCCCATACTCTTAGTTATAGAAAGACAACACAGTTGCTATGTTTTCAAAGATTTTTTAAAATCTATTTCATGTTTAAATGAAATATTAATAGTTAATACTACAAATGTCTCTTGGGATATTGTAGGTATTAAATAATATTTGTTACAAAAATGTGTAATTTTCTACACCTTGAGCTGGTGTTGTGTTAGGAACACCACACCAACTTGTGTTAGGTAAGTTAAAGTCCTTCAAAGTCTCAACTAATCCATGCCGGTCATAAAGCAGCTTAATTGCTTCTTCTTGACTTATATTCTCCAGCAAAAATGTTAGGAAAGGACTGGACATAGAAAGTTGTTTATTGAAAATGTTAAATCCCACAGAGTAATTAAAACTGCAGGGGGTAATTCAGTTTGAGGGTAAAAGGAGCCACAAGGACTGAATTTAGTTACTCTCTTGCTTATCCTCCTCCTAGAAAAATAAACAAATGATATTAAACAACAGTATTCAAACATTAAACAATAGGGAGCACAGAACTGTGAACACAGAGAAAAAGGAAACAAGTTTGCAAGATAAGACAAACTTGAACCTACTTAGTGTCTGGAGCCAGTTTCTAGCTTATGCCTCAGGAAGGGAAAATCCAAACATATCCCAGAAGACAGACAGAGATCTGAATTTTGGAGATAGTAGGAGGACTACACTTAGCTAATATTGTGAAACAGTGTACCAGGGGGAAGATAGACACACAAGAGAAAGAACTCGAGAGATCTGCAGAGCAGTACCCTGGAGTCCTTCTCTTAACAATGATTTGAGCATATGTGAGAAAAATTTCCTGAAGCTGAAGACTAAACCCTCATAAAGGAGTAGGTAGAATAATTTCTATATACGCAAACATGATATAACAAAAAGAAAGGCGAGACTCAAATAAATTAATTGATTCGAAAACTCATAATTGCGTATCAGTACAAAACGCACCATATCAAGGAGAAAAACAGAATACAACACTCAATAGTGTCAATTCACAGTATGAGTCTTCCAATAAAAAAAAAATTACCAGACATGCAAAGATGTAGGCAATTATAATTAATGATCAAGAAGAAAATTAATAATAGACACACACCCAGAAAGAACAGGATTTTAGACCTAGCACATACAGATATTAAAATAGCTATTTTAAACGTCATTAGATTCAAAAAGGTGTAGGAAAATAAGAGCAAGATAATGTTGGAAGAGGCAACTTGGCATGGGCCCTGAGTGTTCTAGCATGTTCTTACTGGATATGCCAAGGAAGAAAGGCTCTAATTACTCTTGTCTAAACCATTTCTCAAGGTTACATATGCAGTAAGCAACATGGAGTGGAGTTGTTTACAGGACTCTGTCAAATGGCAGATTCTCTACACTGAATGTTCCTCTCCTATAATGAAGCCCACTACGTATGGGGGGTGGATACCTAGACCCAGGTTCATTTTCCTTGTTGTACTTAGAAAGCACAGAAAACCACCAAGAACACAAAGCCTATGCTACCTCCTGTGCCATGGGTAATAAAGCCTTTCATCTTTGACCCAAAAGTATCATGTTGTCTGCCAGTATCCATGAAACGGTAATAGTCTAGCTTGTTAGTTTGCTACAGGCTAAAATCTGCACTGTTTTTTTTAACAATTATGGCAAAGGGGTTGGGGTACTTTCACTTTCTGGAAAAAGGCCAGGTTAGGGGATGTGAGAAGACTCCCTGGCATCTGGTAGAAAATGTTCTTTCTAAGTTGTGGGTAAGGCATGAAGGATTAGGGGTCCCCCCAGCTTTACCAGTGAATGAATGTTTAAAGAATAGACAGCAAGAGATAAAATTGAAACAAGTTGTCCAAACGGTGCTTTGATTTTTGTTCATTATTTTCTGGGTACAAATAGGAAAGGAATTATCATGGAACTTGTGCAGCAAGCCTTGGAGCTCAATCAAGGCTGTCAGGCCTCTGAGCCCAAGCTAAGCCATCATATCCCCTGTGACCTGCACATATAGATCCAGATGGCCTGAAGCAAGTGAAGAATCACAAAAGAAGTGAAAATGGCCAGTTCCCGTCTCAAGTGATGACATCACCTTGTGAAATTCCTTCTCCTGGCTCAGAAGCTCCCCCATTGAGTACCTTGTAACCACCGCCCCAGCCTGCCAGAGAACATCCCCTTTGACTGTAATTTTCCACTGCCTACCCAAATCCTATAAAGTGGCCCTACCCCATCTCCTTTTGCTGACTCTCTTTTCAGACTCAGCCCGTCTGCAACCAGGTGAAATAAACAGCCTTGTTGCTCACACAAAGCCTGTTTGGTGTTCTCTTCACACGGACGCGCGTGACAAAGGCAAAAGGCAATATGGCTGAGGCCACTGATTCTAGGGGCCTCCAGATCTGAAATGAGTGGTGTCAGGAATAAGGACATAGAGCACTGACTAAAATGAAAACATTAGCAGTCAGTCTATTGAGTCCAAGAGGGCAGCTATGAAAAACTCACAGGGAATGCAAAGCTTTGGCTACTGGCAGAGTCTGTTTTCTCTCTCTCTCTCTCTCTCTCTCTCTCTCTCTCTCTCTCTCTCTCTCTGTCTCTCTGTGCTTCCTGATCTCTTCTTCCACCTTTACTCCAACCTATGATTTTTTAAGGCAAAAGCCTAATATTATAGAGAAGTTCATGGGGTGGAGGGAAACAAACGTTTATAGTTTGCTGGGATATAGGCACCCAAGTCAACATACTACCTAGTCCCAAGAGGGGTAGGGTTCGGAGCACAGGAATGGCTGACGGCACTGTAAACTGAAGGCAGAGCTGCAGCATTTGAAGGGGCAGAAAGAAAGAACTCCTGCGTGAGGCACTTTCCAGAATTAGGAGATGCATACGGAGAAGGAGACAACCAAAAAAACAAAAAGGTTCCCCGGTCAGCCTCCTTCCCTTCTTCCAGCCTCATGCCCCTGACACAGATAACATGAGCTCTTAGCCATTACAAATTGTCCCTGATAAGTGTTATTTGAAAGTCCTATTCTTGCTTCAGTAAGGGAAAAAAATAAAAAAGAATCTAGGTATGATCAATAGGTTTTGGTCCACATAAAAGTTTAGAAAATATTTTAAATTGAATTAAAATGAAATTATAAAACATGAAATTATGTGGTATGCAGCTATATCAGTGCTCAGAATTTTATAGCACTAATCTAGAAATAAGTATAAAAATAAAATAAAGGCATGACCAGATATAAATGAAATAAAATACTGAAAACAATAGAGAAAATCAATGAAACCAAAGGGTGATTTTTTTAGAAGATAATAGAAATAATAAAATTCTAGCTGGAATAACAAAGAAAAAAAAAGAAAAAATAGAAACGAAAAACAGGAAAGAAATGGGGGATATTACTAAAAATCTTACAATTGTTTTATTATTTATAGATAACAAAATCATCTATACAGTAAATCCTAAGAAATCTACAAAAAATGTTACTAGCAGTTATAAATGAGTTAGGTAATTGTTAGTGTTTAAAAAGTCCTCATATTACTATATTCTTACAATAAACAACTGAAAATTAAAAATTTTTTTAATTCTCTATAAAAACTATCAAAAATACATGAAATACTTAGGAATTGATTTAAAAGAAAGACCTGTTAAATATACTGAAACTAAACATACAAATATTTAAGGGTGAATTAAAAAGTAATATAAGTAATATCTGTCTACCTAAAACTACAAACATCAATGAGAAAAATTAAAGACTTAGTGAGAAATATCCTATCCACAAATTAAATAATTAATTTTTTTTTTTAAATGAGACAGAGTCTCCCTCTGTCGTCCAGGCTGGAGTGCAGTGATGTGCTCTTGGCTCACTGCAACCTCCACCTCCCAGATTCAAGCAATTCTTCTGCCTCAGCCTCCCTAGTAGCTGAGATTACAGGCATCTGCCACTACCCCCAGCTATTTTTTGTATTTTTAGTAGAGATGGGGTTTCACCATGTTAGCCAGGCTTGTCTTGAACTCCTGACCTCAGGTGATCCACCTGCCTCAGCCCCCAAAGTGCTGGGATTACAGGCCTGAGCCACCGCACCAGGCCTTTTTTTTGAGACGGAGTCTCTCTCAGTCGCCCAGGCTGCAGTGTGATCTCGGCTCACTGCAACCTCTGCCTCCTAGGTTTAAGACAGTCTCTCGCCTCAGCCTCCCAAGTAGCTGGGACTATAGGTGTGCACCACCACCACCCGCCTAATTTTTGTATGTTTTTAGTGGAAACGGGGTTTCACCATGTTGGCCAGGCTGGTCTTGAACTCCTGACCTCAAGTGATCTGCCCATCGCAGCCTCCCAAAGTGCTGGGATTACAGATGTGAGCCACCATGCCCAGCCAATATTTTTAAGATATGATTTTTTTTCCAAACTAATCTCTAATGTCAATATGATCCCAAGCAATGCTTTTTTTTTTTTACAGAAATTCTCAAGCAAAGTCTCAAATAAATATATGGAAAGGCAAATAACCTAAAAAAGCCAAAAACATTTTGAAAAGGAGCAAAGATGGAAAACTTATACTAGTTGACTCCAAAACGAATTATAAATCTTCAATAATTAATATAATGTGACATTCACATAAGGATGGACATATAGAGAAATAAAAAGAATAAAGAGTCCAGCATAGAATAACGCATATACAGCCATTTGATTTTCAACACAAGTGCCAAGGTATTCAGTATGAAAGGGATAGTCTTCTTAACTCTCAATGACATTAAACGTCTGTAGATAAACAAGTTGGGTTTATGGTCTTGAGAGAGAACACACAACTTGTGACATCTTAGTAAGTGGGCTATAAGAACAGATTTAATTTACAGTTTGGTCTTTGTGTTAGATGTTTTGGGGAAGGACTTTGCTCTGGATTCGATGCTGTGAAGAAGTAGGGGAGAAGTTTGTGAGTGGATATCTTAATAAACCATATTTATAACAATGCGACTAGAGTAAGGCTAAAGATGTAATTGGTAAAGAAGTAACAGTCACTCATATTATCCAAGATAGAAGGATATTTGGTCATTTTCTAATGGTTTGGATAATATTTCTGCTTTGGGTTCAGACCATTCAACATCACTGGTCTTTAGGTAATGCAAATTTAAAACACAATGAGACAACACTACACAACTGCAGAATAGCTAAAATTGAAAGTATTGACAAGGTAAGGTGGTAATGAGAACATGGAGGAACTGAAACTGTCATTCACAGCTACTGGGAATGAATAATGGAAAACAATTTAGCAATTTCCTATAAAGTTAGATTCATACATACTTTAATCCCCAAAATCCTACTGCTATATATTTATCCAAAAAAAATGAAAAATATTTACACACAAAGACTTCACTTGAATATTCATAGCACCTTTAATCAAAATACCCCAACCCAGGAAACAACCCAAATGTTATTACCCAATGAACAGATAAACAAATTTTGGTATATCCATACAATTAAATATATCTATACAACTCAATAAGAAGGAAGAAATTACTCATACGTACAACACCATTTACGAATCTCAAAAGCGTCATGCTAAGTGAATTAAAATGAAAAACAATAATTATATACTATGTTACTTAATTTACATAAAGAATTTTATTATTCTGTATACATTATATGCACAATTCTAGAAAAGTGAAAGTTACAGTGAGAGAAAACAGACTCGTGGCTGTTGGGTTCTGGGGACCATGGGAAGAGTTCTGATGGTAAAGGAGAATGAGGGAACTTTCCGAGTGTCACGAATATGTTCTACGTCATGACTGTTGTGGGGATTATGTGGCTTAATGCGTTTGTCAAAACCCGTTGAAGTGTACACATTAAACTGTAACTTTTATTGATGTAAATTATACCTTAGTAGATTTGATTACACTTAAAAAAAATTCCCTGTGTACTAATGTACACAGGAACCATGTTACTGGAATCAACTAGATTTTTTAGTTTCAGAAATTCTTAAGCTGAAAAAGATGTGAGTTCATTCATTTGGGGGCAGAGTTAAAAGAGCCATGAGCCTTGATCTGGCTACAAATAATGGTGAAAGTAAGAAACTATATTACACCTTTGGGAAGAAGAACAGACACCATAAAAGCATACGATAAAATATAGGTTTATTCCCTGTACTTTCCAATTTGCTTGAAGCTGTCCCTGAAAAGGCCATTCTGAATCATGAACACTCATTTTAATTCTATTCCTTCTAGACTTTATTTCCATATGTTTGTTATCTTAAGCTGCATTTAAGTAAATCAGACTAATTACTATAAACATACATACATGAGAAGCAATCTTTGGACAGTGATGAACATCTTAAAATGTGACTACATAAGATGATTGGAATTTCATTAGAATTAAAAATAGAAGTCCCTGAGGAAGAAAACTTAAATATGAATAATGTTGATTCCTTAATATTATATAAACTGAGCATATTATTATCATAGCAGTGGAGGGACACAATTCTGCTGTCACAGAACCATTCTGTCCATTTAATGTTCTTTCAGAGGAATAAAAAGAGAAACTCATATGAAGTGCAATATAGTTTCAAAAGTGTTTACAATGCCAAGTACATTCTCTTGGAATTATTGTCATTACTAAGGATTATCATTAAAATAGCATTATCACAATCTGAAAGATAGTATTATGAAAGTAAAGAATTTCTCCAAACATATGATTGAAACTTCTTATTTTAAGCGAAGTGGTGTAACAGATTACAGAAATGCACATTTAAATGGAATAACGAGGTCGTTATGTAAACATTTACTGAATTTCTTTTATGTTTTGAGCACTATATTTTCACTTTTTTTTATTTGAGCACTATATATTTCACTTCTGTCTTTTAGAAAAAAAATGGTCAAAATTACTTAAATAAAATATTTCAGACAAATTACTTTAACTGTTATGTATAAATAAGCATTCATTTAAAAAACCTTCAAAGCTTAAGTGAAAAAAGAGAGTTTTCAGTATAAGAAATAAAAATCTTTAGCATAAGATCTTAAAGGTTTTACTCCAAATAATGGCATGTTGATATATATAGAATTAATATAAAAGCATTCATCTATTTCTCTTTTTGTGTTATACAGTCCTCCTGTCCAAAAAATTTAAAATTATATTCCTAATTTAATTGTAGTCATTTTACAATTTTATTACAATTTTTATTATATTTACTTAACAACATGTATCAAACGCTTATTGAGTGCTAAATGATATTTTAGGAATGTGTTTTGTTTGTTTATATTTAAAATAAATATTATTTATTTTATAGTTATTTAACTCTGATAATTAAACTAAATATCGGCCTGTCTTCATGTTGCTACATTTATATATTTATGCATGTTCTTCTGATAACTTGCTTAGTAGCAATCCTCCTTTATATATCATAGAATACAGAAAATATAGATCAAGCACATTTTATTGATCACTTACATTAGCACATACCAGAGTACTTACTATACAGTAATTGTTCATTAAGTATTTTTAAATCAATAGATAAAAAAATGAATTAAGGTTTATCTCAAAAGCTTCAAAATATTGCTAAAAGTGATAAAGAATAACTGTAATCTTAGAAACAAACTATAAACAAACTACTTTATTACATTTCATTCATTTATAGGCATACCTGTTTTATTGTACTTCACTTTATTAAGATACTATGTTTTTTACAAATTGAAGGTTTGTGGCAGCTGCATTGAATAATAAGTCCATCAGCACTATTTTTCCAACAGCATGTGTTCACTTTGTGTGTGTCCCATTTAAAAATTTCTCACAAAATTTCAAACGTTTTCATTATTATTGTATCTGTTATGGTGATCTGTGTTCAGAAATTTTTGACATTACTATAATTGTTTAGAGACACCACAAACCACACCCATATGAATTGTTGAACTTAACCAATATTGAGTGTGTTCTGACTGCTCCAACAGTCAGCCATTTCCCAGCTCTCTCCCTACCCTGGGGCTTCCCTGTTCCCTGAGACACAACCGTATTGAAATTAGGCCGGGTAACAACTCAACAATGGGCTCTAAGTGTTTAAGTGAAAAGGAGGGTCACATGTTTCTCAATGTAAACCAAAAGCTAGAAATGTTTAAGCTTAGTAAAGAAGGCATGTTGAAAGCCAAGACAGACAGAAAGTTAGGCCCCCTGTGCCAAACAGTTGGCCAAGTTGCAAATGCAAAAGAAAAGTTATTGAAGAAAATGCAAAGTGCTAACTCTAGAGAACACATGAATGATAAGAGAACAAAACAGCCTGATGGCTGATACGGAGAAAGTTTTGTGGTCTGGATAGAAGGTCAAACCAGCCACAACATTCCCCTAAGCCAAAGCCTAATCCAGGACCCTAACTCTCTTTAATTTTATGAAGACTGAGAGCAGTAAGCAAGCTGCAGAAGAAAATTTGAAGTTAACAGAGATTGTTTGTGTGAACGCCAAATATCTGAGACAGATGTCAGTCAATTTAGGAAGCTTATTTTGCCAAAGTTAAGCATGCACACCTGTAACACAGCCTCAGCAGATCCTGATGACGTGTGCCCAAAGTGGTCTGAGCACAGTCTGGTTTTATACATTTTAGGGAGACATGAGATATCAATCAATATATGTAAGATGAACATTGGTTTGGTCCAGAAAGGCAAGACAAGTGGGGAAAGTTTCCAGGTCATAAGTAGATAAGAGAGAAATGGTTACATTCTTTTGAGTTTCTGATTAGCCTTTCCAAAGGAGGCAATCAGATATGCATCTATCTCCGTGAGCAGAGAGATGATTTTGAATAGAATGGGAGATTTGCCCTAAGCAGTTTTCAGCTTGGCTTTTTTCTTTAGCTTAGTGATTTGGGGGCTCCAAGATTTATTTTCCTTTCACATTTAGTAGGTTTAAGAAAAGAATCCATATCCATAATATAAAGGTGTAAGATGAACAGCAAGTATTGATAGAGAAACCGCAGAAGCTGTCTAGAAGACCTAGCCAAGATCATTAAAAAAGATGCCTTCTAGGACTTTCAGAACTATAGAAAAATCTACGTCAGGCTTCAATGGATACTGCAAACGTTGTTGTCTTATTTTAAGAAATTGACACAGCAACCTCAATCTTAAACAACTACCACCTTGATCAGTCAGCAGCCATCAACATTGATGCAATACCACCAGCAAAAAGATTAAAACTCACAGAAAACTCAGGTGATTGCTAGCACTTTTGGCAATAAAGTATTTTTTAAAGTAAGTACATTGATTTTTAGACATAATGCTATTGCATACGTAATGAACTACAGTACAGTGTAAACATCACTTTTATATGTACTGAGAAACCAATTAATTTGCATGACTTGGTTTTTTGCAATATTTACTGTATTGTGGTGATCCAGAATCAAACCTGCAATATCTCCAAGGTATATATGTATTCATTCAAATACTCAGAGGTGATACAGGAAAATGTAATACATGGTGCCCATATTCAGGAAACTCAAATGCGTAGTAGGTAGAGACAGACTTATAAGCAAATTGTAAGTACCTAAAACATCATAAGTCTCCAAAGGAACAGTTGGTGGTAATGGCTGACCTGCTCCTCAATAAATGAATAGCGGGCCAAACAGAAGTGGGAAGAAGACTGGTTTGTTTGTTTCCCTCTTTCTTTCTTTTCTTTTTTTTTTCTTCTTCTTTTTTTTTCTAGAGGGAAGGTAATAAATGTCTTAAGAATGATATCCAAGCATCACTAATATACTTCCTTTCCATGCAGTTGTAATTTGGGATCATGTCAGTTTTATTCCCACTATATGATTTGTATATTGTCATAGCTATTCAATAAGTTGCTGTATTTTGAATAAATGTCAGTATGAGAAATGCTTCAAATTATGAACAATACAAGTCATTCACCAGAGCAATTAGTTCTCATTTTACTTATATGCTCCTTGATTAAGAAAGAACCAAATCTCCGTTGGATGTCTACAGTGATATATTTAGCTGCTGTTTATTGGATGTGTAGAATGACACTGAGCACCATAAATATTCAAATTCACCTACTGCAAAACTCCAAATACATTTTACTGCCTAAGTGACACAAGTAGTTGAATGTTGGGGAAAACAGGAAGAAAAAATTATATTGACAAATACGGCAAGCTCACAATGCTGACACTTGGTCCATTAGAGTATAGTACATACAATAAAATATGATAGCAATTTTTAACATGTATACAAAAGAGGAATTTTATTATTATACCATATGCCAAAAATTAGTGTCGTGTTATTGCTTGTGTTCCCAAAGACAACTGTTTTACAAGCTAGAAGTAATAAGATTTATTTTACTATAAATATGAATGATTTGATTTGATCCAGTATTTACATATTCTATTACCTTAGGGAAGTTATACAATCTCCTTGAGCCCTACTTCCTATCTTTCATAGTATTCTTGAAGTTTATGTCATACAAATACCAGCAAGCAAATTTTTTCCTGGCATATGGAGGTATTCAAAATAAGGTAAAGTATCAAACCTCAAAGAAGTTTAAAATATTGTATGCTCCATGTTGGCGCCTAATACAGAGTAACTTTACTGGTAAAAAGCAAAACAAAAAAAAATTCCTGGAATGTCTAAATATCGGATTATCTTATCAGAAACATTTTTAAGAGAAGCTAAAATAATGTTAGTGACGATGCTGAATTTCACCTGAGCCCTAAAAACAGTGATGGTTAAAAAATTCCCCACCCTTTTGTGTATTCAGAAAAGGCTTTCTCCAAAGACCTTTCCTTCCCCATATGACTTAGGTAAGATTTGCTCCACCGTTTCTACCGACTCCCATAAAACTGGAAGCTGGCCCCCTTGTTTATATGTGACAAGACCAAAATAGACTTTTCACCTTTTGCCTAAAAGGACTGATGCAGCCCCTTCGGCTTCCAGTTTTTTGTCTCATGAAGGACTAGGCGAGATTAAAGCTTTTTTCACCTCTTGCTAGACATAAGAATAAACATTTTCTGTTCAGCTAACTGACTGAGATTTCTGATTGCAGTGACAGTCCCAATTGTAAATCCTTCACCTTTAACTTGTCTACTTCTCTGTAAAAGTTTTAAGGCAAAACCATCCTTCTGAGACTGATTTTCAGATCTCCCTATTGCAATAGTCTGAGTAAAATCAATTTCCTTACTTGTTTGGCTTTTGCTAAAAAGATATTCATTTCTGCATTAATCAAATATTTACTGAGTACCCACTATGTGTTCTCCCCTCTTCCAAGTTCTGAGTATTCTGCAGTAAACAAAACAGAAAAATGTCCTGATTTCAAAGAGCTTACATTTTTGTGTGAAGTGAAACAAGATTTTTAAAAATGGAAGCAAATAAGTATATATGTGACAGACAATTGTACATGTTATAAAGATACAATATGGCAGGTAAGGGATAAACCATGGCACAATGAGGAACGTTACATAAAAGTGCTAATATGTAGAGTCGTCAGAGTGGTGACCTATAATGACTTGAGAGACTGACATTGTTTGACTAGCTGCGAAAATTGCATTCTAGGAATAAGGAAAGGAAGGACAAAGATGACAAGTTGATTGGTACAGAAACAAAGGAAGGCAGGGTGACTACAGGAGATGGCAAGAAATGACATAAAAGAAATGGGGTCTCATTTCTTTGTGTTACTATTCCATTCTCTCTTGGAATAGTGATGTTATAAATTTGTATAGCTTTATTTCTTGTAACATTGGAATAGTATAGTTATATTAATGTAGACTGTAAGGGGTGTGTGTGTGTGTTTGTGTGTGTGTGTGTGTGTGTGTAGGGGGCAGGGGCCAAGTAGGTAATTTTGATGCTTAATGTCCAACCTGTGTGTGGTAGTAGATAGTTCCTAATTCTCATAAGATTTTACCAAGAACAACTCGTTAAGCTTCTGTTTAATTTTGTTGAAAACAAAGATTTTTAAAACTAGCAAAGTCATGATTTGCAAAACTATTAGTTACTTTATCATTTTAGTCTTTGATTTCCTCAGTACCAACATTAACATCTGTATGGCTCCCTAGCATTTTTAGGGAAGTGTGCCATCCTGAGTTCAGGGGTGGAGAAGGTGTATGTTTCTTTTGTAAAGTGTGAGAAGGGTAACTAAATAAAGGAGAACCGGCATGAATTTGTATCAGGCAAGAACACAATGGAGAAAGTATTAAAACTATTTCCCACTTTATTCATTGAAAAGTCTTTGTATATCCCAATTAGTGTGCACACATCACATTGAAAATCACCGCTCTAGAAGAAAAGGTCTCAGAAAAAGGAAGAGGTATCCAGAAGACCCACTGAACAGTTTTAAGAAGGGGGACAAGGTCAGCTATGTCAAATGATGTAGCTTGGTTGAATAAAATGAGGACTACATATTGACTATAGGATTTTTCGATGTGTAGGCTATTGATGAACTTGACAGTAGAGTTTTAATGTTGCAGTTTAAGAAACAATACAATGAATTTTAATGGAACCAATTAGACTATGTAAGGTTTCAGTGAGGGGAGATACAGGGCAGTTAATTGCATGTGAAGCAAAGTCAAAATATTTCATTTTTGTTATTTTTGATTATGGCACATATACCTAATATATTTGTGGTTTTAATTATAACATATAATTGTAACACATATATATGCACACACTCAGCATGTATACATATATATAAGTACATATACAGATATATATACAAATATAGTTAACACTTATTATTCATGAATTGTGTATTTGTAACTTACTTGCTGAAATTTATGTGTAACCACGAAATCAATACCTGTGGTGTTTTTCCAGTCATTGACGGCCACGAATAGTGCAGTAAAAAAATTTGAATCACTGGATGTGCACACTCCCAGTTGAAGTCAAATGAGGTAATGCCAATGCTCTGCCTTCTGGTTTCAGCTTTTGTATTGTAAATAAGTGTTCTTTTCACAATTTATTTAGTTTCATTTTTTTACATTTTTGTGTTTTTTGTTGTTGATTTTCACCATTTAAAATGATCCCCAAGTGTGGTACTGAAATGTTGCTGTCTAGTGTTTCAAAGCACAAAAGCTGTTATAAGTCTTGCGGAGAAAATGTGAGTATTAGACAAGCGTCATTCAGGCATTAGTCATAGTGCTGTTGGCCCTGCATTTAATGTTGATGAATCAACAATAATACAGTACATCTACAAAAAGGAAGAGGGAATTCACTGATCTATATGTGAGGCTACTCTGGAAAGTCCTAAAGTAATATCTATAGTGTATGAAGAAAGCTATGGAGAAAATAGAAAAATAGATAAATTTGTACATTCATGAGATAATGATGGATAAAAGAAAAAAAGACTGTGAGTCACATTGTTATGTAAAAGCCAGAGAAATTTACATTCACATTATCCAGGGTCAGAAAAATTTAAACCTATCCCAGCTAGGGCTGGCTGCCCCTCACATTTCAAAAGGAGATCTGGCATGAACATGTTAAACTTGAAGGAGAGACAAATTCTGAAGTCCAGGGATGGAAGAATTTTTAAAATACTTGCTAAGTGTCACAAAGGATTATGTGGAAGAGCAGGTTTTCAATGCTGATGAGGCAAGAATATTGCCAAATGAACCCATATATTGCAAATGGCCTTCAAATCTTCTAATTTTCAATCATTCGAAATCATGCAATTAATTACTTGTAAAAAAATAGATATTAAATATGGTGTCTTTAAACAGAAACACACATAAAATTAAACACTGTGGCCCAAGGTTTTCAGGAATCTAACCTTGTATTTCCTCCAGGATCAGGGGTTGCATATTTTCTAACACAGTGTTCCCAGTGACTTTCAAGAACGTAACTAGCACTAATATAGAGAAATAGATATTGCTATAGACTGAATGTGTCCCCTCAAAATTTACATGTTGAAAACTAATCCCCTATGTGATGGTATTTAGGGAAGAGATTTTGGGAGGTAATTAGGTCATGAAGGCAGAGCCTTCATGAATAGGATTAGTGCCCTTGTAAGGGACTCTACCTAGCTCCTTCACCCATTCTGCCATGTGAGAACAAAGCAAGAAGATAGCTATCTATGAGCCAGGAAACAGGACCTCACCAGACACTGAATCTGCAGGCACCTTGATCTTGCACTTCTCAGCTTTCAAAACTATGAAAAATGAATTTTTGTTATTTACAATCCACCCAGTCTATGGTATTCTTTTATGGCAGCCTTAATAACTAAGACATACTTATATACATGTGTGTGTTTACATGGTTGTGTATCCATACATATGATGCAGGATTTGTTTTGGCCACTTTGTGGAACTCGCAACAGGAGTGAACATTTACTCAGCCTACTGTGCTTAACCCTTTGTGGGAGGCAGCATGTGAGTGAACAAGTGCAAGACCCGGCCGGCTGCCCCAGGCACTGGGACGAGCAAACTCCATGTGGGGCCCATAGGCAGAGCAAGCATGAGTGAACGAGCGCAGGATCCAGCCAGCAAGGCCCATGTGGGGCCGATGGTGGGACCTAGGTGGGTGAGCCTGTGACCCCAAAGCCCCAGATGGAGTGTTATAGTACTCTCTTAGCTCCTCTGTTTGTGAACAGCTGTGTGTTAACAGCTCGGTTGGCCCCTGCCTCATCGTGTGGGGCACCTGCCCTCTGCCAGTGAGGGCAAACAGCTGGTGTAACAGCGTTTTTGAGTACCTGCACTTGGTGGGTCCCGAGCTCTTGTCTGTTGTCCTAGAAGAATGAGGTCACACAGACACTGGCAGGATGGTAAAGACAGAGGATTTCATTGAGTGGTGAAAATGGTTCTTAGCAGAGAGAGGAGCTGGAGAGGGAATATGAAGGTCAGGTAGTCTTTCCCAAAGTCAGGCTGTCTTCTTTTCTTCTCCCCAAAGTCTGGCTGTCGTCTTCCACAAGGTCAAGCCATCTTTCTTCCCTAACGTTTGGCCGTCTGTCTCTCTCTCTCTACTGACTGGGTCTTTGGTCTTTATTGGCACAGGGTTGGGGCTTGGTGGGGTGGGCTGTAGGTAGTTTTGGAAAAGGCAACATCTGATTGGCAGAAAGAAATTATTCAGAAAGAACCAATTGGGAGTGAGTGGGCAAACAGGAATAGAAGCTCTCACTTTGGGCCATGGGTTTCAGGCTTTTCAGCTTGAAGGTGTGGTTTCACCAGGAACCCACCCCTGTTTGCCTAGAATTTCTCTGCCTTCTGCTTCTATCATTTCCTCCTCCGAAGAGGCACATCTGACTGCCATTAGAATATGGTTGATGACTGATCTTAGCTACTTCCTGCTGACAGAGGGCATTGTTTTAGGGAAAACGGCAGTCAAATTTCTCTCAGAGGCCTACCTAAGGGTCCCAGTAAAAGGGAGCCATTGTCTATGCTCCAGTTGCCTAACTGCTTCAAGTTTCATGGCCTCCAGGCAAGAAGAAACAAGTTTTACAAGGTTAAGTATGCATGGATCAAATATGCTTATTATAAAAAGAAGAGTTAAAAAAGAAAGAATCTAGTGCCAAAGATTACAGAAATAAGAAGTGACATATACTAATCATTCTGAAAACAGTATTGTGTCCCAGGTTGTTTCACTCAGGTGAAAGCAATTAAATCTTGTATGGGAGCAGTTAAATTTTAGAACAGATATAACTGTTTACAGGAGGAGATATTCCCATGGGTGTTCAGGAATAAGGGGTCTTTGGTAAAGATTTGCCCCATGGTGAAGAACAGAATGAAGGTAAGAGCAACAAGCATAGGCAAGACTATAAAGAGGATATCTATGGAAGGTAAATTATTAACACTTATCTTTTTTGATTTTTAGCTTGAGGTTCCAGATTTCTTCACATTGGTACTTTGAGTGCTCTTCTGGGTTGACAGAGGTATCTCTGTCAGCTTCCCAGGCCTTTACTTGGGTATAATGAATCCAAAATATTCTATTTCAGTGACTTTTACTGGCATAATAGAAAGAAATGCATTGTAACATCCCTCCCAATCTGGTCCTATAGAGGCAGAAAGGGAAGGAAGTACCTTTACCAGTACCAGGTCCCCTCGCTTGAATAGAGGTGGCCCTAGTTCACAGGATAGGGGCTCCAACAGTTGTTTCAGTTCCTGTTGGAAACAGGCCAAAGAAATTACATGTTTAATCAGATCAGAGATTTCTTGGTCTAGCAAGAAATCCTTGATGAGAAAAGTCCATCCATACATCATTTTGAAGAAACCCAAACCCAGCTTTGAAGGGGTGTTTCTAACATGTAGTAAGGCTATGGGAAGAAAAGTAGTCCAGGGAAGATTAGTCTTCTGAAACAGTTTCCTGAGTTGCCCTTTGATAACATCATTCATCTTTTCTACCTTTCTCAAGGATTGCGGTCTCCAAATGCAATGAAGATGGTATTGTATACCTAACGCCTTTGAGACCCCCTGGGTGACTGCCTCCTAGAACAAAGCACCATTATTACTCCAGAGGTACTTAGGGAGTCCAAAGTGAGGAATTATCTCATTAATTGGTACTTTTATCACCTCAGAGGCTTTCTCTGTCTGACATGGAAATGTTTCTACCCAGTAATTGAAGGTATCTACCCATAGTAGGAGATATTGGATGCCCCTTGCCTTTGACATATGGGCAAAATCCATTTGCCAGTCTTCCCCTGGGTGTCTTCTTGTTCTTTGAGTCCCAGGAGGAAGAAACCATCAACTGAGGGGATTATTTTTAAGGCAAGTCTTCCAAGCATTAATGACCTCTTCATCCATGTGTAGCAGATTTTTACCTGAGAATAATCTCTGGGTCAATTGATAGGTTTTATTTTTACCTAAGTGGAAGGCCTGGTAAAGGATTTTAAAAAACTTTCCATTGGCTGGCAGCTGGTAGATGAAGCTTGCCATCCTCCAATTGTAGCCACCCTGAGGACTGAAAGATGTATCCCCAAGAGGTGGCCCATTCTAGTTCCACAGGAAAATATTGAGGTTTTATTTCTCTTATGGAGTCCTCCTAGATTAGAGGGGCTTCAAGTGGATCAGAAATCTAGGACTTCTCACTGCTGAATTAGCTACCTGGTCTGCCAACCTATTTCTCTCAGCTTTTTCATCCATCCGCTTTTTGTGGCCTTTAAAATGTATGACTGCCACTTCCCATGGGAGGAAAACTGAGGATAATAATCTATTAATTTCCTGATGGTGTTTAATGGGAAACCTGTTAGCTGTGAGGAAGTTCCTCTCTTTCCAGGTAGTGGCATGGGCATGAAGGACTAGGAAAGCATACTTAGAATTAGTATAAATGTTAACTGCTTCTCCTTTGCTTAATTTGAGCACCCTCATGAGGGCAATTAGCTCAGCTAATTGAGCACTTGTGCCCAAGGAGAGAGATGCACTCTCAACAAAGCCATTCAGGGTAACTATTGCATATCCTGCTTCATGGATCCCGTGCTCTACAAAAGAACTTCTGTCAGTAAAGAGAATCCAATCTGGGTTCTCTAAGTGGATTTCCTTGAGGTCCTCTCTGGCTGCAGAGGTTTGCTCACAGTCATGTTCAAGCTCCCTAGCTTCCTCTGGGAGGAAGGTGGCTGGATTTTGGGAGAGACAGGTTCTTAATTGGACTTCAGATTCCTCTAATAGCAGAGCTTGATACCTGAGGAGGTGGTTGTCATTAGCAAGACACTCCCCTTAGAAATAACAGTCCTGCCACATTATGTGGGGTATAAATGGTTAAGTTTTTTTCCATAGTTAACTAAGTAGCCTCTGGTACCAGCAAGGCTACTGCTGCAACTTCCCTGAGGCATGCCAGTCATCCTTTAGCTAGTAATCAAGCTTCTTACTTAGTCTACAGGCTGCAGGGCTGGACCTCGGGCCTGGGTTAGAACTCCCAGGGCTATTCCCTACCTTTCTGATATATAAAGATTAAACATCTTCCCTGTGGGAAAACTAAAGACTGGTGCCTTAAGCAAGGCTTGTTTTAGTTGGTCAAAGGCCTTTTAGCCTCTGGTTCCCAAATTAGGGACTGAGATTTAGCTGCCTGAGTCTCCTTTATTAGGTGATATAAGGGACAAGCTATTTCAGCAAACCCAGGTATCTATAGTCTGCAGAATCCTGTAATGCCCAACAATCCCCTCAGCTGCTTGAGGGTTTTGGGGAAGGGAAAGGAGGAGATGGGCTTAATCATTTCTTTGCTGGATGCCCTGGTTCCCTCTGACAAGATCAGACCTAGGTACATCGCTGAAGTCTAACAGAACTGAGCTTTAGATTTTGAAATTTTGTATCTTCTGTCAGCCAGAAAATTAAAAGCCTTTCTGCCCCCCTAAGAGATTTCCTCAGTTGGGGAACAGAGGAGAATATCATCTACGTATTATAAAACTTTAACCTGAGGATAAAGGAACTCAGAGAGAGAGGTCTTTGGAAAATGCCTGCCCAAACAGGTGGGGGCTGTCTCAGAATCCCTGAGGTAACACTGTCCAGGTTAGTTGAGTGATCTGGTTGGAGGGATCCTCAAATGCAAACAAATATTGGGAGTCAGGTGTAATGGCATGCAGAAAAAGGCATCCTTTAGGTCCAGGATTGTGAACCATTTAATTTCCTGAAGTATTTGAGTTAGCAGGATATAAAGAATAGGAACCATTGAATGAATTTGAAGCACAGCCTCATTAACGAGGCAGATGTCTTGGACCAGTCTCCATTTCCCATTGGGTTTTTGTACCACCAATATCAGGGTACTACAAGGGCTATTGCAGGGTTTGAGGAAGCCCTGCATCTTCAAGTTATCAATAATGGCTTCTAGTCCTTTTCTAATTTCTGGTTTCAGGGGATATTGTCTCTGGTTAAGGAGGAAGGTGGAATCCTTAAGGTGGATCCAGACTGGTATGGTGGTTGCGGCTAGGTCAATTTTCCCTTGAATTGCCCAAACTTCTGGGTTGCTATCCATCTCCATTGGAAGGAGACAGAGTTTGTTCTGGGACCATCAGGATGGTGGTCTCCAGACAGGCTAGAATATCCCTGCCCAGCAGGGGAATTGGGCTTTCTGGCATAATTAGAAAGGCATGGGTGAACAAGAGGTCTCACCAACTATAACTAAGGGGTTGGAAAAAATATCAGGTTAAAGGCTTTCCTGAGATGCCCCTCATGGTCACGCTAAGAGAGGAGTGGGATCCTGGTTGAAAAGGAGAACTGAAAGGCCCACTCCAGTGTCCCAGAAGAGGTCCACCTTTCTTCCTTTGATTTCCTGAAGCACCTGGGGCTCCTGTATAGCAATGGTGGTTTGCACCAGTGGAGTCAGGGAAAGGAGCCCTGGGACCCATCAGTTCTGCTGAACCATTTGGGAGATTGTCTCTGCACCTCGTGACCTGCATCTCTGGGGACCATCCATCCTCTGGTGGTCCCCATTGCAGATTGAACAGGGTCAAGGTGGCTTCCTCATGCTATTGGGACAGTCCTTCCTAAAATGCCCTGGCTTGTCACATTTATAGCAGTTACCCAGGTGCATCCCAGGGATTCTGGAGTTGGTGGGCCTGAAATGCAGCCATTAAAGCCTCCACCTTTTTCTTGTCTCTCCTCTCTCTCCACTGGCCCTCCTCCATATCTCTATTGTAAAAGACCAAAGTGGCCACTTTCAGAAGGTTCTCTAAAGTACTATCTTGTCTTATGGCAGTTTCTTCCTGATATCAAAGGCTGCCTGAGTAATAAATTTATCTGATAAGATCAGTTGTCTCTTAACTTAATAAGGAAATAGAGGTGTGTTTTACCAAGGCCCCTCTTA
This sequence comes from Pongo abelii, assembly GCF_028885655.2. NCBI lineage: Eukaryota > Metazoa > Chordata > Mammalia > Primates > Hominidae > Pongo > Pongo abelii. The sequence continues at coordinate 44,912,139 of NC_072002.2, forward strand.
GCCTTACTAGGAAGGCAGTGGAATTCTCATCAAATCTCTGATTTATCATGGATAGTTTGGAGTAGTTGAGAGGCTTAGTGCTAGTCCTACATAAGCCCTCCAGTATGCCACCTGAAAGTATTTCTCTTCCATTCTCCCATTTTATCATTGGGATCCCATTTGGGGTCGTTCAATAGCACTGCTTCTCTTCCAATTGAATAAAACTCATCCCCTTCCCTGATACTACATGAGATACAAAGCTCATCCCCAAATCTCTCTTCCACTTGCAGAGCATCCTGCTTCTCAGTGTTAGGGTGTGTTTCAAAAGTAACATAATGTCTTTCCAGGAGAGTTCAAATACTTGGGCTAAGTTTTGGAAAGCCTATACATACCTGTCAGCGTCACTGGAACATTTGCCAAGATCCCCCTTAATTTGCCTTAAGTCCTGTAGGGAGAAGGTGACTTGGACCTTACTGGGGCCATATTCACTAAGCATCTTTTGTAGGGGCAGGAGCGAGACTGGGGCTTGTCTAGAGTGAGGGTTTCTAGGAGGGGGCAAGTGGGAGAGAGAAACTGAATAGGGAGGACAGCGTGGACCCAGAGGAGCAGGGCTGGAAAGAGTTGGCTTCCCTGCTGTAGGTGCCTCTAGGGGTTGTTTCTTTAGTTTCCTGGGATTACCCCTGGCAGCTTCTTCTGAGATGGCCAACAGGAGGGCTGGATCAATCCTACATGTTGGCAAAGGTCTGAATTACCCTTCAAGGTAAAGAAAGCCAGCACATATGGGGCCTCAGATCATTCACCCTTGCATTTACAGAAAAGATCCAGCTGCAGGATGGCGTTTAAATGAATGTTACCTTCCTGAGGCCAAGTCCTTCCTGGAAATCATAATATGGCCAAAATTTTGTACAAAGTGCTATGAGGTGTTTTTTCTCCAGAATCTGAGGGTCAAAGCAGTCCCAGTGGTTCAGGATACACTCCAGAGAAGTGTAGACTGAAGATAGTTGATTACCCATCTACAAGAGAGAGGGAATTAGATGCCCCTTAGTTCTTTTCTCTCTTTCAGTGAGAACCTGGGGTGTCTAAGGGAGAGAAAAAAGGGCATTCCTATTTTTTCTTCTGTCTTTTTATCCCCAAGTCCTGGTGACCTAGACAGATGCCACCTAAACAGATGAATGTGAAGGTGACCTGCATGCCTCATGCGGCAGGGGTCCTAGATGAAGGAAATAATGGCATTTACCTATGCCATCTATCCTCCCTATTGTCAGTAACCTTTGAGTTCCCTAGACCTCATTTATGCCATGGATACTAGCATGACCTCTATCCATGAAATGGGGGCTTAATCAGCAATAGTCATGCTCACCTGTGCTGTGTCCATTGACTTCCATTGTCATGTGCCTCTGGATCCCTCAGATCCAGTTTCCCTTCCTAGGGCTTTAGCCTGAAGGTTGAAATTGAGTTTGAGGCAAAAATGTGTCTCAGGAAAGTTCACACATTTATTTAAGTCCCAGAGAGCCCTCACCAAATTTGCACCCAGCAGCTGGCGAGGTCTCTCCTCTGTTGCTTCCCTATCATAAGCAGAGTGCTAAGGTAGGAAAAAACCCTCTTGCATAGAAAAGCTCCTTGCATTTGCAGGGCTGTGTTAACTCCTCACGTGGTGGAGAAAAGAAAAAAGAAAGCCTAAGTGCAGGGCTGGGACAGTGCCTGGGGAAAAAACACTTCTTGCTCTAGGCCAATGGGTTCTTTCAATAGGGAGAGACTCTTAACTGGTGTACCCTTATTTTGATTCAGATTGAGATGGACCCCTTGGCCAGGAGAGGAAAGACTCACAGTCTTGTGACAGGAGGGGGAAGTGGGTAGGAAATGCTGGCCAGATGGCTGTGCAGGGCCCCTGGCCCCAGAGACAGCCCTGGGGCCCAAGCTGTGGCCATGGCTCACTCCCACTCTAGGTGGTCACTGGGCACAGTGTGTGCACATGGCAGCCTTGGCCACACGTTCCAGCCGAGAGGGGAGGGAGGAGCAGAGAGCTGACATGTACCCATCTGTCCACTGTGCACCTGCAGCTGCTGGGATGGGGTTGGGTAATGCACCTGTAAGAACAGACATAAATCACATTGTTCTGAACTGCATATCTGATGGCGGAGCCAAATGTTCAATCTACCCAGTAATGTTTCTGCAGTTTGCAGTCACACCATTAATATTATTTAAAAAAAAGAAAGAAAAAGAAATAGAAGCCATTTCAAACCATGAACGAAGGAAGGAAAAATACCATTAAAAATTCTGGGGGTCTTGGCTGACACCCTTATGGGGAGTTGAGGACAGGGCCAGTCTACAGGCCTTCTGGCAACAATGAAGAGTGGCCTCAGAAAGATGCCTTTGGTTGCCCAAGACCTTTTTCCAGTTCCACACAATGGCTAGATCTCTGTGAAGGGAAACAAAGCAAACAGCCCTTTCACCTGAAAAAGACAGAGGTGGCAGGGTCACATCCTGTCCTCTACAGTTGTGCCATTTGCCCTTACCTGGCCACTCAGAGGTTTGGTACTTCATCAGCCTTCAGAGGAAAGTCTGAGAACAAGAAGTCTTGCAGAAAATGTGAAGAGTCAGATCTGCATTTACTCACCCATTTGAGGAATCCCAGACAAGCCCCAAGATGATGCAGGATTTTTCTCAGCCTCTTTGTCAGACTTATGACAGGGGTGAATGTTTACTTGGCCCACCACACTCAACCCCTTGAAGGAGTGAGAACCTGAGTGAGTGCAGGACCCAGCCAGCCACTCTGGGCACCGACACAGGAGCAAGCTCCATGTAGGGCCCACATCTGCACCCAGGTGGAGGTGCCTGTGACCCCAAAAACCCAGAGGGAGTGTTACAGTGTTCTCTTAGCTTTGCTGTCCATGGATGGCTGTGTGCTAACACCTCAGTTGGCCCCTTGCCTCATTACATGGGGCAGCTGCCCTCCATTGGCGAGGACAAATAGCTAGTATGACAGCCTTTTTGGGTATCTATACTCAGTGATTCCCGAGCTCTAGTTTGGTGTTCAAAAAGAATGAGGTTGCATGGACACTTGAAGGATGGTGAAGCAGAGAATTTTACTGGATATGGTTCTCAGTGGAGAAGGGAGCTGGAGAGGGGATTGGAAGGGCAGGTAGTCTTCCCCAAAGTCAGACCATTTTCTCCCCAAATTCCACCCATCTTTTCTCTGAAGTCAAGCTATCCCTTCCCCAAAGTCCAGGTGTCTTTCTCTCTCTACCGGCTGAGTCTGGGGTCTTTATAGGCACAGGATTGGGGCAGGGTGAGCTGTAGGTAGTTTTGGAAAAGGCAATATTTGACGGTAAAAAGACATTATTCAGAAAGAACCAATTGAGAGAGAGTGGGCAAACAGGAATAGAAGTTTTCACTTTGGGTTTCAGGCTTTTTGGCTTGAAGGTGGAGTTTCAAGACAGGGATCTGCCTCTGTCTGCCTAGAATTTCTCTGCCTCCTACCTCTATCATACACACATACACATAGTCCTTGCTATGTTCCAGTAGATATGAAAAAAATTGATAGTAATTGGGAGAGAAGAAACTATTTAAGGAGCAACATCCAAAAATTAATGAGATATTGGAATGCAATGTGCAGACTGAGCTTGGTGTCATTAGATTGTGGCAGTAAGTCAATTCATTATAACATAAGACAGAGAAAACATAAATGTACAGATAATAGCTGAGTTGGTCAACATGTAATTATACACATCTAGAAGTTTTCCAATTTTTCTATTCATGAATAGCATGGTTAGTAACTTAGAGTTAGAAGAAAGATGAGGTTGCAGAGCTTTGAGGAAAGAAGAGCCAATAAGAGTTGAATGACAGAGTGAATTTACCAGGGAAGTATAGAGTAGGATTGCCTGGAAGGAGTAAAGTCCCTTTGAGGTTTGTAATCATGAATTTAAAATGAGTCCTGTCAGCATTTTTATGTTTTTTCTCAACCCACTTTCAGTTTTTCAGGTGCAGGAAGGAATATGTACAGCATTGCATTTAAACATGTTGAAGTTTTGCCAGAAGGAAGATTCTTAATGCCACAATTTAAATATATTTTTAGAATTTTAGAATTGGAAGAAACTTTAGAAGTTTTTTTTATTACCTTTGGGAGAAAAAAATCAGAACACAGCTTTTGAAGATGGATAAACTTGCTTTCAAATGCCAGGTAAATTTATTATTAGTCATAATAAATTAGAAATAATAACATGCTACTACTTTCAGACTACTTAAAGATTAAAATAAAACAAAACAAAAATTTAGAGTAAATGTGGATTGCAGGACCAAATACAGAAGTGGTATTAAAAAACTTTAAATTTATTTCACCTTTGTCTGCATTTAAAGAAAGATAGACTGGGGACCTTCAGAAACATTTAGAGTCTCAAAATATTTACAGCTTTTTTCTCCACTGCTGCTGACTATTTTTAAATTCTTCAATGACCAACAGGAGAGAAATTTTAGTAGCTGAAGTACACTTGTCTGGATTCTCTTAATCTGATAGAATTTGCCTTTTCTTAAGGCCAGAGGGTCCCAATCACTAAGAATAACTTCTCTTTAGTGGCTTTCTCTTTTGCAGTTTTCACATGGCATTAATCTTGGCCAATAGTTAATATAACACAAGAAGCTTTCTCTGTAGGCAGTTTACCATCAATGAAGAAAATGACAACACCGAAGCTTCCTTGTGAAAAGAGTAGGTCCTTCCACAGTACCTGACTTTAAAATAAATTTTTAGCATAGAACTATTAGAGTAGGTAGATGGCAAGACATGAGCAGGAGGAGAGACCCTGAGAAAAGGGAGGTCTGGAAAATCTCACACCCCAGAGACCACCAGGAATATGCGTGTCTAGACTGATACACAGGTGTAATAAGTATAGATTGGATTGTTATATACCCTTCCTGGGGTGTCAGTAATAAGTAATGCTGCCATTAGGTAGAATTTGTATCCAACACTGGGCCCATGCATGCTTATCAATTAATAGTAAGGGAAAATCCCACAACTCTGGGCAGGAACTAGGCAGGGGGGAACTAGACAGGGGCAAAGGTGGGGACTTAAGGCTGGAGTGAGAAAATAAAGATGAAAAAGCAGAGGCCAGGTGCAGTGGCTCACGCCTGTAATCCTAGCACTTTGGGAGGCTGAGGCAGATGGATCACAAGGTTGGGAGATCAAGACCAGCCTGACCAACATGGTAAAACCCCGTCTCTACTAAAAATACAAAAATTAGCTGGGCGTGATGGTGCGCACCTGTAATCCCAGCTACTCAGGAGGCTGAGGCAGGAGAATCGCTTGAACCTGGGAGGCAGAGGTTGCAATGAGCCGAGATCACACCACTGCACTCCAGCCTAGGTGACAGAGTGAGACTGTGTCTCAAAAAAAAAAAAAAAAGCAAAGACAGAGGCAGGAACTTCAAGAAAAAATCCAACATCATGAAAACCCAACACAGTACTCTTGGGATTGCTGCTGGCTCATTATCTTTCAGCATCCCAGTCTACCTCATTATTCAGAGTGTACTCTCTCTCTAAATAAACTCTCTGCCCTCTATTTTTCTTCAATAAATTATCTTTTTTGGCCAGTTGGCCTCTTGGCGAAATTCTTTCTCGCAAGATGACTAAGGACTGAGGATTCCTACACTTTGCAGTACCAGAACTTCAGCTTATTTAATGATGAATTTAAATAATTCAGCTTATTTGTCTTCTCTTGGTGATCACCCTTTTCCATCGGTAAGTCCACATCTTACCCAGTACAGGGCTCAGGTCTGCTGACAGTTCCATGGATCTAACATTCAAACCTCGGACTTGAGGTTTTAAAATTCTTTCACTTCAATATTGTGACAATCACTCACCCTGTAAGTTTCTTTCTAATGTTGTAGCTCAATTCCATGCATGGACTCCTGCTTTATTCTAAAATTAAGCTCATCTCAGTTTGGCAAGGCAGCTCCAGCCTTTCCCTCTGTGAGTTCAGCTCTTGATAATGCATTTCTAGACAATCAATGAGTAGAAACCTGCTCTCTCATTCATACAGCGTACTCCCTCCTCCACCATACAACACACTAGCTGTAGTAATATTATTTTGGTGCATGCTGTTACTGGGTACAATTAACCCACACCAATCACTTTTCCTGCATCATCTATTTTTTCTACATAGCAGAAGCTACTATTATAACAGTTTTACAAATGTAGATGGTGAAAAGAAAGTTAAATGGTTCTTGCTCTCTTGAAGCTACATCCCAGCAGCAGAGACAGTTATTAAACTGCTAATTGCAAAATTGACTATTAAATGGCAATAGTAATGAGTGCTGCAACAAGACAAGAGTACACTAGGTACCCATCATGAACTGCAGACCTGGCTGCTTTGGGGAGGTCAGGAAAGTTGGGGACACATTCCTTGAGGAAATACTATTTGAGCTAAATTCCAAAAGATGAACTGAAATTAACTCTAATGATGGAGGAGGAGGAGGAGAAGAGTGGGCATTTCAGAAAAAAAAAAATAATCCGTCCTAAAGACATTGCAGAAAGAACCAAGATAAAACACTGGGACTGGGGTGCCTAGACTGAAAGGAAGAGGAGCAGAGGATGAGCCTGTGGTCGGAAGTCAGGCCATGCGAGACATGAAGGCTGCAGCAGGACTTTCTTATATCCTGAAAGCAAGGAGAGCATCTTGAAGTGATCTGGGAGGAATGATGGGAGGGAGGTAGCTGGAATGAAAGCTTGGAGAATGGTTCACAAAGCATTGCAGTACTGCAAGATGATGGACTTCTGTGGAGGTAGACGGGGAGGAAAAAGTAAATGGGATTAAGGCAAATTTGGTAGGAAGAATAAGCTGAATATCATGGCTGCATTAGCTATAGGGGTAAGAGTGATGAATGAATGCTAGCCAGCTAGACAAAGTACCGTAACCTTAATAAACCAGAATGATTATCTTTTACAGTGTTTAAAAGTTTTCTTACCTCAGGGTATCTTTCTAGGTTTGAGAATGTTTTCTTTCATGGTACATCTCTATAACCTGGAATTAGGAAACAGAGAAAGCCTAGATTGATAGAATTGAGAAGGAAAGTTCAGCCATGGAGAGGACCCAGAGAGCAGGTGGCAAAAGAGTCAAAGATTAAAACCAAGAAGTTAATTATTTGCCAATATGACATTAGGTACTAAGTGATTTATTTGCAGAGCTGCATTCTTGGCACCTTTGGATAATATATATAATCTGTGAATACTATCAGCACATAATTACTATTTACTGAGTGTCTACCTTCTACGAGGTATACATATTACCTGAGTTTATAAATCCTAAGGCTAATCCTCTGGGGGTAATGTTCTTGACGATCACATGGCTCATCCGCAGTTAGAAAGGTGGTTCCTAGCAGAGGTTGGATAAAACCTAAGTCTGTGTTGCTCGTAGGCTGAAGCTTAAAGTCAGTCTGCAACACAGTAAAGCAGAGCGAGTCGGTGAAAACGATGTGTTTGTTTCCTCACACTGCTGAGGGTTGTAGATCAAAACCAAACTCTGAATTGTGACCCAAGTCTAGCTAAATGCAGGGATGCGGTTGCCAAGGGATCTGAAATCCTCTTTTGATTAGAGTTTCACATTCTGATTTGTCTCCGAGAAAACGGGTTAGGTGAGTCCACTTCTGTGTATTGTCAAAAGCCTGATATAGTGGGGAGTGGGTGTAGGTGGAAGATGTAGGTGAAAAAGCCAGGTGAATTTTAGGGGACATAGATAGGACCTAGAGAAAGCATGAAGTGATATATTAAAAGTACCTGACACCAGCTTAACACTTTCAAAAGTACTAAATGAAAGCACAGTTACAGTTTGTTTTATAGTTACTCTCTAAAAATAAACCTATTGTTTAACTTAAAAGAAAGATCATCTTTAGTTTCCTTTCAGACTGGGAATGCTGAGATTCTTTCCCCATATTGCACCCGTGTTCAGATGTCCATATCTTCCAAATCCCTTTTTAGTGTTTCTTAATCAAATTTTTCTCCTTCTGCAAGATTGGCCAGTTATCTCTGGTGTTAAAAGTTCCTCTAGCTTGGGAGATTCTAAGTATCCAGGAATATTTGCAAATGTACAATTTATGGCATGATTGTTCAATGTGTTTTACAGGTTATTTTAGTGGTATAAAAATTATAGTCCAATCCTGCCTTTAGAATCATGTCTGTTGAAACTACTTTTGCACACACCGCCATCCTAATCTGTCAGATGTATAGATGATTGGTACAGAAAGACAATGGTAAAAGTCAGAGCTACGTTTTCTGCCCTACATTAAACATTCTCTTGAGCTGTGTGTGCCACTGCAAGTAATGAGTTCCATCTGTGTGTCACTGTCTTCTCCTACAGAGGAATATCTTTCAAATGTTCTGAGTTAAGAACTACCTTGGAAGAAACTGTAAAAATAATGTGCTCAAAAAAAGAGGCTTGTTTTTGAAGCTCAGCAGCACTTTCCATACACTGTCACCTTACTTCATTCTCCACTAAGTGAAGCGCTTCAGAGGAACTCATAGAGAAAACTCTCCAGTTAAATACAGCACTTTCCCCTTATCCATGGGGGCATGTTCCAAGATCCCTAGTATATACATGTAACCACAGCTAGTACTGAACCCTATACATACTATGTTTTTTTCCTGTACATACAAATCTATGATAAAGTTTAATTTGTAAATTTGGCACAGATAAAGATGAACAACAATAATTCATAATAAAATAGAATAATTATAACAATATACTGTAACAAAAGTTATGTGAACGTTATCTCGCTCTCAAAATATCTTATTCTATTGTGCTCATTCTTTTTCTTCTTGTGATGATGCGAATGAAAAAACGCCTACATGTTGATGTGAAGTGAGGTGACAGACATAGACAATGTGATGTAGCTTTAGACTACCACTGATCTTCTGACAGTATGTGAGAAGGAGGGTCATTTGCTTTGGGCTATCCTGGATCATAAAGCCACATCGTCGTCAATGGTTGGATATAAGGAGCAGGAAATGTTGATGACTAAGAGGCAGGGAGCATATACAGCGTGCATAAGTTAGACAAAGGGGTAATTCACATCCCAGGGGACAGAACAGAGCAGCATGAGATTTTGTCATGCCACTCAGAATGGTATGAAATTTAAAACTTATGAAGTTTTCTTTTCTGTAATTTTCTATTTAATAGTTTGGGATTGAAGTTGACCATGGTTAACTGAAAAGAAATCACAGATATGTGAGGGAGTACTGTACCTCCTAATCAAACCCCCAAATAAAGGTTCTTAATATGATTTTATCCAACTTACCTTTATTTAGCATGTGATAGGGTCAGAGATCTTTATAATGAGGAAACTAAACCCACTCAGAATTTTCACATGTACCATTAGAATCATGGAATTTGAGAGCTGGGAGAGCAAAAACTGATAAAACTAAGATTAAGTCACTCTTTTAACAGCATAAATCAGCCATAGTGGGCCCTGTTGGCCTTCATGAACAGTCTGGATTCATTTAGAGGTTCACAACATGCGTGAAAGTGCAGAAAGAGAGTTCTAGAGTCAGATTCTACAGACAAATGATGGCTGCAATCAGAAAGGAAAACACTGGGACAAACTATTGGGAAGGATCGTATGGCAAATAAGCTGTGGCAAACAAATTCTTCAGGCCACTGTCCAGGAGGAAATATCCTTAAATAATAAAAGATATTTGGATTAAATAGAAAGCAAGAACAATTTGCCACTGTGATACACTGTAGAGGGCCTTATTACTGTACAGTCTGAAATGTCTTCTAATACGAAGTCTGCAACCCCTCGGACAACTGACTGGTATCTGTCCATGGCCTGTTAGGAACTGAGCCATACAGCAGAAGGTGAGCGGCAGGTGAGCAAGTAAAGCTTCATCTGTATTTACAGCTGCTCTCCGTCACTCACCTGAACTCTGCCTACTGCCAGATTAGCAGCAGCATACGATTCTCATAGAAGCGCAAACCATACTGTGAACTGTGCATGTGAGGGATCCAGGTTGCATGCTTCTTATGAGAATCTAATGTCTGATTATTTTTCACTGTGTCCCATCACCCCCAGAAGGGACCGTCTAGCTGAAGGAAAACAAACTCAGGGCTCCCACTGATTCTACATTATGGTAAAATTATGGAAAAATTTTCTTCCACAAAACTGGTCCCTAGTGCTTGAAAGGTTGGGGACAAGCTGTTCTAACAGATTGTGTGATCTGAGAGACCAAAAGAGACCCCTCTATCAACTAAGATGGGTCCAAAATTAGGAAACAAAGTTATGAGTCAAGGGTTTAGGGCCTGGCTGGAATGGCAAATTCCTAAATTTTTAGGGCTAAACTCCCTGACAATAGGAAGTATCAGCTACAACTCTGATTGTACAGAGCAGCAACCTTACAACAAAGTCTTTTCTAATAAACTACTGCAGATCTTAGGCCAGTTTCAGCCAGCTTATAGAGGCTGCATACAAATTTTCTTTGTGTCCTGTAGTTCACCTTTTGACATAAAGAGGCAAATTCCACCTTATTTTAACACTAAAAACCTTCTCCAAAATGAACATAGGATGTATGTTACATACATGTTTACCCAATTACACGCACTCGGCTCTCCTCATACATGTATAGCTTTCCCCCCAAACCTGCTGAATATGTTTGATATCAGCCTGAGAAGGCACAAAACCCAACCCGTTCTTCTCCTTTTTGAAGAGAGAGCACCTTCACCCCATGCTGGAGACTGTCTCTTCCTGGCTTTCAAACTAATATCACCAATAAAGTTCTCTTTCTACTGTTTAGCCGCGCTAGTGGTCTTTTGGGCAACAATTGCCTTGTGGATCCATTCAGCATCTGATGAAGAAGCAGCAGTTATTCTGTTTTTACATATGGAGAAACCAAAACATACAGACGTGTTATGACTTCTCTGTATCAAAAACACTTTTACAGAGTCTCAGAACTAAGATCTAAAGAGGCTTTTAGTTTAATGCTTTCAGTCATTAGATTACAATGGTTTCTGACCTGGGGCCATATTTAATACCTGAATATATTATTAAAGTGATCTAAAATTTTCCCTGAAGACCTTCAAGAACAACCCATGTTGTTTCTTTGCTTTGATACTATTCTGTTTAGAAGATGGAGAAACAGTCTTTTCCTGATTTTTTTAAGAGCTGAATCTTGCTATCTCAAAGTAGGTACAAAGAGTATGTAATTTGCCAATATAGGAAGCATTTCCAATCACCCACAATGACTTGAACTTTGGATCTTGGAATAAGAGTTTTACAATTTCATTTTCTCAAATGGTTACAGGCCTATTTTCTAAAATTGGGTTTATATGGTGCCAAGATAAAAGGGTCTATAGCAAATAAAGCAAACTCTCTTTAATCTAATTGTTCAGGTACTAGATAACTTTTAGAGCTGTGATTATTTTGCATGTATTGCCCATATTCATAATTAAAATAAGAAATTCATGTAATCTCAGGAACAAAAGAGGTTGGAGGACATATATATCAATGCTATCTGCAATTCTGGTTGTATAATATAATCACTCAGGGAGTGTTTCAGAAACATAATTCTAGCCTCTCATCCTACACAAACTGTATTTGGTTTGGGATCGATGGGTCATATCAGTACTGTTTTTTTTTCTTTCAAGTTACCCAGGTGACTTAATATGCTGGGAGGTTGGAAAGCTACAGGTCTTTAAGAACTCTGCAAAGCTACGATAAAAAAAGAAAAATCTAATTCCTGGAAGAAAACACCAGTATCCTAAAGGCTGGGAAAGTGTAAACTGATTTTCCAACAACTGCCCCTACTAGAGGAACAGACCTCAGAGGTCTCAGGCCATCATATTTTGAAAAGTATTTCCTCAATCCCTGGATTCTAGTATGTAAAAACTGAACAGTTTACTTAAACTGAAAGTAATGAGAGTTCAGGTAGAAAATATTTTTATTTTAGTTTTTAACAAAATTAGAGACCAAAGCAACATTATATGAAATAGATTTATCAAAGAGCTCCAGAAAGGACATAAAAATATGCAGTTTTTGAACATCATCATATAGTCCTGGATGCAAAAAAAATCCTCTCATGTAAATACATCTGATATTTAATTTAAACTAATGTAGATGGTTACATATGGATATATTTATAGGTAAGTACACACATATGCACACACACACATATGCACACACACACACATACACACACAAACATTGTCTTGCCCTGTCAGCTGAGAGAGCCCCAAAGCACTGACAACTCAGTTTTAAGAGCACACCTACCACCAAGAACTTGGTTTCTGAAACCACTCTTAAATTAAAAGGAACAAGGACTCCTCAGAGAAATAAGTGATGCTAAGATTAAAGAAGGAAGTATACAAGATAAGCCTGGGTCATTTTGCAGTGCCAGAAAGTAAGTGCTAAAAACAAATGCACAAAAATCAAAATAAAACAATGGTGGAGTATGTCAAAGCCAATTGAAAGAGCTCCGAATGGCCAAAGCTGGAATAACTTGAAGAACAAAATAAGTAAAATGGTGTTAAATTACAACCTACAATATGTCAAAGATATCCATGAGTTTATCCATTATAAGTAAATAAACAAATATATGAGACAAAAGAGACAACTCTCCAGTGCAGAAGAATCTTATAGGCACTCTGCCTTTAAGGAGGTGGAAAATAATCTCTGCTCCTTAAATATGGGCTGGACATTGTGACTCTTTAGAGACAAACTCACTTCAAACTGTCTTTTCCTCTGTTCTCATACTACCACAGCAAACATCAATACAGAAGAAGACATCTGTGACCAGATGTGTGGAGTTTTTCCCCATACACAGCAGCTGGATGTTCTCAAATTCAGTTCCCACACTGTCTACCCAGAGACAGTGTCAGATTCCACAGGGTGAGGGCTCAGTCCCCAAAACTTCCCCCACCAGATACTAGTTGCAAGTTTGGGCCTCTGGAACTTCTGACTGATTGACTTCAAGTTTGGAGTCCCATGATCCTCCTCCTTACGTTCTATTAAGTTGCTGAGCAGCTCACAGAACTCAGGGAAACATTTATGTTTCATCAGTTCTCAAAGGATATTACAAAGGAAACAGATGAAGAGATGCATAGGGTGAGGTATAAGGGAAGAGGCACCAAGCTCCCATGCCCTCCCTAGACACACCACTCTCCTGGAATCTCCATGTGTTCAGCTATTAGGAAGCTCCCAAACCCAGTCCTCTTGGGTTTTTATGGACACTTCATTACATAGGCATGATTGATTCGACTGTTGGCAATGGTGATCAACTTGACTTTCAGCTCCTCTGCTCTCCCCGAAAGTTGAAGTTTGGGCTGAAATTTCCAACCCTGTAATCCCGCCTTGGTCTTTCTAGTGACCAGCCCTCACTCTGAACCTATCAGACGAAAAAACACACAAAAGACAGCACTTTGGAGAGCTCAAGGATTTGGGGCATTGTAAGACAGGAAAAGGGAAGGAAAACCAAATATATTTTTCATAATATCAGAGTAACTTTCTTTCAAAGAGAACAATATAGAATGCGAGGAGAACTTATTTAAAGTTCTCACACTGTAAAGTAACTTATTTATAGTGAGGAAAACTGACAAACATTGCCTCAAGTCAGGAGACGAAGTTTAACATTAACTTCAATATGATAAGTCATATTGACAGCACGTACCCTTTTTACAAAGTGAGAAGAATGGCCCTTTGCCTCTGTGGTCTTCTTCCCCAAAATATATCACTCCAGTCTAATGAGGAGAAAATATCAGACAAATTCCGATTGAAACAGATTATACAAAATAACGAACCAGTGTTCCACAAAATTGTCAAGGTCATCAAAAATAAAGAAAGTCTGAGAAACTTATAAACAAGAGGAGCCTAAGGGGTCATGACACATAAATGACATATGGTATCCTGAATGGGATCCTGGGACAGAAAAAGAAAATTAGATAATAACTCAGGAAATCTGAATAAAATATGAACATTAGCTCCTACCAACTAATTGTTCATTAGTTGAAACAAATGTATCAGACTAATGTAAGATGTTCATAACAGTAAAAACTTTTTTTTTCTAACTGAATCATGGAGACATTTTTCTACATGAAATCTGGAGCCAGCCATTACCAATATTATATATGCCACAACAGTTTCACATTACTGGGGACTAGTCCCATATTCTATGGAGTGTAATTCAAATTTTCAAGATAGAAGCTTCCGTGTGTAAATCTGCTAACATTTTTCTCCTACCAATAATAAAGCCTGTATTTTGTCATGGTCAGTAGCCCTGCCAAGCTATTTTTCTCTTGGATATTCTCATGGATTTTTTTTCCAACACTGGCTGTTGTTCAAACTTACATAATAGAATTGTCACACTTTATAAACTGTGTTGAATATTCCGATCCCTTTCATTTGAAGAGGTCCTCTATTTCATGCCCAACTAGCTTTGAGGTCCTTCCGAGATAATCAAGCAGTCATTGGCACCTTGCATGTAATAGCCCCTGCTGCATGAAGAGTCCATAAATTCAATTCTCTGTGCAAAAGCCATGGAAAACAGAACCCTCTAGCTTAAATCACTTGAAAGCCACTCTATTAAATTTCTGAGGCTGACCCTTATAAACAAAATTTTGGAGGAAATCTTCTATTGTTGATTGTGCAATATCAGGTGGTTTCGATGTAAATTTCAACAACTGCTTTCTCCACAGAGTAATATTATACATTCATTCTCCGGCTACTTTTTTATTACATTGATGCTATTTTAGTGATTCAGGTACCTCAATGATTTGTGATCCACAGTCACTGCAGCCCCAGATAAGCCATTGTCCTGATTCAGTGTGATAATACGATCTATCCTGAGAATTCAGTCCACACTATTATTCCTGCTGCACATCAGATGGCACGTTGCTGTTGCACATCCTAAACTAGTTACAAGTTAGAACTCCATCGAACTAGTATGGATTTCCGTTTATTTATGGCTGACCTGAGGCTATTTCAGACACAGGTGAGTCTCTTTAACTTTATCTAATTGAAGTCTTTCCATGTTCTTCTGAAAAGAAGTATTACAGACTCGAGTTCTCCATTACCAAAAACGTTATCTGTAAATATCACCCTAAAGCCTGTAGTGTTCCTCCAAAATGCTTCAGTTAGAAATACGTTTTTAAAATATATAATACATTTCTGCTTTATCAATAATTTTTAAGAGGCATACATCTTCCCTTATCAGAATCAAAGCACAACAACAAGAAATAAAGGATGTCTTCATTCTCATATTTTCCATTTTAGAATGGGAAAGATATGGTATCACAAAGCTAGCCTAGGCAAACAACAAACAAAAACAAAACAAAACAGAAACCTCAAAATGTCTAAGGAGTAAATGAAAACTTGAGCATCTAATATATATACATGTATGCATGTGTGTATATGCATACACACATACTCAAAGATGCATGTTTATAGCCAATACAGACACCTAGATGTAGATTCCAGATCTGCAGAGAAGCCACAGAAAGTGATCTCTTAACTTTTCACCTTTTATTTTCAACAGATATATTTAATCTTCAAGAAGAAGGTGCATTTTTAAATTAAAGGACGAATAGAAGAAAGATTCTAAATTGCAAAACAAAGTGTTTATTGACTAGTTTCTTCTCATTGATGTTGGTTTTTCTCTGATAGCAGTGGAATTCCTAATCAACATTTTTCAATATTTTGCATTCCTTTATCAATCTCAAACTTAGTCCTCCTTTTCATCACTACCACAAATAGAGTAGTATAAGTAAAAAGCAATACTCCTTTTTAGTTAATTGTGACCATTTTATGGATTATTTCTGTTCTCTTAAATAATTAACAACATATCTAATCTACATAGAGCATAGCAACTGATCTTAAATCATGAAGTTTCTAAAATAAATTCTACTAATTATTTACTTACTATGAATAACTTCACTAACATTAATGAGCATTACAACATGCTGATTTGTCAATGACCCAAACAGTGGTCAGGTCACAGTTCTCTGAATAAAGACCAATTACTTTTGTACCTTTCAACACCTATTTTGAATTAAGTAAAAACATCCAATATTAATTTTAAAATACTCCCAGGGTCCATTTTATATCTATTTAGTTCATATATCTCATAATATAATAAAAATTGTACAGGTTTTGATATAAGAAAGGTTAGTTTAAACATCAGGTCTTGCTGATACTGGCTATGGAGCTAAAACAAGTTATCGATCTTGCCAAACTCAGTTTTCTATTTGTGATATAAAGGCAAAAACAGTTATCTTTTAAATAAATGGTTTACTTAAGGGATTAAATAACAAAATAAATACAAAACACAGCATGGTGCCTGGCCTCTAGGAAAAAAAAAGTGTATATATATATATATATATTTGTGTATATATATATATTTGTATATATATATTTGTGTATATATATATTTGTGTATATATATATTTGTATATATATACAATTATATACATATATTGTATATATATAATATATAATATGTATGTGTATATATTATGTGTATATATATTATATATAATATATACTATATATTTAATATAATATATAATATATAATATATACTATATATATTTAATATAATACATACTTGTACATATTATATATAATATGTAGTATATATATTATATATAATATATATATTTGTGTACATATATTTATATATATTTGTGTATATATATATTTATATATATATAAAATACGAAATATGTCCCTCCCTCATCACTTTGTAAAGAAAAAGCTTTGGACTTAAACTTTCATTTCTTCTTTGATTCAACAAATATGCATCTATCACCTTAACTATGCCAGGCACTGTGCTAGGCGCTACTATAATGGTAGACAAAAAGAGACACAGGTTTTACTCTAATTGAGGTTGTATTGGAATGAAAAATATTTATCTGTGTAACTCTGAGCAAGTGTCTAGATGTTCTTTTGCTTCTATTTCTTCATCTATTAATAAGAGATAATGACTTTAATGTCATGAGATTAAAATGAGACACCATATAGAAGTGATTTGTAAACTATTAAATATTTGTATTCATTATATATTATTTATATATATACTACTATATGTATATGTGTTCTCCAAAGAGAAATATTTAAAGATATTTCCGTATTAAAGTGATAGGAAGAGGGAAAGTACTTGGTATTTTCCAAAAAAATTGAGGTAAAAAAACAAATACATAATCAAAATTATAAAATATTTTTCATCTAGTTAGACTTATGAGCTGTAAACTTTACTCAAGAAGGACTCACTGAGCTGTTAGTATTTTAAATGTTTGATTTGGGTCAATTCTGTTCTCGACAGCTTCAGCTCCTACCCCTACACCCGGCACATGGTAATCACTCTGTAAATCTTTCCAGAATAAAGGGAAATTTATATATTTATGGTTAAAACCCACACACAAACAAGCAAACAAAATACATTTTAAGAACAAATTTTAGAACTCATAAATGGCAAAATTTTAAAAAGAACATCCTATGCCAATTTATTTAAAGTTGTATAGGTAAGGAATAGAGATTTCCAGCGGTAATACTTTTGATCCAAAGTTATCCATTTAGCCTTGGCTGTTTATCTACTCAGCAGAAATCCTGTAGATGATATCTCAGCACAAGAATTCCCAGCACTTTGAGAGGCCGAGGCGGGCGGATCACGAGGTCAGGAGATCAAGACCACCCTGGCTAACACAGTGAAACCCCATCTCTACTAAAAATACAAAAAATTATCTGGGCATGGTGGTGGACGCCTGTAGTCCCAGCTACTCGGGAGGCTGAGGCAGGAGAATAGTGTGGAGTGAAAGTCTGTCAGAAAAAAAAAAAAAAAGAAAAGAATTCTCAGACTGATCCAACATTATGAACATGTCTACTTGTCAAAAGCATTGTCCCCTCATAGGTCGATAAATATGGAGCAGTATTGGTTTAGGAACATGATCAATATTAGATTCCAGGGTAAAAACAGATTATAAAGAGTAAATATACAATTAGTTAGTGAGAATTTTAAAATGCATTTATTTAAAAGCAATTAAATAAACATTTGAAAGGTAATATTCAAATGCAATTCTGGAAATGTGCAAGGATGAGAAGTATCTACTATGCTCTCAATAGCACACGATTCTTGTTAGTTTCTCATATTAGTAGTTTACCCTGCATTATTATCATACTTTTTATATAGGCTACAAAATGAAAGAGGATGTTCTCTGTTCATAGATAACACAAAGTGTCATTTACTATGTTTCATGAAGCCTGAACAGCTTACATTTTACAAGCTATACTTTTTTATGTAATCTTAATTAATCTAAATGTTTTTCCAGGGCTACTGGCTTAGTTTATAAATCATAGGAATTTCTCGGGGAGGAGCCAAGATGGCCGAATAGGAACAGCTCCGGTCTACAGCTCCCAGCGCGAGCGACGCAGAAGACGGGTGATTTCTGCATTTCCATCTGAGGTACCGTGTTCATCTCACTAGGGAGTGCCAGACAGTGGGCGCAGGTCAGTGGGTGAGTGCACCCTGCGCCAGCCGAAGCAGGGGCGAGGCATTGCCTCACTCGGGAAGCGCAAGGGGTCAGGGAGTTCCCTTTCCAGGGGTGACAGACGGCACCTGGAAAGTCGGGCCACTCCCACCCGAATACTATGTTTTTCCGACGGGCTTAGGAAACGGTGCCCCAGGAGAGTATAGCCCGCACCTGGCTCAGAGGGTCCTACGCCCACGGAGTCTCGCTGATTGCTAGCACAGCAGTCAGAGACCAAACAGCAAGTCGGCAGCGAGGCTGGGGGAGGGGCGCCTGCCATTGCCCAGGCTCGCTTAGGTAAACAAAGCAGCCTGGAAGCTTGAACTGGGTGGAGCCCACCACAGCTCAAGGAGGCCTGCCTGCCTCTGTAGGCTCCACCTCTGGGGGCAGGGCACAGACAAACAAAAAGACAGCAGTAACCTCTGCAGACTTAAATGTCCCTGTCTCACAGCTTTGAGGAGAGCAGTGGTTCTCCCAGCAGGCAGCTGGAGATCTGAGAACGGGCTGACTGCCTCCTCAAGTGGGTCCCTGACCCCTGACCCCCGAGCAGCCTAACTGGGAGGCACCCCCCAGCAGGGGCAGACTGACACCTCACACGGCCGGCCAGGTACTCCAACAGACCTGCAGCTGAGGGTCCTGTCTGTTAGAAGGAAAACTAGCAGAAAGGACATCCACACCAAAAACCCATCTGTACATCACCATCATCAAAGACCAAAAGTAGATAAAACCACAAAGATGGGGAAAAAACAGAGCAGAAAAACTGGAAACTCTAAAATGCAGAGCACCTCTCCTCCTCCAAAGGAACGCAGTTCCTCACCAGCAACGGAACAAAGCTGGACGGAGAATGACTTTGACGAGCTGAGAGAAGAAGGCTTCAGACGATCAAATTACTCCGAGCTACGGGAGGATATTCAAACCAAAGGCAAAGAAGTTGAAAACTTTGAAAAAAATTTCGAAGAATGTATAACTAGAATAACCAATACAGAGAAGTGCTTAAAGGAGCTGATGGAGCTGAAAACCAAGGCTCGAGAACTACGTGAAGAATGCAGAAGCCTAAGGAGCCGATGCGATCAAATGGAAGAAAGGGTATCAGCCCTGGAAGATGAAATGAATAAAATGAAGCGAGAAGGGAAGTTTAAAGAAAAAAGAATAAAAAGAAATGAGCAAAGCCTCCAAGAAATGTGGGACTATGTGAAAAGACCAAATCTACGTCTGATTGGTGTACCTGAAAGTGACGGGGAGAATGGAAACAAGTTGGAAAACACTCTGCAGGATATTATCCAGGAGAACTTCCCCAATCTAGCAAGACAGGCCAACATTCAGATTCAGGAAATACAGAGAACGCCACAGAGATACTCCTCGAGAAGAGCAACTCCAAGACACATAATTGTCAGATTCACCAAAGTTGAAATGAAGGAAAAAATGTTAAGGGCAGCCAGAGAGAAAGGTCGGGTTACCATCAAAGGGAAGCCCATCAGACTAACAGCGGATCTCTCGGCAGAAACCCTACAAGCCAGAAGAGAGTGGGGGCCAATATTCAACATTCTTAAAGAAAAGAATTTTCAACCCAGAATTTCATATCCTGCCAAACTAAGCTTCATAAGTGAAGGAGAAATAAAATACTTTACAGACAAGCAAATGCTAAGAGATTTTGTCACCACCAGGCCTGCCCTAAAAGAGCTCCTGAAGGAAGCGCTAAACATGGAAAGGCACAACCGGTACCAGCCACTGCAAAATCATACTGAATTGTAAAGACCATCGAGACTAGGAAGGGACTGCATCAACTAACGAGCAAAATAACCAGCTAACGTCATAATGACAGGATCAGATTCACACATAACAATATTAACTTTAAATGTAAATGGACTAAATGCTCCAATTAAAAGACACAGACTGGCAAATTGGATAAAGACTCAAGATCCATCAGTGTGCTGTATTCAGGAAACCCATCTCACATGCAGAGACACACATAGGCTCAAAATAAAAGGATGGAGGAAGATCTACCAAGCAAATGGAAAACAAAAAAAGGCAGGGGTTGCAATCCTAGTCTCTGATAAAACAGACTTTAAACCAACAAAGATCAAAAGAGACAAAGAAGGCCATTACATAATGGTAAAGGGATTAATTCAACAAGAAGAGCTAACTATCCTAAATATATATGCACCCAATACAGGAGCACCCAGATTCATAAAGCAAGTCCTGAGTGACCTACAAAGAGACTTAGACTCCCACACATTAATAATGGGAGACTTTAACACCCCACT
Organism: Pongo abelii; assembly: GCF_028885655.2. Classification (NCBI taxonomy): domain Eukaryota; kingdom Metazoa; phylum Chordata; class Mammalia; order Primates; family Hominidae; genus Pongo; species Pongo abelii. The sequence goes on from NC_072002.2 coordinate 44,932,872, forward strand.
GTCAACATTAGACAGATCAACGAGACAGAAAATCAACAAGGATACCCAGGAATTGAACTCAGCTCTGCACCAAGCAGACCTAATAGACATCTACAGAACTCTCCACCCCAAATCAACAGAATATACATTTTTTTCAGCACCACACCACACCTATTCCAAAATTGACCATATACTTGGAAGTAAAGCTCTCCTCAATAAATGTAAAAGAACAGAAATTATAACAAACTATCTCTCAGATCACAGTGCAATCAAGCTAGAACTCAGGATTAAGAATCTCACTAAAAACCGCTCAACTACGTGGAAACTGAACAACCTGCTCCTGAATGACTACTGGGTATATAACGAAATGAAGGCAGAAATAAAGATGTTCTTTGAAACCAACGAGAACCAAGACACAACATACCAGAATCTCTGGGATGCATTCAAAGCAGTGTGTAGAGGGAAATTTATAGCACTAAATGCCCACAAGAGAAAGCAGGAAAGATCCAAAATTGACACCCTAACATCACAATTAAAAGAACTAGAAAAGCAAGAGCAAACACATTCAAAAGCTAGCAGAAGGCAAGAAATAACTAAAATCAGAGCAGAACTGAAGGAAATAGAGACACAAAAAACCCTTCAAAAAATAAATGAATCCAGGAGCTGGTTTTTTGAGAGGATCAACAAAATTGATAGACCACTAGCAAGATTAATAAAGAAAAAAAGAGAGAAGAATCAAATAGATGCAATAAAAAATGATAAAGGGGATATCACCACTGATCCCACAGAAATACAAACTACCATCAGAGAATATTACAAACACCTCTACGCAAATAAACTAGAAAATCTAGAAGAAATGGATAAATTCCTCAACACATACACCCTCCCAAGACTAAACCAGGAAGAAGTTGAATCTCTGAATAGACCAATAACAGGATCTCAAATTGTGGCAATAATCAATAGCTTACCAACCAAAAAAAGTCTAGGACCAGATGGGTTCACAGCCGAATTCTACCAGAGGTACAAGGAGGAGCTGGTACCATTCCTTCTGAAACTATTCCAATGAATAGAAAAAGAGCGAATCCTCCCTAACTCATTTTATGAGGCCAGCATCATCCTGATACCAAAGCCTGGCAGAGACACAACAAAAAAAGAGAATTTTAGACCAATATCCTTGATGAACATTGATGCAAAAATCCTCAATAAAATACTGGCAAACAGAATCCACCAGCACATCAAAAAGCTTATCCACCATGATCAAGTGGGCTTCATCCCTGGGATGCAAGGCTGGTTCAATATACGCAAATCAATAAATGTAATCCAGCATATAAACAGAACCAAAGACAAAAACCACATGATTATCTCAATAGATGCAGAAAAGGCCTTTGACAAAATTCAACAACCCTTCATGCTAAAAACTCTCAATAAATTAGGTATTGATGGGACATATCTCAAAATAATAAGAGCTATTTATGACAAACCCACAGCCAATATCATACTGAATGGGCAAAAACTGGAAGCATTCCCTTTGAAAACTGGCACAAGACAGGGATGCCCTCTCTCACCACTTCTATTCAACATAGTGTTGGAAGTTCTGGCCAGGGCAATTAGGCAAGAGAAGGAAATCAAGGGTATTCAATTAGGAAAAGAGGAAGTCAAATTGTCCCTGTTTGCAGATGACATGATAGTATATCTAGAAAACCCCATTGTCTCAGCCCAAAATCTCCTTGAGCTGATAAGCAACTTCAGCAAAGTCTCAGGATACAAAATCAATGTACAAAAATCACAAGCATTCTTATACATCAATAACAGACAAACAGAGAGCCAAATCATGAGTGAACTCCCATTCACAATTGCTTCAAAGAGAATAAAATACCTAGGAATCCAACTTACAAGGGATGTGAAGGACCTCTTCAAGGAGAACTACAAACCACTGCTCAAGGAAATAAAAGAGGATACAAACAAATGGAAGAACATTCCATGCTCATGGGTAGGAAGAATCAATATCATGAAAATGGCCATCCTTCCCAAGGTAATTTACAGATTCAATGCCATCCCCATCAAGTTACCAATGACTTTCTTCACAGAATTGGAAAAAACTACTTTAAAGTTCATATGGAACCAAAAAAGAGCCCGCATTGCCAAGTCAATCCTAAGCCAAAAGAACAAAGCTGGAGGCATCACGCTACCTGACTTCAAACTATACTACAAGGCTACAGTAACCAAAACAGCATGGTACTGGTACCAAAACAGAGATATAGATCAATGGAACAGAACAGAGCCCTCAGAAATAACGCCACATATCTACAACTATCTGATCTTTGACAAACCTGAGAAAAACAAGAAATGGGGAAAGGATTCCCTATTTAATAAATGGTGCTGGGAAAACTGGCTAGCCATATGTAGAAAGCTGAAACTGGATCCCTTCCTTACACCTTATACAAAAATTAATTCAAGATGGATTAAAGACTTAAATGTTAGACCTAAAACCATAAAAACCCTAGAAGAAAACCTAGGCAATACCATTCAGGACATAGGCATGGGCAAGGACTTCATGTCTAAAACTCCAAAAGCAATGGCAACAAAAGCCAAAATTGACAAATGGGATCTAATTAAACTAAAGAGCTTCTGCACAGCAAAGGAAACTACCATCAGAGTGAACAGGCAACCTACAAAATGGGAGAAAATTTTCGCAACCTACTCATCTGACAAAGGGCTAATATCCAGAATCTACAATGAACTCCAACAAATTTACAAGAAAAAAACAAACAACCCCATCAAAAAGTGGGCAAAGGATATGAACAGACACTTCTCAAAAGAAGACATTTATGCAGCCAAAAAACACATGAAAAAATGCTCACCATCACTGGCCATCAGAGAAATGCAAATCAAAACCACAATGAGATACCATCTCACACCAGTTAGAATGGCAATCATTAAAAAGTCAGGAAACAACAGGTGCTGGAGAGGATGTGGAGAAATAGGAACACTTTTATACTGTTGGTGGGACTGTAAACTAGTTCAACCCTTGTGGAAGTCAGTGTGGCGATTCCTCAGGGATCTAGAACTAGAAATTCCATTTGACCCAGCCATCCCATTACTGGGTATATACCCAAAGGACTATAAATCATGCTGCTATAAAGACACATGCACACGTATGTTTATTGCGGCATTATTCACAATAGCAAAGACTTGGAACCAACCCAAATGTCCAACAATGATAGACTGGATGAAGAAAATGTGGCACATATACACCATGGAATACTATGCAGCCATAAAAAATGATGAGTTCACGTCCTTTGTAGGGACATGGATGAAATTGGAAATCATCATTCTCAGTAAACTATCGCAAGAACAAAAAACCAAACATCGCATATTCTCACTCATAGGTGAGAATTGAACAATGAGAACACATGGACACAGGAAGGGGAACATCACACTTCGGGGACTGTTGTGGGGTGGGGGGAGGGGGAAGGGATAGCATTGGGAGATATACCTAATGCTAGATGACGAGTTGGTGGGTGCAGCGCACCAGCATGGCACATGTATACATATGTAACTTACCTGCACGTTGCGCACAAGTACCATAGAGCCTAAAGTATAATAATAATAATAATAATAATAATAATAAAAAAAGAAAAAAAAATAATAAAGTTTCCCACCAACAAAAAAAAAAAAAAAAAAAGGAATTTCTCTTCTTCATAGTTAGAAAAAATTATAGCAATAATTTTATCTCTATGAATATATGTTTACAAAAAAATTATTTCTGGTATCTTAAACTATCAATGAAGTGTTCTCTTATAATTACTTCAAATGTTATTATTAAATTTTAAAGAGAATATCAATTAATGTGTAACTCTGTGCAACATCTCTTTAAGCAAATCTGAATTTTCTAACCTGGTAGGATTTGTTTTAAAATGATAATATTAGTGGCGATAACATTAGTGGTAGCAGTAGAGATGATGTTTGTGGTAGTCATAGTTGTAGAAGTACCTAGCACATAAATTGCTTTTATCATATGTAAGTCAAGTACAAATGTTAATACATTTATTCCTTCTAATAATCCTTTAAGGTGGCATTCTGATCTTTATTTCATAAAGAAATTGAGCTTAAGTATATACTCCGAATCATAAAGTTAGGAATCAGTGAATCAGCATTCAAACACAAATAGTCTGATTGCAGATTGGGTTTTGAAACTCCGCAATAACAACTCGTTGTAGGCAACAATGGTAGCCAAGTAGTTATATTTAAGAGGCAGAAGGAGATCTATTTACAACTTGAAGAATTCGTTGATTCTGATTCTAGGCTGCACAGAAGTATGCACCTCTATTATAGTTGGATAAAATAATGTTGTAATTGGCAACATTATTATAAAAACATTACTGAGGCCCACAGTTTTTTAAATAGTATTTTATTACTTGGATTTTAAATAAGAAGTATTAGTCTTTACAAACATTTGCACATGGTTAAAAACATCAACAATCGTATGCAGTTTAAGGACTTTTGCTTTCCAAATTAAAGAATAAACACTCTTCCTCAAGGACATACTGCTCAGATTAGACTACTGCTGTGTACTTAAAATAAGTTAAATTTAACCATTCATATAATATTAAGGTAACAGAATGAGAATATCTCTTCTTAATACAATTAATATTTAATACATGCTGTATATATATATTCAAGGTAAATGAATAAAGATATGCCATACCAACACTAATCGAATTAAAGCAGGAAAGCTGTGTACATTTCAGACAGAGCAGACTTTAGAGCAAGGAAAGGAACCCAGAATAAAGTAGGGCATTACATAATGACAAAAAAGTCAATACTCCTAGAAGACATAAAGATCCTCACTGTGTATACACTTAACAACACAGCATCAAAATAAATGAGGCAAAAATTAGTAGGACAGAAGAACAGCAAAGAGAAAAAGATGAATTCACTATTACAATTGGAGAATTTAACACCTGTTTTATCAACAATGGACAGATCCAGCATGTAGATAATCAGTAAGAACATAATTGAAGTCAACAATATCATCAATCAACTGGATATAATAGATATCTATAGACTTCATCCAATATCAGCAGATTATACATTCTTCTGCAGCTAACATAGAACATTCATTAAGATAGATCACATATTCTGGGCCATAAAACAGTTTAGCAAATGTAAAAGAAAAGAATTCATACTATGACTGCTGTCACATCACAATGAGATTAAATTAGAAATCAATAACAGAAAGATGGTTGAAAATTATAAAAATATTTGGAGATTAAACAACACATTTTAATTAACATATAGGTAAAAGCCGAAATCCAGGAGAGATTTTAAAATATTTTGAAATTCGTAAAAATGAAAATATAACTTTCATTTTCCTCTAAGAAGTGCTTAGAGGAAAATATGTAACATTGAATGCATATATTAGAAGAGGAAAGACTTAAAGTTAATTACCCAAGCTTATATCTTAGGAAAATAGAAAAAGAATGGCAAGTTAGATACAAAGTGAGCAGAAGAAAAGAAATAATAATTATTAGAACAGAAATACATAAAATTGAAAACAAGAAAATTAATAGAAAAAAATCAACAGAAGCAAAACCTGGTTATTTGAAAAGATCAATAAAATTAATAGCCTTCTAGCCAGACTAAGAAAAAAAGACCACACAAAGTACTAATATCTGAAATTAAAGAGGGACCTTCAACTCATATCTCATGAACATTAAAAGGATAAAAATTAAATGTTATAAAAACTCTATGCCCACAAATTTGATAATGAAGAAGAAATTGGCCAATTTATTGAAACACGCAACTGTCAAAACTCATGCAAAAAGAAACACACAATCTTAATAGGTTTGTATCTATTAAAGAAGTAGAATCAATAATTAATAATCTTCTAAAATAACATCTGACCCAGACCCAGGCAACTTAACCTGGTAAATTCTACTGAACATTTAAGGAAGAAATTACATCAATTCTCTACAATCTTTTCCAGAATATATAAGCATGGAGAATACTTCCTAACTCATTCTATTAAGCCAGCATCATTATTACCCAAATAACAAAACCAGACAAAGATATTACCAAAAAAGCTATAGAACAATCACTCTCATAAACAAAGATGCAAAAATCCTCAACAAAATAATAATAAATCAAATTCAACAATATATAAACAGAATTATACAAAATGACCAAATTGGATATATCACTGATACACAAAGATAGTTCAACATTCAAAAATCAACTAATGCAATCCATCATAACAAGAGACTAAAGAATAATATCAGATAATCATGTCAACGATGCAGACAAGCACTCAACAGAATCCAACACTGATTCATGATCAAAACTCTCAGGAAACTAGAAATACAGGCAAACTTCCTCAATTTGACAAAGAACATATTCAAAATAACTACAGGCAATGTTATATGTAACAGTGAGAAACTTAAACCTTTCTGCTAAGATAAGGAACAAAGTAAGACTTCTCTTCTCACTGATTTTTTTCCCCAACATTATACTGATAGTCCTAACTAATGGAATAAAGCAAGAGAAGAAATAAAAAGATATACAGATAGAGAAGACATGAAAAAAAGGTATTTTTTTTTTGCATTTGACATGATTGCCTATTAAGAAAAATTTTAAAGGATCAACAAAAAACTCCTGGAATTAATAAGCAACTATTGCAAGGTTAGGATACAAAATTAATATACAAAAACCAATTGCCTTCCTATACAACAGCAATGAACAAGTGGAATTTAAAATGAAAAACACATTACCATTTAAATTTGCATTCCCCAAAAATGAAATGCTTAGTTATAAATCTGACAAAGTATGTACAACATCTATATGAGGGAAACTACAAAAATGTAATGAAAGATTTTTAAGATACATAAATGAAGTTAAACCTCATGTTAATGGGTAGGAAGACTCAATACTATCAAGACATTTTGATCTATAGAGTCAATGCAATCCCAGTTAAAATCCCAAGGTATTTTGTGGATATCAACAAATTGATTTTCAAGTTTATATCACAAAATAAAAGACCAGAATAGTCTTCAATAGTTCTTCAATATTGAAGGAAGATAAAGTTAGAGGAAACACTATCTGATTTAAAGACTTCCTATAAAGTTACAGTAATCATGACAGTGCTGTATTGGAAAAAATAATAGACAAATAGATTGATAGAACAGAATAAATAACTCAGAAATAAACCCACATAAGTATAGTCAACTAATATTGGACAAAAAAGCAAAGGCAATACAATGTTAAAAAAGTATGTTCAAAAAATGGTGCTGGAAAAACTGTACATCTATATGTAAAAAAAAAAAATGTAGACATAAACCTTACATCCTTCACAAATTTTAACTCAAAATGGATCACAGACTTAAGTGTAAAATGAAAAACTACAAAGCTCCTGTAAGATAATAAAGTCAATAACCTAAGTGACCTTTAGTATGGCAATGACTTTTTAGATACAACACAAAAGGCACAATTCATGAAAGAAATAATTGTTAAACTGAACTTCGTTAAAATTAGAAACTTCAGTTCTGTTAAAGATACCATGAAAAGCATGAGAGATAAGCCACAGACTGGGAGAAAAATCTTTGCAAAAAACATCTAATAAAGGACTGTTATCCAAAAAATACATATAATTTTTAAACTCAACAATGAGAAAACAACCTGCTTAAAAAATTGGCAAAAGACCTTAACAGATACCTCATGAAAGAAGGTAAACAAATGAAAAGCAAGTATATGAAATGATGTTTAACATCTTATATTATGTAATTGAAAATTTAAAAAATAATGGAGGGGTCAAGATGACTGAGTAGAAGCATCTGAGGTCCTTGGCTCTCACAGAGAAGAATGAAAATTATGAGTGAATTCAACACTTTCAACTGAAATGTCCAGGTTCTCACATTGAGACTGACTAGACAGATGGCTCAACTCAGAAAGAAAAGTATGATGGGGTGATGGCTACCCAGGAGTGGTGTTGGGCCAAAGGAATCCTCATCCCCAGCCAAGAGAAATGGTGAGGGACTGTGCAACCCCCCGCCGGGAAACCATGCTTCTCCCTTGGATCTTTGCAACCCATGGATCAGGAGAACCCTTATGAGCCCACAACATCAGGACCTTGGGTTCAATACACAAAGCTGGGTGGGGTCTCAGCAGAGCAGTCACTCAGGCTCACACAGAAACCCAGGAGTTTTACAATCTCTGGCCCTGGGAATCCTGGCAAGGCAGGGGATCCATTTGTATAGCTCCCCTAGGAAGGAATCCGAATCCAGGAAGCGAAACAGCATTGTTCTGTAGACCCCACTTCCAGGGCACCTCACAAGTTAAGACCCACTGGCTTGGAATTTTGGCAACAAGTGCAAAAGACTGGAGACTGTCTGAGATGTACAAGTTCCCAGAGGGAGGGGCGGCCACCATTTCTGCAGTTAGGTTGACTCAGCCATACTAGCCTGCTGGCTCCAGAGAGTGCGGGTGTTACTGGTTGAGGGTAGTTGTCCAGGTTCTTGGAGTTTCAGAAAAAGAATTGGACAAAATGCACAAGCAAGGCAGCCAAAGCAGAGATTTATTTTAAATAAAAGTACACTCCACAGGGTGGGAGTGGGCTTGAGCAAGCAACTCAAAAGTGCTGGTTACAGAATTTTCTAGGGTTTATATACCCTCTAGAGGTTTTCCATTGGTTCAGTCTAGTACCCCAGGACCAGCTTGATTGATTGAAGAGAAGGCCCACAACCAGTCTGACTGGTTGCAGGAAGGGACCATTCAGAGGTATTTTTATTTTCCAACTGCCATGCAGCAACTACCACACAGCAAAAGGAGGGGTTGCAACTGCTATGCAGCAACTACCATGCAGAGAAAGGAGGGATTGGAAAGGGAGTAGCCTCTGATATCCAGTCAGCATGAGTTGGCCTTAGGTTCCCTCCCTCCAGACCCTGTTCTCCTGCCTCACAGGTAGTCCAGGTGAGGAGGAATGCCCAACACAGCACAGCTGCTCTGTCCCGTCATGGCCAGATTGCTTTTACAAGTGGGATCCCAATCCATCCCTCCTTATTGGGGCAAGGCTTTCCTTTGGGAATTTCAGCAACTCCAGCCAGGGTTATGCAGACAGCTCTCTGATCACTTCCTGGGAGGGAGCCCACAGTGGGAGAGGCAGCCGACATTTCTGCCATTCAGTCAACTCAGTTTTTCTGCTGGCTCTGTAGAGTCTAGGCGGTCTGGACAAAGAAGGATTCTCCCGCCATGCAGCATACCTGCTCTACCAAAAAGAAACCAGATTGCTTCTTTAAGTGGGTTTCTGACTCCGTTCCTCCAGACTGAGTGAGACGTCTCAACAGGGATCTCCAGGCTCCTCCTACAGGACAGTCCAGGCTGGCAACATGTCGGTACCCCCTAGGATAGAGCCCCCAGAGGAAGGAGCAGGCTACTATCTTTGTTGTTTTGTAGCTTCTACTGGTGATACCTCCAGGTAAGGGAAAAACTAAAGCAACTAGGACCTGGAACAATCCTCCAGCAAACCACAACCACCCTACGGAAAATTGCCTGAGTGTTAAAAGAAAGACAAACAAACATAAAGCAACAATAACATTGACAAAAATGATCCCACAAAGATAAGAAAGAATCAATGCAAAAATGCTGAAAACTCAAAAAGAATGAGCAAATGAAAAATAAGTATATGCTTCTTCTCCTCCAAATGACCGCAACACCTCTCCAGCAAGAGTACAGAAGTAAGCTGAGGCTGAAGTGGCTGAACTGACAAGGTAGGCTTCAGAAGGTGGGTAATAATGACCTTTGCTGAGCTAAAGGAGCATATTGTAACCCAATGGAAAGAAGGTAAGAATCATTATAAAACAATACAAGAGCTGACAGCCAGAATTGCCCATTTAGAGAGGGACATAACTAACCAGATGGAGCTAAATAACATGCTATGAGAACATCACAATGCAATCACAAATATCAACAGCAGAATAGATCATGCAGAAGAAAGAATATCAAAGTTTGAAGACCATCTTTTGGAAATAAGGCAGACAAGAATAGAGAAAAAAAATGAAAAGGAATGAACAAAACCTCCAAGAAATATTGGACTATGTAAAGAGACCAAACCTACAACTGACTGGGGTACCTTAAAAGGATGAGGAAAATGGAACCAAGTTGGAAAACATACTTCAGGATATCATATGGGTAAACTTCTCCAACATAGCAAGACAGGCCAACCATTCAAATTCAGGAAATGCAGCGAACCCCAGTAAGATACTTTGTGAGAAGATCAACCCCAAGGCACATTATCATCAGCTTCTCCAAGGTTGAATTGAAAGAAAAAATGTTTAGGGCAGTCATAAACAAAGGCAAGATTTCCTGCAAAGGGAAGCCCATCAGACTAACAGCAGAACTATCAGCAGAAACTCTACATGCCAGAAGAGATTGGGGGTCAATATTCAACATTCTTAAATAAAAAAAAAGTCTAACCCAGAATTTCATATCTGGCCAAACTAAGCTTCATAAGCAAAGAAGAAATAAGATCCTTTTCAGAAAAGCAAATGCTGAGGGAATTTGTCACCACCAGACCTGCCTTGCAAGAGCTCCTGAAGGATGCACTAAATTTGGAAAGAGAAAACTGGTACCAGCCACTACAAAAACTACACTGAAATACACAGACCAGTGACACTATGAAGCAACCACATGAACAATTCTGCAGAATAACCAGCTAGCATCATGATGACAGGATCAAATTCACATGTAACAATACTAAACTTAAATGTAAATGAGCTAAAATGCCCCAATTAAAAGACACAGAATAGCAAGCTGGTTAGAGTCAAGACCCACTGGTGTGCTACCTTCAAGAGACCCATCTCACATGCAAAGACACACATAGACTCAAAATAAAGAGATGGAGGGAAATTTACCAAGCAAATGGAAAATGAAAAAAAAGCAGTGGTCACAATCTTAATTTCTGACAAAACAGACTTTAAATCAACAAAGATTAAAAAAAGACAAAGAAGAGAATTACATAATGGCAAAGGGGTCAATTCAACAAGATATTAACTATCCTGAATATATATGCACCCAATACAGGAACACTCAGATTTATAAGGCATGTTCTTAGAGACCTACAAAGAGACTTAGACTGCTACACAATAATAGCAGGAGACTTTAACACACCACTGACAATGTTAGACAGATCATCGAGACAGAAAATTAACAAAGATATTCAGGACCTGAACTCAGCTCTGGACTAAGCAGACCTGATGTACAGAACTCTCCACTTAAAACAATAGAATATACATTCTTCTCATTGCCACATGGTACTTACTCTAAAACTTATCACGTAATCAGAAGTAAAACCTCCTCAGCAAATGCAAAAGAACTGAAATTATAACAGTCTTTCAGACCACAGCACAAATTAAAATTCAAGACAAAGAAGTTCATTCAAAACCACAAAACTATATGGAAATTGAACAATCTGCTCCTGAATGATTCGTGAGTAAATAATGAAATTAAGGCAGAAATAAAAAAGTTCTGTAAAACTAATGAGAACAAAGAGACACCATACAAGAATCTGTGTGATGTGGCTAAAGCAGTGCTAGAGGGAAATTTATAGCACTAAATGCCCACATCAAAAAGCTAGAAAGATCTCAGTTTGACACCCTAACATCACAACTAAAAGAACTGAAGAAACAAGAGCAAACGAACTCCAAAGCTAGCAGAAGACAAGAAATAACCACAAAGTGGAACTGAAGGAGATAGAGACATGAAAAAACCCTTAAAAAATCAATGACTCCAGGAGCTCGTTTTTTTTTTTTTAAATAATATGAGGTTGGTGCAACATAATTCCAGCTTTTGTCATTGAAAGTGAGAACAAAACCACAATTACTTTTGCACCAACCTAATATAATAGACTGCTAGTTAGGCTAATTAAAAAAAAGAGAGAGAAGAATCAAATAGACACAATGAGAAACAATAAGGAGGATATCAACAGTGACCCCACAGAAATACAAAGAACCATTAGAGAATACTATAAACACCTGTATACACATAAACTAGAAAATATGGAATAAATGGATGAGTTCATGGATGCATACACCCTCCCAAGACTGAACCAGGAAGAAACTGAATCCCTGAATAGACCAATAACAAGTTCTGAAATTGAGGCAGTAATAGATAGGCCAACCAATAAAGGCCCAGGACCAGATGGATTTACAGCTCAATTCTACCAGAGGTAAAAAGAAGCGCTTGTGCCATTTCTACTGAAACTATTCCAAACAACTGAAAAGGAAGGACTTCTCCTAAACTCATTTTATAAGGTCAGCATTATCCAAAATAATGAAACCTGGCAGAGTTACAACACCAACAAATAAAACACTAGGCCAATATCCCTGATGAACATCAATGCAAAAATCCTCAGTAAAATACTGGCAAACTGAATCCAGCAGCACATAAGAAAGCTTATCCGCCACAATCAAGTTGGCTTCATCACTGGGACATGATTGGTTCAACATATACCAATCAATAAATGTAATTTATCACATAAACAGAATTAAACACAGTAACCACATGATTATCTTAATAGAAGCAGAAAAGACCTTCAATAAAATTCAACATCTATTCATGTTAAAAACTCTCAATAAAATAGGTATTGGAGGAACATACATCAAAATAATAAGAGCCATATGTGAAAAGCCCACAATCAATATCATACTGAAAGTACAAAACCTAGAAGTATTCCCTTTGAAAACCAGCACAAGGCAAGGATGCCTTTTCTCACCCCTCCTATTCAACACAGTATTGGAAGTTCTGGCCAGGGCAATTGGGCAAGAGAAAGAAATAAAATGTATCAAATAGGGAGAGAAGAAGTCAAACTATCTTTGTTTGCAGATGACATGATCCTACATCTAGAAAATCCCATCATCTCAGCCCAAAAGCTTCTTAAGCTGATAAGCAACTTCCGCAATGTCTCAGGATACAATGTGCAAAAATTACTAGCTTTCCTATACACCAAAAAGCAAGCAGAGAGTGAAATCCTGAATGAACTCCTATTCACGATTGCTACAAGAAGAATAAAATACCTAGGAACACAGCAAACAAGGGAACTGAAGAACTTCTTCAAAGAGAACTACAAACCACTGCTCAAGGTAACCAGAGAGGATAGATGGAAAAACATTCCACGTTCATGGATAATAAGAATAAATATCATGAAAATGGCAATACTGCCCAAAGTAATTTATAGATTTAATGCTATTCACATTAAACTAGCATAGACATTCTCCACAGAATTAGAAAAAAACTATTGTAAAGTTCAGATGGCGCCAGATGTGGTGGCTCATGCCTGTAATCATAGCACTTTTGGAGGCAGAAGCGAGTGGATCACTTGAGATCAGGGGTTCAAGACCAGCCTGACCAACATGGTGAAAACCCATGTCTACTAAAAATACAAAAAATTACCTGGGCATTGTGGCATGCACCTGTAATCCCTGCTACTTTGGAGGCTGAGGCAGGAGGATCTTTTGAACCTGGGAGGCAGAGGTTGCAATGAGCCAAGATCACACCACTGCACACCAGCCTGGGCAACAGAGTGAGAATCTGTCTCAATAATAATAATAATAATAGTAATAATAAAAATAAAATAAAATAAAATAAAAATATATATGGAATCAAAAAGGATCCCAGATAGCCAAGACAGTTTTAAGTAAAAAGAACAAAACTGGAGGCGTTACACTACCTGACTTCAAACTATACTACAAGGTTACAGTAACTGAAACATCATGGTACTGGTATAAAAACAGTCACATAGACCAATGTAACAGAATAGAGAACTCAGACATAAGACCATACACCTGCAACCATCTGATCTTTGACAAACCTGACAAAAGCAAGCAATGGGGAAATGATTTCCTATTTAATAAATAGTGCTGGGAGAACTGACTAGCCATATGCAGAAAATTGAAACTAAACCCTTCACTTACAACTTATACAAAAATTAACTAAAGATGAATTAAAAACTTAAATGTAAAACCAAAAACTATAAAAATCCTAGAAGAAAATCTAGGCAATAACATTCAGAACATAGGCATGAGAAAAGATTTCATGATAAAAATACCAAAAGCAATTGCAACAAGAGCAAGAATTGACAAATGGGATCTAATTAAACTAAAGACCTTCTGCATGGCAAAGGAAACTGTCATCAGAGTGAACAACCACCAACAGAATGGAAGAAAGTTTTTACAAGTTATTATGTGACAGAGGTCTAACATCCAGAGTCTACAAGGAAGTTAAACAAATTTACAAGAAACAAACAACCCCATTAAAAAGTGGGCAAATGACATGAACAGACACTTCTCAAAAGAAGACATTCTTGTGGCCAACAAACATATGAAGAAAAGCTCAACATCACTGATTATTAGAGAAAATGCAACTCGAAACCACAATGAGATACCGTTTCACAGCACTCCGAATGGCAATTATTAAAAAGTCCAGAAACAATAGTTGCTGTTGAAGTTGCAGAGAAAAAGGAATACTTTAATACTGTTGGTGGGATTCTAAATTAGTTCAACCATTGTGGAAAACGGTGTGTAATTCCTCAAAGATCTAGAAGCAGAAATATTATTTGACCCAGCCATCCCATTGAGTACATACCCAAAGGAACATAAATCATTCTTTTATAAAGATACATACATGCATATGTCCATTGCAGCACTATTCACAATAGCCAAGACATGGAATCAACCCAAATGCCCATCAGTGATAGACTGGATAAAGGAAATGCGGTACATATACACCATGGAATACTATGCAGCTGTAAAAAGGAATGAGATCATGCCCTTTGCAGGGACATGGATGGAGCTGGAAGCATTTCGAGTTGCATTATCCTCAGCAAACACAGGAACAGAGAACCAAACACTGCATGTTCTCACTTATATGTGGCAGCTGAATGATGAGAACACATGGACACGGGGGTGTAACAATACACACTGAGGCCTGTTGGGTGTGGGGTAGCAGGAGGGAGAACATCAGAAACAATAGCTAATGGATGCTGGGCTTAATATCATGGTGATAGTTTGATCCATGCAGCAAACCACTGTGGCACAAATGTAGTATGTAACAAACCTACACATCCTGCACATGTACCCCAGAACTTACAATAAAAGTTGAAGGGAAAAAAAGGAAATAAAATTAATAAATTCACAACTATTAGAATGGCTAAATCCAAAACACTAGCATCAAATGCTGGTGAGGATGTGAAGCAACAGGAATGCTCATTCATTGCTGCTGGGAATGTAAACATGGCACTGCTACATTGTAAGACAGTTTGGTTGTTTCTTGCAAAGCTAAACATGGTCTTATTATACGATCCAGCAATCATGCTCCTAAGCATTTACCCAAATTTGTTAAAAATTTATGCTTACACAAAAACCTCTACACAGATATTTATAGCAATTTTACTCATAATTGCCAAAATTTGGAAGCAACTTCAAAAGTGAATGGATAAACCGTGGTCTATCCAGATAATGAAATATTATTTAGTTCTAAAAATAAATGAGCTAATAAGCTGAAAGGACATGGAGTAAACTTAAATGCATATAACTAAGTGAAAGAAGCCAATCTGAAAAGGCTACATATTGTGTAATTGCATCTATGACATTCTGGTAAAGGCAAACTATGAAGACAATAAAAAGATCAGTGGTTGCTGGGGGGCAGAGAGTAGGGGAGGATAAATAGCAGAACACAGAGGATTTTTAGGACAGTGAAATTATTCTTTATGATAATATAATCATAGGCACATTTGTCAAACCCATAGATTGTACAATACCAAGAGTGCAGCTTCAAGTAGATTATGAATTCTGGGTGATAACGATGTGTCAATGTAGGTTTATCAGTTGTAATAAATGTACCACTCTGGTGTGAAATATCAATAGTGGAGCAGGCTGTGAGTGTGTGGGAATAGGGGATATAAGAAATCTCTCTATATTTCCTATGTAATTTTGCTGTGATGCTAAAAACTGCTGTAAAATTTATTTATTAATTAAAAGATGATGATAGACATGACTCTTAAGTAACATCTATAAGTGTAAATAAATCGAACACAGTTGATAAAAATGACACACAAATTAGATAAATAACAAGATTTGGCAATTTGTGTCCCCCAAGAGGACTATTTAAAAGAAAATTTACAGAATTTAGAAAAGAAAGGCTGAAAATATAAATATGAACCAAATAAAACAACTAAGGTAGAAATTTCAGTACCAAGCAAAATAGAATTTAAAATGAAAGAATCACCATATAAGAGAGGACTAATGTATACTGAAAAAAAATTATTGAGAGGGTATGTTGCCCATGAAAATATATCATTTCATATAGCTTTATATGTTAAAACAATAACTTATAGGACAATGCAAAATAAATAAGAAAAATTATCAACAACTATAATTAGACATTTTAATATACTCCTACTAACAAGTGAATAGATCGAGCAATATAAACTAAGAAAAAATTATTGGAAAGGTAAAAAATCTAAATTGATAAGTTTGACTATCAACTTTTCACACAACAAACACAGAGTGCATATAAGCCTACAAAAAACATTCCCAAAATAGTCTATATACTAGGCCAAAAAAGAAGGGTTCAATAAGGCTACAATGTGCACAATATTTATGCCCTGCAGCAAAAGTTCAACAGGAAGTAAAAGTTAATTTAAAAATAATAAAATAAATAATTAAATGTGATGTCTGAAAATAAGAAATAACAGCCTTACATTTTTAACTAAAAAACATTTCCTAGTTACAAGAGATATTTAGCACTTAAGGACAATCAAAGCACTAACTGTTAAATTTGGGAGGATATATTTAAGTCATTAGTTACAGAGGATTTTGTAATTCTGTGTGTATTTATCTACAAGAATACAAAAAATACTGAAAATAAACGAGCAAGAATGGTGCAAATCAAAAAAGTAAATCTAAGAAAGGGAGAAGAAAGTAGTAAAAATAAGGGCAAGAATGTGCAGAGAATGGCAACAAATGTAGAGATGATCAAAAACAAAGCTGATTTATTGCAAAGATGCATGTATTAGTCCATTCTCATGCTGCTATGAAGAAATACCTGAGACTGCGTATCTTGAAGAAGCAAACATGTCCTTCTTCACATAAGAGCAGGAGAGAGAAGAATGAGAGTGAAGGTGGGGAAAGCCCCTTATAAAACCAGCAGATCTTGTGAAAGATCACTCACTATCATGACAACATCATGAGGGTAACCAGCCCAATGATTCAATTACCTCCCACCGGGTTCC
This sequence comes from Pongo abelii, assembly GCF_028885655.2. Classification (NCBI taxonomy): domain Eukaryota; kingdom Metazoa; phylum Chordata; class Mammalia; order Primates; family Hominidae; genus Pongo; species Pongo abelii. Next base: position 44,950,129 of record NC_072002.2, read on the forward strand.
TCCCACTACACATGGGATTATGGGAACTGTAATTCAAGATGAGATTTTGTTGGGGAAACAGCCAAACCATATCATTCCACACCTGGCTCCCCCCAAATCTCATATCTTCACATTTCAAAACACAATCATGCCTTTCCAACTGTCCCCCAAAGTCTTAGCTCATTCTAGCATTAACCCAAAAGTCCGAGTCCAAAGTCTCATTTGAGACAAGGCAATTTATTTCCACCTATGAGCCTGTAAAATCAATAGCAAGTTAGTTACTTCCTCCATACAATGAAGGTACAGACATTGGGTAAATACAGCCATTTTAAATGTGAGAAATTGACCAAAACAAAGGAGCTACAGGCCCCATGCAAGTTTGAAATCCAGCGGGGCAGTCAAATATTAAAGTTCTGAAATGATCTCCTTTGACTCCATGTCTCACATATCCAGGTCACACAGATGCAAGAGGTGGGCTCCCACAGCTTTGGGAAGTTCTGCCCCTGTGGCTTTGCAGGAGATAGCTCAGCTCCTGGCTGCTTTCATAGGCTGGTGTTATGTGCGGCTTTTCCAGGCACAAAGTGCAAGCTGTTGGTGGATCCACCATTCTGGAGTCTGGAGGCAGTGGCTCTCTTATCACAGCTCCACTAGGCAGTGCCCCAGTGTGGACTCTGTGTGGGGGCTCTGACCCCACATTTCTTTTTGGCACTGCCCTAGCAGAGGTTCTCCATGAGTGCTCTACCCCTGCAGCAAACTTCTGCCTGGACATCTGGGTGTTTCCATACATCCTCTGAAACCTAGATGAAGGTTCCCAAGCCTCAATTCTTGACTCCTGTTCACTTGCAGGCCCAACATCACATGTAAGATGCCAAGGCTTGGGGCTTGCACACTCTGAGGCAACTGACTGAGATGTATGTTGGCCCCTTTTAGCCAGCACTGGAGCCAAAGCAACTGGTGTGCAGGGCACCAAGTCCCTAGGCTGCATAGAGCAGTAGGGCTCTGGTCTCAGCCCATGAAACCATTTTTCCCTTCTAAGCCTCTGGCTGGTAATGAAAGAGGCTGCTGTGAAGGTCGCTGACATGCCCTGGAGACATTTCCCCCATTGTCTTGGTGACTAACATTCAGTTCCTCATTATTTATGCAAATTTCTGCAGCCACAGTGAATTTCTCCCCAGAAAATAGGATTTTCTTTTCTATTATATTGTCAGGCTGCAAATTTTCCAGATTGATGCTTTGCTTCCTCTTGAATGCTTTGCCACTTAGAAATTTCTTTTGCCAGATATTCTAAGTCATCTTCCTCACATTCAAAGTTCCACAAATCTCTAGTGCAGGGGAAAAATGCCACCAGTTTCTTTGCATAGCAAGAGTCACCTTTACTCCAGTTCCCAACAAGTTTCTCAACTCCATCTGAGACCACCTCAGCCTAGACTTCATTGTCCATATCACCACCAGCATTTTGGTCAAAGCCATTCAACAGGTGTCTAGAAAGTTCCAAACTTTCCCACATCTTCCTGTCTTCTGAGCCTTTTAAGTCTCTAGGAAGTTCCAAACTTTCCCATATTTTTTTGACTTCTTCTGAGCCTTCCAAACTGTTCCAACCGCCGCCTGTTAACCCAGTTCAAAAGTCACTTTTACATTTTGGGATATCTTTACAGCAGCACCACACTGTCTATGGTAGCAATTTACTGTATTAGTCCATTCTCATGCTGCTATGAAGAAATACCTGAGACTGGGTAATGTCTAAAGGAAAGACATTTAATTGACTCACAGTTCTGCATGTCTGGGGAGGCCTCAGGAAACTTACAATCATGGCAGAAGGGGAAGAAAACACATTCTTCTTCACCTGGCACAGGAGAGAGAACAATGAGAGTGAAGCAAGGGGAAAGCCCCTTATAAAACCGTCAAATCTCATGAGAACCCAATCACTATCACAAGAATAGCATGAGGGAAACTGCCCTCATGATTCAATTACCTCCCACTGGGTCCCTCCCATAACACATGGGGATTATGGAAACTATAATTGAACATGAGATTTTGGTGGGGACACAGCCAAACCTATCAATACACAATCTATATATATATAGAAAAATAGATAATAAAAATCAAACAGCAAATCAAATAGACAAAACAATTTATACTCATTAGGGGTAGAAACTAGAAACAAAGCAGACAAGAGCTGTAAGGTATTCTTATGAACATATCAATCTGGATGAATTCTAGAAAAAATAAACTTGTTTTTTATCAAGAGAAATAAGAAATCAAAATTTCCCTAATGTACAAATTTTATGCTCTGACTCAACAAAAATTATTCTTGGACACATCAATTCCAAGATGAGACTTCAGAAGTTACTTGTGTACTTTTATAAGCAAAATATGTTTTGATTTTCATAAGAGAAACAGGGAAAATTAAAATGTGTTATTTAAAATGAGGGTTGAGCCACTTGGACTCATTTTACCATGTGCATGTGTTTCCTGAAGGTTGGGACCACAATTTGTACATCTTTGTGGCCCTAGTGTCTAGCTTAGTAAAATCTGGCACACAGGGATGCTAAAGAGATAGTTATTAAATGAATACATGAATGCAGTAAAGTCACATGGATGGATGGATGGATACCATTTATAAATATGATTAGGAAAAATATCTGCTTTTTACTTAAATATATCTATTCAAATAAGATGTTAATATTCCTATGAGATTAAGTTTTCTACATTTAAGTAAATGAATAGATTATAATCTGTTACGTGTGTGTGCCATCAATTTAGGGAATCAGATAGCCTGATGTTTAGGCATATCCTCCCTCTCCCCCTAGCTGGGCTCTTATTTTATTATTTTCTTCTTCCTTTCTTAGATTTGCTATTTTTGGTTTTCACCATTCTTGCTTATTTGTTTTCAGTATTTCTTTGGTTTTTTATAGATAAGTACACAGAAAATTTAAAAAATCCCCTCAGTATTTCCTTAACCATATCCGCAAACTTTAACATTTAGTACTTTCATTGTCCTTAAGTGCCGAGGACTATGTGTGGATAAGTACTAGCTCTTATCCAACTTATAGGTACTGGACTGGCTGTTAGTGATTTTGGGTAGGACCTTTGTAGGAAGTTAATATTTGCCGTTCCAGGTTCATAATTGTGAGAGAGATAGAGACAGAAATCAAGAGAAGATGCATTATCAACAGGGAAACATTGGAGATCCTAATGCCATCATTATTACAATTAACTCTCATTGGAGACACAGCTTTGACTATTTGGTCAGATGGCTTGCTAATGTAGTTCCTCAAATTACACAGATTTACTCAATGGAACTTGGTATATTTGGGGATCTCTGGGTCTCCCCACAGAAACAGGACTTGCTCCACTGAGCCTCCCACACAGTGAGTAGCAGCACAGGGTACACCTTTTCTGCAGGTAATTATTCCCAGAAATAATTAGGAGGAAAGAGCTAAGTTAAATGTATACAGACATTTTTTCAGACTTACCACAGAAAGTTATGAAATGCAGATAGAGTCAGAGGTAGTACCCAATGCCTGATAAAAGTCACTTCAGAGAGAAATAAAGTCTAGGGGGAAGGAGGTTCACAATTACTAGTGAAATAATATTCAAGGCATTTTGATTTCCTATCATAAATATTAAATTTAAGATTATTATATCTTCTACAATGAGGCATTAATCCATATTTCCAGATAAACAACAACTAAAAAACAGAAATAAAGGTCAGATTAAATGGTATTCTTAGCTATCCAGTTCCTTTAGCTTCCAAAAACCAGTCATCTGAAACAGAAACTATCTATATATGACAGAAAAACTAATCAGAAAAGTTGTGGATGGCTAGAGAGCAAAAGTATAATGCATTAATCCAGCAATTAAATTAATTGAGTTCTGAATATGTCAGATTGCTTGCTTTGCCAAAAGCAAGTCTCTTTCTTAATCAGGAACATAATTTGGTCAGGTGTCTGGGTGAGAATGGGTAATGATTTTATGCAAAGTAAAAGAAATTTAGCAGGATTGATTCAGGCTCAGATAAAATATGTTTTTTTCCTGTCTATTGTTAGGTCTTTTTCTTGAAAGAGGTAAAATAATAAAATATAACAATGGAATGTGCATCTTTCAAAGTACTTTTTTTTACATATTCTATTCTCAGCTACTTACATAACATAAATAGAGTGGTTTTTATTTTCAGCATTGTATAAAGATTTTGAAATAATAAAAACCTGGCTGAGATGTGGCCTTTGGTGAAATTCACTTCACTTTAGCTTCCCGAACTCTTAAATTAAATTAAACATAGCTACCATTATGTAACTGACATGAGAATTCAAGCAGATTTAAAAACATTGCAGCTATTCTTAGTATGAAAATTGCTCTGCAATGGAGCAAGATACTGTGGTATGGTATAAACAAAGTCTGGACTAGGAGCCAAAGTCCCAAGTTTACACCCTAGTTCTTTTCCTTTCTGAAGATATCTCTTTAGGAAATTCATTTAATTTGCCTGTCCACATGCATAATCATAAAATGCATTTGATTACTTGGATAACAGTGGCAGAAAAAAATGTCTTTCGTTATGGTATTCTACGGTTATAAGCTAAAACAATATTCACTACAATCTAAAACATCTTATTTTCATTTTTTTGTCATTTTCTTAAAATCATGGTGCTTCCTTCATGATTATTTGTTGTTCTTAATCTATTTTTTCATTGTATGTCATATTTGTCCAGAGTAGAATTCTAGAATTTTGTAAAGGAAGATCTCACCTTCCAAGGAGTGAAAATTATGGTGGGCACTTGAAGACTTCACAAAGAGCAAAAGTAAGGATTAGTTAAAACTGGCCCCTTGGAAGTTCCCAACAGGATGTATTTGGATAAAATAAAATTTATTCATTCATCAGATGTAGAATGGATCCTAACTTGAAAACCCTTCAGCCATGCAAATTGAGGAAAAAGAGTTTGGTGGTTCAGGAAACAGGGTTAAGAAATTTGTTTAACAAGACTGCATTTCAAATTCTGGATCTAGAGGTACAGAATTCACCATTTGCACAATACCTAACTAAAATGAACAAAACTTGTGCAAGTATTCTGACTGCAAATGATGTTTACTTGTTGTGTCTGAGGAGTTGTGTTAGTCTGTTTTCATGCTGCTAATAAAGACATATCCAAGACTGGGAAGAAAAGGATGTTTAAGGGACTTACAGTTCTACATGGCCGGGGAGGCCTCACAATCATGGTGGAAGGCAAGGAGGAGCAAGTCACATTTTACATGGATGGTGACAGTCAAGAGAGAGAGCTTGTACAGTGAAACTCACGTTTTTAAAATCATCAGATTTCCTGAGATGTATTCACTATTATGAGAACAGCAGGGGAAAGATGTGGCCCCTTGATTCAATTATCTCCCACTTGGTCCCTCTCACAATATGTGGGAATCATGGGAGCTACAAGATGAGATTTGGGTGGGGACACAGAGCCAAACCACATCATGAGTCAACCAGAATTTATCCATGCATACCTACCTCACTTGTAGGCAACCTCAGCAATAAAAATATAAACCAGGATCATAGAAGTATAACACAAAATTCTCTGATAATGCAAATATCTATGACCTAAAATGCATGGACTAATGCCTTTACATCTGGAGAGCACTTTTTGGAAAGCTTTTACTTAAGGCCTACACTGTATTTTAAACCCAAGATTACCAAATGTGGTTATCTCAAATTCAAGATTAGAAATGGAGTCACTAAATGATAGCAGTCCAAAGAAACTGCGAAAACCAGGTATACCGATTAGTTGCCATAAAATAACCAAGAAAGAGAGAGAAGAGCTTGATGAAGTATATGAGTTATAAAAGCATAACAGTCTGTGGCCATTTGTGTAAAGCTAATCAGCCTCTGTCTCAGTGTTAAATAGTCTCAGAGATAATCTTTGTAATAAATATGGACCTGAATAATCATCAAATTTTAAATTATGATTATTATACTCTGTCCCAAAGTCCCTTAAAGAATCTATATGAAATTTCAAACTCTACTTAAATTTTTGTAATGTAGAACATAAAAACAAATAATACCTTTTACAGGAAGAGATTTCCCTTAAGTGAGATGCTTCATTTCAATGTAAGTTCAGAGAAGTAAGCCATTATTTCACTCTAGACTTGACTAAACATCAAGCTTTTCAATTCTACAAAATTAACCATCAGAATTTTAAATGCATTGAATTCCATGTTGCCTTAAGACAAATAAACATTTGCTTTACTTGTCTGATTAATTGTCTGTCTTCACCACAAGCAGGATGGCAATTTTTGTCTCCTTTGTTTGCTATTATATCCACAAGACCTAGATTCATAAATTCATGCTGGCACATAGTAAGTGTATAATAATTTTTTCTTTTGGTTTCTCATTCCTGAACAATAAAAGAGCATAAAAGACAGCTCTTGTGATATCTATCTGCTAACATTTTATTAACCCCACAACATCTCTATTTAAGCCTCTGTTTTTAACTCACTCATAGCAAACTTCTTCAATTAGCAATTCATTTCATTAAAAAATTAACAAAATATTAAATGACTAAAGACTAATGATATAAACAGAACAAATAGTAATACAACTAATTCTGATGGGTTTTCTAAAATGTTAAATAAAATCAAATATTTCTCTGTGTATATATATATATATATGGTAACTTTGTTTAAATTTAAATAGAACAAGTAGTAATACAACTAATTCTGATGGGTTTTCTAAAATGTTAAATAAAATCAATTATTTCTCTGTATATATATATATGGTAACTTTGTTTAAATTTGTTTTTTTCTTTGTCTTGTTTTGTCTTCCTTCCCTCTTAACATTTAAAAAAATTAACTAGCTTTTCTCACTCTATAGCTAAATAAAAGTAAAGTAATAGATTGATAGATATGATTTTAAACCTACTGACTATACATGAGTTTCTTTATACAAAACACATGTGCATACAAACACTCTACATGAGTTATATATAATAATTTTGTGCTACTTTATAAGAAACAAAAAAGGTGCAGTAGTCAATGAATTTGTGTTGTTTGTCACAAAGTTTAAGGTAATTTGTATTAGAAACAATAGGAAACTAATACAGAAATGTTGTGGAAATTAAATAAGTGATAGATAACTTGGCATATAATAGAGAATTAATAAGTAACAATTAGTATTTTAACTATGCTTTATTTTCTTTGGCTACTAGAACATTTTTAAATCATCTGCATTTTTTTTTTTTTTTGACTACAGTTCTGTAGGATAGAAGTCTGATGTGGATATCACTAAAGTAAAATCAAGATGTTGTCAGAGCTACATTCCTTCTGGAAGCTCTAAGGGCAACTCTTGTTTTCCTGTGCTTGCCAGTTTCTACAAGTTACCCACAATTCTTGGCTTGTGCTCCCCTTCCTCCATCTTCAAAATTTGCAACTTTGCATTTCTTGGACCATTTTTCTGCAGTTCATTTCTTTCTGACTCTCTCATGCTGCCTTCTTTCTCGTGAATCATTATGAAAACAAATATTTCTTTGCAAGTTCATTTTGCTCTAGGACGCTTGTGACTACATTGGGCCCAACTGTAAAATTGAGGCTACTTCCCTCATTTTAAGGTCAGGTGATTAGCAAACTTAATTCAATTTGCCACCTTATAATTCATCTTTGCCATGTAACCTAACATACAGGTTCCGGGAGAATAGGACATGGATATCTTTGAGGGTCATTATTTCACCTACCACAACCCCTCTGAGGTGTGTACAATTATCCCAATTTGCAGTGAGACTATATTTTAGCATATTGCTTCAGGATAAGGCACTAGGTATTTAGTTTCTTGGTGTGCTTATGATTCAGCGTTGTGCACATTGAAAGTATACCATAAATATTAATTCACAAAAGGTAGTTGCACAACAGTTGTTTAAAATATCAAAAACAAAAGTACCCGTCAGTTCACATTTTGGCTGCAACAAAAGCCTATTTTACTGTCAGATACTAACACTATTCATTATAATTAAACTACTACTCTTTGAAAAGAGCTACAAGACCAAACCATTAGTCCCATCAGTCTTGGCAGGTATCACGTTCTTACTCGGGAAGTCTGAAGTCCACTCTCACTTATCATCTTAATATTTATCACGGAAAGAATATGAAAGTTAGAAGTGAATGGATCTAGGCTTAAAACACCTACCCCTTGCTAGAAAGGCAGCTTTGGACAAGTGATGTATGGTAACCTCATTAATGCAGTGGAGGTAACAATTCCTTCCTTGTAGCAATTTTGTGCTTAATAAGATATTATGGATATAAAGCACCCACCACAAAGATTGACAGGTGGTAATTACCTACCTACAGTTTAACTTCATTTATTAGATGCATCTTGACCAGTATCTTTAATTTGTGGTTTTTCTGTTTATTACCCATGTGTCCTAGAAGAAGCCACATTACCACTTCAATTTTCAGTTGCTTTATCTGTAAAAAGGACCTTAAAAAAATTGATCTGTCTTGAGAATTAAATAAAATCCTGAGTGTGAAAGAACTTGTAAACTGTTAAAAGCCAGAATTAATGTTATTTTGGCACAATTTACTGGTTTAAAGTTCAGGAATTCTTAAATTTTAAATGGTTATCAGTGTTCCATATATCAGAATACCAAGGGTAAATGAGCTGTCTCATTTTCAATTTTGACATTGCAGAACTATTAAAGCAAAACCCAAGAAACGTTTCTGAGCCAAAATTCAGAAGTTTTTCCCCAGGCTTCTAACACCAATTGTCCTCCTATGTAATACACTCTAACAAAAAAAATTCTAGGAACTGTTCTGCAAGCACGTCTGCAATTTTAAACAGACTCACGCTGCCATCTGCTCCTTCTGATAAGAGACTCGTCTGTCTGCTAAGAAGGTAGGGAAAAGGCTCACTAAGAAAGAATAATGCAACTCTGCAACCTCTACAGCCTCGCTGGGTGGCTCATGGACATGCACCAACAAATTAGGGGTCAAACCAACATTTTTAGGATGTATTTGGATGGGATTTGAATTCAGTGTGACTGCACTCTAAACAGCACTACATTCAGCTACTGGTGTAATTTGGACAATGAGCCCAGCATCTGCTACCTTTCAGCAGCAAGGCATAATGAGAGAAGTGTGATTAAGGGAATTCACCTATCTCAATGGTTTTTATGATTTTAGAAAGCTGAAATGAGAGTTGTTCTCACATAGACAAGGGAATATGTGTATGTATGTTTGTGTGTATGATGAAAGAATAATTATAACTGTGTAGCTTTCTCATATTAAGAAATATGCTAAAATTAAATGTATTTGAAAAAATCCAAATATAAAGTCTTATTCAACTTAAAAAATCTAGCAGGACTTTAATTATTAACAAGGCTATTAAACTATGTAACCTATACAATTTATATTACGTCAGCAGTGGTTTCATTGTTGGAAAGCGAATTGAAGATATTTACCCACATATATATGCCTATATATGCACAGAAAATTCCTGGGGGTATATACATAAAAATGTTATCAACACATACCTCTGGAAATTGGAATTAAAATTTTGGTTGTTCAGAAAGACTGGATAGGAGAAATGTTAACTTTCACTTTTTACAAATTACCTTCCTGTACACTGATTATTTTAAAATCCTGAAACTATATTACTTTATACAATTAAAGAACACTCACCTAATCAACAAAAGAGAATTGGAGATTAAATTCTAATTTGATTTAATCAATCTAATTTTAAAGTAATTTTGAAGTTGGAATCAGGAAACCAAACTACTTCTCTGTCTTCTATTGACAGTACTACAATTGATATTGAGTTAGTTCAACTAAATAATCTTCCTTTCTCATCAATGAAATTGGAACAATATAATCAGATCTAGTCCACTTTTCAGAAATATGTTATAGCTCAAATTAAATTAACTATGGTATACTGTATTATGAGTGTTATTAAATCAATAAACTGTGGTCATAAATCTAGCTCCCAAGTGACTGAGGCAATTTTGTATATACTCAGATGAAATTTTCTACTTGCCTGCATAATTCAAATAGTGCTAGCATCTAAACCAGCCATTAAAAATAATCATTTTAAATGAATGAGATATGCTGACAATATTTATACTTTATAATAGTTATTTCATAAGATTTTAGGACAAAACATACCTGATGCTTGATATTATTATTATTCAAAATTTCACATTTGACATTTATTCTACTTGGCACTCTTTTTTAACTCATTGGAAAAGACTAACAAAGAGAAAGGATAAGAATACACACTAGGCCCTTGACTTTTATCCATATTTTACTCTGTTTTTTTCCCCTAGGAGAAAAAAATCCTAATTCTTAATTTATCTTTGTGAAAGTGTTCCAACATGGCCTTCCAGATTAATGGGAAAGTGGTCTAGAAACTTCAGAGTTTCAGAGAAGGATACAGTTTCCCATTGATATGGTTTGGCTCTGTGTCCCCACCCAAATCTCATCTTGAATTGTAATCACCACTTGTCAAAGAGGGACTTGGTGGGAAGTGATTGGATTATGGGGGTGGTTTCCCCTGTGCTGTTCTTGCGGCAGTGAGTTCTCACAAGATCTGATGGGTTGTTTGTTTGTTTGTTTGTTTGTTTTGAGATGGGGTTTCACTCTTGTTGCCCAGGCTGGAGTGCAATGACGTGATCTCAGCTCACTGCAACCTCTGCCTCTCAGGTTCAAGCAATTCTCCTGCCTCAGCCTCCTAAGTAGCTGGGATTACAGGCACTCGCCACCACGCCCAGTTAATTTTTTGTATTTTTAGTAGAGACGGGTTTTCACCATGTTGGCCAGGCTAGTCTTGAACTCCTGACCTCAAGTGATCCACACACCTCGGCCTCCCAAAGTGCTGGGATTAGAGGTGTTAACCTGCTGAGATCTGATGGTTTGAAAGTGTGTGGCTTCCTTCCTGCTCTCTTTCTCCTGCCACCTTGTGAAAAAGGTGCTTGCTTCTCCTTCACCTTCTGCTATGATAGTAAGTTTCCTGAGGTCTCCCCAGCCATGCAGAACTGTGAGTCAGTTAAACCTCTTTTCTTTAAATATTACCCAGTCTCAGGGAGTATCTTTATAGCAGTGTGAGAATGAACTAATACATCCATTTTGTCCTTTTCTTCCTGTTTAGTTTTATTCTCCCGCTAATTTTCAGGTTATCATGGGAATAAAAAAGAGCACAAATGAATGAATGAATAAATCAAAGAATCCACCAATCCTGATGGCTTTGGCTTCATGGCTTCAGCTACAGAGAAAAAAAGAAAAGAGGTATTTATTTGTTTCAAGGTAGAGAAAGATACGGAGTAAATGTGGCTAACAGAGACAATTCTTATGAATTTTGTAGGGTCTATGATCACCTGAGGTTTTGTGAAAGCTTAAATCCTATTCATCATATAATAAGTATGCTTCTGCTGAAGCAAGTGGTAGATGTACATACACCCCCCCCCACACACACACACCCCACACACATGCATACACATATTTTAAACTCTTAAATTTCTATATTATAGTAGATGTGTTATAAAGATAAAAGAGAGTCATAATGTCGCTAGCTGATTGTATGTATAGTATAGCTAGATTGTTGTATGCATTGGTGAAAATGTCAAAATGGAATAATGGAAACAATAATAGCAAAAATGTCCCATGCAGGGGAAAGGTTTCCTCTTCTTTGCACGGGCTTTTATTTTTTTCCAGCCAATGACAATCTAATAACAAGCTACTAGCTAACATATTTCTAATACCTCTCCCCAAACAAGGCCACAGAATTTTGTACCTATTATTTCATAAATCTCCAGATTTCTCTGAGCTTTGAAGAAACTATGTATTATTATATTCACTTTGCTTTCCAGAATCAAGACACAAAGAAGGAAAATATATATTCTAAGAAAAACAGCAAGATGACTAGAGGGCTTAAACTTCATCTCACAGAGTCTGTGATTTTTGTTTGTTAGTTTAGGATTTGTTTTCACATGATGTCCAGATAGTTCCTGAAATTTGTAGAACGATAGCATCGGTATTACCTGGGAATCTACTAAAAATTAGAGTCTGAACCAGACCTGCTGAATCATCACCTGCATTTTACCAAAATATCCAAATGACTTGTATGCTCACTGAAGTTTGGGAAGTAAGGAACCATTATATATAAAAGGCCTAACAATGTTTTAAAAAAACTCTGTGGCAGACACAGAGTTGTTATTTACCAAATTAAATTCTCTTTTTTCTAAACACTCGGAGAGATTACCTTCTCTCTTGTAGTTAGACGTGACCATGTGATAGAGTTTTGGCTGTTTATAATGGGCGCCAGTGATAAAGGCTCCCTTTAGTCTTAGCTCACATGACCCTGTGCTCTTTATCTCTCTCATTCTTATCTCAATGTACAGAGTGACTGGGGAAGTAAGGCACTAAAGTTAGCAGAGCCTCCATCAGCTTGGATCCCTAAAAAACCATCTAGAGTAGAGGCCCTTTCCATACCTACCTCCAGAAGCCTTGGACTATGTGTGAGTGAGAAAAAAAATTACCTTGTATTAATTAAGCCATAAAATTTCAGAACTGATCTGTTATAGAAGCCAGTGTTGCACATTTTAGAGGCAATCCTTACATTTTAAAAATAGCGGCTGGAACTGTGACACTGTTAAAAGAACGCTAGATAAATAATATTAAGCTAGCTTTGGCCTTTTCTTCTGAATGAGTGCAGGGCTCGTAATTCCTTTGGACTCTTTTCCCGTCATGTTTCTCTTTCTTCATGACGTCCTCACTCATCTGTCCTTAAAATATATTATTTATGGCCTCTTAAATTCTAGAATTCTTTATTCGCTCATTATTTTCATTTTGAAAGTCAGAGAAAGTTTAGAGACAAATCATTTGTTATGGTACCAGTTTTGCAGATGTACAATGAATGACCCCTGCCCTATGTTATTACTTATGAATAGCACTGGAGAAACTATGGCGATTTGTAAGCGTATTAGCATGTCTTACTCATTATTCTTTTACAGAATGAGTTTAATAATTCATGTATCTTCTCAGAATGTTTGTTTAAACATTCTTACTTATAACAGTCCTTGTTATAAGTAAGACTTTCCACTTGTGGAAAAATTAGAAATCCCCTCTGGTAGAAAAATTATCTTTTATGATTGACAGAGTTTTAATAAATGATTTATAATTAGCTCTCTGATTTCCTGTTACTACTGGTTTTCTTAAACACATCACACTTACAGACACAGATACAAATGCAGTTCCTATATCTGAAAGAACTCTGCATTCACATGGAGAAAATGATCTGAAATGGTGGATCATTACAAACCTTTTACAAATATTTTTCTGTAGAATAAAACCATCAAGCCAGCAGTGGCTGATTATGTACTAGACAGCTCAAGCCATTTGCCAGCCATTCACTAATAATGACATTTTATTTGCAGATGTGAAGACTTTAGTGCAAAGAAGAGAAATGAGGTACTAATAGAAAAACATTTCAGAGTTTTCCCAAAAAATTAGAGATTTTTGAGGAAAAGAGTAAAATTGAGTGTTAGATTATTTCTTTTATCATTTTTACTTACAAAATATACACAAAATAAAACATAAAGCAACCAGTATATTAACAGCCATAATTAGTATAAAGAGATTTATTCATGCTATTTAAGCTAAATTAATATAAAAATAAGAGTATTTTGAAGATTTTGAGGTTTTTTTTAATACTACGGGAGTTGCCCCATGTTTTCTGTATATAAATTTTTAATGTAAACTTAATCCCTGTTCCAAGATTCTAAGCCCCTGCTTACTTTGAGTTTCCTCATTCCATAGTCATAAAAAAACTTATAAAAATAAATAAAAATAATAGAAACATAAAACAATAAATACATTTTACATTGGATGTTACTTGGAAATACTAGAAATATTGTTGGTCAGTTATTAAGGACTATTTCTCAAAAAGCTTCATCTTTGTTCATTTATTGGTCTACAAGGACTAGGAACTCCAAGGATCAGGTCATACTATAAAAAAATATATTCTTAATCGTGATCATCCATTTTAGATATTTGTTATAAAAGTAAATTTACTGAATATATTGTGCTTGGGGTTCCACAGTATGAGTTATTTTGGGTTAAGTTTGAAACTGTGGGGGCTTTTTGTGTTTTTCTATTACTTAGATGTTTATTTCTATATGAAGATGTGGCAGAAAATGTATTGGGATTTATTTTTTAAATAATCTTCAAAAAATTTTCGAAGGACTATTATTTTCATAATATTTAAGTGCTCCATTTGTGTCTTTTTATTTATCCTGCTTCGTCTTATACCTTAGGATACTTAAACACATTATGTAACCATCCAGCTTCTTTCTCTTCTTCCTTTCAGTACACCTTTCAAAGTTTTTAAAAAACTCAGACACAAGTCAAGCTATCCCTGTCAGATACCAAACCCAGAATCTGCTGCTTCTTCAGAGCCTTTGCCAGTTCTCCCTGGCAATCCACTGCTTTTGCTTGGCTTTGCATGCCAGAATCCCATGATTCTGGGTACCTCCTGCTCAGTGTCACTCTGGATAATCTGGCCTGTGCAGACTTTTTTCTAACATCTCACATCCACCCTCACCCTACACTGCTGCCTCCTGCCCTACCAAAATATATTAAATGTACCTCCTTCAGCCGTCATTCTTAAAGTTTTGATTCATGAGAACTTTGTGACCCTTCCACTAGAAAACTGAAAATTTTGTACATACAATTCTACTTATAATATTATTAATAAAGAGTCCACAGACTGCTTAAGGTATTTACATTGACTTCTGGTTAAAAACCTCCATTTTAAATGGTTTGACATGATTGCTTAATTAATTCTTGCTTTTTAGCTTTCTCCCTTAATTGGAATAAACACTTGCTGCTCTGCTTGCCCTTCTGCCACTCATCTGCTCAAATAATTGGGTGGGACTTGGAGCATGGCACCCAAAGATGAAACAGTTTTGAGAATCATTTCCACCTCCAAACTCCATAAAAAATAGCCACACTGTCTACTCAAAGCCCACTAATCAAAGCCCACCACTCAAAGCTCACTCTCTACAAAGCTAAACAGACTTACTTTCTCTTCCGTTGGAACCTTTTGCTTTTCCTCACTCGGCTTATCAAAACTATGGCAGCTTTTCCAAAGTGCTCTCCCTCTTCCTATATCTTTTTGTTCTCTGGTAAATTTTAAGATAGAAGCAGGGAGAAATAAATAAACATCTTTACAAGAGCAATGTAATCTGTCTGTGCTGTATTTATCCTTCAATAATCTTGGAACAAAATGGTCTGCTTGAGAGGAGATGTAAGAAACCTTAATCGGGGTGTTGGAACTTTTAAACCAAACAGTGCTGTCACAGCTATTGATGGTCTCTCATTGAAGACTTAACTCTGTGGTTGTTTTTCTTCTTCAGCAAGAAATTATAAGTAAATCCCTTTGTTCATTCTTAAAGTGTGAAGACACATCAGAAAAAAAAAATAAAGAGGTAAATACCATTCCTCTCTTTTCTAGGAAACTAAATAGGGATTTGTGTTTGTAACGTTTGTGGTTTGGCAGACTCATATCCAAAGAAGAAAAATAAGTATTTGTTAGTTTCCAAGGGAGAACCATTTGTATTAGGCAATCCAACTTGTTTGTCTGAGAGAAAAGCCTTAAAGAATGTAACACAATCTTTTATGATTGAGATCCAAAAAAGAATGGGACTGAGGTCCTGGAAAGAGAATCTTGAAAGAAAAATGGAACAGATCTGAATCCAGATACAGCCAGACTTCTCAGCCCTATTCCAATATAGGTAACAGGCTTAGTTTGTGACCCAGAAGGGCCCAGAGGCAGTAAACTGGGGAAAAAATATTTTGAGGTACACCACTTGTTTACACTAGAGAACCCATTCCAAATTGCCCCACCATGTAAGGAGGTTTATCAATGTTTCCTCATTTTGTTGTCACCACTCAGTCGTCTTATTACCATGTTAGGATAATTTCAGAAAAGTATTCCATTATGTTTGAAGACATAGAGAAATAGTCACTACTTAGTTATTTTATTACCATGTTAGTATAATTTCAGAAAACTATTTCATTAAGTTTGAAGACTGGACACATAATGGTTTGGGGGGGATGCCTAAGTATCCAAAATGTGTGGACATAATTTGATAAATTGATAAGTCTTATTCTAGCAATCAAAATAATGAATACGTATTTTATATGTACTATATTTTAAGAAATGTACTAATGTAATTTCTACTATTATTTCCAATTCAAACAAATATTTTGAATTAGTAATATGTGTTAGGCATGGTGTATGCTATGAGCATGTACTACTTCTAATTCTGACAATAACTCTGAGAGTTTCCAAGGGAGAAACTTGAGATAGGTATTATTATTTTCATTCGAACTGACGAACTTATGATTCCTAGGGTTAATTAATTTGCCAAGGGTCAAACAGCTATTAAGCTGAAGAGCTGTGGTTTAAATCAATGTACATGTGAGATGCTTATTTCTACAGATAGTTAGATGCTTGTATGTCGTATTGATTTTTCAGCTCCAAATGAAGCATCTACTCAAGTTGTTAAGATGGGATTATCATTGTTGATAGCTCACACACTTTAAACCTCATCATATTTTATTCTTAGAACTGACCAACTTAAGTAACTGGCTATTTATGTGGTTGTACTTCTCTTGCTTATCCCCGTGGACTGGGTACATGAATATAAGCCAGTTTTATCTCACGTTTAAGAATCAGAATCTTTGTCTTCCCTATTCCTTATAAGGATTTTTTAAAAAGAGACCATATTATTCTTAGAAAGGTACCATCATATGACTGGAGTTGGGCAATCTCATTGAGCAGAATTATAGTAGGTGACTTATGGCCAACTCTTTTAAATGGCACCTTCCAAACAGAATCATAAGCCTAAATTCCAAATCCTAAGTCTTCTTAATTGTAAACTAAAAGTAAAATTCTAAACTCCCTGCAGCCGACTGAATGGACCCCCGCTTGGCCAAGTGAACCCCAGAGAAACTTTAAAAACTGAATTTCTGGTGATGATGGGACAGAAGAAAAGACACTCCTAGTTACAACTCCCTCCCTTTTGTGGTTTAGACACAACTGACTGTTATTAATGTTAAAATACAGAAAAGGCTGACAGACTGGACCAAGCCTATATCAGGCAAGGGATAAGTCATACCCTTTGCACTTAAAGAATGAATTATGTTCTAATTGACACAAGATATTTTCCCCCTTTTTCTGTGCTAAACAAGCACTGGACTTGAGATAATCAATCTTGAAACAGCTGCACTTGCCAACCAGCAGTTACTGACAAACTGAGGCCTCTGTTCCAAAAGCCATAACTATAGCTTCAATTGGACAAGAGACAAATCAGTTTATTGAAATCACAGTAACTTCCTCCTGAGAAGACCACCAGACACGGACTGGTTATGGCCAGTTTATAGAGGCTGTACACTTGAGTGCCTTTTTGCCCTGAAAATATCTTTTGACACATAGGGTCTAACTGTAATACATTTGAATGTTAATTCTCCACCTGAAGTTGAACACAGAATGCATGTAACATGTAGTTTGCTTAACATTCAGGCACATTACCCCCTTTTCATGAATATTCACAGCTCTTCCTATATCCTGTTGAATATGTATACTAGGCCAAACCATTCAGCTTAAATTCCTATTACCCCTCCCTTCCTTGAAGTGCTTGCTTTCTATATTTAGCCAGAGGCTGTGCTTCCTGCCTAAAGGTTGTAATCCTTCTTAAGAAATAAAGGCCTCCTTTTAAAATTTTTGAGTTGATACATTTCCAGATTTTTAAATTTTGTTTTGTTTTGTGTGACAGGGTCTCACTCTGTCACCCAGGCTGGAGTGCAAAGGCTGCATCATAGCTCACCACAGCCTTGAGCTCCTGGGCTCAAGCAATCCTCCTCCTCCCTCAGCGAGTAGCTGTGACTACAGGCACGCCCTACCATGCCAGCCTAGGTTTTTTTTGTTTTGTTTTGTTTTGTTTTGTTTTTTTCATGACAGGGTCTTGCTATGTTGGCCCTGGCCTCAGCTTTCCAAAGCACTGAGATTTGCCCAGCCTAAATTTCCAGTCTTTAGCCACCCACCCCTTCCCTCATTACTCGTAACTGTGCCTTTTATCTTGTTAACATCCATAACCAATGCATTGCAGAAATCTTAAACTCTAATACCAGCTGCACAACTATGTCATTCTCAATACACTTGTCCATCAAACTCAGAAACTTCCAATCTCCAGATTGCCAGGTTTTTATCCAAGTATAATACCCACTTGGCTCTTCGTTCTTTTTTTGTTTGTTTTTTAATATTGGAATCTGTAACTGAGCATTTGAACTAATCTGTCAACAATATACTGCATTTTCTTGAAGCTTTACTATTTATTTGAAACTCTTCTGCAAAACTCTACCCATGGGTCATTTGGATCAACAATAGAACCCCTTTTGTTTTTGGGTTTTTTTTTTAATTATTATTCCCAAGTTACTGAATGCTTTTATATAGATTATAATTAAACTGACATTTATATAGTACCAATAAAATTGCAATATGTTTCAATTACAATCTTAGATGGGCCTATCAGTCATTTTACTTATTCTTATTTATCTCATTCTGTCATTCCTTTCAACTATTCCAAAAATTCACCTCTCCTCTCAAGCCATTTCAACCTCTACCAACTTCGCTTTCAGCAGACAACCTCAAATCATAATCTTTAAGTTTCTTTTCATTTTAACTTCAAATAAATCTACAACTGTTTTGAGTCCCCCAAAACTTAACTACTGTCAATCAGAATACTTACTGATAACACATTCAATTCATACTCATTTTACATTTTATATTATATACTGTATTCTTATGTAGAGAAAGGAAAATGTTATTAAGAAAATCACAAGGAAGAGAAAACACATTTACTATTTATTAAGTGGAAATGGATTATCACAAAGGTCTTCATCCTCAATATCTTCATATTCTGTAGGCTGAGGAAGAGAAGAAAGAGGAGGGGTTGGCTTTGCTGTCTCAGAGGTGGCAGAAGTGGAGGAGGTGGAAGGGGAAGTAGCAGAGACGGGAACATTCAGTGCATCTTTTGTTGAAAAAACTTCACATGTAAGTGGACGTGTGCAGTTCAAACCCATGTTTTCAAGGATCAACTGTATATTGTTGCCATCCTTACCCCTGCTCCTCAGTTGGAAATATAAGCTAGTAATGCAATCTGCCTCATACTCCTATGGTTCATTTACCAGTGCCTTTGATATCAAGACCTCCTATCCTTTTAATTTTTTTACAGCTTTGTTCCATCAGCCCAGTTCCCTCCTCAGTTGTTCCTTTTACAACCTATAAACACATCCAAATCTCTACTTCATCTTCAAAAATAACTCTTTTAATCGTGTACCCATTTTACGCTCCTGAACAATCTTTTTGCTTTCTCATACAAATGTCTAAAAGATGTGAGCACATTATTTATTCTCACCTCACTTTCACTCAACTAACTCCAATAGTTCAGCTTCTATCACTAACATACTCCCAAAGTATCACTTTTTTAAGGTCACTAAAGATGTCCTGATTCCTACATCCCAGGAACATATTCATCCTAATTCTACTGGATCTTCCGCATTTGCTACTTGTTCATTTCCTTCTAAGCATTTCTTACATCCTTGGCTTCTGTGATTCTCTACTTCTGATTTTCCTTGTACTCCTCCAATAATTTCTATTCTGTCCCTTAAAAAAATGTATACTCTGCCATCTCTATAAATGCTTTTTTCTCCTGGGGTTCTATGATCACCTGCTCTTGTATTCTGTTTGCTCTTCCTCATCTGCTATCATGATTTTAACACTAATCTATATTGGCTACTATTCAATTTCTATATCCACATCCTATCTCTACCCTATCTTTAGACTTATATAATAAAATAAGTCTTAAATAGTGGTTAAGAGAGAATGTTCTTCAGCCAGATTGCATAGGTTTAAATTCTGACTTCACTCCTTAGCTATGTGATTCTGAGCAAACTACTGCATATCACTGAAACTGCATTTCCTTATGTGTAAAATGGAGGTAATGGTAGTATCTGTTCAGATATTTAATGTATTAATATAAATAAAATGCTTAGGGTAATACCTGAAGCAGGACACTTCTCCTGGTGGTGTTGGACTGACCCACTTTTCTTTCTTTTCTCACTTGTCCCTAAGAATAACTCTAGAATGTCCTGGGAATGCAAGATCCTAACATTGGGAAGAACTGGGTGAAACAGCCCGGGCTTTGTTTTATTTCTGTCTTAGAAACAGGGTGTCCTTCAATGCTTTGACCCAGTGTGTCACATTCCCCTGAGTATATAACCTGGGGCCAGCTACTCCTCATGGCTCCTCAGCCATGGTGCAAGTGGGCAGCACAGTCAAGACTCCATTTGCCCTGGGTAGCTTTCCTGAGCCCTAGGGGACTCGCTTACAGAATCTTAGGATTTTGGTTGTTCCTTGCCAACTGTCTGTAAGTAATAAACCCATTTCAGGTAACTTGCTGTATGTGTGGTTGTTCTGTGTCATGGGACTCAGTGAAGTTGGTAGCCAGTGCACAATCTGTTTAAAGCCTGGAGCATTGAAAGGATGTGTGCTTAGATGCCTCACAGTTATCTCAAATTCCAAACGTTCAAAGTTCATGCCATCTTCTTTCCATCTCAGCTATCATCTGTCCAATCATGCAAACTGGAAAACTGGGGGCCATTCTTTCTCTCTCAAGAGCACCTCAATTCTAATCAATTTCCAGATTAACCTGTTTTAATCTCACAAATATTTATTGGATCTACATTCTCTGCACACTCCTTTTCTATCTGCCTTTCCTTAATTTACAAACTTATCATTCTCTATCTGATCATCAATATAAACATTTCTGAAGAATTGTCCTAGCCCTTCTTCTGTTCTCATTCTATAGTCTCTCTTCAATAAATTCCACTCTCACACAGAGATTTACTTCCTTTTTTATGCAGAAATTTACTAAATTTATTTTTATCCCATTCTATTCTTCTAATCACCATATTTATATGTCCACCAGACTCATTGACATAATGATTTATGTATCTTAAAGGTATCTCAAGCTTCTATATTAAATCTGATTCTTCCTTTAGTCCCCTTGTCACTTACTGGCACCAACATTCATCAATTTTCACAAAACAGATACTTGTGTGCTGCTCTTGACTTCCCAAACATCTAATTTATTACCAAGTGTCATTTTATTCTACTAAATACTAAATATCTCTTAAACCTGTGTATGTGTCTCCATTTCCACCCCTGTCACTGTAGGCCAGCTACCATCCTCCCTCAACCAAACTGCTTGGAGAGCTTTCTCAAAGGTTCCTTGTGTTCTCTCTCTCCCTTTTCCAATCCGTTCTTCAGAGTGGGCTGCCCATAGCCAGCATTGTCTGAAGCTAGTAGTGTTTGAAGCTAATGGTGACTGAGATCCAACCTATGTGAGACTTTTCATTATAATCCTTCAATGGCTTGATATTAGTATTAGAATAAATAATAAAATTCTCAATATGATGAATAAAGAACTCTGTTATCTGACATCTTTCTCACTCTTCAGCCTTATTTTTCCTCTAGCCACGTTTGATTCTGTGTAACACAATGCTTTCTGTATTGTAGCTTTATTAACACTTTTCACCAGACCTCAGTTATAGCATGTTACCTCCAACTGTAGAGACTTCACATTGAACACCTTGTTTCAGCCACTACTTGTGCTCCTCTCTACTTCTCATGGCATGGTCAGCACATGCTTTGATCAGCTTTCAGCCGGTGTATTTGACAGAACTCACTGTCTAAGGCCTTCCCTAATGCCAGCATTTGAATACTCATAGGGAGAATTCTGAAATGCACTTCAGAAGGTCACGGCAGTATCACATACTAGTTGCTTCCCATGGAACCAACACGATAATGTTTCTTTCTATTGATTGGACTTTTCTCTGTCTTTGTTTTCACTCTCTATTCCCTCACTTTTGCTCCCTGGGATCACTAAGAAAAATACCTGCAAGGAGGTATTTGCCCCAGGCATTCCTCTGAAGGTAATCCCAGCTAACACACACATGCACACCACTTCCCGTGGTTGGAATCTTTCCACCACCACCTTCAGGAATCAACACTCAGTAATGCTTTGGATCTTGCCATGAAGATCTTCACTATCTCAATACTCCCATCTCCCCTTCCCTCATCACAACTAAGCTGCCATTGCTTATATAAGACAAATTTAAAAAAATAGATGTGGTTGTGTTCTAATAAGGCTTATTTACAAAAACAAGTATCTAGTAGTTTTCTAGACCTGCCATGACAAAGTGGCAAAAACTGGTGTTTTTAAGCAATGGAAATTTATTGTCTCAAAATTCTGGGGTAGAGATGTTTGAAATCAAGGTGTTAGCAGGGCAGTGTTCTCTATGAGAGAGCTAGAGGACACTTTCTTGCTTTTTCTTGCTTCTGGTATTTGCCAGAAATCCTCACAATTCTTTGGCTTATAGATGCATCACTTCAGTCACACAGCAGTCTTAGCCTGTGGGTCTTCATGTCATTTTCCCTCTGTGCTTGTCTGTTTCTGTATCCCTATAAATATTTTTTTAATAGAGACACTGATCATATTGAATTAGGGCACACCTAATAACTTCACCTTAACTTGACTACTTCTGTAAAGACCCTTTTTCCAAATAAGGTCACATTCTGAGGTACTGAGGATTAGGACTTCAACATATCATTTTTAGAGGACACAATTCAACCCATAACAAAGCTGCAAGTCAGATTTGGCCTGGGAACTATAGTTTGCCAATTCCTAATTTATGTGATTTCCTTTTAAAATCTGTCTCTCTCACTATGCTAAAATAGTCATGAGAACAGGGAATGTGTCCAATTTTGTTTAACATTGTATTTCCAGGAGTTAGGTTGTTGCTTGACAAAAATAAGACACTCAATAAATTTAACTGCAAAAGTGTCATAATTCAATCCCCCAAAACTCACACTAGATTACAAGGGAGGTGCCCTAAGTGTTGCCCTTGACTACATTTCAGTTTATTTAAAATTCATAGTCTACCAAACAGATAGAGTTGCCTTTCTTGAATACCAAATTAATACATTTTCTGCCCTATATAAAATTTCAACTTGTTTATATCTCTATGGATAAATTCTAAAGTTTTTAAGATGGCATACAAAGTTATCTATTTTGTGAATATTGGCTATCTGGCGAGACTTACCGTCTATCATTCTCTGAAGTAGGTGAAATATACCAAACTAGTTTATACTTTAGGCTTTTGATTTAGGTTGCTTTCTAGGACTGGAATTCTTGGCCTACCCCTTTGGTCTAATCACCAATTAAAGCAAGAGTTGACTCTGATATTATATATCCCAAGAGATTTTTTTCTAGTTTTCCAATGATGGGTTAAGTACACATCTTTATTATTCCTACAAATATTTTATACATATTTGTCACTGTACTTCCCATAATATTTTTAAGTCATTTGTTTCTACTTTTGTCTCTACTAAACCGTAAATTTCTTAAGATTTTATTATCTATCTTCATGGTACTTTATATATCCTTGGCACAAGGTAGGCATGTTAAGTAAATGTTTATTGGGTAAATAAACACTTAATGAAAGAGGAAAGAGTATTGGCTTTAAGTTTTAAACATTTACAGAATCTCCCACCCTGTGCACCTGACAATTCAAAGTGAGATGGGACAGAGAGCATTAAAGTTTAACTTTCCTCATCTTTAGATGTTCAAAACTATTTCTTCCAACAAATCGTTTTTACATGGCTGGCCAACAGGGACAACCAGATAAAGTTACTTCCCAAACATAGAAAGACTAGAGGAAAAGTAATATGTCAATGCAGAGGAAAATAATGTGTGCTAAGTCCAGGCCTTCAGCATTCTGAGCTGGACACCACCTCTTACCTCTTTTTCATGCTTGTGTGTTAACTTCTAAGGTAATTCCATTGTTCTCTCATCTTCAGTAATATAAATAAGCAGCATTGATACAACTGACGAAAGATATTTTAGAAGTTTCTAATCGCCAATGAGTTGATTTTTCATCTTACATAAACAAATTAGAGAAATACTGAAAGAGCTAAAAATAAAATCATAGGAACATAATTTTTTTAACAATTATTTTAGGTTCAGGGCACATGTGAAAGTTTGTTATATAGGTAAACTTGTGTCATGAGGTTTGTTTTACAGATTATTTCATCACCCAGGTATTAAGCCTAGTATCCAATAGTAATTTTTTTCTGCTTTTTCCCTCCTCCCACCTTCCACCCTCGAGTAGACCCCAGTGAGGGACATAAAGTTTTAAAAATGAAAAATATAGGATGGAAAAACAATTGGCTTTGGGCAGCTCTCAGATATTTTCCTACCAGTGTGCATTTTAACTTGCAAATAGAAATATTTTTGACAATTTTCAGTTACAGACAGGCCACTTACCAAATATTATCTATTTGTGAAGAAGCAATCATGAAAGGCCATTTCATGGTACAGAGTCAGAATTAACTAGGGAATCACAGCTGCCATTCAGTGTTATGCAGAGCAGAAAGAAATATGCTGAAAAGCTATATTTTGAAGTTTGTATATTGTACTGAAAAGAATATAAAAATAGAGATGCTCCAAAAGAAATAAATCTTTTCAGGAAAAAATGCACCATCTATGATATAAATATGTTTTCATTCAACCAGTAAAAATACTTTAGATAGACAGAGGGAAACAAATCCCAAGGGTATTTTTTCTTTTTAGAAATTTCATTTTTTTTCAATAATAAAGAAGTCAAAGACCAAGTATAAAGGTCCAATTCCATCCAAAGTATATAATTTTATGAGCCAAAAGCAAGGCTTTATAAAATACTTTCTTTGTACTTATTTGACTGCTTCTACAAAGGGAACTCATATTTGGCTCTTTATTTTCTTTTATAATAACCTGCGAAAATGATAAAAGACAAAAATGATGAAAGCTGCTAAAGCCTTGGAAACTATTTTAAAATGGTTTTTTCATCAACTTCCATATACCCATGCAAGTGGCACTTTGTCAAATCAATCTATTAACTGTATGAATAGACTTGCTACAGTAGACCTCATGTTAATTCCTTAAAATTAAGAATTTATTTATGTACATGTATATATACTTGGACACATTGGTCTTTTAAAAATTTGTCTATAGAATTTTTTTAGAATGTCATTTCTTTTTACTCACATTAGTACAATTCAACAGCATGCTGGTTTTCAGTGTTCCGCGATTGTGTTTATTATTTATTTTGGTGTGTATTTAGTTGCACATCAATTAGTTTCTAAAGTGCCAAGAGTTGGATAAAGTCAAAAGACATCAGTGATGGCATAGAGGTGTGTCTGAATATCTGCCTGTGCTTACATTCTCCAAAGCAAATGTTAGTCAACTTTTTAATAATTTTTCTTAAACTTTTGTTTTAGGTACGGGGTACATGTGCAGCTTTGTTAAATAGGTAAACTCGTGTCATGGGGGTTTGTTGTACAGATTACTTTGTCAGCTGAATAATAAGCCTAGTACAAATAGTTACTTTTCCTGCTTTTCTTCCTTTTTGCAACCTACACCCTCAGGTAGTTCCCAGTGTCTGTTTTTCCCCTTTTTGTGTCCATGTGTTCTCATCATTTAGCTCACTTTTATAAGTGAGAATGTGCGGTATTTGGTTTTCTGTTCCTGTGTTAGTTTGCTAAGGATAATGGCCTCCAGCTCCATCCATGTTTCTGCAAAGGACGTGATCTCATTATTTTTTATGGCTGCAAAGTATTCCATGGTGTATATGTACCACATTTTTGTTATCCAGTCTTCCACTGATAGCCATATAGATTAATTCCATGTTTTTGCTATCATAAATAGGGCTGCAGTGAAGATACATGTGCACGTGTCTTTATGATAAAACAATATATATTCCTTTGAGGTATATATCTAGTAATGGGATTGCTGGGTTTTGTTTTTAGTTCTTGGAGGAATCACCACACTGCTTTCCACAGTGGTTGAACTAATTTACACTCCTGCCAACAGTGTATAAGTGTTCCCTTTTCTTCACAACCTTGCCAGCATCTATTATTTTTTGACTTTTTAATAATAGCCATTCTGAAGGTTGTGAGATAATATCTAATTACGGTTTTCATTTGTGTTTCTCTAATGATCAGTGATACTGAGCTTTTTTTCCATATGCTTTTTGGCCACAGGTTTGTCTTTTGAAAGTGTCTGTTCATGTCCTTTACTCACTTTTAAAGGAATTGTTTTTCTCTTGAAATTTATTCAAGTTCCTTATAGTTACTGGATATTAGAGACTTTTGATAGGTACATAGTTTGTGAATATTTTCTTCCATTCTGTAGATTGTCTCTTTATTGAAAGTGTCTTTTGCTGTGCAGAAGCTCAAATAATTAGATCTCATTTGTCCATTTTTGCTTTGTTATAATTACTTTTAGTTTGTCAAGAAATCATTGCATGTTCCTATGTCCAGAATGGTATTGCCTAGGTTGTCTTCCAGGGTTTTTATAGTTTTGGATTTTACCTTTAAGTCTTTAATCTATCTTGAATTAATTTTTGTATATGGTGTAAGGAAAGGATCCAGTTTCAATCTTCTGCATATGCCTGGCCAGTTATCCCAGCACCATTAATTGAATCTATTTCAGGGATGCCAGTGACTTGTAGATTCATTCTCTTTACATAATCCGATATTTCTCAAAGGTTTTGTTTGTTTCTTTTTATTATTTTCTCAATTATTTTGTGACTGTCTTATTTCAGAGAAGCAGTCTTCAAGCTCTGAGATTCTTTCCTCAGTTTAGTCTATTCTGCTGTTAATAGTTGTGATTGCATTGTGAAATTATTGTAGAGTGTTTTTCAGCTCTATCAGGTTAGTAATGTCCTTTTCTATACTGGCTATTTTGTCTGTAAGCTCTTGTATCATTTTATTGTGATTCTTAGCTTCCTTAGATTGGATTTCAACATTTTTCTGAATCTCAATGATCTTTACTCCTATTCATATTCTGAATTCTATTTCTGTCATTTTAGCCATCTCAGCCCATTTAAGAACCCTTGCTGGAGAACTAATGTGGTCATCTGGAGGAAAGAAGTCACTCCGGCTTTTTGAATTGTTATTGGGAAATAACAATTATGAAATAATCAGTTATTGGGCTGATTATTTCACATCCTTTTGGGCTGGTGTTCCTTCAGTCTTTGAAGTTGCCGTCCTTTGGGTGAGGTTTTTTTTTTTTTTTTTTTCCAATTCTATTTGATGAACTTCAGGATCTGATTGTGTTATAAGGTGGGTTTGGTCAACAGGTTTCATTACTGGAAAATTTTAGGGGGCCAAGCTTCAGCTCAGGATTCCTGAATTGTATGGACTGCATGCTCTAACTCTGGGGGACTGGTATAGGGCACCAGCTTTGTTCTCTGGCTCCTCTAGGTTAGAAACCTGATGTGTTGGAGAGGCTGAATTGCTCCCAGACTACTGGTCACAACATTCCAGTGGATGGTGTGAGCCAAAGCACTTTGTAGGACAGTGGCAATGGGATCTGTCTTTATTTACTGGTGCAAGCAGCAGTGGCTAGTGGCAGCGTGGCAGGGTGTGCACTTGTCGGCTATGGCAGGGTGCTAACAGGTGCCAGCATGCTGACTTTCATGCAGGTGTTAACAGCAACAACAGTGGCAGTATGGCTTGAGATGGGGCCCTCACTGGCAACTATGCATGTGGTTGCACCAGTGGTGGTGTTAACACAGGGGTGGGCCCCTGGTAGATGCAGAACTGTGTGCAACCTTTGTGCACATTCATGCTGGCAGGTTGCTGCTCAGGTCAAGGGTGGGTACATTGTTTTCCATGCCTGTTTTTGTGCCAGTGGCAGTGTCAACATAGTGGTGGGGCTCTGTGGTGGCCAAGGCTGGCAGGCTCCTTGCTTGGCAATGCCACAACAATGATGATGTGGTGAGGGGAGCAGGGGCATGGTTCACTCATGCCAGCAGCAGTGGCATGGCAGCGTACATGCATACATGCACACTGGCAGGGGAAGGAAGGGAAGGTCTGCCTGTGCCCACATCTGTGCTGGCAAAGCAACGTAGGAGGTGTCCACGGGTGACTCCCTGCAGAGAAAACTGGCACAGAGGAGACTACAGTAGAGGGAGGATGCAGGCAGGCTGGTGCATGTCTTCTAGGGCTGCTCTGCTGGAGGACTCTTCCAGTCAGATGTAGTACACCAGGGCAGGATCTATGATGCAAGCCCCCAGGAGGTACCCCGGGGCTGCACTGCAAAGAAGCACATCCAGGCTGAGGCCTGGGGAGAGGCCAGCAGACTAAGAGGGCCTCAGTTTGGGCTGGCCCTGTCTCAAAGGCAAGACTGCCCTGCAGAGTTCAAATCTGACAGTTCTCCTAGGCCTAAAGTCTCCTACGGGAGCAAGTCAAGCCTAGGAAGATGGGCATCCCTGGCCATGCTCCAAAACAGATGCTCCTGCACCAAACCCTTTGGGCTTCACTCTGGCTGGAGTTCTGCTCCTATCACTTCTCTGAGCAGCTTTCCCTGTCAACTCTAGTGTCTGTAGGAGTTGTTGGTTCTCCTCCTGCCAAGATTCTAGAGGCCTGGGACAAGAGGGAGTTGCTTCTTGCTTGTTCAACTCACTCCCTCCACAGGAGTCATTGGGGACCAATAACCAGTCCTAGTATGCAGTATTCCCAGCTTCTTCCCCTTTCATCCCAGTATCGACGTCTTCCCTCCATCTGCTCTCAGTGCCTTCCCTCTGAAGATCCGCTAGATGTGCACCACTTTTCCCGATGCCCCGGTCCTTCAGTGGGAGATGTTCCTCCTGGCTGCATCTAATCAACCATCTTAGAGGAGGTTCCAAAATGCATATTTTACAAATCTGTCTGAAATGAAACTGGTTTTTAGACCAATGTTTCCTATGTCAGAGAGAAGTCTCATTGTGTGGAAGGGTGGCATGAACAGGTGTCAGAAGTCTGAAGGCTGGAGGGCGAGCAGCGGCGCTGTGGGTTTGGCGGCAGCTGTGTGACTGTGGTGGGAGGTAGGAGCTGGCCTGGCAGGTGGGTGGGCACATGCACTGGGCAAGAAGCTGAGACACAGGGGCCACCTGTGCAGAGTCACAATCTCCAGCACCAGCAGCAGAGGCTGCACTGCACCTCACTTTTTAATAATTTTTTTAAAAGTTTTATGTAATACTCATCAATTCTGTAAGTTTAATTAAATGGTAATTAACTATATATAAATTGGAAATTCAGATATTATAAATATAACGTACATATTTTCACTCTTGCTTATTTCAGCAGATCATGAGATGAAGAAGGACATATGGATAACACAACTCCTAATAGGTGTTTGGAGCAGAGGCGAAAAGAGCCGCCATGACATTAGACTGGAAAAAGTAGAACTAAGTCCAACACAAGTAAACTATGGCTTCTGTATACGCAAGTGTTATGTCCAGTTTCAGGTAACATTTACAAGACAAAGAAAAACTTTTAATGGAATACACTAAGTGGAGAATTACCAAGTGCAAAGCAAGGTCAAAATCTTACCATTTCAGAAAGAATAAATATATTAATCTGGAAAATGAGATGTAAAATTGTGCTCAAATATTTGAAAGATGTTGGTACCAAATAAAAGATGAGATATATTCTATCTAAGACAATGAGGCAAAACCAGGATACTGGATAAAAATTACAGGATGACACAGTTTAGCTCATCCATTTTTGAGTACATTCTAATGTAAGTCGGAGGGTCTGCTGATGAAGGTTACGGGATAATTTAAGGATGACATGAATTGCTATGTTGGATTATTCTTAAGAGGAACTCTCTCATATGGGTAGAAGGATTAGATGATATTATGCAGGTAAAGTTATTTAACACAGTACTTTATACATAGTAATGGCTCAATAAATATTTTCCAGTAGTGCTATTAATAGTAGCAGCAGTAATAGCAGCAGCAGTAAAAATAAATTATGTTTAACCCAGAAATTCTATAATTTATACATTGACAAAAGAGACTGAATTTATTTTAACATTGTGACACGATCTGAACATTGTAAACATACTTGATTTTTTTCATTTACTGCCATGTCAAGTTTTAAAGAAATGTTCTTGATTTTTTTCCGCCCTGATACATCTGCTTAGAATTTGCCATTTTTATGGCCCTGGGATATATACAATGAACATCTGAGTACTTAGTTTTATGAAGCTAAATAATGTCATAAATCATGAAATTAGTGAAGAGACTTTATCATTTATCCAAACATAATAGAAAACAAGTATAGTTCTTGTTTAAGAATTCACATTCTTAAGATATGATTTCAGAAAGTCTTAAAAGTTTTGGGTTTCAGAAGTTTCTTTCACAGGCCTGAAAGAGTAAATTTTTGACAGGACATATCGATATGTCAGCATCTCTTGGGCTAAGAAATAGGGAATAAAGCTTGGAAATGCTCCCCAATTGATTCTGAAACATATCCATTCCCTCTACTAACTGGTGAAAACAATTGATTCAAATACTAATAAATTCAGAAAAACAAATCCACTCCCAGTAGAAAGCCGGAATCAAGAACTGAATTTATTATCCACTGAATTATCTGCATTTATGATTCAGGTCAATTAAACCTTTAGCTTTTAGAATCTGTATTGTTAGACACTTTGGCTTTTATGTTTTTTCTTTGACTGATTACCTGCAGCATGCCCAGCACTGGCACTGCATTTCAAATGTACAGCAAAATCAGTCTTACATCAGATTCGTTTCTTTAGTAGGAGACAGGGGACATTGCCCCATTTTAAGGATGAATATACAGAGTCTCAGAGTGACTGATTCTCCCAAAGTCATACACTTAATACACAGGAGGCCTGATATTCAAGCTCAGATCTCTTTGATTTCAAAGCTCACTTCACAGCACCTACCTGTTTAGTGTACCTAGAATTCAAAAGAGACAGGTCTTGGAGTATACATTTTTAATAAGTTCACGGAACACATAAAAGAGAGGATTTCAGAACCAAATTCACTGGCAACAATGTTACTGCACTGAATTCTTCCAAAAGGATTAATTTATTTCTTAAGATATTCCTTCATAGTAGATTTTTCCTGAAAAGGCTATTCCTTTTATTTTTGAATTTCTAACAGAGGCTCTTCACAGGTTTGGAAAATGAATTCCATGTCAGGTCACCCAAAAAAATCAGCAAAGTGCAAATAATTGTGAACAAAAGTCAATATTGTCACAGGTTTATTCACAGAAAGTGTAATAATCTCAATCCAGGGAAAGGTAGTAATGAACAGATAAGAGGTTCATTAAATGAGTATGTAGTGTCATGACATTGGAAATGGGCATTGATCACTGTTAGCTCTATAGGTTTTCCCCTTGCCTGAAAATTCTGACACCACATTTGTCACTGGCTCTATTTTTAGAATTTTAATGAGCAGATCTCCAAGCTTTACCTCATTAACTTAGGTTCTGAGAAAACATTATTTACAGAGAAAATAGTAGGTTAAAGTAGTCACTACTCCCAATTTTGTTAGGAAATAATACATGCAGACCAAACTAATATATTTACTTACTATATATTAGTAAGTTATATATAATATACTATATTTACTTATATATATATACGTAAAATAATATATTTACTTATTATATATTAGTAAATTAGTAGTAGGCAAGTTTGACCTTGCTTAACAGGTAAGTTTTGCCCACATTTATTTTCCTAGAATTAATCTATCTTTAAAATATATGTATTTTCAAGGACAAATAAAATATTTGTCTAACTTTACAGTTCCCATGGCTTACAAAAGTACATAATTTAAAGTAATATTTATTTTTTCTACTTTCAAATAAATAAATATTAATAATTAGTCTAACTTTGTTTAGCTATAGTAATAAAAATGACATAATTACATGAATATTTATGTATATTTTGAAGCATAAAATCATTAAGTTAGGGTTTTAAAACTTAATTATGGCATATTAAAAATGTGTGTCCCTTCCATAAGTCCTACAAAAATGATGGTAATAAATTAAAAAGAACGGTATAGACCCAGAGAGACAAAGAAAGAAAAGAAGTTAATAAGACATGTGAGATGTCTTCAACATTTTGAAAGTTGAATAGCAGACGGATGGAAATGGCAACTGACTGAGCAGACCAGAGAATGCTGGAAGAAGAGGGTGACTAGAGGAAATCCGTTTGATTACCTGCCTGGAACCACAGAAGGCCTAAAGGACTGCAAGCATGAGGAAATCTTTGAAGAGTGGGACAAAAAACCCAAGATATGTGATGTGATTGCACAGCATTATAAGAGCAGTCACATCCAAGTTTCTCTTCTTGAGGCCCTTTAATCACAAAAGTATCCCTTTCCCATCAAGTAAACATTTTATTCTATGGACTTACTGAGAGAAAATATGGAGCCTTTGACACAAACCAGAGCTGAGAGTGATGGTGAGGGGGTTTGGGGACAGATGGAAATATATCAATACAAAAAATCAAGTGGAAGTATAGGTACTAATTCCTGAGATCCTCTACCCCTCTTATCTTGCTCATTCCAAAGCACTACCTGCCAGATTTATCATGTCTATCCACGTACTTAAAGGAGTTTTCACTGGACAAAATAACAAACCCAAGAGAATGTCACACAGACACTGACAGATGTGAAATAGTCAATAAATCAGCCTTGTCCTGGCCCTACCACTTTTAGGAAAGCCTCAACTCACCAAAATTTACTTCTATATTCAGAGTTGTTGATCTACTTTTTACTATGTGGATCTAAACATAAACGAACACTGAAGGATCATCAAAGAGTTAAGGAGTGTCTCCAACAGGATCAAGGATCATCAAAGAGTTAAGGAGTGTCTCCAACAGGAAACAAAGAGGCTTATAAAAAAAAAAAAAAAAGAAACAAATGGAATCAGCAGAGTAAAGATAATGGAATGAAGAGGAGATAGAACATTTAAAAACTTGAATATCTTCAGAGAGCTAAAAGAAGATTTACACCCATTAAAAGCAAGTGTTTTTAAAAGAAATATTCAGAGAACAAGAAAAAGCTCTTAGAAATTAAATACAATATAGCATAAGTATTTATAAATCCAATGGAGTGGTGGAAATATGTTAAAAATTCCTTCAGAGAATAAAATAAAAAGATGGAAAACTGAAAAAAAAATCCAGAAAGTCTAATATTTTAAAACTAGGAGTTCCAGAGGGAGATAATAGAGGCAGGACAATAATTAAAGTAATAATGAAAAAAATACTGGATTTAAGAAAATGTGGCACATATACACCATGGAATACTATGCAGCCATAAAAAATGATGAGTTCATGTCCTTTGTAGGGACATGGATGAAATTGGAAATCATCATTCTCAGTAAACTATCACAAGGACAAAAAACCAAACACCGCATGTTCTCACTCATAGATGGGAATTGAACAATGAGAACACATGGACACAGGAAGGGGAACATCACACTCTGGGGACTGTTGTGGGGTGGGGGGAGGGGGGAGGGATAGCATTAGGAGATATACCTAATGCTAAATGGTGAGTTAATGGGTGCCGCACACCAGCACGGCACATGTATACATATGTAACTAACCTGCACATTGTGCACATGTACCCTAAAACTTAAAGTATAATAATAATAATAAATAAATAAATAAATAAAGATCATTTTCAAGATAGTAACAACCATTTAATTGCTTTATACAATAAATAAAATATACTTCATAACAAAACATATATCATGAAATTTCTGAATTTTGAAATAAAAATAAGAGCTAAAAAGCTTTCAGAAAATGTAAAAACATAAAGACTAGAAATCAGAGTTTATTCACATTTTCTTAATAATGACCTTAGAAGTTAAAAGGAAATTACTTTCAAAATTCTTAGGAATGATATTTAACCGTAAGTGCTTGCTTGATCAAACTGTTTTAAGTATAAGAGAGAAAAAATAAGCTAGATTTGATAAGTTTCATGAAATTGTCAATGTAAAAATGTTTTCTTAAGATGCTACTAGAGGATATGCTCTACCAAAATGAAGGAGGAAACCAAAGTATATGTGACCCAGAAAAAAGGGTCTCCAAAGTACATAAAAGATAGGCAAAGGGAATTCCCAAGATGGCAAAAGAACATCCTAGGATAACAGAGATAATAGCTGTACAATAGGTTTAAAAGACCACTAGTCAAGATGCAAGCAAAGCTGAAGGCTCTAGAAGTAATATCTCTGTATTAATTAAATATTGTTAAGGAAATTTCACTCCAAAAGTTAATTTCTTAAAAAACTTTATTTCTCACATGTTTACAGACCAGCTGAGCAGTTCCATGTATGTGGACCAGTGGACCAGGCTAAGCTGATCTTGGCTAGACTTGTTCATGCATGCAGCCAGCTGTCAGGTTGGCTGGGGGCTGATTATTTTATAATGGTCTTGCATGATCAGGTCTTCTTTATATTTCTCTCACATCTTAATGGCAGACTAACCCAGGCCAGTTCTCATGAGGGTAAGTAGATTCGTACAGGCACTTACTTAAGCTGTTTCTTGCACCAAGTTTGCTACTTCTCTAGCGGCCAGTTCACCCACGTGGCCAAGCCCATGGATAGCGTGGGAGATCACTATCAAAGGGTGTGGATACAAGGAAATGTGGAAAATTGGGTCAATTAATGCAATTTCTCTGCCATAATCACTAACAAACATATGGGAGAAAAGACTCCTTTTGAACTGATATTTTCAGAGAAGTGTTGCAATTCCATTTGAAAGCTTAGTGATAAATTAGTAATAGAAATTTTAAAAAAACTCAGGCACATAAACATATATAACAATTATTAACTCTAAGGAAAAATAGAACATTGTAGGAAAAATATATATAATCTTTGCATTTTATGTATCCAACTGTGAACAATATTTACAAACTCAGAACAATGAAATAACACTGATGGAAACTAATCTATATAACCATATTAAGAACATGGAGGAAAGAAAGTGTGTGTGGAGCAAGTGGTCTAAGGGAAAAAAAAAGCCATCAGTTCAAATAACAGAAAGTTCACAATAATGTCAAGATTTGAAAATAATTAAGAACTAATACAAGCATGTAATTTAAAATCACAAAAACCTCTGGAGAATGGATAGATGTGAATAGGAGATCACTGAGTTTGTTATAAGCCTTCCAGTGCCATTGGTGTTTTTGAACTACATGTATATATACTTTTTTGTTAAAAATAAAACAAAAAGAAATAAAATAATAATATATTTGTTTATAAAACACACTTTACAAATGTATATATAGCTAAATGAACTTAAACTTCCTCACCCTCATTTCCCTTGTAAAGAAGGGGTTAATCAATTTCTATCATGTCTTTTATTTAAGAAATTCCAAGATTCACAATTCCAATAGATTTTGCCAAATATTTATTATTTAATATCGTGTGTCTTTACTATTACTCTTAAAACAATAATTTAATGTCTCTTTATTTAATGTCTTTTTTCTTTTATCCATTTTTAAATATGTTCTGCCTATACTAATTTAACGCAAAATTCTGCTAGAGAGATAGTCACTGCTTGTTTAATAGTAATACTTTTGCCCTTGTTCCCTGACTGCCTGAAACAAAATTACTGCATTTATCTCTGGGACTCAAAACGAGTTTCAAGAAGTCTAGAAAATGATATAAGTACCTCAGGCAGGAAGGTAATTTAGAGCTCCTTTAAACTGATGCTCTTTTAAGTATTGGTTCAACAACTATACAGTAAAATATGGCCAGTCAGAAATATTTTATTTGCTTTTTAAAGGTCTACTTGAGGACATTATCTAAGCCAAGAAGAAAAGAACTACTTTACATTTCAACAGTGACGAAAGGAGTTACATACGGATATACAAACTGGTATCGTTTCTGATTTATTTCGATGCTATTTCATGCTCCTTATAAATTGATGCTGCAAGCAACTCCCTAGCTAGCCCACCTGATATAAAGCTCTGGTGTCAAATATCACTACACACTGACACAACTACAGCATGCAGTAAACATCAATGTGGTTTCTTCCTTTTTGCTCTGGCCCTATTTTTCCATGTCCACAGTCTGCAAAGCTTTTTGGATATTTTATCACTATCCTTGCTTTCCCTAGGGCGATGGTATATAACATATTAATATGATCACACGCTATTTCCCCTCCTAATGAGCCAAAGAGAAACCCAGCATTTCCACCTTAATCAGTAATTCCTCCTCACTCATGATCGTCACCCTTAAGAAAGATTTGTTCTGTGTCTAAATGTCATGGAAATTTTTTTCAGGCAGCTTCAGTAAGCAGATAAAAAGGATGGTAAGGACTGGAAGGAGGAGAGGAAAGGCTAGAGTCAAGTAGATCTTCCAAGAGTAGTTAAATCAGTCTGCATTAAAAGAGCACAAAGTAGGTGTCTAAGGGTGAGCAGAGAATTGGGGCACAAGAGAATAGGGTTAGAAAGACAGTTTTGTGAGGCTGTTTGGTGACCAAGATGGTCTGTGACACCTGGGTATGTTGAAAAATGGGAAAGGAAAAAAAGGGAGGGCTTGTGAATTGCATTTTCTTTAATTGCTTCCAGGAGATGTTAGAGGAGAGTGGACTTTCTATTTAATTATTTTTAACATCTCTGAACTGTGCTTCTTTAAATGCTTTCTGCTTCAGAATTGAGTACCAAGGATCACACTTAATAGAGTCATGACGGGAACAGCCCTGTCCTTGACAGGCTTTGCTTCCTGATGCCCCCAAAGTAACTACCCATAGAGAGGAGGAGCAGATGGGAAAAGGGCCAACTTCTCATACTTTGCCACACCAAGCTGCTTTGCTTATATCTAAGGTCTCACAATCTCTATCCTAAACTATTCTACTTTTGATCAGTACCCCACAAAGAGAGGCATCAAGCACACCAAGTCTAACCAGGAACAGATGGAACGCCAATCTTAACCACCCTCCAAAATTTATCTAGCCCCTCACCAGTCACCCAATATAAAAAATAAAATCTTATGAGGCAAAGAAAAACATATGTGGTTGCTATAAGAGCTGTCACTCCTAGAAGCATTTGAAAAAAATGATCCCTGATATATTATATCCTCAAGGATATAATAATGATCCTTGAGGAATGTGATAAAAGAAGATTGGGATATTCAAGTGGGCACACTTTTGCCCAATAAATATCAGAGCCGAGATTAGATAGCAAAGAAACAGGAGGAAATCCATATGATGATTAATAAAATAGGCTATAGATTTAGGGAGAAAAACGAATTTGAATTCTTTTCTGGTCACTTACTGGCTGTTTGATCTCGAGCAAATTACATAGCTGTTCTGAGTCTCAGTTTCCCAATTTGTAATAGAAAGAGTTACATATGCAGAATTCTAGAAATTGCCAAGAGACAAAGCAATCAATAGAAAAAGAAAAAAAATGACATAGTTTTTCATGTATTTAATGAGTATTTACAAAGTAGATAGCACATGCAAGGCTACTGAGGTTAAAAGGGTATGTTAAATATAACCCTGATCCTGAAGGAACCAACAGTCTATCAGAGGACATAATACAAATATTCATATGCTCAAATACATGGAGAACTGTCACTAGTGTCATCAAAAAGAAGAGCACAAAGAATTGTATGGTGCTACAGAAGCTCAGTGAAAGAACAGATGGCATGGAGAGATGGAAAGAAGGTTGCATTTCTGGAGAAAAAAAGACAAGGAAATAGGATTTGAAGCACTTCATAGATATTAACATTGAGAAAAGTAAACATCTCTTCTTTTAAGACTAGTAAGATTAAGGAAAAATTAAGAATAATTTTTTTAATTTTGAGATGCAGAGAAACAAATTATAGATATTTGTCAATTGATAAAGAATTCAGAATCTTTTAAATAGTCAGAGATAAGTCATTATTAAAGCAGAAGAAAAGATAAATGGAAAAGTGAGTGTACTAGAAAATAATCAAAATAATTTGGTGAAGTAATAGATTTATTTACTGGCCTGGACTGCTGTCTAGCCTGCCTCCTCTCTAGCCAATTAAAGCGTAAATAGCTTTCAGTGACAAATTTGTCTTGTCTCCTTGAATAAACCTCTGTTCCTGCCTTTTCTCTCTTTTCTGTGACTTCTCTTCTTGTGTTTTTACCTTGTATAAAATCTATGCTGACAACATAAAATGTTATTGTATACATGTATGACATTTTCTTCTAAATATTTCAAAGATATACCTTGTCCATAAAATACTGTAAGTTCCTCAAGGCTAGAAACACATGTTATGCGTAGCTTTCACTATACCTTTTATGATTTCAAAATAATGTGTAATATAATAACTGGAAATTGGGAAAATGCAGAAAAGTATAAAATAAACAGTTAAAACTATCCATAAATACTCTACCCAGAAATAGTGTTAACAGCTTGTCCAATGTTTCAATGCATATGAAAATCTCAGGGCAACAATTAACTTATAGAAAAATTAAAGAAACTGAGTAAGATAAAATCAAGACTAGATTCTTAAAGGCACCCTGGGAGATATAACATTTTCTACCACATTATGATTTAATCTAATAGCATGGAAGCAATACATGCTATGAAAAAACCTCACTGGTAAATATTTATTGAGTTTTTACCCTATTTCAAAAAACTGAACCAGGCAATATGAGGATACAAAAAAAAAATCTGTCTCTGTCCTTAGAGAATCATGATTGAGAAACAGACGAGGAATTAAGCATCATTAAAATATTTAAATAATAATTTAGCACAGCAACCAATGAGAGAGACATGAGATTACATAGATTAATTACCAAATGAAGTCTGCAAACAATAATTACTATCTGAGTTCACATACACTTGAATGTGATTTATGGTAAGATGCATTTATATAGCAACTCTCTAATTGCTCTTAAACTTCCAAGATAACTCTGAGTATAAATTACAAGTGCAGATTTACTTTCAATGTGCACTAACAAACTCAAGCTTTTCTATTGTGGTTGCTTTTTCCTATTTGTTTCCACTATTAGTTATTTTAAAGGAGATCTTGACTAGTGTAAATAAAAATTCAAACAAAATAATTCAAATTTAAAGCTGTTGGAACTTTAAATTTTTCTAAGCCTTGAAAGGGATATGGCTATACAGCTGGAATCATGCAGCACGCAGCTACAACTTCTGCCTTTAACCACATGATCCCAGAGATAAGACCCCCTCAGATCACTAACCCTCCTCATGAAGTAATAATCTTCTTGGAAATGTAGTAATCTTAACTTCTCCACTTTGGACTGCAGACCCCATTTGGAGATGGTGTTTCCAGGCATCCATTATCAAGCTGTGTTCAGATTAACTCTATACCTAATCATATTTTCTGAATCTTATTATTTAAAGTTGACACTAGGAAAACACATGTGTATACAGTATATAAAATATACTAATATATATAACATAATACTATATGTGTAGCTAATAACCAATAAGAGACATCTTTTGGTCAGTGGAGCAAAATCCTAAATCACTTAAATTCACAACCCTTTCTAACCACTTCCAATGGTTTTAAACATCTTCCGCAACAAAACTCTACGTGCAGAGACCAATTCGGGCAAAAGTATTCTGTATTATTGTGTAGTTTCTCCCACGCACAACACCTTTGGTCATGTGGGAGTCTTTTCCTAAGGTAGCAGGAACCTTAAGTGACCTCCCTTTCTTATAAGAAAGACCACTGTCTCTTACCAAGATAATATGGAGGGAAAATCTGAATGTTGGGAAAGCATTCCAAAGATTAAAAATCGTGAAAGAGACTGTGTTTCTTTCTAAGTACTCCTGTAATCCTTGCCTGGTAGAACTCCCTAGGCTTAACAAGCAGAGAGCCGCTCACAAGCACAAGCAGCCCCTGTGCCATTTGACCACAAGGTTTAAGGAAGAGATGAATGAAGAGCCTCAAGGAACTATTGGAACTAAGTGCCAGAGTCCCAAGGGAGAGTTTCTCCTTGAATTTCACAGAGTGCTAAAGTCATTTTTTTGAACATGTGACAGTGCTGAAGATTCACATTGAGCTAGCAAAGAATTCCTGCAGCTTTAGAACCCTGAGAGGGATGATGCCACGGAAGGCTCAGGCGCATTCTTGGACTCAATGCCTGAGAGGGACAATGCCATAGAAGGCTCAGGTGCATTCTTGGACTCAATGTGTTCACATAAACACTTCCTAATCATGTGGATGGAATAGTAGTGAGTAAGGAATTGTGAAGTAGGCAAAGATGAATATT
This sequence comes from Pongo abelii, assembly GCF_028885655.2. Lineage (NCBI taxonomy): Eukaryota > Metazoa > Chordata > Mammalia > Primates > Hominidae > Pongo > Pongo abelii. Next base: position 44,990,268 of record NC_072002.2, read on the forward strand.
TTAGTCTCCCTTAAAAACCAATAGCGTGGGCTGGTAGGAAACATTGTAAAAACATTACCCCATGACTCTCAGAATTCTGTCAGTTCTTTTGAGCACCCAAGATCCCAAAGGAAACAGTTGTGGACAGTTAATAAATTGATTTCTATTGTCTCAGAAAAAAAGAGGCTGAGAAGATATGGTGAGCTGGATTCCTCAATACCCTTCATCTTCTAACTTGCTTTCAAGTAATGTGATGACTAGAAAGATAAAATTACACTTCCAAGAGTCTCCTCAGCCTAGTTCATATATGTAATCTAGCGTCACATCTATCAGGTGTAACCACGAACACTGTGAGATGGAGAGAGCAGATCTTTTGGGAACCACAGTGGCAGAAGTGGTTCTTCCACAATGGGTTTTAGGCCTCTGGGCAGCAGAAATCCTGGTGCTTCAGCTGGGGCAGCCCTGTCATGTGCTTGAGCATTTTTCCTTGCTGAGTTATCTCTGAATTGATTATCCTTATATAAGTAACATCCAGAATGAGCTTTGCTGACTAGAATTGAGAATGCTGATCAATTTGGAAAAAGTTTTTGATTAAGAGAAGTTTACCTGGCCATCCTGAAAACAAAGATTTTAACCAAAAGGCATAGATTTTTAAAATGTATTCTACAACTGTAATACATTCTACCATCCAAGAACATTTGATGAGAAACTAGTGTGTGTCAGGTCATGTGCTGGGTACTGAGATTACAAAGATGAATAAGATGCAGTCCTTATTTTAAGAGACCCACTGGTGAAGGAAGCAAATACTCTGTAAAAAGAGCAATAATAAAGAAAAATGCTAAATGCATGATTATCACACAGGAAAAGTAAACAATTTAGAGAAAGGCAATGGTCTCAAGTGGACTGCCTTGAGGAGAGGAAGTATACCTGAAGCTTGGAGTAAATTATGTGGGATATTTTCAGCAGATTAGAGAATTCAGAGGAAGCATGGAGTCAAAAAAGAGGAGATATATGTTCAAGTGCTAAGTGATGTTTTCAGTAGAGAAGGCTATAGGATGAAGGAAAGAGGTAAAGACAAATAGGACTCAGATGATGGAGATCATTGCAGGTCATGCTAGGGAGCTGAGATTACACCTATGGGTACTCTATCAGAAACAATTACGGAGTTTCAAAATGGTGCTAAAATGTAGGTATAAATTTTAGGTAGGTCAATTAACAGCAGTGTGAAGAAGGTAGGGATAGCTGTGTGAGTCTGGTGGTATAGCCTGTATGTGAAACAACATAGCTTTGAAGTAAAACAGAAAATGCAAGACATTTTTGAAAAATATTTCAGAGATAAGTGATTCATGACATCCCATGACTCTCCCATGCCTTCCAAGTTTCTCTCTGGATTGCATGGGTAGAAGATAAGCAACAGAGCACATCACACCAGACACTAGAGACTAAATAAGAGGAATGTTGTCCAGTTATCCTTCCATAGAGTTTAAGGATGTGGCAGCCCCACTAGGAGAAGTTTCCATAGATACAGTATAAAGTTCCAGGAAGAGTGCCTAATGGAGTGATGGAATGGTATAATGTAGAGTGTATGGAGGCACTTTAAATTCCATAAGGCTTTTTTTTTTTTTTTTTTTTTTGAGACGGAGTCTTGCTCTGTCACCCAGGCTGGAGTGCAGTGGTGAGATCTTGGCTCACTGCAACCCCCACCATCCAGGTTCAAGCGATTCTCCTGCCTCAGCCTGCTGCGTAGCTGGGATTACAGTCATGCACCACCATGCCCAGATAATTTTTGTATTTTTGGTAGAGACGGGGTTTCACCATGTTAGTCAGGATGGTCTCGAACTCTTGACTTTGTGATCTGCCCGCCTCAGCCTCCCAAAGTGCTTGGATTACAAGCATGAGCCACTGCATCTGGCCAGCTTTTGTTTTTTAACATTCTTGAAACTTTGTTCATTAGTAACTTATTAACTGATACATGCTGTTAATTATACAATTGGGCATGCACAAAAAAAATTTAAAAATCTACCCCTTCTCATGGGAGACAAGCAAACATAGTAGAAAATGATTAATAAATACTCCATGGCAACTTCAGAGTAAATATTTGCTTCAAAATTAATTACCCATATTATTAATATGAGTATGAGATGAGTTTCACACCTCATTGGTAGATGGAAGTTGCTGTTATATTGCATTGTTAGAGAATTGTGAAATTATCCCTCTAATATATCAGTTTCATGCTTCCTACATACTGCCCAAATTTGGAAAGATTGCCTCTCACAAAATTCGTGCTTAAGCAACTTTAATGTAATTTAGTGATTCTGTCAAGTGAATTCAACAATGAAAATATTAGGATAATCCCAATTAATATGACAGACTGGCAAGAGAAGCCGCTAGTTGAACAATATTTTCACCTCTGGATGTTGTCTTCAATTAAACTTTCTATCAAATGAAAGAATTGATTAGTCTCTTCAAGCAAGAAGCCTTGCTTCCTACAAGTAAACAATCATTTCCATTAAAGCTTTCAGGGCTTTTAAGAGATTGTCATCTCTGGCTGGGGAAACAGTTTATGGCATCCCAGCAACTGCTTTCATTACATGCACGTATTTGGCAATCAGTGGCATGCTGCAAGTTCAAGAGTGTAATCTGGAAAGGTCATAGTTGGACTGCTGAAAACGACACTGAAAGGTCAGCTAGTTAGTGTTGAATTTCATGATGTGTATTTCTATGCTTTGATATGTAGTTGTATATACACAACCTAATTAGTGTTGATGCTAGCTTTATAATAAAAACTATCCATTTTCCTACTTAATATCTGATTTTCTCATTTGTGACATCTTTGATTAAAAAGATCACACCACACCATCTTGTTGATTGCAGCAAGGATGCTGCTCATTATTAGATTATTAAGGCAATGCACTGCATGATAAAGTGAATTTGGCCAGGAAAAAAAATCACATTTAAAATGATTATGTTGAAGGGGTTTTAATGGAGATAATCATACATTAATTTAAAAAATACATGTGAGCTTGGGGTAAACTTGAACTGAGAGATCTTGGATATTCAATATGTAAAAAGACATAAAACCTAAGAAAGACAAATTTGGTAGTTTTCGTTCAACATTAGATCTAAAGATGATTCATTCATTCCTTGACTATTCATGTACCTTAGTCATCGATCACTTTTCAGCAATTAAAAAAAATGCTTACTGGTAATCATTGAGCTGCCTTTGACTACTTGTGTTAACTTTCTGATATTTTTTTCAGTGTACAGTGCTTGAAGCATACATTTTTCTATTTGCATAGGATCTAACCAAAATGTAAGAAGACTTACTTTTATATTTTTTGAAGAGCATCTTTATAGCTTATAATGAACCTCCATTAAAGAATATGACACTTTTAAAATTTCTTTTCCTGGGATGCTTACGTATCATTTCTAACAAATACACTTTTATGTAGTCTACTACCAGAGATATCGAGGCAATCAGAGGACTTTATGAATATATTGGCTGCTATTATTAGAGAGGGGCCTCACTTACAACTACCACGCACATATATGCAGATGTGTAAGCAATAGAAGATAAGGAATATGAGCATGCATTTTAAAGTAAACTATATTAGATACTTAAAATCGTATATAAACTTAATGTTAAGGTATAAAAACAGATGGTGTTTTTACTTGGGAAACTCGTAGCAGCTATCATTGAAGGTAATGCCCAGGATGAGTTCACATGCTTTCCACAGAGTTATAATTTACAGTATGAAGGGTACTCACAGATATAATTCTTATGGAAGTCTGAAACTATCACAAAAAATGAAAGTTATTCTTTGAGGTAACTATTAAATATAGGCATTAGCTGCAAATATAGCTGTGCTTTGATTTTATTCTTGCTTTCATTTTATTTGATGACTTTGCCAGTGTTGTGTGTTCCTTTAAATATGTTTTATCAAAGGACCACTGCTAGGTCTCTGCTTCACACATCCTTGCATCTAGAACAAATGCACCTCTTAGTTCTTTTATCCATAAAACATCTTCTTGCCTTTCTTTTCTTTTTATTTTAAAATCAACACATATCATTAAAGAAAGTTGGCAAGCAGATAAATGTGAGAGAAAAATCACCATAGTCATACCACCTAAATACAGCTATCATCAAAATTTTGCTGTGTTCCTGTTGTTGTTTTCCAAAACGTTTTGGTTTTTAGAGTGTCATGACACTGGATACATAATTGTTATGTCTTCAAGTTTTTCCTATTATCCCACAGACATTTTCATGGATTAATTTTTCTATTTATAACTCCCATCACATTTTAGAAAAGCTTTAGGTTTTTAGAAGAGTTTTGAAGATAATATAGACAATTCTCACACACCCAACACACTATTTCCCCAGTTATGAACATCTTACATTAGTATATTTCATGTGTCACAATTAATGAAATAATATTGATACATCATTATTAACTAAAGCCAATACTTTATATAGATTCCCTAAGTTTTCCCTCATGTCTTTTTTCTGTTCCAGGATACCATCCAGGATACCACTTTACATTTATTGTCAGGTCTTCCTAGGCTTCTCTTGGAAGCTTCTCAGAATTTCATTTTTTTTTTTTTGATGACTTTGACAGTGTTGAAGACTACATTCAGGCATATAGGATGCCCCTCTATTGAAATTTGTCTGACGTTTTTCTCATAATTAGATGTGTTATGGGAGAAAGACCTCAAAGGTAAAGTGCCACAGTCATTACATCATATTAAAGCTATCAACATGACATATTACAGTTGATGTTGACCTTGATCACCTGGATGTGGTAGTGATTGACAGTTTTTCCACTGTAAAGTTAGTCCTTTATCCCTATTTTGATGTGGTACATTTTGGAAGGAGTTCACTGTGAGCGGCCACGCTAAGGAGTAGAGAGCTGTACTCTTGAGAGCTTCCTTGAGAATAGAGTATCTACATAACTTAATTGAAATACTTTTCATGGGAGAGGTGCCTATCTTCTCCATTTATTATGTAGTCAATAACATATAATACTTATGCATACGTATATATCAGGATGGACTCATAATATATGTTTCATACTTTGGTTCATACTACAATACTAATTCACTTATTTTGTTGCTCAACTCGTTCTAGGTGGGACTTTTGAGAGCTCTTTCAGTTTACTCTTGTGCCCTTAAGAAATACACCTATCAGTGTGGTGGGTTTTTTTTAACACCTTCTTTCTTGCCAGCACAATAATGAATCACCTTTCCATTTGATTCTCTGTATCATCAATTATCTAATGTAATACTTATTTCCTGAGACTGGAACAGCTGGAGTCATAATAACTGTTAACAAAATATGAGCTCTCACACACATCGTCGCCCTGCCTCAGAATCACTGATGGGCTGGATTCAGTTCCTCTTTTATGTTTCAAGCAGATGGGAGAGGTTTTCCTCAAGTGATTGTGAACAGCTGTAAGTGACTGCATTTTCCACCTCACAGTTTCAATCATTTGTTTACTCTGAGGACAGCTCTTTATTCACTCCTAGTGAACAGGGCAGTTCACATCATTACTCTTGAAGCCATGAATTCTAGGAGAACTTGGGCAAGTTAATTCTTTCCCTAATTCCTCATCTGCCAAATGAGAAAAAAAAATCCTTGACTGGAAGAGCTATCTATAAAGTGTAATATGGCATGCATCATATATATATATGTATATAAAACATATATTTATATAACACACATAAATGAAAATTTAAAATGTCTTCTTTACACACACACAAATATACAGGTGTGCAATCAATATTTACAGACATTTCGTAAATGTAAATTTCCCTATTTTCCCCCTCAGATTGAGTGCATCTATGTGATCATATTACAGCTTCACTGCATGACTTCTTTACCAGGTTCTTCTCATCTAACAAGCAAGCTCATGTTCTAGAAGCCTGAGGCAGAGAAAAACTGAATATCACTTAGTGATAACTATCTTCTGAGCCCAATCACTGTCTTTGGACAAATTTGAATTGGCTCCGTTTAAATTGAGTTCCTGATCTAGGAGAACAAAGAAAGATACAACTCTTTCTCCCTTACAGTTTCTGGCACCCAACATAGGACAGCTGAGACACTGCAGTCACACATGTACCTGCAGATGAGGTCCTGGGACAACAGACAAAAAGCTGGGAACAAGGTAAAAATATTTTACTAACATCAGCTATCGTGGATCTGTGCCTGGAGTGCCCAGTTGAGAGTGAATGGTAAATATTCCTTCATGTCCCTTCCTTTCCAAATTTAGTTTAGCAGGAGAAAATCATTTGTTTGGATTGTGACTCTTGAGTCTTTGTTCTGAGTCATTTGTTAAATATTGCTTTTCCCTTGTTAATCCGTCTTCTCTTATAAGGGTGCCAGCCATGAACCTTCTTTTCTCCTCTGCTGCTTTGTGGGGGACATTCCTGGATAGGAAGAAGAGTCTTGATGTTTTTGTGATTATACTTTTCAGAGGGCACCTTCATCTTTCTCATGAATACATTCCATGATGCTTGTGTCCTCTCTGTATGACCACACATGTCTGAATCCATATATTTAGCCTTTGATTATCTTCCTTTTTCATATCTGTAATGCCATGCCCATGCTATTCTTGAAATATTATTTGACCCTTTTCTTCTCTATGAACATGTTCCTATCAATGTGGATCAAGGTGAGAAAATGTTTACAGATACTAGAGAAGCCACCAGTTCCCAGCTGAAGTTGCATTGCCTTGAGGACCTGAGATGAGGAGAAAAATGACTGAGCAAGGTAGAGCAAAGGAGAAGAAAGACATTTGAATGTATTGGATTAATATATTTGGCTTTATATTATACAGAGTTATACAGAATCATGAAATGTTTTATGTCCTATGTTTTGGATTGAGATATACCTCACAACATGACTGGTAAATCAATGATTGTGCTTCATCAAATTTCCCCTGTGCAAACAGGAGCGAAGAGAAGCTATAGTGAGCTCCAAAAAGAATGCTCCAAGGAAGATATCCAGGGACTTATTATACCTCACTTTAGAGCTGTGACGGCAGCTTGCCTGAATTGAGAGATTTACCTTTTCAATTCAGTCCTGGTGGCATAGCAATGTTTGCTGCTCCATATTCTGGAAATAATGTCGATTGGGCTAATGTGGAATATCTGCTATGGCAACAATTTCTGCCATCTCCTTGCTATATGTATACATGGATTATTTGGGACTAAACACACAAACCAGGTAAGGCATTTTGAAAGGCTAAATTAAATTTAACTTGTTTTTAAAACAAAAGGTGACATAATTGTTAACCAGTTACTATCAAATTTTCTTTTTGTTTTCCCCACGCATTTTTCTTTGAGGATGAAGTTGTAGGGAGTGGTCCTGGTTTAAATTTGGGTCCTTTAGCCTCCAGTCTCTCCTGCTAAAAAACTCACTCTGGCAGGCTTCTTCACATTCCCATTGTCTCACACCTGGAACTAGACATTGCTTGGACGTAAACATGCAAGTATAGTCATGCATTGCTTAACAACAGGGATATGTTCCTAGAAGTGAATCATTAGGTGATTTTGTCATTATGAAATATTGTAGAGTGTCTCTATACAAGCCTATATCATATACTCTACTACACATCTAGGTTGTATGGTATAGCCTCTTGTTTCTAGGCCACAAACATGTACAGCATATTATTGTACTGAATACTGCAAGTAATTGTAACACAATGGTAAGTACTGGTATAGCTAAACATATCTAAACACAGAAAAAATAGTAAAAATATAATATAAAATATGGTATGCCTGTATAAGGCACTTATCGCGAACGAAGTTTGCAGGAATGGAAGTTGCTCTAGGTGAGTCAGTGAGTCCTGAGTGAATGTGGAGGCCTAGGACATTACGGTACACTACTGTTGACTTTATAAACACTGTACACTTAGGCTTTACTAAATTTATTTTTTAAAATATTATTCTCTTTTCAAGAATAAATTAAGCTTAGCTTATTGTAACTTTTTTACCTTATAGACTTATTAATTTATTTAATTTTTGACTCTTTTGTAATAATTTAGCTTAAAATAACATCAACGTACAGCTGTACAAAAATATTTTCTTCATATTCTTATTCTATAAGCTTTTCTCAAATTTTAAAATTTTTTATTTTCTTTTACTTTTCAAATTTTATTTGTTAAAAATTCAGATGCAAACAGGCATTAGCCTAGGACTGCATAGGGTCAGGATCATCAATATCACTGTCTTTTCCCTCCATATCTTGTCTCACTGGAAGGTCTTCAGTGGCAATAAATAACATGCACGGAGCTGTCATCTCCTATGTTAGCAATGCCTCCTTCTGGAATATCTCCTGAAGGACCTGCCTGAGATACACACACACACACACACACACACACACAGACACACACACACACACACACGGAAGGAGCACGCCCTAACAATAAAAAGTATTGTATAGTAAATACATAAGCCTGTAGCATAGTCATTTATTATTATCAAGTATTATGTACTGTATATAATTGTATATGCTAGGCATTTATACAACTGGCAGTGCAGTAGAATTGTTTATACCAGCATCACCATAAACGTGTGAGTAATGCATTGATCTAGGACATTACGATGGCTACAATGTCATTAAGCAATAGAAAAGTTTCAGCTCCATTATAGTTATATGGGACCGCTGTTGTATGTGTGGTCCATCATTGACCAAAATGTTGTCATGTGGCACACGATGGTACATAGCCTGATCTAACTTCTTCAGGATCTCCATATTGAACTAAGACATCTCTGATATGCACCAGAACTGGTCTTAACAAATTTCAGGGAAGAAGTATAATCTCCTATTGCACTCATTTGTGGGGTACCTATGGCCACTTCAGGTTTCAAAGCAGTCTCACACACTTGGGCCTCCAGGCCCCACAAACCTACCTATTACTCTTATGTCTGAGTCACTCAGGGCTTTGATAGCCAAGGCTTCAGCAAAAGACTTATTTAAGGGACAGGTTTAAGGTATGTCTTAACCCAAAGTAGTAGGTGGGAGTAGAAAGAGAGGCAAGAGAGGCTTTACATTTATTGGGTACTTACGTTTCAGGGTCTGGGCTAAGTTCTGTATCTAGGACATTTCAGCAGACTGACAGTACAGAAGCAAGGACTGGGAATATTGTCTAACAGACTCAGTGCAGCTTTCAGAAGCCATCCCCAGATTCATCAAAACAGATGGGTACCCCACAAACGAGTACAATAGGAGATTATACTTTTTCCCTGAAATTTGGTAAGACCAGTTCTGGCACATATCAGAGATGTCTTAGTTCAGTATGGAGATCCTGAAGGAGTTAGATCAGGCTATGTACCATCGTGTGCCACATGACAACATTTTGGTCAACGATGGACCACATATACAACAGCGGTCCCATATAACTATAATGGAGCTCCTTCAGAAATTACCTTTGGCTGAAAAGAGTTGCCTCACATCTCTCTCACTCCTTCGTTAACGCCTGTATCTCATGACTGATGGATATAGGTTCATAAAGGGCACCTTGCCAAACTCTGCAAGGGCCATCCTAGACCCAGTGTTCTGGAGCTGAAGCCTTTGTTGTGACTGCATTGCAGCTCAACTTCTCTCCCTGACTAATTCTGTTTCTCTCATCCCTCCACGTTTGTTGAACACTCCCCAGTAAATTTCCTGCATGCTAATTTTTTTTTCTGTCTGCTTCCTAGAGTAACTCTAACTACAACAGTTGGGTTCTAGTGTCATCTACTTTCATTGCTTAACACATTGGGCCTCATGTTTCTAACTGGAAAATTAAGGAAGCTGAATTAGTCTGTCAAGCTCATTTCCAGGTCCATGATTATAACTGAAAAGAGGGAGTAGGAGTTGGGAGAGACATTGGCAGCCTTAAATCATAACAAGTAGCCTCCACTTCCAGAATCAAGTCCTTAGTCCTGCATAGATCAAAAATCCCTACAGTAATCCTTCACTGTCATTGATCAGTGTCATTTATTATATATTTTATTCTTCTCTAGGCTTTTTGTTTTTCAACATGTAGTTATGTATGCCATGTGTGAGATCATTTTATTCCTTTCAAATAAATCATGTAACTTCAGTGTTTGTCAAGGAAACCAAAGTAGTGAAATGTGAAATGTGAACTGAGAAAAGTTCAGCTGACCAAGTTCCATTAATTTTCAGGAAAGACAAGTCAAGGTCAGTCAAAAGAAGAAGAATGAAAAATATCACAAAGTGACTTTTTTAATGGGGGAAATTAAGCCTTAGGAGTATGTTTATCTTAGTCCTTTTGAACATACTTTATAGCCTATAAATAAGATATAGGAGTCTATAAAACAAAGCCCACAAAATCAATACCTTGAAAATGTAAAAAATTTGACAATTTGATATATTTTGACTATATTTAACATTATTGAAAGTGAAATCAGTATATTCTGTTTCCATGATATCAAAACTTTCTGAAAAAAAAAATAAGTCAGTCCTTTATGTTAACTTGCACATTTCATTAAATATCTAGATGTTTGACATAATTTAAGAAATCATTGAGTTTAGAATATATATTAATGCAACTGTTTAGCATCACATAAATAAGTCAATTCCGGGAACAAGGTCAAAAGTAATGAAAGCATAAAATTCTCCCAGCTAAATTTTTTAAAGTATTGTCACTGGACTTTTTAATCTTTCTCGTTTCTCATTTCAGGGCCCCACACATCTCAATAAATAAAGCAAAAAAGTGTACTTATTTGTCCCAAGCAGATAATATTTTTTTAGAATTGAGCATTTCTGTTATACTTACATACATTGATTTCAATGTTGATACCAACCAGTTATTTTGAGCTATTTCCTGAGCTATACGATATTTGTGTAATTTTTTCCTAGACGTCTCTCAGTCTCACACTGATTCCTCTGCTTTTTCTCTTATCTTTCCACAATCTATTTTCCAAACACTAGTTAATGAGGCTTTACAACATAGATATGGTTATGCCACTCCTCTGCTTAAAATCCTCTAAGGGATTCTCATCATATGTACAATCAAATATTTTTATCGTAGACTAGAAGCTCCACATGGCAGTCTCCTGTCTCCAGCCTCTTCTTCTTTTCCTTTTCCTCCTCCTTCTTCTTCTCCTCCTCTTCTTCCTTTCTGTGTACAGTACCATAAACCTTCTTTCAGTTCCTTTAACACACCAAGGTCTCAGGCCCTTTGTACTAACTGTTTTATCAAGTTAAACATCATTTTTTATTCTCACTTAATTAGGGAGATGAATTATAAACCATTGACCTTAACATTTTCCTTAGATTTACATGCCCCAGATTTTACATGGCTGCATTTCTTTTGTAATTGTCTTGGCTTTAATTCACATCTCAGAAAGGCGCTCCCTGATGATGGAATCTGTAGTGGCATTCTTCTTCCCCAGCATTTATCACCTATATCTGTTTATTTTCTTCTCCGGCACCATCTGAAATTATCTTATTTAGTAATTTGTTTGTTTAATGTTTGGTTTCCCTCACTAAATAAGAACTCATGAAGTCAGGAAACGATTATATTCTTTTCTTGTTTATTTATTTTTGGTTTTTATGAGACTAGGTCTCATTCTGTCACCAACGGTGGAGTGCAATGGCACAATCACAGCTCATTGCAGCCTCAACCTCCCAGATCAAGTGATCATCCTACTTCAGCCTCCTGAGTAGCTGGAATGACAGGCATGAACCAGCATACCTGGCTAATTTTAGAAGTTTTTTTGTAGAGATGGGGTTTCACTATGTTTCCCAGGCTGACCTCAAACTCCTGGGGTCAAGTGATCCTCCCATCTGGGCCTCCCAAAGTGTCAGATTACAGGCATGAGCCACCACACCTGGCCTTTGCTATATTCTTAACATGGGTTCTGTGGTGGGCAAGTTTATGTAAACCTGCCCACAAAAGCCCAAGGAAGCAGCAAGGCTGAGACAGAGGCTGAGAAACCTAGTTTCTTAGGAAGAAACATTTAATAAGGACTTAGAAACAGAAGCCATGTCTGTATCTCAGGCAGCAGTTAAATAAGATGGTGGTTCCCCACACTATTACACCCCAGACCAAGAGCTTATATACCATAGGGGCAGGGTGATTCAGAAGGGATGTGTAAGACAATTGAAGTACAATAATATCAAGATTGTTTGACCTAAGGACAGGATTTATGGGGAATCTTAAGAGGCCTTCCCAAAACTGAGGTTAATCAGAAGTCAACATAGTGGATTATCATCCAAGATGGAGTTGCCTTGGCCTTCCCAAAATGTAAAATAATTCCAAGAACATACCAGGCACTATGATCTATGTTCTAGTAGGTCTTTATGTTTAATCAAAAAGAAAAGGCTTTGCCTCACAAACTCTGAACAATAGATAATCATCACAGCAGATAAAAGGAATATATCAATTAAATCATTGTAAATTATCTTTTAATCAATTCCCCAATAAAATATACTATTCTTAACAGTCCTCCATGACATGTTTTCTCTAGTTCCTCATAATACACTGAGTTTATTTACTCCTTTGATGGCCAATATTTAGATAGCCCTACATAAAGAATAACTAAGGAATTGAGGATGTTTCATTAATTTTATTATGCAAGTATACAAGGTAATTGTAGAAGGTATAGAAAAACCTGATAAATAAATATGAGAGTAACCTGTGATTCTGTCACTTAACTTTAGTTAAATTTGTGTATTTTTTTCAGCTTTTTGGCTTGTTGTATTGGATATTCACAGGATTGAAATCTTGATCTATGCTCAGAAAGTTAATTTTGATGCTTTGGATATAATTCATGAGATTAGAAAAAACTAGAAAGAAATGATAGTAAGAGGTTTTGTAATATCAAAAGAAAAATTTAATAAGGATGTAAATTATGATTGAGATAGTGGGAATACAAATGTTACATTTGAAAGATTATTCACAAAATCTAAAGCAGATTTCAGGGACAAAAAAAGAAAAACAATCAAAATTAATATAGAAATTCATGAATTCATAAATCCATGTATGTACTAAACAGCCCTTTATAATAAGTTTTCAGTGAATCAGATACTCATTTAGGTGTTGTGGTTAAGAAGAGAACACATTAGAAAATAAAAATACTTTCAAAAGCATTTCCATTTTGGCCTTAAAAGAGATAGAGATATGAAAGAAAGATGTGGAATTCAATTATGAAAAATATGGTTGGTATCAGAGGAGAGAAGAAGATAATGCAGGAATTTTAAGAAGTAAAAGACTTTCATTAAAAAGAGCAGATGGAATACTTTAAAGACAAGGTTATGATAATGGATAAGAGAATTCCACAGAGTCATAGAGACTCAGTGCCACTTACATACTCCCAAAAATAGCTGTCATGGTCATTTGGTCCATTTTGTGCTGCCATAACTAAATACCTGAAACTGGGTAATTTATATGGAACAGCAATTTATTCCTTTACCATTCTGGAGGCTGGGAAGTCCAAGATCAAAGTGCTGGGAGGTTTGGTGTGTGGTGAAGTCTGCTCTCTGCTTCCAAGATGGTGCCTTGATGCTGCATCCTCCAGCGGGAAGGAACACTGCATCCTTACGTGACAGAATGCAGAAGGGCAAAAAAGAGTCAAATTCCCTCTGCTAAGTCCTTTTATGATGGTATTAATGTATTCATGAGGGTAAAACCTCACGAATAGATTCACGGGGAATGAATCTATGGGGAGAAAGAAAATAAGACACCAATAAAAAGACTAAACCTCCCCACACTGTTGCATTGATTATTAAGTTTCCTGCACATGAATTTTTTGTGGGGGAACACATTCAGTTCATAGCATCAGCACTGGTGTATGACATTTGTGTAGGGGACACAGTAGGTCCCAATACCTAGAAAACTGCTCAGTGACCTTGCTAAGTCAGTGGAGTACACTGTTCTGAGAGCCATTTCTGAGTCCTTTTGGATCAGAAGGTTCAACTGCAAGTAATTAAATGTGCACAGCAAAGGCGGTCACCTCTATGACCAAAATCTGGCTTCTCCCTCTCCCCCAACATTTTAGCACAAGATCAACTGGTGATTATAGTGTGACCCAGAGAAGGTAGAAGAGGAAACTGATGGTATTGATTTTGCTTCAGGATGAAAATATAACATTTCTTAGATTCCAGTGTATAGCTAGAATAACATGCCTCTTACCCAAAGAAATAGAATAAAATATATTTTTCATAACCCTCAGGAAATCTTACATTATTAAGAGAATACAAAAGAAGGAAAATAATAAGAACTAGAATAGAGTAGAATATTGAGGGAATATAAAACAAAGATATTCTGTTAAAGAGGTGATCAATAGCATCAAAAGAATGGGAAGATCATCAGTATAAAATATTATAAAAGGTTAAAAGATAAAAACTCAAAGTTCCTTGAATGTGTTCTTTTAAACCACGGGAATCTTTAAAAGAAGGTTATATTATGTTCTATTTCATCTTAAAGCAAAATCAATTCCATCAGTTTCCCTTCTACCTCATCTGGGTCACAGTATAATCTGGGATAAGTACATTCTGGGATAAGAAAAAAAAACGTGGGGCTAACATTTTTAAAGAATTTGGGCATTAATGAGAACCTTGTCTCATTTTATGAAGAATGCAGATAAAATTGCCAGATAATTTTCAGTGCAAATTACAAAATAATTTTTTTATTCAAAAGTATTTCAAACATCATCTCTACTAAAAGTTAGAATGTAAAAATAAAGAGAGAATTTCCATTTTAATGGATATATTTCCATATTCTTTCCTATAGTTGGAAAATTTGGGGCCATTATTTCTTTAAATAAGCTTTCCTACCCTTTATCTTTCTCTGTCCATTTCTTCTCTTTCTAAAGTAGCTATACATGTATATAATTCTTCTCATTGGTACCCTGTACATCCTTTAGACTTTCATCACTGTTTTTAATTTTTTTCTTTTTGCTCCCCTGACTAGATAATTTCACATGACTTTATTCAAGTTCAATGATTGTTTCTTCTGCTGTTTAACCCCTCTAGTGAGTTTTTAGGTTTGTTACTATATTTTTAACTTCAAAAATTATATTGGTTCTTTTTGATATTTTCTATGTATTTGTTGAAATTCTCATTTTGTTTATTTATTTTTTTTTTAGATAATTAAGCATTCTTTGCTGCAAAGGTTTTTAAATTCTTTGACAGATAATTTATATACCTCCATTTCATTAGGCCCTGTTTCTGGAGATTTATTTTGGCCCTCTGATTGGATGAACTTCCCCATTTTTTCTTTTATGTATCTCGTAACTTTGTGTTGTCATCTGCATATTTGAAAAAACAACCACCTTTCCCAATCGTTCTGAACTGGCTTCATACAAGAAAATACCTTCACCAATCAGCCTGACTACAGGCTGGGAACCTCTCAAACATTTTCCCTGCATGTGCGTCTTCTCAACCTGTATATGTGCATTTCTAATTAGAGGAATTTGTGGTTCTTTTTCTCAGGAGATAATAATCTCTTGTTTCTTTTGATGTCTATCTCGTGTACCATAAGTCATCTGAAGCTGCAACCACTCAACTTTGTTTTGATTTCAGTGGTCCCAAGGCAACTAGAGTATGTCAAATCTCATCCACACTCCAAACAGGCAAGACAGAAATTTAGTCTCTCGGACAGCCCCTTGAAAAGCAGGATATTGGATACACATTCTATTCTCTCTTGTCCTGGTAGAGAGACTGCCAACCTGCACTGGCGTCTCTCTGATGTACTATCTGTCTTCTGGAGCAGCAGCACATAACCCAGCTATTTTGTTCTCAGTGGCCTCCAAGCAGGTATAGTATGGCGGGTCCCATCAGGCCTCAAAGAGAAGACAGAAGCCAGGTTTTTGGACATCACTGGAAAAGTCAGAGAATTGGACATAGAGTCCAGTCGTCTTTTCCCTCCTCAGAGAGAAGTCAAGAGCTGGGAGTTTCCTCCTGATCATGTGGCACCATCCTCAGAGAGGAACTATGGTGAGAGAATGACACAGATTTTCATAGTAACTTTGATACAGCAGTTTTCTGGTGTGCAGACTCATTTTAACTGGTTTCTGGATATTTCACAGTAGGAACTGGTCTATGTATTGTCATTGAATCAGTGTCTCCATGGGAAGAAGGAAGTTCTAGGGCTACCCACTCTGCTATCTTGCGATGTCACCCCTCTAAATCATTAGTTTTTAAAGATAATATCCATGATTTGTTGTCAGAAATTTAGATTTTCTTTGAAATATGTAAATCATCTTCTTCACTGAAACTGTTAATTATTCAAGATTCATCTTCTGTTCATTACATAAAGACTTACAGCAGCTCTTGAAAGTTTTAAGCAAAATAGACAAATTACCTCTCATAAGAGATAGCAGGGATCTGATGTAATTAGCAGGGCCCAATTCCGACTAATACCTGTGTTAAAATTGTTTCTAGTGTATGGTGTTAATTATATGGCTAGTTGTGAATTGCTGCCCTAAACACTGAATCAAAGTGCATTTTTGTTGCTTTTTATAAATGTGTTATTGTCATTGTGTGCAATAAAAATTATTCTCAGGGTGTACACAAAGTCTGAATAGTAAATTGCCCCCAAACAGGCTTATCTTTAACTTGTGATTTTGCAGATTTTGCCTCTTTCATAGCGATTAATATCATACCACCATGTAAGACTTAAGTCATTCAGGAAGGTAGCCACCATACTTCAGAAGTCAGAGAGAAGAAAAAAAGGACTTTCTATGCTGTGAAAATAACATCTTCTGGCAAACTGATTAATGAATATTTTTGTTACAGCAAATAAAGATGCAGAAAATAAGTACCGGAAGTTAATCTTAAAAATACACACACACCGTACTTTCTGAAAGAAAAGACAATTACAAAAGACATTTTAGCAATAAACAAAGTAGTAGTTTACAAAGTAGATCTGTTTGAATTAATGAAAACCCCAGGAGATTAAAGGGACACATTCCATCAGTAAAACGGTCAAGGAATGAAGTAGAAATAAGTAAAATATGAGCTTGGGAGCTTGGATACAGACCCATTTGGGTAAAAAAGTTGTTAGTTTTGGATGGAGACTCCTTAGTTTCAGTAAACGAACATGTCACCAAACAAAGAGCCTTAAAAGAATCTAGGAAAATTAGTAGCTGTGAGCTTAAAAATAAGCTCCAGGAAGCCAAAACTTCATCTACATCACATAACTAAAGCAAACCTTATCAAGAAAACAAAGCTTTGCGCAGTCGTTTTAGTTTGTTTTTGTTTTGTTTTAGTTTTATACTTTACAATTTTTGCTTTGACTTGAAAACTAATTTTTGTTTTTCTACACATTTTAATAAATACAGTCAGAAAAAAAATAATAGTTCATTTGGGACCTTTCTTAAATTTAAGCTGGGAACCTTTCTACCCTCATTAATAACCGTTCTGATTCAATATAACACTTGTACCTGCATTTAATATTTTAATATAGTTGTATTTAATGCACTATGGACTGTGGGCTAATACTTTGGTGCTGAGGATACAAAAACAAAACAAAACCTTGTCTCTCTTGTCTAAGAGAGAGACATTCCAGGTGAATAGAAACAACATTTAAATACATAAGTGCACTAAAATGTTATACAACACACAAAGAAGAAAAAGACAATGGTCAATCAACCCATTGAGAAGGCAAGTACACTTTAGAGATGAAATCTCCAATAAGATGTAATTTTACATACTGTAATGTGTGATATCAAGAAAACAGAGGGTGGTCAAGTATTTTTCTGGCCACGGAAGCATTGCGAACTAAGGCAAATAGATGGTAATGCAGCCTAAATATAGGGACTATAGAAATGTAACATTTTTTAAAATTTTAATCTATTTATTCATGTATTTTGGTAGAGAGAGTGGAAATTCAGGGAGAAGAGTGAAAGAATGAAAGCCAGAGAAGTACACAGGGACTTGATTATCTTAGGTATTCTGTCTTTAATAATGGGTTGAGCCTTTGTTTAATAAACAATGGAGGATTTCTGAGGAACTTAGAACGGTTTTCTCTCTTTGTTGAAAAAATGGGACAGTAAAAAAAATGTACATCACAAAAAAGACTAAGTGAGAAAAATTACATGGAAGAACCTATTTGTTCTTTGTGATCTGACTTGGTATTATTTCATATTTGGCCAGAAAGATTGAGTTGGTCTTGTAAATAAATGAAATGGAGTAGAAAACAGCTTTGCAATGTGACAGAAGAAACTTCCTAATATTAACATATATAATTACCCTTTTTTTGAATACAAATCTTTAAACTTTAGTTTTTCCTAAATACTCAAAAAGCTGGGTTGGACTCAATCACCATTCATTTACTTAAAAAATTTTTACTTTAGAATGTGCAGAAGTTCTAAATTACTAAAATTAAATTTTCAATACTTTCTTGGCTATTTGAAAATCTCACAACAGTATTGTACATTTATAAGATATTGTCTACTACCTATGGAAACTCTAAATTTGATAATGGAAGGTATTGTCTAATTCCTATGGAAACTCAAAATTTGATAATGGAATAGTTCAGTGAGTTTCTAACACTTTAAGTACTAACTCCTGTACAAGTCATTGAGTGAGTGATATAATGATGACTTTGTAGGAGTATGGGCATTATGGTTTTCAACAAAAATTTACTCAAATAATATTTTTCTGATACTCTGAGAGTGGTATGAAATGCATACTGTCTTAGAGCTAGAGGCCTGACTCTTATAAAACTGAAAAAATTAATTTTTATCATTTTTACTACCAATAAAACTGCAAAATTGTTGTCAATCTACTGGTATTTGTCAATAGACTGTGCAGTAAATGATTTTTAGTGAGATCTACAAAATGAGGATATCAGCCTTAACTAGAATGACCACCCTCTTCTCCCATTTATTTATTCTACTTAGTCTTGACAGTATGAGACACTCAAGTCAGCAGCCGGCAACATTTCGAGCAATTTCCAAGTTCACAGCTCAATCAGGTGCTATTTAGAATCTCATTGTTCTGAATCTATAAGGGATAAGGGTGTAGCAGCTTTAAATATTTGTATAAAAAGGGCACAAAAATAATTTCGTGTAAAACTCATGTTATTACTCTATAAGGAAAGGTTTTCCATAGTTCATTGGTCTTCTGTCACTCATTATCAAAATATTTTCTTAGGTCAGTGTGATATGGCTCAGTATTAGAGTACATTGTTCCTACAGCAGATGTCTGTAATTCACAGGATGATAAACTGTGAGAAATTAGCTTTTATTCAAGGATATGTGCTTACTGTTATTTGCCAAGAGTTGAGATTAAATACATACTACAGCTGTCATTCAAATGGATTAAATAAAATGGCATTTGTCATTTATAAGCGAAGGAAAGAAGAGACTGCTAAATAGTTACATATTCATGCTTTGTTCTAAGACATTTCTAAATAAAATTTTGTCCTCAGACTTGCAAAAAAAGCTTATGGACTCCATGTGCATATAAAAGCAGAAAATTGGTTCTTATTTAGTGATACTGTGTTCCTAAAATGGCTTTCCATGTAAAAGTCATGCATCTTGTATTTTAAAATTCATCTGGGTCTTAATTACTCTAAACTTAGTGCATTTTTCATCAAATAACAAAGAAGTTATGTTTCTCAATGTAAGTGCACTGGCTTTTCTTGCACTTCCTGTTACCATGTGAATAGGGAAAAAATAACATTCCCCAGTTATCCAAATCAGAAAATTCTTCTTGGGGTTCAACTATAAATACTGTTGCTGTCTATATGAGGCGATAGTAGCACCAAACCTTACTTTTCTCATCTGAAAAATGAAGAATGAGCTCTGTGTCATAAGGGTCAGCTCCTGCACAGCATATACTCACTAAATACTCATGTAATTATTCTCAAAGAATTAAATGGTCTTTTTTATAAGTATGTTTGCCCTATATTTTTGTATTTTGCCATAATTGAATTCCCTAACCAATAAAAATATGTAATAGTTGCATATGCTAATTATGGAAATGAAAACATTTGTTCTATCTTCTGCCTAGTGTATTAAAATGTTTAATTTTAACAAATTTTTATTAAATTTGGAAGTACAGTACATAATCAAATGATAAACATATAGAAAAGTTGAAATGTAACCAGATCTTATACGTGTACCCTAGCCTAATATTTCAGTAATAGCATTAGTTTTTTCAAAAAATGATATATGTATTCACAATATATATTGTGTTTGTTTATTCATTTCAAATTCCACATTAGGCTTCTAGTCTGAGCCACTATTATCGCCTACATGCATGATTATAATGGTCTTCTAATTCATCTCTCTTCATTCACTCTAGAGTTCCTCCAATATATTGTCTACTCAAAAGCTAGAAAAGTGCTTTTAAAACACAAAACGTTTGTGACACTCACTTTGCTTAAAACCTCCTGTGCCTGACCATTGCACTCACTTTAAAATCCAAAGACCTCAATTCAAATGTCAGGCCCTCCAGGCCTCCCAGCCTCGTCTCTTGCTATGTATATTCCTTTCCATTCCCTATTCTCCTGCACTGGCCTTCTTCTAGTTTCTTGAACTGACTGTGCTCTTGGCATTAAGAACTGATTGCAGACATATGTCTACCTAATTATTTGTTTAATGAGTTTCTGTCTCTCCCACCAATCTAATAGCCCTAGGGGAGGAGTGTAGCATCTATTTGTCCACTGTTGTGCCCTCAGCACCTTGCACAGTGCCCGGCAAAAATAAATAATGTGCAATAAATATTTGTTCAAGAAATGAATGAATACTGGTTTAGCACCTATTAAGTGTCAGGCAGAGAGCTAGGCATTTAAGATATGAATAAATACAAAAGAGTGCCTTTCTTGAGTGAGCTCCAGTCTAGTGGAGAGGGTAAGATCTGAATAAACAATTAGAGCATTTAGCAGTCTTCTACCAGAGCAAAGCATGGGATGCTATGAGAGCAGAATGAGGTCAGGAAACTTTCTCAGGAGAGATGATTTCTGAGATGCATTTTGAGGGATGTTAGAAGTCAGGCCAAGAAGAGTAGGGAAAGAGTCATGCCAACGGAAGGCAAATGAAAGGTGGTTTGGAAAGTTGGACCTGGAGAATAAAGTGAAATATTTATCAATGTCAATTTGGACCCCCTCAAAAATTAGAAAACACCATCTCATGAGAGCCTTATAATTTCCATTTTATATTTATTATTTATTATTATTGTCAGAAAAGTTAAAATTTATTCAAAATCCACAGCTAAGCAACATGTCCAGGATAAGAAGATCTCTCTATCTATCTATCTATAGTTATCAAAGCCCATTTCTTTTTTTATAGTAAGCTAGATATTCCTTTAAAAAAAAACTTTTATACTAAGTTCAGTGGTAAAAGTGCGGGTTTGTTACATAAGAAAGCATGGTTATGAAGGTTTGTTTTACAGATTATTTTATCACCCAGGTATTAAGTCTAGCACCCATTAGTTATTTTTCCTGATCATTACCCTCTTTCCACCCTTCACCCTCCAAAAGGCCCCAATATGTATTGTCCCACTCTATGTGTCCATGAGTTATTATTTGGCACCCACTTGTAAGTGAGAACATGCAGTATTTGGTTTTCTGTTCCTATGTTAGTTTGCTAAGGGTAATGGCCTACAGCTCCATTCATGTCCCTGCAAAGGCCATAATCCTGTTCTTTTTTATACTGCGTAGTATTTCATGGTGAATATATACAACATTTTCTTTATCCAGCCTATCGAGGGGCATTTAGGTGAATTCCATGTCTTTGCTATTGTGAATAGGGCTGCAAAGAACATACACATTCATGTGACTTTATAATAGAATAATTTATATTCCTCTGA
The DNA here is from genome assembly GCF_028885655.2 of Pongo abelii. Lineage (NCBI taxonomy): Eukaryota > Metazoa > Chordata > Mammalia > Primates > Hominidae > Pongo > Pongo abelii. The sequence goes on from NC_072002.2 coordinate 45,012,016, forward strand.
GCATATACCCAGTAATGGGATTGCTGGGTCAAATATGTCTGTCTCATTCTGGCGTGAGATGGTATCACATTGTGGTTTTGATTTGCATTTCCCTAATAATCAGTGATGTTGAGCTTTTCCTGATGTTTATTGGTCACATGTATGTCTTCTTTTGAGAAGTATCTGTTCATGTCCTTTGCCCACTTTTTAATGGGATTGTTTGTTTCTTGTAAATTAGTTTAAGTTCCTTGTAGACTCTGGATATTAGACCTTTGTCAGATGATAAATTGCAAAAATTTTCTCCCTTTCTCTAGGTTGTCTGTTCACTCTGATGATAGTTTCTTTTGCTGTGCGGAAGCTCTTTAGTTTAATTAGATCTCATTTGTCAATTTTTGCTTTTGTTGCAATTGATTTTGGCATTTTCATCATGAAATTGTTGCCCATGCCTATGTCCTGAATGATATTGCCTAGATTTCCTTCTAGAGTTTTTATAGTTTGGGGTTTTACATTTAAGTCTTTAATCCATCTTGAGTTAATTTTTGTATTAGTTGTAAGAAAGGGGTCCAGTTTCAATTTTCTGCATATGGCTAGTCAGTTCTCCCGGCACCATTTATTAAATAGGGAATCCTTTCCCCATTGCTTATTTTTGTCAAGTTTATCAAAGGGCAGATGCTTCCAGGTGTGTAGTTTGATTTCTGGTTTTTCTATTCTGCCCCCCTGGTCTATGTATCTGTTTTGTACCACCACCATGCTGTTTTTTGTTACTGTAGCCCTGTAGTATAGTTTGCAGTTGGGTAGTGTGATGCTTCCAGTTTTGTTCTTTTTGCCCATAACCACCTTGACTATTCAAGCTCTTTTTTGATTCCAAATGAATTTTAAAAGTTTTATCTTGTTCTGTGAAGAATGTCAATGGTAGTTTAACAGGAATAGCATTAAATCTAACAATTGCTTTGGGCAGTATGGTCATCTTAACGGTATTGAGTCTTCCTGTGCATTTGTTTGTGTCATCTCTGATTTCTTTGAATAGTGTTTTGTAGCTCTCCTTGTAGAGATCTTTCACTTCCCTAGTTTGCTTTATTCCGAGATATTTTATTCTTCTGCAGCAATCGTGAATGGGAATTTGTTCCTGATTTGACTCTTGAGCAAGTTAGCTTTTCAATTAAGATATTAATGTTATTAGTATAGTTATATAAACCTTTACTACAACTCATTGCAATTTGCCTCTTTATCTAATTAGCTCCTAAGAATGCTTTCAAGTAGGAATATAAATTCATTTGTGACATGTAACCTAAATACATCTTTGCCTTACAAGACCATATAACTTGATCTACAACTTTTATCAGAAAATATTCTGAGTTTTTGACTCTTATTTATTATCACTTTTATATACCATGGATCATAAACATTTGTGTCTTTGAATATCTTTCCAAGTCTTCTTCCCTAATTGAATTAGCTAAAAAGCCTTTAAATCCTCTATAACAGTGTTGTATCATTTCAACCTAAATTGCTATATTAGTCAGAGTTCACCAGAGAAGCAGAACCAAGAGAATATATATATTAATTTTATCATATATAATATTTTAAATTTATTAAAATCAATTTATTGTGTGTGTGTGTGCGTGCACGTAGAAAAACAGATATCCAAAGATGGCCGACTAGAAGCAGTGGTGATCAAAGGCTCCCATTGAAAAGAACCATAATAGCATGTGAATTCTGCACCAGCAACCAAGGTACCCAGGTTCTCTCATCAGAACTGTCTAAGTGGCTGTCGTAATCCATGGAGAGGAAGGAAGAGCAGTGTGGTACGGTGGCCCACTTGAGAGCCACACGGGGCAGGAGAGACCCACCCCCAGCCAAGGCAGGTGGTGAGTGAGTGTGCTACCCAGCTGGGGAAACACTGCTTTTTCCACAGAACTGTGCAACCCACAGGTTGGAAGATCCTACTCATGAACCAATGCCACCAGGGCCTAGGGTCCCAACCCCAGAGCCGCATAGATTCTCAACAGCCTCTCAGCTGGAATCTGCTTAAGCCTGCTGAGTTCCCAGTGGGAGGGGTGACCAGCACCATAGCTGCAGCTGCTTGTGGTCTAAGCCGCTTGAGCTCCTTGGAGGAGGGACAGCAGCCAGCACTGGGGCTAATAACTGCCTAACATGCTAAGCTTCCTGGGTGGGGGAAGGGAGGCAGCCATCTCCATAGCTTTACGCTGCACTTTTCCCCTGCTGGAGCCAGGGAGGCTGGTTGGCTTTGTCCCTGTTACCCACAGCCCAACACACCAGCTGTGGCTGACTGTGTCCAGACACCTCTTTACGCCTGACTTTGGCCTATCCTTCCTCACTGGGTGGGGCCACCCAGCAGGAACTTCAACAACTCCAGCCAGGGGCTCAGGGACAGAACCCTGATCTCCCTGGGCCTGAGCCCCTAGGGGGAGGTATGGTCGCAGTCTCTATGGACCGGCAGACTTAGCCTTTCCTTCTGGTAGTTCTGATGAATCCAGGCAGCCCAAATGAGTGGGTTTTCCCCCAGCGAAGCACACACCTCCACCAAGGGACAGACAAAGTGCTCTGTTAAATGGGTCCCGTTCCCCATGACACTCAACTGGGTGAGGCCTTCCAACAGGGGTTGTCAGACACCCCATACAGGAGCAGTCCTATTGGCATCGGGTTGGTTCCCCTCAAAGTCAGAGATCCCAGAAGAAGCAAGCACCCATCTTTACTGCTCCCCAGCCCCCTTGAGTGACATCTCTAGGTATGGGAGTGAACCAGATGAATAGGGGCTTGAAATGAACCCCCAGCAAAGAGCAGCAGCCCTACAGAAGAGGCAACTGCCTATTGAAAGAAAAACAAACAAACGGAAAGCAACAACAACATCAACAACAACAAAAAAGTTCCCACAAAAACCCCATCCAAGGATCAGCAGCCTCAAAGATCGAAACTAGACAAACTCAAAGATGAGAATCAACCAAAAAATACTGAAAACTCAAAAGGTCAGAGAGCCTCTTCCCCTCCAAATGATTGCAACACCGCTCCAGGAAGGCAGCAGAACTGGACGGAGGATAAGACGGATGAATTGACAGAAGTAGGCTTCAAAAGACGGGTAACAGAAAATTCTGCTGAGCTAAAGGAGCATGTTCTAACCCAATGCAAAGAAGCTAAGAACGTTGATAAAAGTTTAGAGGAGATGCTAACTCGAATAAGTAGTTTAGAGAGGAACATAAACGACCTGATGGAGCTGAAAAAAAACACCGCACAAGAACTTTGTGAAGCATGCACAAGTATCCATAGCTGAATCAACCAAGCAGAAGAAAGGATATCAGAGTTTGAAGACTACCCTGCTGAAATAAGGCATGCGAACAAGATTAGAGAAAAAAGAATGAAAGGGAATGAACAAAGCCTCCAAGAAATATGGGACTAGGTGAAAAGACTTAACCTACGATTGATTGGAGTACATGAAGGAGATAGGAAGAATGGAAACAAGCTGGAAAACATGCTTCAAGATATTATCCAGGAAAACTTCCCCAACCTAACAAGACAAGCCAACATGCAAGTTCAGGAAATACAGAGAACACCACTAAGATACTCCACGAGAAGATCAACCTCAAGACACATAATTGTCAGATTCTCTAAGGCTGAAATGAAGGAAAAAATATTAAGGACACCCAGAAAAGCCAGATCACCTACATAGTGAAGCCTATCAGAGTAACAGGAGGACCTCTCAGCAGAAACTCTGTAAGCCAGAAGAGATTGGGAAGCAATATTCAACATCTTAAAGAAATAAATTTCAACCCAGAATTGTATATCTAGCCAATCTAAGCTTCATAAGCAAAGGAGAAATAAAATCCTTTCCAGACAAGCAAATGCTGAGGGATTTTGTCGCCACCAGGCCTGCCTTGCAAGAGCTCCTGAAGGAAGCACTAAATATGGAAAGGAAAAACTGGTACCAATCACTGCAAAAACACTCCAAAATATAAAGACCAAAGACAGTATAAAGACACTGCATCAAAAAGTGTGCAAAATAACCAGATAGCATCATGATGACAGGATCAAATTCACACCTAACAATACTAACCTTAAATGTAAATAGGCTAAATGCCTCCAATTAAACGACACAGACTGGCTATTTGGATAGAGTCAAGACCCATCAGTGTGCTATATTCAGGAGACACAACTCACATGAAAAGACACACATGGCTCAAAATAAAGGGATGGAGGGAAATTGACTAAGCAAATGAAAAGCCAAAAAAAGCAGGAGTGGCAAACCTAGTCTCTGACAAAACAGACTTGAACCAACAAATATCAAAAAAGACAAAGAAAGGCATTATATAGTGGTAAAGGGATCAATTCAACAGGAAAAGTTAACTGTCCTAAACATCTATGCACCCAATACAGGAGCACCCAGATTCATAAAACAAGTTCTTAGAGACATACAAAGAGACTTAGACTCCCATGGTGGGAGAGTTTAACACCCCATTGTCAGTATTAGACAGATCAACAAGATAGAAAATTAACAATAGTATTCAGGGCTTCAACTCAGCTCTGGATCAAGTGGACCTAATAGACATCTACAGAACTCTCCACCCCAAAACAACAGAATATACATTCTTCTCAGTGCCACATGGCACTTATTCCAATTACTACATAATTGGAAGTAAAATACACCTCAGCAAATGCAAAAGAACTGAATTCATAACAAAAAGTCTCTCAGACCACAGTGCAATCAAATTAGAATTCAAGATTAAAAAACTCACTCAAATCCACACAATTACATGGAAATTGAACAACCTGCTCCTGAATGATTGCTGGGTAAATAATGAAATTAAGATATTTCAATCAAGAAGTTCTTTGAAACTAATGAGAACAAAGACACAACGTACCAGAATCTCTGGGACACAGCTAAAGCAGTGTTAAGAGGGAATTTTATAGCACTAAAAATTTTATAGAACTTTCTGATGCCCACATCAGAAAGCTATAAAGATCTCAAATTGAAATCCTAACAGCACAATTAAAAGAGCTAGGGAAGCAAGAGCAAATTAATCTGAAAGATAGCAGAAGACAAGAAATAACTAATATCAGAGCAGAATTAAAGGAGATAGAGACAGGAAAAACCTTCCAAAAAAATCAATGAATTGAGGACCTGGTTTTTTGAAAAAATTAACAAAATAGATAAACCACTAGCTAGACCAATAAAGAAGAAAAGAGAGAAGAATCACATAGACACAATAAAAAATGATAAAGGGGATATCACCACTGACTGCAAGAAATACAAACTACCATCAGAGAATAAACACCACTATGCAAATAAACTAGAAAGTCTAGAAGAAATGGATAAATTCCTGGACACATACACTCTCCCAAGACCAAACCAGGAAGAAGTCGAATCCCTAAATAGACCAGTAACAAGCTCTGAATTTGAGGCAGTAATTAATAGCCTACCAACCAAGAAAATCCAGGACCAGATGGATTCACAGCCAAATTCTACCAGAGGTACAAAGAGGAGCTGGTACCATTCCTTTTGATACTATTCCAACAACTGAAAAGGAAGGACTACTCCACAACTTATTTTATGAACCCAGTATCATCCTAATACTAAAATCTGGCAGAGACACAACAAAAAGAGAAAATTTCAGGCAAATATCCCTGATGACCATCGATGAGAAAATCCTCAATAAAATACGGACAAACCAAATCCAGCAGCACATCAAAAAACTTATCCACCACAATCAAGTCAGCTTCATCTCCGGGATGCAAGGATGGTTCAACATATGCAAATAAATAAATATAATCCATCACATAAACAGAACCAAAGACAAAAACTACCTGATTATCTAATAGATGCAGAAAAAGCCTTTGATGAAATTCAGCATCCCTTCATGTTAACAACTCTCAATAAACTAGCGATTGATGGAACATATCTCAAAATAATAAGAACTATTTATGACAAACAGCCAATATCATATTGAATGGGCAAAAGCTGGAAGCATTCCTTTTGAAAACTGGTACAAGACAAGAATGCCCTCTCTCACCACTCCTATTCAACATACTACTGGAAATTCTGGCCAGGGCAATCAGGCAAGAGAAAGAAATAAAGGGTATTCAAATAGGAAGAGATGAAGTCAAATTGTCTCTGTTTACAGTTATGATTCTATATTTAGAAAAACCCATCATCTCAGCCCCAAAACTCCTTAAGCTGAAAGGCGTCTTCAGCAAAGTCTCAGGATACAAAATCAATCTGCAAAAATCACAAGCATTTCTTTACACCAACAATAGACAAGCAGAGAGCCAAATCATGAATGAACTCTCATTCACAATTGCTACAAAGAGAATAAAATGCCTAGGAATACAGTTAACAAGGGATGTGAAGGACCTCTTCAAGGAGAACTATAAACTACTGCTCAAGGATATAAGAGAGGACACAAACAAATGAAAAAACATTTCATCCTCATGGACAGGAAGAATAAATATTGTGAAAATGGCCATACTGCCCAAAGTAATTTATAGATTCACTGCTATTCCCATTAAACTACCATTGACATTCTTCACAGAATTAGAAAAAAAAAAACATTTTAAATTTCACATGGAATCAAAGAAGACCCCATATAGCCAAGATAATCCTAAGCAAAAAGAACAAAGCTGGAGGCATCATGCTGCCTGACTTCAAACTATACTACAAGGCTACAGTAAACAAAACAGCATGGTACTGGTACCAAAACAGGCATATAGACCAATGGAATAGAATGGAGACCTCAAAAATAACACCATGCATCTAAAACCATCTGATCTGTAACAAACCTCACAAAAACAAGCCACGGTGAAAGGATGTCCTATTCAATAAATGATGCTGGGAAAATGCCTAGCCATATGCAGAAAACAGAAACTGGACCCCTTCCTTACACCTTATGCAAAAATTAACTCAAGATGTATTAAAGACTTAAATGTATAACCCCAAGCCATAAAAACCCTAGAAGAAAACCTAGGCAATATCATTTGAGACATAGGCACAGGCAAAGACTTCATGACAAAAACACCAAAAGCAATTGCAACAGAAGCCAAAATTGACAAATGGGATCTAATTAAACTAAAGAGCTTCTGCATAGCAAAGAAACTATCATCAGAGTGAGCAGGCAACCTACAGAATGGAAGAAAATTTTTGCAACCTACCCATCTGACAAAGGTCTAATATCCAGAATTTACAAGTATCATAAACAAATTTACAAGAAAAAATCAAACAACCCATCAAAAAGTGGGCAAAGGATATGAACAAACACTTCTCAAAAGAAGATATTTGTGCAGCTAAGAAATATATGGAAAAAAGCTCAACATCACTGATCATCAGAGAAATGCAAATCAAAACCACAATGAGATACCATCTCGTGCCAGTCAGAATGGTAATTATTAAAAAGTTAAACAGTAGATACTGGTGAGGCTGTGGAGAAATAGGAGTGCTTTTACATTGTTGATGGGAATGTAAATTAGTTCAACCATTGTGGAAGATGGTATGGCAATTCCACAAGGATATAGAACCTGAAATACCATTTGACCCAGCAATCCCATTACTGGGTATATACCCAATGGAATAGAAATCATTCTAATATAAAGACACATGCACATGTAGGTTTATTGCAGTACTATTTAGAATAGCAAAGACATGGAATCAATCCAAATGCCTGTTGATGATAGACTGGGTAAAGCACATGTGGTGCATATACACCATGGAATACTATGCAACCATTAAAAAGGAATGAGATCATATCTTTTGCAAGGGCATGGATGAAGCTGAAAGCCACCATCTTCAGCAAACAGAACATCATCCTCAGCAAACAGGAACAGAAAACCAAACACTGCATGTTCTCACTCATAAGCGGGAGTTGATCAATGAGAACACATGGACATAGGGAGGGGAACAACACACACCAGGGCCTGTTTGGGGTGGTGGGCGAGGGGAGGGAACTAAGAGGATGGGTCAATAGGTTCAGCAAACCACCATGGCACACGCATGCCTATGTTACAAACCTGCGCATTCTGCACACGTATCCTGGAACTTAAAGTAAAATTTTTAAAAAATAGATATCCTATTGATTTTGTTTCTTTGGAGAATGATATATATATGTATGTATGTATAAAACGAGTCATATATATATACACACATATAAGACATTTATTATAAGATATGTGCTCAAGAGATTACATAGGCTGAGAAGTCCCACAGTCTGCTACCTGCAACCTAGAGATCCAGGAATGCCATGGTGTCGTTTAAAGGCTTGAGAGCTGGAAGACTGATGATGTGGATTTCAGCCTGAATCTGCAGGCCTGAGAGCCAGGGGCACCAAGTGCAGGATGTCTCATCTCCCACAAGAGACAGATGGAAAATTAACTCAACCTTCCTCAGCCTTTTTGTTCTACTCAGGCCCTCAAGGGATTAGATGATATCCATCCACATTGGCTATCTGCTTTACTCAGTCCACAAATTCAGATGCTAATCTCTTTCAGGACCAACCTCACAGACACACCCAGAAATAAAGCTTAATTTTATGTCAGGGCATCCCATGGCCCAGTCAAGTTGACTCATGAAATTAAACATCACAATAGCCCACAGATATAGATAGTATTGATGCAGTTATTGTGGAAACAAATGATTTTAAAACTTAAAAGATAACTATAACCTCTCTTACTGTAAGGGTCTTCACTATCACATTTTACACAAATGGAATACTCTATCCTTGAATGCGGCAGAGTGACAAAAGCAAAACAAAGCTAATTCTTCTAACCTTAATGACATTAACACAATCTGTCTGAAAATGACTCCCAAGTTCAGAAATTGATTCTACTCACTAAATCATTTAGGATCCTGCCTTATCCAAAAACCTGGAAAATTGTCTTTGGTAGGTTCCTTGAAACTTGGTTTTTCCAATTTTAATTAATATTAGAATAAGCTAACTCAACATTAATACATGAAAATAATTCATATGAATTACACACATGCACATACACACATAGGCACATACACAAACAGCCACATAAAAATGCACAATATTCCCCCACCAACTCTTAAATATACATATATAACTTTATGGAATTTATTTTGTTTTGTTTTTTAGGTGTGATTAAATATAGTGGTGAATGTTAAAACTACACACTTAGAAGTACAAATCCTTTGTCTTTGAGCGAGCTCAAATAAATTCCATCATTGTTTCATATCAATTAGATTTTGCATATAAATACTCTTGCAGTATAACATATGGTCAATTCAAAATACTTCCTAAATATGCTATTAAATGGGATCATAATTCGGAATGATTTGAAAATCAAAGTAAACTAATGCACAGAAAATCTCAAAGAGAATAGTTATTTCTCAGAGGGTCATTACTTCAGAGATCATTTGAATTAGAAAAAAATAAACTACCTGATCAAATTAGTGAACACAACATTCTGTCAATTATCTGAATGCTCTGTAAAGGGGAATTGTCCTTAATTGATGATCGTTATTTGCTGTCTTCAGCCTATTATTGCTCATTTTCTTCCTATAAACTCCAAAGTTGTGTAAAAAAGAATATAAACTAGTTTTTACATCAGTCACCCCCAATCTGACTTAATGCAATTTAGAATTTATGAACAGAATAAAATTAATATAAAGTTAAAACATTCATTAATATTTTCTGAAATTTTTGTCAAACAATGTAAAGTATCTTATTAACACTGTATTTAGCATTAAACATCCAATTTGACCTTAATGTGGTTGGACTAATCATGTTTTGACTACTCATTACCTTTGGAAAAGGGAAAAGTCAAAATTTTATAATTTGATTGAAAACCTCTGGAAAAAATTTTAATATAATACCATGATAAAATGCACTTGAAATCATGGAAAAAATTTCATATACTTTTACATTGATATGAAGCCTTAAGACCTGCATTTGCGTTCTAACTTTTCTCGGGTAAAGACTTCAGTAACATATTTAATATATGATAGAAAGGAATAACTAACATTGTGTATTTGTTACAAGGGAGACTTAATTGCCAAACTGAGACACTTGAGAATAAAGGGGACTTTAACAATATCATACCAGGACAATTAATGTAAAAGAGATTTATCTCAGGTCAGGAAAAATTGTCACTTTAGAACAAGAAATAGCAATTTAATTTCATCTTTGATTTCATATATATGTAGCAGTATACCACATGGTCACTTAGAAATACTTCCTAAATATGCTGTTGAATGGAGTCATAATTTAGCATGATTTGAAAATCAAAGTAAACTAATGCACAGAAAATCTAAAATAGATTTTATGTAAATACATATATAATATGTATATGTATAATTAATACATACGTATGTATATATGTTTATATAAACACACAAACACATGTATGTTTTAGGTATATATTATGTATATATTCTATAAAATACAAATGCAAAGAAGAAACTTAAAATACACATAGTATAGAATTTTTTTATAGTTCTTTCATCTTTTACCTAAATGATGTTCCGTTGTCCTAGACTTGTAGTTTCATAAGTTTATATGCTAATGGATTAAGCACCCCTCAGAATTAAGTTACTGTCTAATGGTGGGAATGTGGTAGCTAGAGATATCCATAACCTCTTTTCCTCATTGGACTGCCTTTTAGAACATATGACTCCTGGGAATTAATGTCAATTTAATTATACCCTAAGTGACTGAAGTTAATAAATGTCTAACACTTCAATTTAGTACCTTTAAGTAATAGGCTAGGTCTGTAAGACAAAAAGGAACAACATAATTTAACTCGGTCTATCAGTCAATCGCTCCATTTTTGTTGTTATTTTTATTCAAAATTTTAGTTTGCCTGCACTAACTGGCACAAGGAATACATTGATAGTTTTTGGATACCATTTTAGACATGGGGCAGAAACCTAACTTATCAGCAAATATTTGGTGTATATTGCTATGTTTTTAACATTTTAGCACCCTCATCTGTTTATACCAAAATAAGAAGTTGGGTATTTTGGATATGAACGTTCCTCTTAGTAAGATGCCTTGGGAGCATTATTGCAGTGGCCCCGAAGACAAAATATGCTTCTCAAACATTCTAGTTAGTCAGATACCCAAACAATAAAGTATATTAAATTGCAGAGCCATAGAATCCTAGATCCTATGAGAATTTAAGAAGTCATCTATTTTCATCCTGGCTAACACAGGGAAACCCCATCTCTACTAAAAATACAAAAAATTAGCCTGGCATGGTGGCGGGCACCTGTAGTCCCAGCTATTTCAGAAGCTGAGAAGGAGAATGGCGTGAACCCAGGAGACAGAGCTTGCAGTGAGCCAAGATCATGCCACTGCACTCTAGCCTGGGCAACAGAGTAACACTCTGTCTCAAAAAAAAAAAAAAAAAAGAAGTCATCTATTTAAACTTCCCACCAGATGAAGCAAATGAAAGCAATGGCTTGTTCTTAGAGTGATTAACTTGCTCGTTAGTTCTATAATCACCCCACATAGCTCATCTCATTTTTTAATGTATTAATCCATCCTCTTTAACCATGTTCTTGTCTATTCCTTTATCAACGTAGTTTTAATGACTAAATTTTTAATTGATTTATCTATAGATATTTTGGGGTAATAAAAATAAATCAAAATATTAAGATTAGGATTAAAATCATTATTTCAATGCCAAAGAATTGCTTGTAACTTTTTGTTTGTAGTTGATTTCTGAGTCTAGTAGTGTAAAATGTTGGAAACATAGAAGTAAAGATTCTCTAATTCTGACACTCACAGATGATTCATTCTCTGCTCATGGAAAATGTACAATTAGCACTTTACACCATTGTGGGTATGTTTCTGTTTTACGTCTTACCTCAAGGTTAACTTACCTTAGCTTTTAGATTATTGTAGATTGAATCACATTGAACTAAAGGTAATTTTTTGTTAAAAATTTCATATTTTCTTATATTAAATCATGAAATACTATTTATGAGGAGATTGTGAATTAATAACATAAATATAATTACTTTTCTCATTATTATTATTAGTAGTCAGTTATAACAGTCACAATAATGTATATAACAAATACCAACTTCTACAATTGGAAATTATTTGTAATAATTTAGAGAAATAAATCACCATTATCTTTGATCAAAGTAGTACCATTTTTCAAAATGGAGAAAAACTACAACCCATAATCATAAAAAATATTTTACTGCTAAGCTTATGTAGAATATGATATTCACCAAATAGCTTAATTCAATAATGTCATTTTGTTGGTCAAAAGCAAGGACATTCATTAAATTAGTACACACAAACACAGGCACACACACTTACAGTTGAACAATAGAAAGAAATGTATCAATGAACCTCCTTTAAAAGAGATGGCCACCTGATCCCTTAAACAATCTCCTTGGGGACTTGACAAGCCTCTCCGTAGAAAATTAATCTGGACTTTGAAAATAGAAGACAAGCGCATTTGTGTGAACACCCCATAACTTATCTACAATGCTTAGATATCGATTTGTTTACTATCAAGCCAGTGATCAGCAATATGTGTTGAAACTAAATAAGTAAAATTTTGGACAAAAATTGCATAGCACTTAAATCATTAAATAATTAATTACATAGAAAATTTTCCAAAGTAAGATTGTACAGATACAAAACACTGTATGGGAAGTCTGTGTTTAGCCCCAAACCACATTAATAAAACCCTTTTAACATCCTGTGAACTGTAGCAATAAAAAGAACCAGATCACAGACTGTGTCAAAGCACTAAATATTTTATTTCTCTTTCCTTTGAATAACATCTTTCTGGTGTCATAGGTGAAACTTCCCATGATTTATCACTCTAAATCCGAGAAGTGAAAAAAATCAAAAGACAGAGGAAGATACAGAGGGAAGAGAAAGTCAGGAGAGGTAAAGAAAGGACACAATATTACATATGCTTTCTTTTTCTTAACTTTCCTTTTTTTCTCCTAGATATGAGATTTGCAGCTGAATAATAATACCTTAAGAGAAAAATAAAACATAAAAGTTTTTGTTTTGTTCTGCTTTATTTATCAGAAACATTAGAAAGAGGAAGAGAAAGAGAGAGACAGAAACAGAGAGAAACAGACGAAGATAATCATTTGAACAAAACTCAAAGAAGGAATTAGTTTGTCATTGTGTAGATCATCTTACAATCAACACTATTTGATTTTTTTTTGTGGTACACCAAAGGTTAAATCAACTGAAAAAAAGAAAGGTTACACATGCAGTGAATTCTCAGAGCTATTTGCAAGGCAGTTAACATTTTTTGGTAACATGATTTTATTATAGGTTAAGAGCTAATTATTTTCCTCTGTACTTTGTTAAAACTAAAAGATGGACTTGTCACATATCTCCTATTTAATCTTTTAGCATCTGTTTTTCATCTGTAAAATGAGTTATTACGCTTGATCTTAGCCACAAGGCCAAGAAGTGATATAAAATGAGTTATTAATCTCTTCCCAAGCTGTTTGAAAGTGTAAAATGAGATGGCAAAAGAAAAATTATTTCAGGTTTAAAACTCTTAATGATGCATCCATCCTTTAAAAGAAAAAAATGTAAACTTTGAATAGAAAAATTCTATACAACTATTGGCAATGTATTGAAATTGAGCCAAATATATATTTATCTGAAATGTACATGATATATATTTTTTTGTTTTTATTAAAATGCCCAAACACCAAAATAACTACATGTATACCTAATGACTAATGGATTAACAAAATTTTACTGGAGTATCTAAAAACTGTGTTTTCTAACACAGGATTTTTAGAAATTATGATTTGTCAGAATTCTATACACATATCTTAATATCACAACATGTCAGAAAAACATAATTTAAATAATATTAGCAAGGCTAATTATGTTTATTTGTGTGACTGACATACAGATATGTAATAACCCAAGGTTTAAAATAAAAATATTCAGTAAAAGGGGACTAATTGGAAAATAAAGACATTTATAAATAGTTTTTACTAAGCAAATGTTAAGGATGTCTTAGTCCATTTCGTATTGCTAAAACAAAATACCTGAAAATCAGTAATTTATAAAGAAAAGAGGTTTATTTGCTTATGATTCTGGAGGCTGATAAGTCCAAGATTTGGCAGCTGTATCTGGTGAGGGCCTCAGGCTGCTTCTACTCATGGAGGAAAGTGGAAGGGAGGTGAGTCTGTGCAAAGAGATCATATGAGAGAGAAGAAGAAAAGGAGCAAATCCAAAGAAGCCAGACTCTTTTTAACGACCCACTCTCTGGGAAATTAATCCATTCTTGCAAAAGTGAAAACTCACACTTACCTCAGCAGGAGGGCATTAATCTACTCATATGCGGTCTAGCCCCATGACTAAAACACCTCTCTTTAGGCCCTACATCCCTGCACTGCCACATTAGGGATCAAATTTCAACATGGGTTTTGATAGATATAAACAAACAATATCCAAACCATGAATCTAATTCTTCAACTTTGGAGAAAGAGGATTCAATTAATTTTCCCCAACACTCCCTCATGCCTACTCTATGCACGAATTTAGGGGAGACTGTCCTTAAAGAAAGAATTTTTAACTGCAAACGGAAAATGATGCCAAGCCCCACAAGGTGGTATACTTGGAAGCTACTGACGAGCAGACAAAATAGTCAGAGATGATTATCATTCATAGTGGCTATCAGTATCTTCTCTGTTGAATTTTCTATCAGGAATTGTTGCTGCAACTTTTGAATCAGCATTATAAGTTTTTATGTTATTTTTATATAAGAAATAGTTGTATTATTTTATCTACATCTACCAGACATCTCAACCTGCCTGTACCATACATTACTGAAACTCAACATATTCATAACTATATTTATTTTTCCCTCAAACTATCTCAACCTTCTGTTTTTTTTTCTTTTCTTGTTCTATTCTTTTCATCTACTCTAGTTCAAATATAGTAACCATAAAATTATTTTGAACTGCTCCCCATCCTCCACAGTATATTATTACATTGAATTGATTCCATTCCTGAATTTTCTCTCACATTTCTCCTCTCCTCTCCTTCCAAATAACTAGAATTTTATTTAAGATCCATTTATCTCCTGCCAACTTTTCAAATAACTTTATCATGTCTCCCTATCCAACCTCTTCCTACTCCAATCTACTCTTCATAGTTGCCAAATCCCTCTAGAGAAGAGCAAATTTTGTTACTTCTTTGCTTAAAAATCATTTTTTGGGGGCGGTGGTCTATATAAATATAAACTATAAACCCTTCAATGAGGCCAGGCGCAGTGGCTCACGCCTGTAATCCCAGCACTCTGAGAGGCAAAGGTGGGAGGATCACGAGGTCAGGAGATCGAGACCATCCTGGCTAACATGGCGAAACCCCGTCTCTACTAACAATACAAAAAATTAGCTGGGCATCGTGGCAGGCACCTGTAGTCCCAGCTACTGAGGAGACTGGGGCAGGAGAATGGCAGGAACCAGGGAGGTGGAGCTTGCACTGAGCTGAGATCGCACCACTGCACTCCAGCCTAGGTGACAGTGTGAGACTCCATCTCAAAAAAAGATAAAATAAAATAAAATAAAAACAAAACGCTTCAATGAGGCGTAAGTAGAATATTCCTGACTCAACTCCTACACACCTATTGGGACTCACCCCTTTTTCTTCCATTCCACACCCCAGGCTTAGAAGGTTAGTTACCTTAGACTGTCCACCTTTCAATTTCTTATATATCTCCAACTACCAACCAACACTTCCTTCAGGTCTTTGAGCCAGTGTGACATTCCACTGAATATTTACTCCACACATAATAACTCAGAGTTAGCAGTGTTCAAAAGAATAAATGAATGCATTAATTCTAAGCCTTTTATTTTTTTTTTGAGACAGAGTCTCACTTCCTTCACCCAAGCTGGAGTGCAATGGCGTTGTCATGGCTCACTGCTGCCTTGACCTCCCTGGCTCAAGTGATCCTCCCAACTCAGCCTCCCAAGTTGCTAGGAATACAGGCATACACTACCATACCTGGCTAATATTTTGTATTTTTAGTAGAGTCTGGGTTTCACCATGTTGCTCAGGCTGGTCTCAAACTTCTGGACTCGAGGGATCTGCCTGTCTCAGCCTCCCAAGGTGCTGGGATTACAGGTGTGAGCCACAACACACAGCCAAATTCTAAGCTTTTGGGACCTCTGAGAGATAAAGCACATTACAGGAGCAGAAATGTGCCAACATTATTTTAGTAAGAAAGGTGACTTTAATGCCTACAAAATATATAAATTCATGCTGATTTCAATGACATCTAAGTAGTATGACCACCATACACTCCTAGGAGGTAACTCTTTTATCTCTTCCTTTCTTCTTTAAACTAGGTTCAAACCTAGCATAAAGAAAAATTATTTCTCAGCTACTCATATTCAGTAAAGCCCTGTAAAATAATCATAGCATTAAGTACATAGGTAATAATAGTGCCTTACATTTATATAATGCTTTATAATTTATGGATTTCTTTTAAAAATGATCTCATTTGATCTTCAGAACTGCCTTTTATTCTGTAGAAGAAGACAAGCATAGGTATATGATCCTTCATCTGTTATTTCAAAAGCCAAAAACTCTGAAGACCAAAAGTTTTATGATTTATTGTAAAGTTTGTTGCCAGAACTCTTTTAAAGGCAAAACTATTATGAACTTTTGTGAGGCAGTTTATAGATCTTACTTTTCCCACTTCGTGTAAATATTCGTGAATCACTGCAAATATATTACTGTGTTTCTTTGTGGAGTGCTGCCCCAGATCCTACGTGGTATTAAACAATATATGATGTATGCACTCATTATTTTTCTAAATTTGAATTTAGACATGACTGGATCCACAGGTTTTAAATAATACATTGTGGGACACTTTGATATGGTTAATTTAATGATGAAAAAACTAGCTTCTAATAGTTAACTCATCCACAGTCATACTTCAAGGTAATTCTCATTTCAGGTCCAGTGTTTTGATGACTTTGTTTGAACATATATTTGCTACACAAAGAAGATGTTTATTTGGTACAATAAATAGTAAAGATTTTGTATCACAGTAGCTACCTTTTAAATATACTATTTGTCTGGCATGAATTGGGGGCAAAGTAAGATTTTTCATTCTTGTGTAAATTGGCACATGAACAACTTACAAGTATTCTGAGAAATAAGAAATATAGATGTTTCTCAATCTATAAAGTATTTGAATGACAGACCTTCAAAAATCCAAGTGGATATTTACTCAGAGTGAAAGTCAACTTCTTATTCAACATAGTGCTTCTGCCAATAAATATTTAACTACAAGTAGACGCTCACTGATGTTTCCAAAATAAGCATGCCTACTGGAAAGGAATATGTTTTTCTGATCCAGATAGACTATTTCTTCTACCCTCCACAACCTTATAATTCTCTTTAAAGATATGAAAGTTCACATACCAAAATAAGTTAAACAGCCTTTTAGGGAGCTACTCACTATTCTAAGTGCTTTTTGTATAATAGGATTTAACCTTCACAATAATCTTATGAGTTAATTACTACTATTATTCCCTTTTTATAAAAGAGGAAACTGAAGCACGGAGAGGTTAATTGACTTCCTCATGG
This sequence comes from Pongo abelii, assembly GCF_028885655.2. NCBI lineage: Eukaryota > Metazoa > Chordata > Mammalia > Primates > Hominidae > Pongo > Pongo abelii. The sequence goes on from NC_072002.2 coordinate 45,029,562, forward strand.
TCACACAGTAAGTGACCAAGCTGGAATTTTAACCCATGCAGTCTGGCTCCACAATGTGTATGCTTATCCTCTGTACCATACTATAGAACATTCAGAGTATTAATGAAGCAAAGCAGGACCTCTAAGTATTAATACTTAGCAGATAATCAGTCAAGAACCCAAACATACGAGAACAAAGAGAAAGAATGGAACAAGAAACAAATTTATCGCATATTGTCAGATAATACGTTTAAGCTAATGCAGCATTAAGGTTAACTTAAGGCAATTTTACCTGATTTTAACTTTTAAAGCCTATAACTGCCAATGAAGGGTTTGACTGAAGTATGATTTCTTTTTTATTGTATGTGAGATCACATGGCTTCAGAATTGCATTATTAACGATAAAAGAGACCCCAAAATATATTAAACTGGTCTTCAGTTTCATCTTTACTGAGGTATTAATAATATATATCATCATCCTTTTAAAAAGGATAAAACAGAAGCAATTTTACTCTCTATCATTGGTGCACTTTGCATAAGACATATGCATTCCTTATATAAATCATTTTTGTGTCATTGCTGTATCCTAGGCATCAAAACACCATAATAAAAAACACTATCCCTGTCTTTAAATCATTCATAGGGTAATAAAAGGAACATAGAAGTAAATCATAAATTACAACCCAGTGCAATTGCTAGGAGAGAAGTAACCACAGGTATCATGAGAACAGAAATGGTTTAGGCGACCCTGACATAAAGGAGGAAGTCATTGCATTAAGTCTTAAATGATCTTTCAAGTTATCATGGAATAAATTGGAAGAAATGAGCCTCTCAACAGAATAAAAATATGTTCAAAGCCTTTAAGTAAGAGAAGGTATTGAGCACTGAGGAAACTGCAAACAATTTGGGGTATCCGGAGTTTGACATGTGCCTAGACTGCTTGAGAGTAGATGAGTGGGTCAAAATGAGTGTGTCAGGGTCCAGATAACCTGAGATCTGGATTGTTTGACTAAGCAATTTGGCTTTTATTCTGCAGAAGATCATGAGGTAGTCGAACATTTCACTTTTTCAAATTTTTGTTTGACATAATTTTAGATTTAAAGAAAACCTTAAAAAAATAGTACAGAGACTTTCTATATTCCTTCATCCAGCTTCTCATAGTTAATATTTTTTAAATGTATACAGTTATTGAAACCAGGAAATTAACATTGGTGTTAAACAAATAATCTATGGAACTTAAATAAGCTATGGAACTTAACTCAACTTTCATTGATTTCCATACTAATGTCATTTTCCATATCCAGGAACCAATCCAGTATTCCACATTTCATTTAGTGCTCATGTTTCTTTAGTTTCCTTCGGTGCCTCAGTCTTTCTTCATCATGCATGAATTTTGACACCCTTTGAAGAACACTAGTCATTTTTTAGATTGTCTTTCAATTTAGAATTTTTTAATGGCTTTTCATAATTAAATTGATGCTGTACCTTTCTCAATGGATACATCAAGTAGTACGCAACTGCAATATGTCTTATCTGTATACACTAAAGTTGTCATATGGCAAATTTCTTCTTTATTTTCCCTTTGTAATGAATAATTATATTTTATGATGATTTTGATTACAATTTTTGCCTGCAAAAAAATTATTACCATGATGGTTACTTCATGATGATTTGTAGTTCCATGATTTCTTCTACACTTATTTATTAGAATTCTATAAGGAAGAGCTGTTCATTTGCCCCTCATTATTTCTTCAATTATTTATTTCTATGAGTGTATTAATTCATTCTCATGCTTCTATAAGGACATACCTGAGACTGGGTAATTTATAAAGGAAAAATGTTTAATTGACTCACAGTTCTGCTGGGCTGGGGAGGGCTCAGAAAAACTTGCAATCACAGAGAAAGGGGAAGCAAACATGTCCTTCACAAGGAGGCAGGAGAGAGAATGAGAGCCAAGCGAAAGGGGAAGCACCTTACAAAACCATCAGATCTAGTGAGAACTTACTCATTATCATAATAATAGCATGAGGGAAACTGCCCCCATGATTCAATTACCTCCTGCCAGGTCCCTCCCACCACACATGACGATTATGGGAACTATAATTCAAGATTTGATTTAGATGGGGACACAGCCAAACCATATCAATGAATATAGAGTCATAGATGTATGGTTTCTTCTGTGGGTTTTATTCCATTACTATCATTATTTATTTTGTTTTTGTAAATGGCCCCAGACTTGAATATTAAGAGCATCTTCAGGTTCACTCCGGTGTCTCTTTGACATGGCCCATTTTTCCTTTTTTGAGCACTTCTATACTTTCTGGCATCACAAGCTATTCTATGATTATATTATATATGCTCTGGCCAACCCTTAGAATCAGCCTTTTCCCGAAAATCTTTGGAGCCTTTTATTGGTGAATGCTGTTTGGAAGCTGATATGGTTTGGCTCTGTGTTCCCACCCAAATCTCATCTTGAATTGTAATCCTCAGGTGTTGAGGAGGGACCTGAAATAATTGGATTATGGAGGCAGTTTCCCTCTTGCTGTTCTCATGATAGTGAGTGAGTCTCACAATATCTGATGGTTTTAAAAGTGGCAGTTTTTCTTGTGCTCCCATTCATTCCCTTTCCTGCTGCTTTGTGAAGAAGGGTCCTGCTTCCACCATGATTGTAAGCTTCCTGAGGCCTCCTCAGCCATGCAGAACTGTGAGTCAATTAAACCTCCATTGTTTATAAGGTACTCAGTCTTGGGTAGTATCTTTATAGCAATGTGAGAATGCACTAACACAGAAGCCAAAACCTGAAGAAGTTTAATTTATTGAAGACCATCTCTGACAGAGTTGTGGAGTATTGATTTGTTATGCAGTGAAAATAAAATTAAGGCAAATTAGAAAATCATAATTCATTTGTGACTCTGAGTGTTTAAGAAATAGAAGGGCAATATTTTATTAAATATATCAAAACAAATCAAATGACACTACTAAAAAAATCTTTTTCTTAGCACGGAAGATTATTTCACCCTCCTGTCGTGCTGCACTAATGACCATGCTATGTCTGCTTGCTAACGGCAAGCTTTTCAATCCAAGGTAATATGGAATATAAAATAAATCTTGATCATTTTGTCCTGATTTATTTTCATAAGCAGAAAATCACAAAAAGGAAAAACTATAAATATGTACGTTTCTGTTCATTTTCTAACAACATGGCAGGGAAACCTTTCCACCGAAGACAGTTGGTCATGCTAGATAATATACACAAAAATTTCTTTTGATATGCAAAGTTAAGCCCTATAAGTGCAATCAAAATTCCTGGGGCCACAAATCAAGAGAGAAATGTGTATCGGGATAATTTCTTGGCTGACAATGGTAACGAATTTGTATTTTTGTATACTGTTTGGTGTTGTGTGTAGAAGTTACAATGGGGAAAAGGAACTGGTAGATAAATCCTTTCTATCATCTCATCCAAGGTGGATATTTCAAAAACACATTTATTATGAGGGCAACAATTAATCCCTTATAATTACAGGCAACTAAATAATGCATCTTTATGTCTCTACAGAAAATAAAAATAAAAAATTAGCTAGGCGTAGTGGTGCATACTTGTGGTCTCAGCTACTCAGGAGGCTGAGCCTAGGAGATCGAGGCTGCAGTGAATCATGACCACATCACTGCACTCCAGCCCGGGCAACATAGCAACAGCCTATCTCAAAAAAAAAAGTTAAACAAAATAAAAAATATAAATAATAATGCATCTTTGTATTGGCTCTTTCTCTACTTGTGTGCTTCATTCATTCTGTCCTTAGCTTTCCTTTCTGAATTGCACTCTCTAATAAAGTCCTTACACTTAACCATTTTCTTGGGTTCTGTGTTTTTGAAGTCCAGGCTAAAATAAGGTACCAATAATTAATTTTAGAAATAGAAAATATGCAACTACAAAAGAAGAGAATTTAAAAAAATTAATAAGATTACACATTTTGACAAATTTTAAAACCAATACATTAAAAGCACAATTTTATTTTAAATCATAACTTATTAAATCTGATTTTAAAAATAAATGCCTTAACATATATCTATATCCATATAATTAGAAATTAAAGAAAATTACACACACATGCATACACACACACACACACACACACACACACATGAACTGACATACACAGATAGTTATGGAGGTGAGACCTGCAAAATCACAGAATACTCAAGAACAAGATCATTGCAATATTATGCAACTTATTTACATATCAGATAAAGTGAGGATGCTGAGTTACACTTCCAAACAAGATGAACAAAAAAGCACCATATTTACCCTTTTTCCTTGAATAACTAAGAATATATCAAACAAGACAAAATATATCAAACAAGTTTTTCAAGACACTGGACATCAGACAAAGATAGAAAGTGATTCCTGATAGACAGAAAACAAACAATGTAGACCTGATGATTATCCTAGCTTAGTAAACTGAGAATATTTGCAGGCCATGGTGCATGCAAGGGGAACTCAACAGAAGATTTGAGAAGCTGAGAATCAGTGGTGACCAGAGAGGCTAAAATTGGTACAGTACAGTGCCAGTGACAAGAGGGCTCTAGAGATATGTAGAAGGCCATCCTCACTTACTGAGTACTGATCAGCCTACATATATGAGAAAACTACCTAAGGGCAAGGAAAGACCACCCAAAAGGATTAAAGGAAATAGTGTTGATGCATACACGCAGTGGAGACTAGTGTCTATTACCAGTAGCTAGACTAGGATATGAATATTCATATTCATATGAATACGAATATGTAATATCAATATTACACCAATCTATTTTAATTTATGGTAGGATCTCACCTTTGAGTTTGTGGGCATTAATGTATACTGCTTGAAATATTGCAAATGGATTTTCTATTGTCATTGTGGAAAAACTTATAAAAACATAAATTCAAAAGGGCAAAAAACCTAATACCACCTACTGCCAGTTCGCTATTATAAACGTATTCTCAACAGTGGGAACAATATTTTAAGGCCATAAAAGTCAAGAAAATTACTAAAAATTTAAAATAGAAATCATAAGCTTCTACAAGATAATACAAATATTCATTCTTTGGGCCCCTAGAGTCAGTTAAACATTTTAATTGAATACTTCTACCACCAGAAATCTTAGCAAATATACTTAACAAAAGATGCATGGATTTCTATTTGCTATTAAACTTAAAAAATATATGGTAGGTAGGGCTTCAAGATGACTGACTAGAGGTGTCTGACGCTCATTTCCTCTACAAAGAAATACCAAAGCAGCAAGTGGATAAGCACATAACGAATACAGCAGCTACGAGAGGATGCCGAAATTCATCAGGAAAGTGACATGAAAACTCTGAGGCATGTAAGAAAAGGAAAGCGAAGCAGCCAGCCCAGCAGAGATCAACTTGAAGCCAGAAGAAACTGCCCATTGTGAAGGAAAAAGTAAAAAAGAGACCCCCAGTAGTCCACATTTCTACCATGGACTCCTGCAATCCTAACTATGGAAGAGCCCTTCAGCCCTTGTGGGCCCTGAGACTAGTATAAGTAGCTCACTGACTGGAGTCCATAGGATGGCATTATTTTAGATAGGGAGTTCTTGCTGGCTCCCACATACCAAATGAGTTCCAAGCAGCTGCAACACAGCGTCATTTTGAGAGTTTAGTGCACATCAAACTACATTCTCTCTGGGGTCCAATAGTCCCTGCATCTCCACATCCCTGGAGTCCTGCTGATATTCTCCCACATCTATGCAGAAGGCTGCAGCATAATAATACCAGCTGAATCCAGTGGTGTAGCCAGGTTCCCAGCACTCTATCTCACACAGTTCCCTATGTCCCAGAGAACAGGTAGTGTAGCATATCAGAGAGGCTTCCCTTAGTATAAAAGGAAAGCTGCCAGCCCAAGGACATTGCCACTGACAGCATGCCACCTCCAGTGGCAGGTCCTCTGCATTCTTGCAGGGGCCTTCAGAAGGCTTGTGGACCAGCCAAACTGTGCTCTCCCAGGGCCTGAAGACAACTCTGCCTCTCCTGCCATCCCTGCTAGCATCTGCATGTACCATCAGAGGCCCTGAGGATAGAGGTACCTGGCCCACCACTGCTGGCACCAGCACCAGAACATGTCATCCAGTGCACTGGGGATTGATCTGCACCTACTGCTGTCATGACAAATGACCAACCATGATCACTACCAGGGGGCCTAAGGACATGCCCACACAATCTGCTGCTGCTACCACTGGCACCTAAGCATGTCACCTGGAAGCCCAAAGACTGGCTCACCTTCACCTGTCACAACTGGTGCCTACATATTCTACCTGGGACCACAGGATCAACAACCTTGGCTCACCACCATCACCACTGGAGCCCAAGGAATATCCCCAGCAAAGCCTCACCTCCGCCTCCAAAAACAGCAGCAGCCTAAGCCGCTCAGGAACTCACAGACTCCACTGACATTAATTAGAACCAAATAAATTATATGAGAACTACACTACTGTACCCACCCAAAATCAAAGCCAAAGCACTTTAGCCAGTCAACAGTACAGATACATCTAAAGAAAATGTCTTTCCTTATAAAACCCAATCCATAAAATCAGAAGTGTCTGTTACACCAGACGCACAGATATCAACATAATGACACAAGAAACATAAAAAATAACGAAATATGACATCTCTAAAGGAATACAATAATTCTCCTGTAATCAATACCCCCAAAAAGTAAATCTATGAAATGAATGAAAAACAATTCTAAATGATATTACAGAAACTGAGTGAGATACAAGAGAACACATGTGACAATATAGATACCAAGAAAACAATTAATAATCTGAAAAATAAATCCAACTGAGACAGATATCACAAAAAAAGAACAAAACCAAAATCCTGGAAATTAAGAATTCAAGGAATTAAATAAAACATGCAATTGAGAGTTTCAGCAAAGACTAAATCTAGCAGAATAAGGAATGTATGAACTTTAAGACAGGTCTTTCGAAATACCTCAGTCAGACAAAAAAAAAACCACAAGAAGAAGAAGAAAGTATTAAAAAGAATGAAGAAAGCCTGTGTGACATATGGGACACCATAAAGAACAAATATTCTAATATTTGTTCTTTAGAATAGAACAAATATTCTGATTTTGCAAGTTCCAAAAGAAGAAGAGATCAGCAGAACCACAGAAGACATATTTAACAAAATAATAGCTGAAAAGTTCCCTAGTATATCAATATATAGACATCCAGGTAAAAAAAAAAAGCTCACAGATTTTCAAATAGATTCAACCCCAAAATGTCTTCTACACAGCACATTATCGTCAAACTCTCAAAATCACAGACAAAGAGAGATTTCTAAATACAGCAAGAGAAAAGCATCAAGTCACACCAAGGGAATCCGCAGCAGATTGACAGTGGATTTTACAACAGAAATTTTATAGGCTAGGAGGAAATCGAATGATATATTCAAAGTGGTAAAAGAACAAATCTCCAGCCAAGAATACTGTTTCCACCTAAGCTATCCTTTAAAAATGATGAAGAAATAAAGTATTTTCAAGACAAGGAAAGGCTGAGGGAATTCATCACTACTAGACTGATCCTATAAGAAATACTAAAGAGAGTCCTATATCTGAAAGTAAAAGGAAAATATCTACCATCACCAAAACACATGAAAATATAAAATCCATTGCTAGAGCAGATATGCAAATGAAAAAGAGAAAAGAATCAAAAGTTATCACTGTAAAAACCTCTTTGCTATTGTAAAGGTTAGCAATAAAAGAGGAATAAAGGAACAAAGGATATGCAAAACTGTCAGAAAACAATTAACAAAATAACAGGAGTAAGTCTTAACCTAACAATAACAACCTTGAATATAATTGGTTTAAATTACCCAATTAAAATATATCCACTGGCTGAATGGATTAAAAGAAGAAAAAGGTCCAACTATATGCTACCTACAAGAAATTTGCCTCATCTGTAAAGACATACTTACAACAGACAGGAAGGCATGAAAAAAATATTACAGATGAGCAGAAACCAAAAGCATGCAGGAGTAGCTATATTTATAAAAGAAAAATATACTTAAATAAAAAAATTAAAAGTGACAAGAAGGTTAGTATGTAATAATAAAGAAATCAATTCAAAAAGGGGATATAACAATTGTGAATATATGTGCACCCCAAACTGGATCACCCAAATATATAAAACAAATATTAGAACTGAAGAGAGATATAAGGTTCAATATAATAACAGAGACTTCAACATCCCAATTTCAGCACTGGACAGATCACCAAGAGAGAAAATCAACAAAGAATAATCAGACTTGATCTTCACTGTGAAGCAAATGGACCTTACAGACATTTACAGGGCATTTTACCCAACAGCTACAGAATATGCTTTCTTCTCATTAGTGCATAAAATATTCTCTAGGATAGACATATGTTAGGCCACAAAACTAGTTTCAACAAGTGTTTGAAAATTGAAGTTATATCAAGTATCTTCTAGAACCACAATAAAATAAAACTGAAAATCAGTAACAAAAGGACCCTTGGAAATTCTAAAAATACATAGAAATTAAGCAGCATGCTCCTGAACAATCTAGTTCACAAAGAAATTAAAAAAAGAAATTTAAAGGATTTTGGAAACAAACGAAAATCGAAATGCAATATATAAAAACTTATTGGATACAGCAAAAGTAGTGCTAAGAGGGAAGTTTCTAGCAATAAATGCCTACATTTGAAAAGTAGAAAAATTTGCAACAATTTAACAATGCACCTCAATGAACTAGAAAAGCAAGAGCAAACCAAATCTCAAATTAGGGCAGAAAAAGAAATAATAAAGAGGAGAGCATAACTAAACAAAATAGAGACAAAAAAATCAATAGAAACAATCAATAAAACAATGTTGGTTTTTTGAAAAGTTGAACAACTGATAAACTTCTACCTTGACTAAAAAACCAAAAAAGAAGTCTCAAATTAATAAAATGAGAAACAAAAAAAGGACACATTACAATGGATACTATGGAAATACAAAATACTATTAGAGACTTTTATGAACAACTTAATGCCAACAAATGGAAAAACCCAGAGGAAATGGATAAATTTCCGGACAGAACCTATCAAGACTGAACCAAAAAGGAAGTGAAAACAAGAACAAACCAATTATGAGTACTAAGATTGAGTCAATAATAAAATATCACCCACAAAAGAAAAGTCCAAGATTCGCCAGCTTTACTGCTGAAATCTTCCAAACATTAAAACAAATCTAATACCAACTGGTCTCAAATTATTCCAAAAAAATTAAAGAGGAAGGAATAATTTCTAACTTATGCTATGAGGCCAGCATTACCCTAATAACAAAACCAACCAGACAAGGATACAACACAAAAAGAACACTACAGGCTAATATCCCTAATGAACATAGATGCAAAAATTTTCAACATAGTACTAGCAAACTGAATCCAACAACATATCAAAAAGACAATACATCATGCTCAAGTAGACTTTTATCCAAGAATGAAAAGATGATTCAACATACACAAATCAATAAATGTGATACAGTACATCAACACAATGAAGGACAAAAACCATGATACTCTCAGTACACACACAAAAAGCATTTGATCATAGTCAACATTGCTTCATGGTAAAAATTCTAAATATTTTAGGCATGGAAGGAACAAACTTCAACATAATAAAGACCACATATGACAAACTCATAACAAACATCATATTGAATGTGGAAAATCTGAACATCTTTTCTCCAAGAACTGGAACAAGACAAGGATGATCACTATTATCACTCTGATTCAACAAAGCACTGGAAATTCTAGATAGACCAATCAGACAAGAGAAGGAAATAAAAAGCATACAAATTAGAAAAGAGGAAGTAAAGTTATCCCTCTTTGTACATAACATAATCTTACATGTAGAAAAATCTCAGTACTTCACCAAAGAAAATGTTAGAACTGATAAGTTCAGTAAAGTTACAGTATAAAAAATTAACTTACATCTGTAGCATTTCTATACACCAATAACGAGTTGAAAAGAAATCAAGAAAGCAATCCCACTTACAATAGCTACAAAAAGAAGCCTAAGAATAAATTTAACTAAAGAGATGAAGCACCTCTATAGCAAAATCTACAAATCACTGATGAAAGAAATTGAAAAGGACACAATTAGAAATACATCTATGCTCATGAATAAAAATAATTAATATTGTCTTAAAATTTTCATGCTACCCAAAGCAGTTATGAAATTCAAGGCAATCTGTATCAAAATACCAATGACTTTCTTCACATCAATAGAAAAGCAATTCTAAAATTCATAATGGAACTACAAAAGAATCTGAATAGTCAAAGCAATACCGAGGAAAAATAACAAAACTGATTGCATCACAATACTAGGCTTCAAAATATACTTAAAAACGATGGTAACCAAACACTATGGTATTGATATAAAAAAATGTAGACAAGTGGAACAGAATATAGAACTCAGAAATCAATGCACATATTCATAGCTACTTGATTTTCCACAAAGGCACCAAGAATGTACAATAAACTCACCAGGAATGCACCAAGAGGGGAAAGAACATCCTCATCAATAAATTAAATTGCGTGGGAAAACAGGATATCCATATGCAAAAGAGGAAACTGGATCCTTATCTCTCACCATATACAAAAATTAATTCAAAGTTGATTAAGGGCTTAAATGTAAGCCCTAAACTATAAAACTAGTAGAAGGAGACAAGGGAAATGCTTCAGGACATTTGTCTAGGCAGAAATCTTTGGCTAAGGCTTCAAAAGTACAAGCAACAAAACAAAAAATACACAAATGGAACTATATTAAACTAAAAATCTTCACAGCAAAAGAAACAATCAATACAGTGAAGACACGACGTGTAAAATGGTAGGCAATATTTGGAAATGATTCATTTAACAATGAGCTAATATCCAGAATACACAAGTAACTCATGCAACTTAACAACAACACAAAAAACAAATAATCTCATTGAAAAGTGGTCAAAGATCGGAATAGACTTTTTCAAAAGAAAACATACAAATGGCCACCAGATATATTAAAAATGGTTAGCATCACTAATCTGGAAAATTAAAAAGCAAATTTGATATTGTGAATCAAAGTATCCACAATGAGATATGATCTTAACCAAGTTAGAATGGCTGTTAACACAAAGAGAAGAAAAATAGCTAATGCTGTTGAGAATGTAGAGAAAAAGGAACTCATATACTGTTGGTGAGAATATAAATTAGTACAGCCATTTTGACAAACAGTATGGAGATTTCTCAACCAATTAAAAATAGAACTTCCATATGATCCAGCAATTCTATTATTGCAAAGTATATCAAAAAGATACCCGTACCCCCATATTTATTGCAATACTAGTCACAATACAAAAATATGGAATATGTACCTATCAATATGTACATATCAATGTACCTATCAATGTATGGATAAGATAAAGAAAATGCGATGTGTGTGTGTATATATATACACACACATATATGTATATATATAAAAATGTATATACACATAATATATAATATATACATACATAATATCTACATATAATATGCACACAAATCTGTATATATTATATATAATGTTAACTATAATATATACATATATAATATGTACATTATATGTTATATACATATACATATTATATATTATATATAATGTATATATAACGTATATATACAGTATAATGTAATATATAATATATACATTATACACACACACATACATATTATATATAATATACACATTATATACATATATACATATAATGTATATATAATGTATATATTATATATAAATGTATATATAATATGTGTGTGTGTGTGTATATATACACGACGGGATACTATTCAGTTATTAAAGAGAATAAAAAAGTGAATGAATTCCTGTCATTTGCAGTAACATGGATGGAATTGAATTATATTCACTTATGTTAAGTGAAATAATCCATTCACTGAAAGACAAGTATCACATGTTCTCACTTATGTGGGAACTAAATAAATTTATCTCATGGATGTAGAGTGTAATGATGGTTACAAGAGACCAGTAAGCGTGCAGTCGGGGAATGAAGGAGGTTGCTTAATGGGTGTAGACCTATAGATAAATAGTACAAATAAGTTCTGGTATTCAATAGCACAGTTGGGTCACTACAGTTAACAACCATAGATTATATATTTCAAAATAGCTAGAAGAGAAGGTTTGAATATTTTCAATATGAGGAAATGACAAATGTTTGAGGTGATGAATATCCTAATTACCCTGTTTTGATCATTAAACATTGTATGTATCAAAATATCACATGCATTCCATAAATATGTCTATTATTATGTATGACATTTTTAAACTAGGTTAAATACTTTACACTCAATAGAATTATAAGCAAGCAAACAAATACAACTGGCAAAGTCAAATGGTGAGCATGTAGAAGTTTCCATCAGTGCTAGAGGAAGTAGAAACTCATAAAAACCCCTTTAAAACACACACGCACACACACATATATGTATGTGCACCCATACACATATATTACACACACACGTATGTGTGTATATATATGTGTGTGCCTAGCCTTTGACACAGCATTCTCTCTTTGAAGCATTTTCCCAAGAGAAATAAAATCATCTATCAGTTATAAGATGTATATAAAAAAAATTATAACAGCTTTAGTCACAATAGCCCCAAACTGGAAACAATGCAAGAGTACATTAACAAATACATGCAAAAACAAATTGATGTATATCCTTACAATTAAAAAATGACCAATTTTATGCAAAGTCAACATTGGCAGACGCACTCCATCATGAAAGTACAACCCACCTCTCTTTACTGCCACCCAATTCATTAGACCATTATCTGCCTTTGTGCCCTGACAAGGTTTCCTTCAACTGGCGGTCAGGATACAACTCAAGCATGATCTATTTGAAATTTAGATTTAATTTCATATTGACATCCATAAGCGAGTCTTGACTAAATAAACTTTTTGTAAAAATGTTAAGTTGAACATATTATTTATTAAGGATGATGAGCCATTGTTATTGTTGTTTATGCCATATGTGAGGTTGGCAGGCCAGGCCACTTAAACCTCATTTTCATAGAAGAAAAGTTGAGTCTCCACATATAATTGCTATAGTAAAGTTGTAAAGTTTGTTTTAATTACAATGTATTTTTCTAAATGTTATTTCTTGTTTGCAAAGAGTCACATTCTCTGATGAATGCTGTGTTAAATTAGGCAGCACTTGTGGAATCTGGTTGCTGTGTAAAATTCTAAACACCACTTGTTTTATTGGAAAGAAATTGCATTCATCAGTGAATGAGTCATTAGATGTATATCCACCTCAGCTGTGTTATCTTGAAGTCTTAGGCTGAAAGCTAAAAGCAAAAAACAAACCCCTTTAATATTTCAAAAGTGGACGTAACTCTTTTTGTAATCAAAATCTTTCAGGATTTATTATACCTGCTAGATCAATTCTCATTAGCAATTTTTAAAAGAAATTAATTCCTTCTATTATTTTTTCCTTTATTGTTATTAAGTTCACAGATTATGGGAAAAATGGCTTGATTTTTTTAACTTCTTTATTTCATTATGTTATTTTCTTTTGCTTTACAACATATGGGTCCTATTGAGATTTAGAAATCTGTTGCAGCTTCCAATATGTTTTCTACCTGAAGCTAAAGCAAGGAAGTCTTTAAAATTATGTCAGCATAAAATGTTGATAAAATACTATAAAAATAAAAGTTTCAACCCATAAAAAATAAGTTTTGAGTTATATAACAATGTTCAACATGAGATATATAAAAATCTAAGGTATGAAAATATAAATATTGCTTTTCTAAGTTATTAAACAGCTTTGAAGTAACTGATTTTCATCATACTACAGTTAATCTTTTTTAAAAACAAAAGTGAGAAAGAAATAAGACCCAAAAGCTCACTTCAAAACATAGTGAGGCCAGGCGTGGTAGTTCATACTTGCAATCCCAACACTTTGGAAAGCTGAGGAAGAAGGATGGCTTGAGATCAGGAGTTCAAGACCAATCTGGGCAATATAGTGAGACTGTCATCTCTACCAAAAAAAAAAACCAAAACAAAATCAAAAAACAACACTGAAATATTATGAGAATGTCCCTTGCCTGTGCAACATTTCACTGCTTACAAGCTACCTTTAGGTACCCAGCTTCTTGCTATACATTATAATGTACACTGTGCTGTACAACACAGTTCTGAAAGGGTGGGAATCTAACAAATTTACTCAGGGACATTTGTTACATTCTCCACAGGCTCTGTCTACATATGAGAATTATCAAAAATGGCTTATAAAGGACAAATTACTATAATAAATTATACACAGGCAGCTCTTTACATGCAAATGAGATTCATCCCCAAACACGTGTTTCATACCATCTTAGCTGCACATCTCCCACCACCCTACTCACTTCAAGCCTTCTCCTAGCCATCACCTGTGCCCTGGGCCATTATCTCTTCCCATGGACCACTTCCACAAGACATATCATCTACGTGTCTTTCCTTTATATTCTCCACATTACAAAAGTTGCAAGGAAGTTATATGGTCCAACATTTTTGCCATGGAAGATTTATAATTGTTCTCTCCTTCTTTTCTTCCTCTCTTTACGTCGCTTTCAATATGAGACTGCTAGATGAAATTTTTTTCCTTCTCAAACTGTCCTTGTTTTATGCTGCCTTAACCTGCTATCACTGACCATGTCTTATTCATCTCATTTTTCCTGGGAAAGACTATTTTTCCTGGCACAAAAATATTATTTATTTATTTCTGCTTGCCTCTCTGATTGAATGATGGCAAGGGAAGAAGATGGGTGGTGACCTGGTGCTCTCCACTTCATTCTTTTGCAATACTAAATTTCTATTTCTCCATTTGTCTTAATTGGGTGGACGTTACTTTAAATTTTCTCATAAGGAATCGGTAAAATATATATGGTCTTAGGTTACATTTTTCACAGATCCATTTCTTCTTTGGAATTTTTATGTTACTATTTTTATATCTTCCCTCTTATTTTGTGATACCCAATTAAAGATATAAGAGATTAGGCTACCTATTCTAAGTTATCCTCCTGAAATTTTATTACAGTTTACATCTGTGGAATTAGCCCATCAAGGTAAAGATGTCATCTATTTAATATCTTGACTGGATAGTGATATTCTAAAGGAAAAAAAAATAATGAACTTTGTTCCATTGCAATTTATTCTAACTATACACGTTACCAGCTATATATATATAGATTAAAACAGCATTTCTGGACTCGTCTAGGAATTTAAGCCTGTTAATGATACATTGTTCAATTGTCCTCAGAGTACAAATTGACACAATGGAAATTGTCCTTCCTAGTGGGAGATTTTTAACCAATCAGTAGTTGTCTTATAAACTTTCCATTTTAAAGAAAATAGAAGATCTGAACTTTTTTGCCGTAAGAGACTACCCTGCCCTCATTCTCTAAGTATGATTCTATTGACACTAAGAAGCTCATGACAATGTAATGTCAGGGTTTTATCCTTTTATTATATGTCTTGGTTTTCTTTCTATGTACTCTCTATTGCCCAGAATTTTCTTAGGAACAGATCCTACAAAACTGTTGCTATGCTGAATAACTCTGTTACGACCTGAAAATAATATCTGTGAATTACTTATCGCTGAACAGTAAAATCTCGCTTTGCCACATTCTTTTCAATAAAAGAATAAAAGCACAAAGATTTTATGAAGTCACTAGACTATTAGGATACATTTAAAATTTTGTATGATCTGGCTTGTTTTATGACATCTATTTTAATTCTTCATTAAAGGGGATCAAAACTGAACTTTGACCATATTAAAGGAAGGACTCAGAAAAGATTGAGATGATTTGCCTTAGAGCTTTAGCAGAATACTGAGAAGCTCAGAAATGTAATTTAATTATGCATGAGTAAGAAAATGCCAGAATTCACAGGAGACTCCCAGGTCAAGGAAGCAGTGAGTTAGCCCTGGCTGAAACTTTATGTAGGCATGTTCTTTCCTTAGACTTTCCTTTCAAGTTTTATAAGTTTGAGTACTATTCATATTCAATACATATAAAATACTATTCATATTTAGAGAAGAAGCACTTACATGTACCTGATAGGAAACTATCTGCTTTATCTTAGTGGAAAAATCTCCTAGAGGAAGAGACCACTGTGTGAGAAGATGGAACAGTGGAGAGCACATTTTGATAGACACATTCAGACACTGTCTCTCCTGGCCCTGGGATTGTCACTGAGAAAACTGTAAGGAAACTTTATCTGTTCCAAGAGAAGGACAGATGGCCTCAGGAAGTTCAAAAGGGATGAAGGGTAGAGGGCTTGTGAGGCATATTAGAATTGTATGTTTCATGTGACCTAAATTTTTCTCCTTTGTTTCTCTCAAAATTCTTTAGTAAAATCTACATTATTCACTGGTACTTTGCAAAATCAGCTTTCTGTAATTTGATAAAAATATTGTCTCAATGTTGGCGCAGAGTAAAAATAGAGGCTGCCTCCAGAACAGCCAAGCATAACTGGGTTAAATGTAGCACAAAATGCAGAGATTGATAAAAAGCAGCAAAAATAAATCTTGAGTCTCAAACTCTGTTTGCTTGGATTTGTAGAAAAGCTGAGAGCTGGAAAAATCTCTTAGCCAGAACAAGGACATGAGGAGCTTCTCTTTTACCACTGTAGCTGACACAATACTGGGGGATCACCAAAATGCTATAGACGCTGCTGAGAAGCATTTACTTACAACCAGAAACATCAGGGTAATGATAACCAACACGGCCTTAAGGATCCCCTCAGCTTGACTACACATTAAATAGGTTTCTTCCTGATTGTGAGTCCCTGACCTTCCTTTTCTTAGAGCATTTGCCATTTACTTTAGAAAACTTGTAGTTGTAAATTCTTTCTGCGGCTTTGAAACGAATGTAAATCTCCCAGCCTACCAGTTTTACAGCCCAGGAAATGTCTTTCTCAAGGACTTGGAACAATCTCTTTGAAATGTAAATACTGAAGGAGATAACATCCCTATCTGCCAGTCGCTGTGGGAGGGTAGGAGACTAACTTGAATGGGTGCCAATTAGCAAACACAGAGGACCTAATCACAGAGAAACACAGTCTCACACTCAGGAATAACTTGGTGTGCTCCACATCTCCCATTCGTCAATTCTTAAATAATAACTTATAGAAAAGGTATAAACTATAGATTATAATAAATATTTAAAAAACAATAAATCTTGGCTGCTCATAGTTGGTTATTTTCTAAATTCTTTTTTTCTTATTTATTTTATTTTATTTTTTGAAGGCATACTTAAATATGCTTCTTTTATCCTTGTAGAACTAATTAAACATTGTTAAAAAAAAACGTTCCAGAGATCAGTAGACAGAATTCTTTCATTTTGATATTACCACCAGCAACTGGAGAAGGAACAAAGACCCAGTCTGGATACTTAACTCCATGGACACAAAAGCTAAAGGGTTTTTAAGTGCTGTGGTGGACAAGCACTAAGGGACATTTAGTGGGTACTTTCCTTAGGATTTTTATTAATATGAATTTAGGATCAAATTAATTTAGGATTAATATGAATTTAGAACAAAGTTCATCACATCCACTTAGACTTAGAGATTGCTTCTCCAATCATCCCTCAGGTAAGAAGTAATCTGTTGCTGAATTTGCTCTCCTAACCCTATACGTCGGTGCCATCAATACTTTCAGAAATCCAAAGAGTGAGACTCATTGTAATGAGCAATGAGCATTTCAACGGGTGTTGGAAACTCCATATTGTGCAATATGTTTTATGTGATTGCTCAAGAGCTTTCAGGAATCTAATCAGTTTTCAGAAACCTAAATTCCATATTGTGCAATATGTGTTATGTGTTAGCTTAAGAGTTTTTAGGAGCCTAGACCTAGTTCAATCCACCCAACAACTTTCTTCGAGACCCTTCCAACATCAGCCTTCCTCCAGTGCCCAGGCTGTTAGATATTCATGCAAATGGCCAAACACAAATCATTGGAATTTCTTCAGACAATTTCCTCTTAAAAGACAGGGATATTCAATCATTTATTAGAGAGTTTTCCAGTTTTCTGAGGCCTCTGCATCATATTAAGAGGAATAACTTCACTTTTCTCAATCATTGGCTTAGTATCTTTGACAAAAGATCACCAGCTCCATGGAAATTTTTCTCTGAGTATTTCTGTGATACTCTGATTCTTCACATATGCTTAGCAATGCATCTGTTTGATCCAGCACCATGTTTTTCAGGCGGGGGTGGCACTACAGGGTCTCCCAGTGTGCCATCAAATACTTCTGTGGTCCTACAACTTACAGTTTTCTGAGAGCAGCATTGTGGTAAAGTGGGGGAATGAGTTATAGATTTGTTTTCAGCTTTATTAATGGGGTCTCATGGTAGTGTTGACTCTGCTCCCATAATAATGGTCTTGGGCCAAACAATTCAATATCAAAAATGATGTACTTGTAAAGTGTAGTCTTCTCATTAAATTATATGCAATGATGACGGCTACTTCTTTCTTCCAGTTGAATAAATTTCCCTTAGAGATAACTCATTCCTGACGTAGCTGGAACACTGGCAACAAACCAAGTGTTAAAAGAAAACTTCAGCCAAAATAAATTTAAAGGAGTTCAATTGAGCAATGAATGATTCATGAGTTGGGCAGCCCCCAGAATCACAGCAGACTCACAGAGACTCCAGTGATGTCTCCTGGTCAGAACAAATTTATGGACACAAAAAAGGAAGTGACATACAGAAATCGGAGGTAAGGTACAGAAACAGATGAATTGATTACAGGTTGGCATTTACCTTATTTCAACACAGTTTGAACACTCAGCAGTGTATGAGTGGTTGAAGTATGGCTGCTGGAATTGGCCAAGACTCAGCCACTGTTACAGGTGCATACTCCTAAGTTAGGGTTGTCTACTCACTAAGTTAGGTTGCGGGTCATCCACAAGGACTCAAATATAGAAGTATGGAGTCCTTCTCAGGACATATTTAGTTTGCTTTAACGCAAGCTTTTATTCTTTATTTTACTAGACATGTCCAGGCTCATCTGATTCTTACCTGGTCTCAAGATGGAACCCCTGATATTAAAATCACAGTTAAGGAATTTTTACTAGCTACATTTAAATGTAAAACATTGGTAACCTTGTTTTCGAACTTTCGTTACATTTCTTTATGTTTTAATTTACATTATGCTAACATAATAGATTTAACTATTTTACCCCTGATTCTTCCCTTGGGGTAAGCTGTGTGCATGAGAAGTGGCCTACCAGCACTTGGGAGCTGAGTATGCACGTTGTGTTTATTGGAGTTCTATGCAGGCTCACTTGAGGCATTCCTCCCTTACCAGTCAAATATCCATAGACGTTCATATAGAAGGTCATATACTAGTTAAACTCCACCATTTTGCCTCTTAATGAGTATGCTTGAGGACACTTGCCCAACTCCTGAGATCTTAGGAGGCTGCTGATTGCCAGTTTTAGGTGTTTTTATCAATTGGGAGACTGCTTTTCCCTGGCACTGGCTGTGACCAATTATAATTTTAGAGAGGCAGTTTAATAACCACCTGACCGTCACCTGACGGTTGCCTGACATTCCTAGTGGTGGGGGGGGACTCTCCTACCCTGCTCACGTCTGACTAGCTACCTACTGTAACACACCTGGCATCTCCAGGGCAAGTGTTCTAATTTATTTGGTATATGTAAGCACGTGGCATAATTGTCAAGAGGATACATTCTGTAGAAAGTGGAAAGCCTGCCTTTTCCCTATCAGAAAAGTAATGTTAGCATCCTCCAATATGTTTTTAGAAAAGAAATTGATGCTATACACAATGTTTTCAATTTTCACAGAGAAAAAGTGTTTTAAGAAATAATATTTCATCCTAAATAGAATCTATCACTTTGTTTCTCAGCCAGGCAAAATCAAATTTCTATACTATCGTTCCAATTTTTTAAAAAAAATCTAAAGAATAATATCTTTTAGCAATTCTAAATCAAATACATTTTACCATCAAAGAGCTATCATGCTTTCAACTTATTTTTCATGCCAGGTGTCTTTGTAGGCCCATTTCCAGTTTTAACTAAATCTCAGACACATCAATGGATATCAATTAATCTGGTTCCACTCACAAAGGTTAGTATCCATGCAGTATAAAATTTAAAAATTCAACAAATGAAACTGAAGTATAAATACTTAGAATGAATAAAAAAAGACTATGGAAATTAAAGAAAGTAATCCTGCAATATTACCTTAAATCCTAAATCAGCAAAGCATGAAATGTTAAGTCCTGGAAAGGCTTTGAAAATGTACTTAACCCAACAACAGTTCTTGAGCTCCATTCAGATCTACTTTTACTTTATAGTTTATACCGTGCTCATCACACAATTTCATTTAACCTTTACAGTAACCCGTGGAGGTAGATACTATAATTATACAGCAAGTTGGTACATGGCAAAGCTGGTATATAAATACAACCTCCAGTTTCATAGTCCGAATACTTCCATTGTGTGATATAGTTTCAGAATTTATCCTGACTTAATTTTGTTCTAATGACCAAATTTCAATTGTCAAAAATTATTATGTGGTTATACACCATCTGTTATAATAAATATGCACAAATGTAGGCACAGAGAAAAGGTTAACTCAGCCTGGGAAGCACTTGTCAGAGCTTGACTGCTGAAATTGAAACCGTCCCCTAGAAAACTATAAAACTGATTAAGGGGGGAGAAAATCTACCTAGGCTTACAGCACAATGTAAACCAAAATAAAATTGGAAGCCCCCTAACTGACTGATAGACCTCCTCTCTTGGCCAGGGGAGTTCCAAAGTTAACCTGAAAAACTAGTTCAGGCAATGATGGGAAGTGGGGATCGGACATGCCTCATTATAGCTTCCTCCCTTTGGAATTTGGCACAATTGACCAGCATTAACAGTAAAACAGAGATCTTAAAACTGACAAGAAAGTCTCTTGGTAGTAATAAAATACCAGATTCCAACCTGAGTCTAGTATAGCATCACATGACAGATAGTAGGCCCTGAAAGAAATCGAAGTATTTTACCCCAAAATATATTTCTTTGACATATTTTGAAGTGACCCTGAAAAGCTGTCTCTTGTGAGAAAAATCTACATTCTGTAGAGAATCCCCTTCCCTTTCCAGGTCTTTTCCCTGCTCCAGTAGAGAATTAACTAAGAGTCTGGCACCTTTTTAGATCTGAGAAGAGTTTTGAAACCTGCTACCTGGAGGCTTCATTTGCATCATAGAAAGCTTGGTCTCTGCCAGGCCCAGTGGCTCATGCCTATAATCCCAGCATTTTGGGAGGCCAAGGCAGGCGGATCACGAGGTCAGGAGATTGAGACCATCCTGGCTAACGCAGTGAAACCACATCTCTACTAAAAATACAAAAAATTAGCCGGGCATGGTGGCAGGCACCTGTAGTCCCAGCTACTCGGGAGGCTGAGGCAGGAGAATGGTGTGAACCCAGGAGGCAGAGGTTGCAGTGAGCCAAGATCATGCCACTGCACTCCAGCCCGGGTAAGAGTGTGAGACTCCATCTCAAAAAAAAAAAAAAAAATCTTGGTCTCCACAACCTCTTATTTTAACACAGATATTCCTTTCTATTGATTCCTGATCTTTAGATAATAACTTTGCTCTTTCAACCAGTTGCCAATCCGAAAATCTTTTAACCCGCCTATGACCTGGAAGCCCCTGCTTCTAGTTGTCCCAACTTTCAGACCCAACCACTGTGTACCTCATGTGTATTAATTGATATTTTATGTCTTTCTAAAATGTATAAAACAAAGCTGTAGCCTGAACACCTTGAGCACGTGTTGTCAGGGCCTTCTGGGGCTGTGTCAGGAGTCATGGTCTTCATGTCAGAGGTATTTTAACCAGAGCAACTCCATCTTCAATAGAAGCTGGGTAAAATAAGGCTGAAACTTACTGGGCTGCATTCCCAGAGAGGTAAGGCATTCTAAGTCACAGGATGAGATAGGAGGTCAGCACAAGATACAGGTCATAAAGACCTTGCTGATGAAACAGGCTGCAGTAAGAAGCTGGCTAAAACTCACCAAAACCAAGGTGGCCACAAGAGTGACTTCTGATCATCTTCACTGCTACACTCCCACCTGTGCTATGACAGTTTACAAATGCCATGGCAATGTCAGGAAGTTACCCTTGATGGTCTGAAAGGGGGAGGTATGAATAATTCATCCCTTGTTTAGCATATGATCAAGAAATAACCATAAAAATGGGTAACCAGCAGACCTTGGGGCTTCTCTGTCTATGGAGTGGTCATTCTTGTATTCCTTTACTTTCTTAATAAACTTGCTTTTGCTTGGCACTGTGGACTCACCCTGAATTCTCCCTTGCTTGAGATCCAAGAACCCTCTCTTGGGATCTGGATCGGGACTCTTTTCATGTAACATATTTCTGATGACCACAGAAGTGACCATAATGCAGAAACCCTGGACCCAAAGGCTAACTGGGTAAGTGGTAGAGTACCGGGGAAAAGAATGGGATTGAATTAGAGGCCCAACTTAGAAGGGTTAGAGTCCCTTCTAAGATTTAGGAGGTTAGGGGCCTCTCTCAGTAAAGTCCCCTTTGACTCAGAATGGGTTTGGCACTATGGGATGTTAACGGCTATTCTCTTTGGATTAATCTCTCTTGCACCCTTTGCTGATGGCTGTGGGTGACAGGATTAGGCATGTACAGGATCGTGGCACATGGAGAGCTTCTTTCTCCCCAAAAGGGGAAACGTGAGAGCTGATGAGACTGCTGGAAAAGATATTTTTGCTACTGAGAAGCAGCTGCCTGAACTTTTCAGTGTTGCTGCAATGGGTGGGTCTTTCTCCGGCCTTCTTGAGCACCTCACCTTCCCCATCATTCCTCAGGCAATGCTTTCATTTCTCTCCCTTTCTGTGCAAACTGGTTGAATGAATATTAAAAATCACTGTTTATCTCCTGTAAAGGTTTGATTAATGGGAAAAAGGATTCATGAGGCTAATCTGGAGCTGTAGTGAATTTGGTGTGCTTTGTGTGTCTTTCTGTGCTCTATAATGGAGAGAGGTAGCTTAGCATAGAACATGGGCTTAGGACCTGCTGTTCAAGATGGCCAGCAAACTGGTCGGTCATGTCCTTGGGAGCTTGACTTGGAATCATGTGGCCACGCTTTTTCTTTTCACAATGGTGGCCCAGGTTTAGGGTTCAATTCCTGGCTTTAAAAATGAGTCCTTTATCTTCTGTTTGTCTGTGTATTTATATGTCTTGTGCTTGTAATATTTATATATGAAAGAGCTTTAATTGGATCAATAAAAATAAATGCTTAAATTGAATATTTTGTCGGAAAAATAAAAAGTGGAATGCCTTTTATTTAGTTCATGTGACATTAGTAATTTTTTGGAAACCCAAACAACTTTAAAGATTATTGGTAAAATAAAAATGTAAACATTGGCTCTAAATTATGCAGGTCAAATATTAGGTTTGCCAAATGCTTTAAGGTCATAAACTGCTTCTTTGACCTTTAGAAATCCTTCAGTTTATTTTGGAACATTAGATTCTAGGTAAGGCCTGGGACACATGAAGGTGGATGCTGAAAACAGTCAGACCTTATCTGCATTTCTCTCTGGGTCCTAGGCTTCATATCTAGCAGAAAATTAAAATCCCAGACTTACCAAAGTTTTCACCAAAAGCAAAAGTTGCTTAGAGTTAACAGTGTAACATGTGTTTGAAACTACTAATAAAACAGTTCTACACACAAGACACAAGGCATGTAAGGAAAGTAAAATGTGTTTTTGGTAAAAGATTGTAAGAAGGCATGAGAATGTGAATTTTTCTTGACTAGATTAAAGGGTTAAAGGATCATTTTAACTTAAGTTAAAGCTGATGGTTTAAGCAAATTATGGAAGATTTGTGAAAATTAATCTTGTAAAGAAATTCTGTGTGTGAACATACTGGCTAAAGTTAAAGGGGTATAATTCAGTTTTTCCATAAATTAAACATTGGAGTAAAAGCACAGTAGGTTTTTCTTTGAGCAAAAATCTGCTTCTGATCTGGTCTTTAACAAAATTTATAAAGGGTTATAAAAGGTTTATGAGAATCTTACCTTATGGTCAAATATTAAAATTGGGTAGATATGCCTATAAGGTTTTATTAAGAATTGGGTTTGACATCAATAATGCACTAATACAGAGTGACATTTGGCTTATTTGGTATAAAAGTCAGACAGGAAGCACTGTCAAATATGAAATGGTGTTTGGTTTTCTTTGGGCTATATTTGTATAAATGTGTTATTGGTATGTGTTCCAAAATTATAGAAAACTCCTATAATTCTGATATGGCTTAGTGTTTTTTTATTAATAATTGTAATTGTTTACATCAAATTTTATATGCCATAGAGGTAACCAAATTTATTTGTCAATTGTGTTTTTGACTGTGGCTGTTATAACACGTTTTGTCATCCACTGACAATTGTTTTTTTGTTTCGGTTCTCTTTAGAAGTTGATTTATAATCAACTATAGAACTTTAGCAGGTGTTCTTAAGTGTAGGTTTCTGCTAACTTTGGAGGCTGTGACATTAGAATAGAGGAAAAAACTTTCATAGAGAGCTGAAATGTTCATAAATATCAAGCAGAACAGGAGTTAACTGCATAAACTAAAGAAGTCTGAAGTAATCTTTTTAACTTTGCTTAAAACGTTGCTGATTCTTTGTTTCGTTTTTCAGAGTCAAGGAAACTTTTGCACTATTTAAAGCTTTTAGCAATTGAGTAAAGTATACTCCTGTGAACAAAATTTGGAGCGTATTTTTTTCTCTCTACCTGATTTATCCAGAATTTGGAAACTATTTGTGAGCATTCTTAACTTATGGCAATATAGTTGTTTGCATAACTATATTGCAATATAGTTAAGTGCAATAAGAATCTGTTTTCTTTTGCAACAGGACACAATTGGAGAAATTGGTTACTTTTACCAAGGCTTTAATTGGAATGGCATGCTTTCCTTTAATGAATCAAATTTGATTGTAAAGCCAATACAAGCCCCTTGGAGAGCTGGCCTCATACCTTGCCTACACAGTCCCTGTACACTGTTTCTGACCGTGGTAAGTATGGAATGTCACTTTCTAACAGGTCCAGGAGCCCCAAGTTATCTTGGGACTACAAAAGAAGAGGAATTTACCCAATTCATAGGTATTTGAGGGTACAAATTCATGGCTGGGCTCGGCTTTAAAAAAGTCTTGTCTGAGATTCCTTCTATGGAACAAAGTTCCATTAAAGCCAATTTAAAATCCTATGTAAAAAATAATTATTCTTGCTGTACTTTATACAAATAATCAGGCCAAGTATAATAAAGCAAATCAGTTTTATCATGATTTCTCTTTAGTAAAAATGGGAAACTGGAGAGAGAAATATTATGTTTCAAGAACTATGGCACACTTGTTATTAGATTCTTGTCTCATCAGTTGTTTTTAAGTTTGTTTCTGCAATTTAGGCTAACCCTGCTTATTCCTGTGAACCAACCAGTGATCTCTGACTGCTGCTCAGAGAAAACAAGAGGGTTGGGCAATGTAAAAATCTAGATCAGTATTCTAATTCTGATCATGTATTGGAATTGGCTAGCAACCCCATGTCAGCTTGGTTCCAGCAGTTGCCCAATTCATGAAAAGCCTTCTTATTTAGTTTACTTGGGATAATTTTACTTATTTTGCTTTACTCTTGTGGAATATATTGCTGTTGTACTTTTTGTGTAGGAATGAGAATAAGCTTACTCAATGTTTTCTTAAATTGAACACTTATTAATCTTCCAGATTTCACCTTTTGTCAAAACTCAAGAGTCATGAATGACCCTTGCCATACCAACACTTTCTGACTAGCTCCTCTCCACCCAGAGTATGAGAGACCCTAATAATTAGACAGAAATATCATCACCCCTATTCAGCCTGAAGAAGTTACAGAAGATAGATCTTCATCCCTCAACAACCCTTAGGATTAAGGGTTCTCTTGTAAAAGGAAGTGGGAAATGTCAGAGGCATTTGTACCAGAGCAACTCCATCTTGAATAGCTGCTGGATAAAATAAGGCTGAAACCTACTGGGCTGCATTGCCAGATGGTTAAGGATTCTAAGACACAGGATGAGATAGGAGGTCAGCACAAGATATGGGCCATATGTACCTTGATAATAAAACAGGTTGCAGTAAAGAAGCTGGCTAAAACCCACCAAAACCAAGATGGCCACAAGAGTGACCTCTGATCATCCTCACTGCTACACTCTCACCAGTGCCATGACAGTTTACGAATGCCATGGCAATGTCAGGAAGTTATCCTAGGTGGTCTAAAAGGGGGAGGCATGAATAATTCATCCCTTGTTTAGCATATAATCAAGAAATAACTATAAAAATGGGTAACCAGAAGCCCTTAGACCTTCTCTGTCTATGGAGTAGCCAATTTTTTATTCCTTTACTTTCTTAATAAACCTGCTTTTGCTTTGCACTGTGGACTTGCCTTGAATTCTTTCTTGCATGAACTCCAAGAACACTCTCTCGGGGTTTGGATTGGGACCTTTTTCCTGTAACACTCATATTTGGCTAAGAATAAATCTCTTAAAATACTTTACAGAGTTTGACTCTTTTTGTTGACAACAATCAGCAGCAATTATTAAGCCAGTTTACCTTTTGACCTGTTTTCTTATAGCTGGTGGCTGCTTACTACTCTAGCATAATGCAGCCCTTGTTGCTAGACTCTGTTCATTTTCTCTTCTATAGATAAAGTATAAGATCTTGTGAGATGATAAGTTTTCCACTGGGTTTCTCCTTTGAGTTCTACATACCAACGAAACTACACACACCAGCTGGTCTGAGGGGCCAGCAGAAAACTGACTCATGGAAGAATGCAGTTTCCATATCCTGAGATTTCATCCCCCTTACCTGACCAATCAACCACCCCAAAACTTTCAGCACCTTGCCCTCCATGATCCCCTCAAAAACCCTTACTGAGAACCCCTTGAGGAAATGAATTTGAGACTTGAGAATTCCTCCTGTTTCCTCATTAGGCACTTTGCAATTATGAAACCCTTTCTCTGCTGTAAACTCCAGCTGTCAGTGGATTAGTCTGTTGCCACCCAGCAGGCCTAGGAACCTGGAAGTCCTACTACAAAATAACACCAAAGCTCACTGAAGAATAAGTAAAACATGATCAATGGTAGAAGACATCTAATGAAATTTGGGACTGATAATATGTCCCAATTCTATATACCTCTTGTTGTTTCATCCTAGCTTGTTTGCTTATGGTACATTGAGAATTGCTTAGAAAAAAAATAGAGAAGTACTTTCGAAAGAAAATTCTTTCAAAATATAAGTATGACCTCATTCCCCTGGTCTCACTCCCCTCCTGCTGTAACTGAGATATCAACCTGCTGCCTCATTCTTTTCCATCCTTGACATCTGGCATTGCAAGGCTCTCATTGGAGACAGCTGATGTCGCCCTGCTCCTCCTGAGCCTCCTCCATCATGAAAATATAAGCTGTGGCCTGTCAGACAGAAGATCAGGTGCCATTATGTGATTGTGTGTGTGTGTTTGTGTGTTTGTGTAAATAGAGAAAGAGAGAGGGAAAGAAAGAGAAGTCTTCTCTTGCTAGAAAATAAAACCTATATTTTATTTAACTAATTTTTTTGTGGTGGAGAATTCTAAGATTTTCTTTCTCTAACTCAGTAATGTCTAACCTGTTACAGTCTACAATAGATTTGAGCTTTTATAATTTATTTTTCACAATGGTAACAGGAATGCAGTCCCTAATTCTTATATATGGCATATTGCTATGAGTCGGGAATTAAAAAAGGTGAAATTCCCAGTATTTACGATAAAAGAAGGTTCTGATATTCATACTTCTTTCCTACTGAGCTACCATTAAAATCCAAAGAAATTTGGACTATGTTTATATAGGGAAAATAAAATTAAAAACAAGAGACTTCATTTTCTCTATTAAAAATAAGGGGAGAGATGCTCTTCCTCCTAACTTAGAGCATTCACTTTAGAAAACATATAATTGTAATTTCCTACTTGGTCTCTTTAAAAAATATATAATTTTTTAAATGAAATGAGCCTTTTGCCTGCTTAAGGACCCAGGAATGTCTTTCTCAAAGACTTGGCAACCATCTCATTGAAATATAAACAAGATAGATGGCATCCCTGTCTCCCAGAGTCTGTGTGTTCCTTGGGGTGGTGTTGGTAAGAGCTTAACTTTTTTCAGCACCTTGCTTCAAGTTGCAAAACCACCTGCTGACATAAAGATATGAGAAGTTTGGTTTTC
This sequence comes from Pongo abelii, assembly GCF_028885655.2. Lineage (NCBI taxonomy): Eukaryota > Metazoa > Chordata > Mammalia > Primates > Hominidae > Pongo > Pongo abelii. The sequence goes on from NC_072002.2 coordinate 45,057,880, forward strand.
CTTTGTGTAAAATCAGTTAACTAACACAAACAGTCACCCTAATTACCAGGTGAATTTAAGATAAACTGTGTATAATAAATGGTGCTGTCAAATCCTGTTACTTGAGATAAAGTTATTGTTTATCTTGAGAACACCTATATAATGGGTGATAATGTAATGCATTTTGAGAATGTACATGCAATGTAGTGCAAAAGTGTGTTTTTTTCTGTCTTTGCAATCTCTTAGAGAATTGTCCGTGATGCATATCACATTCTGATTTAATACTTTTTCAATAATAAAACTCTTTTTTTTCTTGACTTGTAAACCTTGTGCAGAGGATTTCTGGGTTGAGAGAAGATTTTGTATTCAATTTTATTTCCCCAACATTTACCACAATGCTGATTAAGATGAATAAAAAATACACCATCTTTAGTATAATGAGTACAAGCTAGAGAGTATCTTTTCTAAATTTTAGAGGTTTTTTCCTGAATTATTTTATGGCTTCCAGCAAGTCAATGAGGTTATCTACCTAGTAAAAAATGTATAAATCAGATCTTCCAGTTAAGTTTAGTCTCATGAACATTTAAACATTAATAGTAATGAACACTTGTCAGCCTAAGCCTTTCTCTGTACTGTTATTATTCTCCTATTTAAACATACTTTCTTTAAGGTATATTGATTGGGGCAATAAAATACGAAGAAAAAGTTAAGTTAAATAGCAACTAATTCAACTATGCTTTATCTACATTAATAGGCTTTGCTTTCACACTGATACTCTTTCATTTCTTTAAAACAGAGACAGATTTTGTTCTCAAAGACTTAAGGAAACGTGTTTGTAATTCCACTAATTAATTATGAACAACTGGCTGACAGGGGCATTTTTTCCAAGAACAATATAAAAATGACCAGGTGCCATTATGTGTGTGTGTGTGTGTGTGTGTGTGTGTGTGTGTACTGGGAGGTGAGAGAGAGAGAAAGAACATATCAAAAAGTCTAGTTTATGTTGATATTTTTTATTTGAATAATAATAGAAAAGCAATGGAAGAAAACAAACAGTAAATATGAATAGTTTTGAAACAACTGGATTGCAATCCACTGCAGGAAAATGCTCTTTAGTCATTGTTACATTTAAATTATAAAGTTATTCTAGGACCTAATGAAATTTTCCTAAGCAAATGCAAGCCTGTTTAAAGAGTGATGATGATAATAGAAATAATAATAATAATAGCCAATATTTGCTGAATGTTTACCAAACACCAAGCATGGTATTAGGTTATTTTCATACTGTGGCAACCTTATGAGTAGGAACTGTGATGGCCATTTTACAGAGAATAAAACTGGGACACAGCCAAGTTAAAATAACTTGCTACTAAAGTCACTGAGCGGGTAAATGCAAAGCAAGGATTTGAATCCACACACTATAGGGCTAGGGTCTCAGCTCTCAACCTGTTGCTGTTGTGCCTTTCTTGGGGCTTCTATTAATGAACTCTTCCAGCACTTATCTTTTATTTAATAATAGAATTGTGTACACATACTGAAGGTGATTTTATTCTGCAATCAAAACAACCATTCCTATAAATATTCTAAGCCTAGTAATACTTTAAACACCATCTTACATATACTGCCTTATTAAACCCACTCAACATTTTAAGGTATACATTTATACATACATCTCCTTAACCCATTAAGAAAATATTGTTAAAGAGGCAGGTTGTTCACTTACAATTGCAGAACTAAGACTGGAAAATAAGTGTTCCTCATATCTTTGTATTAGATGGGCTATTTACTTTGCTTTAGGAAATCCAGTATTTCTGGAAATACATGACTAACTTAGCAAACTGTACCAAGACAGTGGCATTCATGATGAATCTTTATTTCCAGGATATCAACATTAATATTTTCTGGTCAAAAGATCTGTTGTATTAATTCTTTTTCAAGTGTGTATTGGGGATATTAATACAGAGTTAAATCCATGATGTGAAGTCAAAGGGTAATCAGGAAGGCAGAAAGGCAATGGATAGTGGCTATAAGCATGGGCTTCGGGGTTAACTAGACCCAGAATTAAATACTAGCTCTGCATTTATTAGCTCTTTGGCATTAAGCAAATTACTTATCCTCCCCATTCTGTGAAATGGGTCAAATGATAACCATTTCATAGGTATGCTATCAATGCCAATGTAGTCAAACAGCAGCTACTAAATGCTTTATAAAAATTATTTCAGTATAAGTGAAATAACATAAGACAAAGTTTCCCAGAATGGGGTATAGGCACTTAGACTAGATTTTATGTAAGTATCTATTTTTTCATAATTATATATTTATTTGATTTTACATTCTAATAACTATAACCAGTACCTCAAAACTATAATTATGGGCATTTTTCTTTACTTCGCAACTTCCTTACCTTGAGGCTAAGACAACATAGAAAGTTGGTTTTAGGCTAATTACAAAATGTAGTTTTTCACTTTGGGAGGCTGAGGCGGGCAGATCACAAGGTCAGGAGATCGAGACCATCCTGGCTAACATGGTGAAACCCCGTCTCTACTAAAAATACAAAAAATTAGCCAGGCATGGTGGCGGGCGCCTGTAGTCCCAGCTACTCAGGAGGCTGAGGCAGGAGAATGGCATGAACCCAGGAGGCGGGCTTGCAGTGAGCTGAGATGGCGCCACTGCACTCCAGCCTGGATGACAGAGCAAGACTCCACCTAAAATATATATGTGAAACTTGTTATATATAGTTACTTGTGAAAACACAAGTAACTATAAATAATGTTTCAGTGGGACTGAAAGATTTATAAATTGGTAAATGTATGGTCAATAAATTTTACATCAGACTTAGATGTTCCTTAATGTCCAAATTAACTTCCTTAGGAAGAACAAAAGGAATGTGAAAGATGAAGAAAGTAACTTTGTAATTATTGCACAGAAAGCGTAACTTGTAAATTTGTGTTAAACTTACTTCCTACATTTTAAATTACTAAACAGAAAATCTAGTTAATTATATCATGTAAGTGAGTTATTTTCATTCTGTATTTAAAAACTCACTAGAATTCATAGAATAAACTGGTGTGATGCACCATGTGGAGGTCTTTTATGGAGCACAAAAGTCTAATAATTTTTACAATTATTTATTATTTATTCATTCATTCATCCATCCATTCTTTCAATCAATAGTTTGTAGTGATTGTTATGAGCCAGACAATGATCTAGTGCTAGAAATATAATGAAAGACCAAACAAACATAGAACCCTGCCCACGTTATACTATAGGAGACATAAAACAACTGAATATCTACTTTGTTATAAAATATTATTTGATTTTTAAACTATTTATAGATTTTGTGTTTATATTTGTTCTATTCTTTATTCATTGGATTGGTTATTATGTTTACAAATTTTCTGATAAGTATTCTGATTAAAATAATGTATTTTTGATCAATAATTTCAAACTGAAAGATTTGAATATGTGGGCACAGACTTATTCTAATATGCATGTAAAAGATAAGTTCTTTTTTTTATTATTATACTTCAAGTTCTAGGGTACATGTGCACAACGTGCAGGTTTGTTACATATGTATACATGTGCCATGTTGGTGTGCTGCACCCATTAACTCATCATTTACATTAGGTATATCTCCTAATGCTGTCCTTCCCCCCTCCCCCCACCCCACGACAGGCCCCAGTGTGTGATGCTCCCCTTCCTGTGTCCAAGTGTTCTCATTGTTCAATTCCCATCTATGAGTGAGAACATGTGGTGTTTGGTTTTCTGTCCTTGTGATAGTTTGCTGAGAATGATGGTTTCCAGCTTCATCCATGCCCCTACAAAGGACATGAACTCATTCTTTTTTATGGCTGCATAATATTCCCTGGTGTATATGTGCCACATTTTCTTAATCCAGTCTATCATTGATGGACATTTGGGCTGGTTCCAAGTCTTTGCTATTGTGAATAGTGCCACAATAAACATACGTGTGCATGTGTCTTTATAGCAGCATGATTTATAATCCTTTGGGTATATACCCAGTAATGGGATGGCTGGGTCAAATGGAATTTCTAGTTATAGGTCCTTGAGGAATCGCCACATTGTCTTCCAAAATGGTTGAACTAGTTTACAGTCCCACCAACAGTGTAAAAGTGTTCCTATTTCTCCACATCCTCTCCAGCACCCATTGTTTCCTGACTTTTTAAAGATCACCATTCTAATTGGTGTGAGACGGTATCTCACTGTGGTTTTGATTTGCATTTCTCTGATGGCCAGCAATGATGAGCATTTTTCCATGTGTCTGTTGGCTGCATAAATGTCTTCTTTTGAGAAGTGTCTGTTCATATCCTTCACCCACTTTTTGATGGGGTTGTTTGTTTGCATTATCTTTCTGACTTCATTTAAAATATTAAACTCTTTAATATATGGCACCTTTAAAATTGAGTCAGAGCGTTTTAGTGAAAGAATCTGTTTTCCTAAAATAGCAATAACTTTAATATTTAATAGCTTCAGGTTTATACACTCCATTTTTTTTTCAAAATGTAGAATTTCGATGGTTTTTTACTTATCAAAGTAACTTCAGAAGTTTTGTTTAAGGTGGTAGAGTGAAGTAGAAGTTTTGTTTAAGGTGGTAGAAAATTGACTTAAATGACACTTTTCCTAAGGAAAAAAAAAAAAGATAATTAAGTCCACAACACAATTATGCATAAGTGGAGATTTCATTTTGGGGAAGGCCTTTTTTTAACAAAAATAAAAGCAAATCTTAGTCTTTCAAGATTGCTGACATAAACACATAGTTATAGAATATACACAACACTCTAGATGTTAAAATCTAGATAGGTGATAACAAGAAGAGGTTTCGCCATCTAAGAAGGATTCATGGAGAAAGTAAGACCTTATGTGGATGAAGAAGAAGCAGGGGAAAGCATCATAAATATCAGAGGGCATAGCAATGCTGACAAAATGTGAAAACACAAGTAACTATGGTCAGAAAAGTGATAGTTGCTGATATTTTAAGAGCTGAGTTGGAATTCTGCATAAAATGTTTAGAAATCTAATGTAGTTCACAAGAAGGGAAACTTCCAAATTTTTATTTTCTAGCTATTCAACAAAGTTAGGAGATAAGCATTTGTTATGGTTCATCAAAGTGACACTTCTATAATAATATATAATTAAAACTAATTTGTTTTTCTACCCCTCAGTACTCTAGGGCTCTGTGGTAAGTGTACACTTTGCCTGTTTGTGAAACTGACATTTCATAATGTAACTGGCTGAGTAGGCTAAGTCAAATTCTAGCTTTTGTATTAAACTCATTATGATAGATGGACTATTTTGGGCTTAGCCACAGGCTGAGGACATGGGTATTCTGGGCATATGTATATCAACTCTGCTAGGGAATTTGGATGGAACCACTATGGTTTCTGAACTACACTAAACAACCCTGAATCCACAGCTTTTTAATTGTCTACTCTAGCTTTCAGAAGGTAAGTATTACATAATTAATACTTCGGATTTAAAAAGTTGTTGGAAATTGGTATGATTTGGCTGTGTCCCCACCCAAACCTCATCTTGAATTGTAACTCTCACAATTCACACATGTCATGGGAACAACGCGGTGGGAGGTGATTGAATTATGGGGGTGGGCCTTCCTGAACTGTTCTTGTGATAGTGAATGGGTCTCATGAGATCTGATGGCTTTAAAAACAAGAGTTTGCCTGCATGAGCTCTCTTCTCTTGTTTGCTGCCATGTGAGACATGACTTTCACCTATCACCATGATTGTGAGGCCTCCCCAGCCACATGGAACTGTAAGTTCATTAAGCCTTTCTTTTGTAAATTGTCCCGTCTTGGATATGTCTTTATCAGCAGTGCGAAAAGGGACTAATACTGTAAAGTGGTACCAGGAGTGGGATGCCAGTGGAAAAATACCTGAAAATATGGAACTGACTTTGGAACTGGATAACAGGCAGAGGTTGGAACACTTTGGAGGGCTCAGAAGAAGAAAAGAAAATGTCAGAAAGTTTAGAACTCCCTAGAGACTTGTTGAATGGCTTTGACCAAAATGCTGATAATAATATGGACAATGAAATCCAAGCTGAAGTAGCCTCAAATAGAGATGAAGAACTTGCTGGGAACTGGAGCAAAGGTGACTATTGTTATGTTTTAACAAGGAGACTGGCAGCATTTTTCCCCTGTCCTAGCGACCTGTGGAACATTGAACTTGAGAGAGATAATTTAGCATATCTGGCAGAAGAAATTTCTAAGCAGCAAAGAATTCCAGAGATGATTTAAGTTTTGTTAAAGGCATTCAGTTTATAAGGGAAGCAGAGCATAAAAGTTTGGAAAATTTGCAGCCTGACAATGCAATAGAAAAGAAAATCCCGTTTTCTGAGGAGAAATTGAAGCCTGCTGCAGAAATTTGAATAAGTAACGAGGAGCCGAATGTTAATCTTTAAGACAATGTTGAAAATGTCTCCAGGGCATGTCAGAGGTCTTCATGGCAGCCCCTCCCATCACAGCTCCTTTCCTTTTTAAGAGGCCTAAAAAACTAAATGGTTTTGTGAGCTGGGCCCAGGGTCCGTGTGCTGTGTGCAGTCTAGGAACTTAGTGCCCTGAGTCCTAGCCACTGCAGCTATGACTAAAAGGGGCCAAGGTACAGCTTGGCCATGGCTTCAGAAGGTACAAGCCCAAGCCCTGGTAGCTTCCATGTGGTGTTGAGCCTGTGGGTGCACAGAAGTCAAGAATTAAGGTTTGGGAACCTCTTCCTAGATTTCAGAAGATATAAGGAAATGCTTGGATGGCCAGGAAAAAGTTTGCTGCAGGAACAGGGACCTCATGGAGAACCTCTGCTAGGGCAGTTCAGAAGGGAAATGTGGGGTTGGTGCTCCCACATAGAGTCACTACTGAGGCACTGCCTAGTGGAGCTGTGAGAAGGGGGCCACCGTCCTCCAGACCCCAGAATGGTAGATCCACCTGCAGCTTGCACTGTGCACCTGGAAAAGCCGCAGACACTCAATGCCAGCCCTTGAGAGCAGTCAAGAGGGGTGCCATACCCTGCAAAGCCACAGAGGCGGAGCTGCCCAAGACCATGGGAACCCATCTCTTGCATCAATGTGACCTAGATGTGAGACATGGAGTTAAAGGAGATCATTTTAGAGCTTTAGAATTTGATTACCCGCCCCCCCCGGATTTCAGACTTGCATGGAGCCTGTAGCCCCTTTGTTTTGGCCAATGTCTCCCATTTGGAATGGCTGTATTTACCCAATGTCTGTACCCCCATTGTATCTAGGAAGTAACTAACTTGCTTTTGATTTTCCAGGCTCATAGCTGGAAGGGACTTGCCTTGTTTCAGATGAGACTTGACTGTGGACTTTTGAGTTAATGCTGAAATGCTGAAATGAATTAAGACTTTAGGGAACTTCTGGGAAGGCATGATTGGTTTTGAAATGTGAGGATATGAGATTTGGGAGGGGCCAGGAGTAGAATTATATGGTTTGGCTGTGTCCCCACCCAAATCTCATCTTGAATTGTAACTCCCACAGTTCCACATGTCATGGGAGGAACTCAGTGGGAGGTCAGTGAATTATGGGGATGGGTCTTTCCTGCACTGTTCTCACGATACTGAATGAGTCTCACAAGATCTGATGGCTTTAAAAACAAGAATTTACCTGCACAAGATCTCTTCTTTTGTCTGCCTCCATGTGAGACGTAACTTTCTCCTTTCACCAGGATTATGGGACCTCCCCAGCCACGTGGAACTGTACGTCCATTAAATCCCTTTCTTTTGTAAATTGCCCAGTCTTGGGTATGTCTTTATCAGCAGCATGAAAACAGACCAATACAGTAAATAGAGGTAAAATGAGTAAAAAATCTAGAGAGGTTAGAGAAGAAAAACAATTGTCCTAAAGCAGAAACAGGAATGTTAAGGATTTGAGGAGGTTTCAAAGCACGTGGGCAAAGGCAGATAATGGAGACAAAATTCAATGTTTTGTTTTCAATATAACCTTAATGAAGTAAAGGATAAATGAATCTCATTAAATTGGAAAAATTCTCAGATGGAAAGATTTTGCTTGCCAGAACCATAATTCCTCACTGCTCTGATACCATAAACTGAAGTAAAGAAGTATCTCTGATCTTTATCTCTCCAACAAAATAAAACCAGAATAAATCTCTCAAAGGTAATGTCTCCATCTCAATATAAAGGACATGCAAATGGTGCATTCACAATTTCACTATTGTTTGCTCATCCACATAGGACATTAGATTAGCTCCTGCAGAAAGCCTCCAGAGCCTCACTCCGTGCAAGTCCTGGGAGAAGAATGTGGGCTGTGTGTCATATAAAGGTTTTCTTGACAGACTGTTATCCTGGGGGAATCCAATACCCCAAATGTAAGGCCTTGGATTCAACCACCTGGTCTCATTTTCAAGCCTTCCAAGTTAGTAACTGTGAAAAATTCAAAGCCTTAGGTATTGAACTGTACAGGCCAAACTTTCTAAAATTTAAAAAAGAAATAAAGAGAGAAAATAATTCATTCTTTTAACAAATATTTATTGAGCTTTATTAGCATAGAAATAGTGCTCACCTGAAAACCTCATATGTATTTCATTTTGTAAGATTTCTACTTTGCTTAATTTTTAATAGTTGCTATTATAGTATTTCTTATTACATGCCAGAAATTTCCATTTAGGATAAAATGAAATTTTATGACTTTGTCTTGTGTCCAGAATCAATTTGGAAAGCAGGAAATAATAAATCCATAGAGGCAAAAATTTCATGGGGCCAAAGATTGAAGGTGCATTCTTTCCATTAAGTGGTAGACAGAAGTTCTGCTTTCAAGTTGAATGGATTTCCTTAGAGGTCAGTACAAGACCTCCCAGGAAATCTCACAGAGTGAGACAGAACTGAGCATCCCTTCAGTTACTTTGCTGTATGTCTCTGAGGTATTTAGAGAAATATCATATCTGACGGCTATGAAACTAGAAGCTCAGGAACTGCAATGCTACCCTAGAGCATCAAGACTGCAAGAGAGATTTTGAGGAAGCTTCTCCCCCATCTGTCTTCCAGCACACGAGAAAAATGAAGGAGTATGTTTTTAGTTTCATACTTACAGAGCAGAGAGGATTACTGCAAGTTTAGATCATTGCTATAGGCTTACCATTCTTGAATTTGTATCACTTTTGTGCTATCAAACTCAGTTAATATTTAAAAATAAAACCTTCAATTTTATTTTTTTATTTTTTATTTTTCTTTCCAGTTATCTCACAAAAGTAATGTTGGGTCAATCCACATCTATATGGTCTTGTTTTATACTTGTTGGTTTGAATCAGGAGCTAAAATAACTTCATACATGGTGATTGACTGTTCTGTCTTTAAAGTATATTTCATCACTAGAGATCTCATCCGTTTTTTTGTCCTTCAACATTTGTGGAAGAAACTAGTTCTTTTATCCTTTGGTGTTCCTACTTTGGGTTTTGCTAATCATGTCCTTATAGGATGATGCTTAATATTTTTCTCTGTCTTTTGTGTTTTTTTGTAAATTGGAAGTTGGATCAATAGGCTTCATCAGATTTGGTTTGATTTTCTAAAACAAAAATTATACATGTGGGATGTTCTTCCATCAAGAGGCACACAGTGTTTGATTGTCTTTTATTTTGTGATTTTAGCAAACCTTGTGTTTCATGCCTAGATTTGTTATTTTAAGAGGGGTTGCAAGATGTTAATTTTGTGTTCTGTTGTTTCTTCATCTGTTCAGTGGAATATGATTACAAAGAGAAGCTTCCCCTTAACTATTTTGTCATTGTTTGGCAATATTTTAAGATATATATGGAAGCTGAGGGCTCTAAATTGTCAAAGACTTACAGAGCTCCCTAAGTAGTTTCATCAATACTCACTCATTTTCACGGGCTTGAAGATAGCTCCTAGAGACTTGGCTGTCTAGAAGATAAAAGTCTGCTCCTCATTTTCACTGGAGCTGTTTGTGCCCATGTGACTATGTTCTGCCACTGAGATATAAGTGGAAAGTGTGAGACTGCTTCCATGAGGCCCTCTTAGAAGGCAGCTTTGCTGGCTTCTGACCCCTTCTTCTTTGCCTTTTCCTAATCCTTGAAATGCGTAGGATGCAGAAGAGATGGCTGGATGTCTTGTAGCCGTATTAGACCAGGAAGTCAGGGTCCACATCCTAGAAATGGCAGACATGAAAGCCATAAAATCCATGGGTCCCAAAAATTCTGCATGCTATATTAATCCTGAGCTGCCCACCTGCAGATTGCTTTTACATGAGAGGGAAACAGATTTGTATTTTGTTGAAGATACTATATTGGGGGTCCTAGGGATACTATTTTTGAAATAAACCTTAAACAGTTATTTAGATTCAGGGGGTACAGGTGCAGGCTTTTTACCTGGATATGTTGTGTGATGCTGAAATTTGGGGTATAATTGATCCTGTCACCCAGGTAGTGAACATAGTACTCAGTAGTTTTTCAACAGTTTCCCCACTCCCTTCTTGCCCCCTAGCAGTCCCCGGAGTCTACTGTTACTATATTTATGTCCATGAGTACTCAATGTTTAGCTCCCACTTATAAGTGAGAACATGCATATTTGGTTTTCTGTTCCTGCATTAATTCATTTAGAATAAGGCCTCCCACTGCATCTATGTTGCTGCAAAGGACATGACTTCATTCCTTTTTATGCCTGTGTAGTATTCCATGGTGTATATGTTCAACATTTTCTTTATCCAATCCACTGTTGATGGGTACCTAGGTTGATTCCATGTCTTTACTATTGGGAATAGGGCTATGATGAACATACAAGTACATGTTTCTTTTTGATAGAGCAATTTTTTGGGGGGTATATACTCAGTAATGAAATTTCTGGGTCAAATGGTAGTTTAAGTTCTTTGAGAAATCTCCAGACTGCTTTCCACAGGAGCCAAACTAATTTACATTCCCATCAACAGTGTATAAGCATTCCCTCTTCTCCACAGCCTCAACAGCATCTGTTGTTTTTTGACTTTCAGTAATAGCCATTATGACTGGTGTGAGATGATATCTCCTTGTGGTTTTGATTTGCATTTCTCTGATGATTCCTGATGTTAAGCTTTTCTTCATGTTTACTGGCCACTTGGATGTCTTCTTTTGAGAAGTGTCTGTACATGTCTTTGGCCTACTTTTTAATGTGGCTATTTGGTTTCTGCTTGTTGAATTATCTAAGTTTCTTATATATTCTGTATAGTAGACCTTTGCTGGATGCATAGCTTGCAAATATATTCTCTTATTCTGTAGGTTGTCTAGTTACTCTGTTAAAATCTTCAATTTTAATGAAGGTATGAGATTAGTCAAGAATTTATGGTGAAGAAAGAGCAATATATTATTTACTTCAGTTCCATCTCAGACAGAAATAAGTTTAAATTTTGTTTTAATAATTTTTAAAACCTTCTGACTACATTGTAAATATAGGAAAAATATGATGAAAACAACTGGTTATATAATTAATGATGTTATGAATGGAACAAAATTATTAGAATATTTCCAAAATGGTAGAAACATCTTAAATAAGAAGGTATCTTTTACAACCCTATTTGTCTTTCTAAATAAGCCATAGCAGGAGTTTAATGTATGAAATAAACATCTTATTTGATCTGCATCTGTGACAGAGGACGTAGCTGGAGACAATGTACGTCACAATGCAAAGCATTGTTGGGGCTCAATAAGGGGCTTTCTCTTTTCTTAGAAGTCAAGCTACACATAATTCCAGGGCACTTTGAAACATGATGGGGCAAAAATAACCTTGATTCTTGATTATTGACATGCAAATCTATGCAAAAACATACTAATAATGTTTGTAAGAGTTGAATCAAATTTGGCAAAACAATCAGGGAGTATACTTTTTTATTTCTATTGCAGAACTATGATATTTTTCCTTTTTCTTCTACAACACTTTCTTTTTTTTCTGGGAATACTTGGATGGCAAGGTGTTTTAAGAACTCCAAAATTGTGGATTACCTATCTGGTTGGCTCATGACCAGATTCCTGATCCATGGAGCTCAAAGAACTTAAATTGATCTCATCCTCAATCACTATCAGAAAGGCAGTAGAAGCTCAATAAATATTTGTTGAATAAGAGTAAGCATAGACCCTGAAAATAGGCAGACTTGGAGCATCTACATGTCCAAATGGACACAGCAGACTCTTCTACTTTTCAAAGCACCTTGGATTCTATGTCAACAAAATGGCGATTTTCAGAGTGCTCTGCTAAATGGCAATTCTCCTATTTTGGGATGAGAAGCATATATATAATAAGCAATGGAAACAGAAACTACATTTTGTACATGACAGAAAATATTCGATTTGGGGAAAGAGCGATAACACGTGTTCCTTTTTTATTACCTATAGTTAAAAATAACATGGATTATGTTTTTAAACAATTAGTTTCATTTATCCATCCATCCATCTATTCATCCATCTACTTATTCAACCAACATATTAGGCCTTGACCATGTGTTAGGTACTATGTTTGGCACTGGCAATAGAAAGGTAATTATGATAAATTCCTTCCCTCAAGAATTATACTCCCACTTGGGTAGATACTATCTAAACAAATGATTGAAATAAAGCATTGTACATGCTATCAAAAGTGTGCTGTAAGACAGAGTGGTACCACATAAAGATAGTGATCAAGGTTTCAGAGGGGACAGAAGAAATTTGTGCTGGATATTGAAGGATAAACATGAGCTTGCCAAGCTAACATGAAGGATAGAGTATTCCATGCAGTGAAAAACAGCATATTCAAAAGCACGGGGCATGTATCCAAATGACACATTCAAAAAACCCTAAGTGTATCATGTTGACTGGAACAAGAAAAAAACTGCATGAGTGAAGTTGGAGAGATAGGAAGAACATGCATTTTATCAGAAAGTAGTGGAGACTGACTTAGAAATATTATGCAAGAAAAGGACAAGTTCCTTTCTGACTTTGGAAAGATGATCCTGTAAGCATAACAGCAAGGAATAAATTGTGACTAGTGTACCATGTTGGAGATTATTGAAATAGTGGGTAAAAATATGAGACTCTATAGAAATACAGAAATAGAGATGTGAAAGAAGAGGTTGGTCCCCAGGTTTCTGGCTGGTTTCTTTCACTGAAGTAGGGGGGTCAAAGAAACAGAAGAGATTTTGGAAGAATAAGGTAGTTTGGGACATGTATGGACTTTGGAAAAGTAAATGAATTTCTTGTTTGTGGGACATTAATATGAATAGGTCCAGTAGTATGACATATATGGTTTTGTGGATAAACTAAATACAAATAATGGGCAGGAATATAAGTCATGGCTAAAAGTGAACTTTCCAGACTGGCACCTTAGGGACTGCTTTTCTACCCAAATGTCCTTGATAAGTGCCCTGTGAAAGGTGTATCTGTCTAAGTCCTGTTGCATCTAATACTCTCTCCAAGCTCTCTCTACCTTCCAAACCTATGTTTCTAATCTGTTGGTTTTCTGATGCAGACCATTTGTTTTCATCTATTTCTTGTTTTCCTGCCCTTGCTTAACTCCCAGCCTCCTACACCATCAGAAAAGTGGGAAATATTACTAAGATGGAGATGAAAAAAAACAACAACAACGGGTAGTACCTCTGGTTAGTGGCAAACTAAAAGCTCAGCATTATCAGAACATCCAGAAATATGAAAGGTGATGTCATGAAACTCTTTCTTTTGGGTACAGTTACCCAAGAGGTCACAGTCTGTTGTGCAAAGTGTCCAGTTTTTTCACTTAGCTTTACCATATCCTGTATGGGCCATAAGTCTTAAGAACCAAGCCTGAATGAAGGCTCCTGGAAACTGTACCAACTAGACAGCTAATATTGAACTGTCCATTGATTACCCAGACCATGTGTTTAGAGGTAACTAAGGATGGAATTGAATGTAATATCTAAGTATAATATAATATATAACCAGATGGAGTCTTGAGAAAGAAAAATGTGAGAGGTGGGAAGAAAATCAGAAAATAGAGTGTCATAAAAGTCACATTGCCTATCAAAATATCTTCCCCATGGGCATGCAAAATCTAAACAAGGCAAAAACTCACGAGCATTTGACTATATTTGATAATTATGCTGAATATTATATACCTTAGACTTATACAGATTATAAAACAGATTTCTTAATTATAGTGACTCTGAAAAACAGGAGTGCTTTATCCTAGTCTTCATATTCTCAGCAACTTAGATGAACTGGTCTCACTTCCTGTGGGATTAATGATTCCAAGGGGAATAAAATCAATAAATTATTTTGAATATATCTAGACTGAATTTTCACATAGATGCAATGTGAAAAATCTGGAAGAGGCACACAAAATATCACAAAGAGTAAAAATTTAGAAGACTGATGTCACAATAATTCTCTTCATAGTACTCATGGTTTTCTTATTCACATAAAATTAATCAGGGCACTTTTCAGCATGGTCAGAATCAAGGGATAGAGAGGATGAACCAAGCAATCCAGTTCTCAGTCAAAACCCAGTTCTCCTGTGGAAATTGGAAAGCCAAACTTGTCAAAGTCTGAAGAAGACAATGTGTATGGGAATCAAGTTATCACTGGAACCTGTAGAGTTTGGCTAAAGTTTGTGTCACTTAAAAACTTAAAATTTTAAAAATATATAAAAAGCAAAAAGATAATTTCTATATACATGTATTTTATTTTTGCATAAAATTATTTCAATACTTAGTGGTTAAAAAAAATGGTTTTTGACTCATAATTTCTATCGGTCAGGAATCTAGCCGTGGCTTGTCTGGGTCCTGTGGCTCTGGGCCTCTCACAAGGCTGGTACTATAGTTTCATTTTAAGGCTTGACTTGGGATAAATCCACAAAAGGGATTTTGGCAGGATTCAGCTTCTCACAGACTTTTTCCTGGAGGTCTCCTCTATCTAGCGCCTTCCCATGTGGGTCTCTTCATATTGGAGCTTACAATATGACAGCTGGCTTTCTTCAGAGAAACCACGGAAAAGGACAAGAGAGTATAAATAGGAACAAGTCACTATCTTCTTAAATTTAATCTTGGAAGTGGTGTCCTATAATTTTTGCCATATTCTATTTATAAGAAGTAAGTCAGTAAGTCCAACCAATATACAAGAGGAAGTTATCACAGAAAAGCATGATGAGCAGTAGACAGGGATCCTCTGGAGCCATTTTAGAGTCATCCTACCAACTATGAAAAGTAAAATTTGGTTTTACTGAATTTTAGAAATAAAACCATTCCTGCTTTTTCAGAGGGGTTTTTGATTTTTAAAAATGAATTTATATGAATTCTTTAAAGATTATTGATACTAATTCTACCACTTGGTTCCTGGACTTAGGTGGTCTACCACTGTTTATTTATTAATATTTATTGTAAATACTTTCTCCTGAAGGATAGAATTATTTCCTCATGGGGTATTACCTCAAACTAGTGCCTCAGTAGCACATTTAAAAGACCATTCATGGCCGGGCATGGTGGCTCACACCTGTAATCCTAGCACTTTGGGAGGCCAAGGTGGGCAGATCACATGAGGTCAGGAGTTCGAGACCAACCTGACCAACATGGTGAAACCCTGTCTCTACTAAAAAATACAAAAATTAGCTATGCATGGTGGCGGGTGCCTGTAATCTCAGCTACTCGGCAGGCTGAGGCTGGAGAATCGCTTGAATCCAGGAGGCAGAGGTTGCAGTGAGCTGAGATGGTGCCACTGCACTCTAGCCTGGGTGACACTCCATCTCAAAAAAAAAAAAAAAAAAAGACCATTCGACTGTTTTTATCAAGCTGGCAGTTACTGGATACTGTCATGTGTGATACACCAATAGATCCCATAGTCTTCTGTCCATTGTTGTACCTTCCTTGCTGTGAAGTAGGTCTTTTAGTTTAATGTGATATTGTGCAGAACTCAGTGTCAGTGGTTCAAATTCTCTGTAGATCATCAAAAGAGTTGCTGGCTGAGGCTCTGTGGGCAGCAAAGGAAAATGCATCCTTGGAATATGTGTCAATTTCAATCAAGAGGAATTGCTTCCAGAATGGAAGGGATTCAAGAGTCGGTTGCCCCCACATTGGCCTCCTCAATGTATGCTGCCATGTCAAGGGTTCACTACTGATGTCTGTTGCTGGCAGGTGGGATATTCAACAGTGGTGAGTGGGAGTCTTCGTACAGGGAGCCCATACTGTTGTGTCTGTGTATAGCTACCATCCCTGTCACCAGGGCTACCACATTCATTTGTTTAATTTGCCAGTAATGACTGGCCAATAACGGAGTTGGCTGATATCAGTTGGATGTGTAATTCTATCTAATGTGTTGTTAAGTGCCTCTTTGAAGATGGATCTATTTTGGGACATATAAATGAGACACACAAAAATCTTCATACTGTATGCCCACTCCCATGTGACCATCCACATGCCTCTTTCACAGGCCTCCTTGTCCTAATCTTCCAAACTTTATCCTCCAGGTCCCTGACCAATCTGCCCAGACATTCACTATTGCCCATGAGTTTGTCTACATTTTAGCCCTGGCTGGTAGTGATCTAGCCAGTTGTCCCAACATCCCTGAGGGTTCTATGTGAGAGATTACAGTAAACTACATTTACAAAAGTGACAAAGTTGTGAGTCTTATTATGTATTCTATTCCCATCGACTCTACTTATGAACTCCACAGATCTTTTGGTGTTTTAAGTGCTATTGGCCCATCAAAATTCTAAGGGACCAAGCTTCCTAGGGCCTATTTTTCCTAGCTTTATTTTTCTGAGAAGATGTAGTAGAGGTCATCTAAATTCTTTCAAACATCTTAACAAAGCACAGGAAACCTACTCCTTGATTTTGTCTACGTCTCTAAGCTACATTTTAAAGACCCTGATTTTATCTTGCCCCAAGGCTGTATTTTAATTTAATGCTATTTTACTGTCTGGCAACATTAGAGAGCTGACAGATTCTAAAAAGAGTTTTGCAAACAGCACATTTTAGGATCTCTCAATTTTTTTTCCATTCTGTTTATTAATGCAACTGGATAGTTCTTTTCTGATCTCTCCCTTCTAGCACCTTATTCAATCCAACTAAATGGAATTAGATCATTCTTTCTGTACTCTGCCTGGAATCCACCTTGCCTAAGTTTGCAAATTAATTAAATTTTATGTCAATCTTCCAGATGATCACACCTGACAGCTTTTATGAATATCTTATGACTACAATTATACAGTCTACCATTTTCTAAGCTTCTTAAATCAGCTTCCTTATTACTCACCATCCAGTCCTAAAATTAATGACACATATTTTAGTTTTTTGATGTATCAGCACTCCACTTCAAGTACCAATATTTGTAGCAGACAACTTTTGTTGTATAACAACCACAAAAATCAATGGCATACCAAAACAATAATTAATCTCTCAAGCATCTTAGTTATTGTCGGGAGTACCTCATCTTTTGTCAGCTGGATTCACTCAGGTGTCAGTGGATCTATGGAGTTTTTTGGGGCTCACCCGTGTAGCTCTACTTTAAGCAAAGGTCTGTGGATTGGCCAAGTAGCTCTGCTAAATGAGTCTCACAATGTCCTTGGACCCACAAGCTAGCCAAGGCATGGTATTTTTATGGCAACAGCAAAGGTACAAGATAATGGGTCTAACCAAATGAGCATACTTCAGTCCCTACATGTTGAAAAAGCCTTTGCTTTTAACATCCCATTGGCCAATCCCATTGCACAAAGCAAGTAATCCCATTGTTCAAACTCAGAATCTAAGGACAGGGATGTACACACTTTGTTTTGTGAGAGAAATTGTAAAATTACATGGAAGAAGGTGTTAATTGAGAAAAAAGTAAAATCTCCTTCACTATAAAAGCACTTCAGTGAAAAGGACAATGAATTTGGTGCATTTTATATTCAAAAATGCCCACAAGCATGCAGGATCTGTCTAAGAGGCAACTGAGGTCAACGTTTTGTCGATGTTAGAGTTAGGAAAATAGATTTGGGCAGCACTGGTGTATAGCTATGTACGGATTTTGCAGTGCAAACATTTATGACAAGGGCAAAAGGAATAACATCTTTGATTAAATACAAAAGCATGGAAGTAGATAGCAGCAAATTCATCAGAGGAGGCTAAGTATAAAATAAAGCACAAGTGGCCTGTGTTGTAGAAACAGAAAAAAAAAATCTAGAGGAGGAAAGAAGTAATAAAATGTGCAGAAAGGTCAATAAAGCCAAAAGCTGGAAAAGCATCATTGTTTTTGGTAATTAAGGGGTCTTATTCCCATGTTATAGACATATGAAGCAATTGCATAATTTGTACATGCTTTAATGATATCCAAATACAGATCATGTATCATATCTGACTTAAGGGCTGCCTGCCTTCAGACCAATTTAATAAACATAAAACCTTGGCCATCATTTTCCTGGGGGCAAGTTAAATATTGAAATTCTTTCATGTCTGCATCTAAGAAATTCTTACAACTAGATTCACATGAAAGGAGAGTAATCCAAATTACATAAGCTGAAAGAAAAATTAGTCTGGAAATGCCTCTTCAGTCTATCTCATTTACAATATAGGTAATAAAAATATAATGATAATAAAGCACATTAGGAAAAACAAATTCCCCAAGTCTCTCCTACCAGCTTTGACTCTGTGTTCTAGGGAAACTTATCTAAAGGAGAAAAGGAAAATGCAATACACCAGAAATTTAAAAAATCATAAGAAATTTGAGTAAATGTATTTAGCTATTTGCTTCCCACAGAAGAATGCCCAATGATATAAGTTCAAATTTCATATGTAAAAGAGACATGGTGTTAGATTCTCTCCCATTAGGAATAATTTGCTTTCTACTCAAATCCAGTACTTTCAGATAGATTAAGTACTGAAGAGAATGCTGTACATGGAATTTGCCTAGCTTTCAGCAAAACTTTGTCTCCTTTTCTTTTAAATAGACATGGCAACAAACATAAAGTGTCTTTGGCCACAAAGGTTGATTTTATGTGTACAGTTGTTATGGGTTGAATTATGTGCCCTGAAGAAAGATACGTTGAAGTTCTACTTTGCAGTATCTCAAAATGTAACCTTATTTGGTTCTCAGTACATTTTCTGTTACTTATAACAAAATAGCTGAAACTGGGTAATTTACAAATAAAAAGAATTTATTTCTTACAGTTATGAAGGCTGAGAAGTTCAAGGTTAAGGGGCTGGACCTAGTGAGAGACTTCTTCCTGGTGGGGACTCTCTCCTGAGCCCTAAGGTGCTGTAGAGCATTACATGGTGAGGGGGCTGGGCATGCTAGCTCAGTCTTTCTTACAAAGCCACCAGTCCCACTCCCATGATAACCAATTAATCCATTAATTCATGAATGCATTAATCAACTCATGAAGGCAGAGCCCTCAAGACCCAAACACCTCTTAATGACCCCACCCCTCCACACTGCCACAGTGAGTATTAACTTTCAGTATGAGTTTTGGAGGGGACAAATATTTAAATCAGCACATTTGGAGATAGGTTTGTTGCAAATATAATTGGTTAAGATAAGGCGGAATAGGATGAACTCCTAAACCACTATGACTAGTGTCCTTATACGAAGATGGCCACATGAAGATAGAGACACAGGGAAAAGGCCCTGTGAAGATAGTTTTGGAGTGACACGTCTACCACCAAGGAACATCATGGTTTACTACCAAACCATCGGAATCCAGAAAGAGGCAAAGAAGGATTTCCCTACATGTTTCAGAGGGATCATAACCCTGAAAACATCTTGATTTCAGACTCGTACTCTCCATAAATGAGAAGAAATTTAGTTTCTGTTGTTTTAAGCCACCTAGTTTGTGTTACAGTCACCCTGGGAAACTAATAGAGCAGCAGGTCACAACCTGACTGAAGATAAACAATTTAAACATAATCTACATTATATATAAAGAATTTGTTTATAAACTTAAAGATGCCCATTTCACAAAATGATAAGTAGCAGGACATACATTTAAAAATTGAATTATCAAAGTCATCGATGAATATTAAAAGACTGAGAATGTGGATTAGCAACTGGTTGATATATATTACCAACAAAACACTCTCAATTAATTAGATGGCAATTTTTAACAAGAAAATGTGGTATGTGGTAATGAAGATCAAGGGCTTTGAAGATAGTCATGTCTTAAAGATCCAGCTCCACCATTCACCAGCTGTTTGACCTCAAGCAGTTTATTTGATTCTCTTAAATCCAGTTTTCTCATCTGTAAAATGAAGAGTCTAATGCTATCTTTCCTATAGAGTTCACATGAAGACTAAAGCATCTGTTTTTTAAAGCATAATGCCAGAGCATAGTAAGACTTGATGTTGTTATGATTCTTACTTGGTAACGTGATACATGTTTGTATCATTTTAGAAATTTTCATGCCCCAGTATTACAAATCAGCCTATTGTCCTTTCACGTTTTTTCTGGTCCTCCCAGTTTCACACTATTCTGTCTTCCACCTAGGCTTCAAAGATGAAGTGTATCCTCTGGCTTGGGACTTGGCAAAGAAGTATGTGATATTGTGGGAAAATGTATGATCTGCAGTCAGACAGATCTGGTCTCCCTCAATCGCTAGCTGAAAGACTTGGGCAATTAATTTAACCTCTCAAAGCGTCTTCTATTTTTCTGTAGAATAAAATTAAAATCATATCCACCTTATTGAGACTATTAATTGCAAAACATAGAACAAAAGTATCTTGCACATAGGACAGGCTCAGAAGTTGGTAGGCAGGCCTCCCCAAACCCCCAATCAATTCACTCACCAGGTTCACTTTGTTGTCATTCTGATGGCTGCTAGTTTGTCAGGGCCTTGCCTCGTGATCGCTCGATTGACTTCCTAAACTGGTTCCCTTGGCTTTGATCTTTCCATTGTGAATGGAGTGAACTTTACAGTATTATTGTGCTTTATAAAAGAACACATGATCACCATTTAAAATATTATTTACTTTAAACCCTTCATTCTCACTTGCAAAAGCCTTTGCAATCTAGTTCCATCTCATTATGGTGAGCATTGTAATGCCTTACCCAGATCTCCATCAAAGGACTTGTTGCCCCAGCTGCAAGAAGTGCTGATAGCAGACATCTTTCAATTGCTAGAGTCTTTAGAGATAGCCTCACATGTAGAGCCAATTTTCCCAAGGTTATGCCCCTTCCCAGAGTGTTCCATATTCAATGACTCATCACTACAGGCAGACAAATTGTGACCAACTTGGCATGTAACTCTAAAAAGGCATTCCAGCTCCAGAGCTCTCCAGGGTGGGCTGAGGCCACGATTGGGGTTGCATTCTCCACTTCTTCTGCCTACACCTGCTTTGTCTTCTCCCTTTCACAGGTGTTGATCCCAAGAGCTGCCCCTAATGAGCACTCTGCTCAATAAACTCCATCTCAGTTTGCTTCCCAGAAAACTGAATCTGCAACACCCTCCTATGCCAATTTTGTTTCATGTAAGTCACCACCTTAAATGACATGCCTTTCTTCTCTCTTTAGCAAGCTAAGCACCCTTATCCAATCATTTATTTATGTATTCATTCATTAGCTTTTAAACATGCATAAAACATGCTTTCTTCCCTACAGGCTTCTTTTTCTATGGACTAGGAGAGAAAAACAAACATGTAAAAGAAATGTGAATAATACAAGATAGTTTCTCCTCTAGATGTAGGTATGAAGGCCAAATGAACACAAATGAGGAACTAAAAATTACTACTGCAGTGCTGTTTTACAAGTAACTCTGCAGACTCTCGTCTCTTCTTACAGAAATACTATTTGTGTGTTAATAACAAACTCAAGATTCACCTCTTCTAGGGAGTTTCTCCTGGCATGTCTTCTCACTTTACTTATAGATTTTTATAGCCAATTATAGAGATCTTTCTAGTTAGAATAACATTATTTTTAATTCTAAATATGTGCCTGTAAGAGATAAAGTATAAAATACAGAGTTTCACCAAATTGATTGAAATAATAATATGCCAAAGTTAACCATTTTCCCAAATTCCTTAGTTAGCAGGCGGCACAACTTTCTAGAATGTATAGAAATGGCAATAAGAGATTTTAAGAAAAACAAGATTTCCTTAAGACAAGGTTTGTTATTTGCCAAAGATAAAATAATGTTGACTTCTACATCTCTGCAGAAGTGTTCTCTGTCTCTTTCCATATCTGCAGGGAAAAACAGGGTATTAAAAGCAGTTGAAAAAATAACAAAAGTTAATTTTTACTTTACCTGTAAAATTTTTATTGACTGCTTCATTACCAAATTTTTCACCTATGTCAAAGTGAGATGATATCTTCTTAACTAGAATTGGTGAATAAATAAAAAGTCCAAAAAATACGTAAA
The DNA here is from genome assembly GCF_028885655.2 of Pongo abelii. Lineage (NCBI taxonomy): Eukaryota > Metazoa > Chordata > Mammalia > Primates > Hominidae > Pongo > Pongo abelii. The sequence goes on from NC_072002.2 coordinate 45,080,161, forward strand.
ATAAACAACTTATGAATAAGTTAACAGAAATGACCTGCAGTTTCTTTCCCACTGGAAGTCTCATTTTTTGCATATGTATACTGTGAACATGACACATTATAAGGTTTTGCCTCTGAATTTTTTGGATTAAAGGAGTAAAACTTAGAAGTTGCTAAAATAAGAGCAGACAGGTAACTAACAAGCCACATCTCATGATTCTTTGGAATTGCTACCATATCTCAGCAAAAGCACAACATATACAGAAGTTCCACTTTGGACCTTTTCCCAAAGGTAATTTGTATTTTCAGAAATTATATATTGAAAGTTTTTCTCTACTATTATATTTATAGAAGATTTCAGTGATAATTCTGCCAACAGCCATGTCTAAATCACCATTCTTGTATGAGGTTGCTCTAAAATTAATACTATACTCAGCAACTGTTCCTGTATTTTCAGGCAGCATCTCAACCATCTGAAGAGAAGATAGTTAAGAAAATTATAGATATTCTGTTTCTGATGAGCACACTAATCAATTACCCTTCTCAAGACACTTAAATGTAACCTTAAATAAGTATAAATTCTTGTCTTTTTTATTACAGGTGCAGGTAACACTAATAGCTTTGAAATATAAAATTACAGTGAGGTGACAGCTCCACCACTATTAGATCACCATAAACTGTAAGAAAGGGCAGCCCTCTGCCATGCATGTTTCCACTACAATGAGATTCTTACTGATTGCCCAAGATGTTTAACAAGACATTGCTATTGTAACTCTTAGTTTGAGCCTTGCTGGATTCTGGAGTGAGTGGAGAAGGAAGGCCTGAAGCAGCACAGCAGGACTTGGAATAAAGCAATGATAGGAGTGATAAACTTAAATGTAATTCTCACATTTAAATTCAAATGTGATCTTATACTAATCTTTTTAGCAGCTGACTGCTTGCAGTTAAATTAACCTAGAAATTAGTAATTAAAGGCAACCACAGAAAGGTACATTTCTGTAGAACCTGAACAACTTGGCAGTGATCCAATTCATTGATGACTCCTTTTTTATACATTTTGCATCTGTCTTTTTAGTGCAGTTGTATACACAGAGAAAAAAACAGTATTGTTAAGAGCATCTTCCGATGGCAGGGTTGTAAATTGGGTGAAAATATTTCATTTGCTGATGCTTAATTCCTGGGAAATTGAAAGCAGGCTGATGGATAGAAATAGGAAAAACATAAGAAGATAAAGGAAATGTTATTTCTAAAAAGGCTTTGGTTATCTCCTGTGTTTTTTTAAGGTCTAGAGTCTGGGACACTATGTCTCATTCTTTGGTTGACCTTTCTTTTTCCTTTAGTGACAAAATAAGCAAAATCTGCAGGACATGCTCTACAGAATTGGAATAAAGAATATGAGAAATAGGAGCTGAAACCTATAAATAATCCCCAAACTATAAATATCTCCCCAAGATTTGTCATCTTAAAAAATGAATACAAAGTTTATTTAAGTTTATAAATCCTTGATACTTGGCACCTCTTTATAGTGAAAAATTCTACAAAACACTAAGTGTAGCCTGAGTTCTTCCTGTGATTCCTGTAATAAAATATAAGGTTCTTTGAGTTAGGATACTATATATGATATAGTTTTGCCTATTTAAAATATATAGGTAGGTATTTATATGTATTTGTCTGTGAAGAGAAGTCAAAAGAGAAGAGAGGGTGGTGCAGTGGCTCATGCCTGTAATCCCAGCTCTTTGGGAGGCCGAGGCAGGTGGATCACTTGAGGTCAGGAGTTTGAGACCAGCCTGGCCAACATGGTGAAACCCCACTACTACTGCAAATACAAAAAATTAGCCAGGCATGGTGGCATGCATCTGTCATCCCAGCTACTCAGGAGGCTAAGGCAGGAGAATCCCTTGAACCCAGGAGGCTGCAGTGAGCCAAGATGGTGCCACTGCACTCAAGCCTGGGCAACCCAGAGCAAGACTCCGAATTAAACAACAACAACAAAAAAGTTTAAATCCCAGCCCTGCCAGTTAAATTCCTTTAACTGTCAAAAGGTTATTTTCTTAGCTGGAAAATATACATAATTGTTCCCCTCTCATTGGATTCTTATCAATCAGATAATGTCTATAGAGTGTTTAATGGAGTGTAAAATATAAAATAATCATTCAACATCTAGCTAGTGATTACTATTGCTATTGTTGCTTTTTGTGTTACTCCAATTTGCTTTACTATAAAGGAATACCTTAGGCTAGGTAATTTATAAAGAAAAGAGGTTTAATTGGCTCATGGTACTGCAGGCTGTGCACAAATCATAGTGCCAGCATCTGCTTCTGGTGAGGGCCTCAGGAAACTTCCAATTATGGTGGAAGATAAAGGGGAGTCAGAGTGTCACAGGGCAAGAGAGGGAGCTAGAAAGAGATGGAGCAAGAGAGATAATGAAGAGGTCCCAGGCTCTTTTTAAATAACCAGTTCTCATATGAATTCCAGAGCAAGAACTCCCATTACCATGAAAAGGACACCAAACCATTCATGCAGGATCCATCCCCAGGACCCAAACATCTCCTACTAGGCGCACTTTCAACATTGGAGGCCACATTTCAACATGAGATGTGGAGAGAACAAACATCCAAACTATATCAGTTTATATTTCATCATCCAGTACATATTATTTTCTAATTATTTCACATTTATTTACTAACTTAGCATGTATGTGCCAGATGCATTCAAAGTATGTTACAAAGTTAAACACATTTAATACAATCGCTCTGTATGGCTGATACTATAAGCCATTTTCATTGTATAACATCATAAACAAATAATAAAAAGATATATTGCAAATAGGGAAAATCATTTTAGTATATCAGCAGATTATTGCAAGAAATCTTCCAAGGTGAATAGAAAATGTTAAAATTTACAAAGGGGGGAGAAAGACAGGTGAAGGTGGGATAAAAATGTACAGGGGATCATTAGGAAGTCACTTTAAAATAGAATCATTAAAATGAATGAGAAATAACGAACTTCATTAGCAATCCAATAAATTCAAATCAAAGTAAATGAGATTTTTTTTCAAAAATTAGGTTGGCAAATAAAATACTGATAACAAAAATAACAAAGGATTATAAAAATGATAATACATCAGTGCCAGAGCTAACATTTTGTAGGGCAATTTGGCAATAAGTACCACAATTTTTAATGTGCAGATACATTGACCTACAAATGTCACTTCTGAAAATTTAACTGAAGGAAATAATTAGATATATTGTAAGTGATAAGTGTGCAACGAAATACACAGCTGAATTGTTTACAGTAGCACAAGATAGCATTAGCCTAATGCTCATCAACAGTATTTAGTTACATACTGTAGATCAATACAATTTTAAAAATATTCAGAAGAAAAGAATAATACATGTAGCTTTCTTCTAAATGTGTTAAAATCATATTACGTGAAAAAAAAGAAACCCAAAAACCTGTACTCTCTAATTGCATTTTTGTTTTAAAAGGTAGAGAGGAAGGAAAGAACGAGGGAAAGGACAGAGGCAGGGAAGGAAGGAGAGGAGTGAGGGAGAGAAAGGAAAAAGAGAAACTGGAAAGATATTAAACAAATATATTAAAATGGTTATTCTTGAATTATAGATATTTATAACTTTCTTCTTTAAAGCCTCTAATAAAGACATTTATATTTTAGAAAATTATTGTCAATAATTTCTGGGGAACAAAAAAAGTTAACAGTGGCCCTGCCAAAACACCCCTGACTTCAAAATAACTGCAACAAAATACAGCACAAAAATGGGCCGGGCGTGGACGCTCACACCTGTAATCCCAACACTTTCAGAGGCCGAGGTGGGTTGATCATTTGAGGCTAGGAGTTTGAGACCAGCCTGCCCCACATGATAAAACCCCATCTGTACTAAAAATACAAAAATTAACTGGACATGGTGGCGGGCTCCTGTAATCCCAGCTACTCCGGAGTCCAAAGCAGGAGAATTGCTTGAACCCAGGAGGCAGAGGTTGCACTGAGCCAAGATCGCACCACTGCACTCTAGTCTGGGTGACAGGGTGAGACTCCTCCGTATTTAAAAAAAAAAAAATATATATATATATATATATAGAGAGAGAGAGAGAGAGAGAAATTATATATAGAGATATTCGTCTCTCTATATATATATGTGTATATAATAAATGTGTGTATAATAAAGAGTGCACAAAAACGACTAAAGAACAATGACTATATCAAAATGATGACTCCATTTGTTCCTGCAGCAAATTCAGTTTTTTATGTTCCTTAAAAATTGTTTATGTGTTACAAATACTAGTGGAGTTTGTTTTCTGTTATTATATCTTATAATGTTTTTTGGCTTTATAGACTTCTTAAAGTGATACTCAACACTCAAAACATAGAAAATATTTATGTTTTATTCTAGTATGCCTATTGTTTATTTTATACACGTACCTTTATATAGAATTCTGCTGCAAGTAGCAATACATTTTGAATATAGCTTTTTAAGATCCGTTGTTATATTGTCCATACTATCTCTGCTGATTTAAAATGCCACATTTATGATAAATTATCATATAAACTTATCATATTATTGCATGAACAAGAATTCAAAAAAAGAGAAATAATTAAAATAAATAAAATAAATTTTAAAATTAGTCATCAGATTTATTCAGGGAAAGGAAATACACTGTAAAGCAGCAGTAATGCCCAATCTAAAGTGTCAAAATGACAAGCTAAAGCATTTTGTAAAATCCTACGCTCATGAGACTGCGACGGAATGGGTATTGTCAGCCATTGTTGGTGGTATATATTTGTTTTCGAAAAGGGACCTAGAAGTATAGATACAAATTTTTTACAGCAAATTAACACACAAGCAAGTCCACTTCTAGGAAATTTCCAACAGCTGTAAAACTGGAAGTTTCACAGATATAAATATCTGAAAGTTCATTTAAATATTAAAAACAATGTTAATATTAAGAAGTAGGATCATCTAATAAATTATTATACATCTGTATAGTGGAGAATTATGTAGGCAGTAAAAGAATGTGGTAAATTGGCATGAGGTGGTACAAAAAGTTGATTGTCATAAGTGATCAGTTAACACAAAATAAAAGTCAAATCACAGAACGGTTTGTTAAGAATGATTCTATTGCATTAAGTAAGTTATGTATGACTACAGGCATTCCTCATTGTATTGTGCAGCACTTTATTGTGCTTTGCAGACGTTATGTATTTTGCAAATTGAGGCTTTGTACAACCCTGGAACGAGCGTCGATCGGCATCATTTTTCCAACAGCATGTGCTCACTCCATGTCTCTGTATTCCATTTTGGTAATCCTTGCAATATCTCAAAAATTTTCATTGTTATAATATCTGTTATGGTGAGTTGTGATCAGTGATCTTTGATGTTACAATTATAATTGTTTTATTATAATTGTTTTTTATGAACCAAACCCATTTAAGATGCCAAACGTAATGAATAAATGTTGTGTGTATTCTCATTGCTCCAATGACCAACCTTTCCCTATCTCTCTTCTTCTCTTGAGACTTCCCTTTTCACTGAAATAAAGTAATATTGAAATTAGGCCAAATTAATAACACTACAGTGGCCCCTAAGTATTTAAGTGAAAGTAAGAGTCACATGTCTCTTACTTTAAATCAAAAGTTAGAAATGATTAAGCTTAATGAGAAAGGCATGTTGAAAGCTGAGGTAGGCTGAAAACTAGGCCTGTTACACCAAGCAGTCAAGTTGTTAACGAAAAGGAAAAGTTCTTAAAGGAAATTAAAAGTGTTACTCCAGTGAGCACTTGAATTATATGAAAGGGAAACAGCTTTACTGCTGTCATGGAGAAAGTTTGAGCGGTCTGCATAGATCAAACCAGACACAACATTCCCTTAAGCCAAAGCCTAATCCAGAGCAAGGCCCCAACTCTTCAATTCTGTCATGGTTGAAAGAGGAGAAGAAGCTGCAGAAAAGAAGTGTGAAGTTGTTAATAGCAGGGACTGGTTCATGAGGTTTAAGGAAATAAGCCATCTCCAGAACATAAAAGTGCAAGGTGAAGAAGCAGGTGCTGATGGAGAAGCTTCAGCAAGTTATCCAGAAGACCCAGCTAAGATCATTGATGAAAGTGGTTACACTAACCAACAGATTTTCAGTGTACACAGAACAACCTTCTATTGGAAGAAGATGCCATCTAGGACTTTTATAGCAAGAGAGGAAATGTCAGTGCCTAGCTTCGAAGCTGCAAAGAACAGGCTGAATCTCGTGTCCAGTGCCAATGCAGTTGATGACTTTAACTTGAAGCCAATGCTCATTTGCCATTCCAAAATCCCTGGATCCCTTAAGAATTATGCTAAATCTATTCTGTCTGTGCTCTATAAATGCAACAACAAAGCCTGGATGACAGCACATCTGTTTACAGCATGGTACACTGAATATTTTAAGCCTACTCTTGAGAACTTCCACTCAGAACAAAAGATTCTTTTCAAACTATTAGTGCTCATTGACAATGCACTTAGCCACCCAAGAGCTCTGCTGGAGATGTACAAAGAGATGAATGTTGTTTTCATGCTGCTAACACAATATCTATTCTGCAACCCGTGGATCAAGGAGTCATTTTGACTCTCAAGTCTTATTATTTAAGAAATATATTTTGTAGGGCTATAAAGCTGCCATAGATAGAGATTCCTCTGATAGATTGGGACAACATACATTGAAAATCTTCTAGAAAGAATTCACCGTTCTAGATGCCATTAAGAACACTCATGATCCATGAGAGAAAATAAAAATATCACTATTAATAGGGGCTTGAAAAAAATTTATTCCAACCTTCATACGTAACTGAGAGTTCAAGACTTCAGTGGAGGAAGGAAATGCAGATATGGCAGAAACAGTAAGAGAATTAGAATTAGAAGTGGAGCCTGAAGATGTAATTGAATTGCTGCAACGTCGTGATAAAACATTAAGGGATGAGCAGTTTCTTCTTACAGATGAACAAAGTGGTTTCTTGAGATTGAACTCCTGTGAAGATGCTAAGAACATTGTTAAAATGACAAAAAGGACTTAGAATACTGCATAAACTTAGTTAACAGTAGTGGCATGCTTTGAGAGTATACATTGCAATTTTGAAGGAAGTTCTACTGTGAGTAAAATGCTATCAAGCAGCTTTGCATGCTATAGATAAATCTTTTATCAAGGAAAAGTCAACAATGCAGCAAACTTCATTTTGTCTTATTTTAAGACATTTCCATGACCACTCCAATCTTCAGCAACCCTCACTCTGATGAGTCAGCAGCCATCAACACTGAGACAATTCCCTCCACCAGCAAAAAGATTACGATTCACCGAAGAGTCAGATGATCATTAGCATTCTTTAGCAACAAAGTATTTTAAATTAAGGCACATATATTGTGTTTTAGATATAATGCACCCTTAATAGACTTAATAGCAGAAACGTAACTTTTGTATACACTAGGAAGCCAACAATTTTACGTGACTTGCTTATTGGGACATTTGCTTTATTGCAGTGGTCTGGAACCAAACCTGTAATATCTGTGAGGTATGCCTTATACCTGTTCTAGTATATAAAACTGGTTAACTCTGGGAAGGAAAGAGGTGATCAGAAAGACTGACCTTTTAACCTTTTTTATGCAGTATGTCCTCTGTGTCTTTCCATGTGTGCTACTGATTTGTCATATACTGAAGAAATATTTCATAATAGAACATTAAGATAGAATATTCAATTATATAATGCCAAGCAATAAGGTAAAAATACAGATCTTCCATGATATGGTCAAATTCCTATTTCTATACTTATTAACATATAAAAGGTATAATCAAATGGCTTTTAAAATTCAAAAGAGAAGTAAGACAATCTAATACATTGATGCTATTATAACTTTGGATATTGATATTCCTTATGCTAAAATGGCACTAAAGTTAAAGATAAAACTATTTTGTGTCATAGTACAGAGTAATTGTTAGTACTTAAGTAATAATAATAGTAGTTATAATATCTATCATTTGTTAAAGTTGCCAAAGGACTATAATGTGCATTATTATCTCATTTGAGCCTCATAACAGTCCTGTAAATTATGGATGAATATAATACAACTTTAATGGAAACTATCCCCAATCCCCATCCTCCAAAAACAAAAACATTAGACACAAATATAATGTTGCATTTAAAAACACATTGTAAGTATAAACCGAAACACAGATTTAGAAAATATATTTATCTTAAACTTTACCTCATTGACAGTTTAGAAGGATAAAGTGTACCATATTAACATAGCCTATGTATGAGAGCAAATTGTTCATCTATATATAAAACCCTTGCTTAGAATTATTACTATGTATAAATTAAGTCTAGTTTGCCCAATGTGTAGTGAATTTATACTAACTAGGGTTAAAAAAAAATCCCTTCTTTGCTGCAGCCCCGGGTAAAGCTGCCACAAGCCTCACTTGTCATCTGCAATACCACACATGTAGGACTCATAAGACACAATAATAACACAAATTAATTTTTTTCTTCCATTGTCCCTGTAAACCCCTTCAGTGGAGCTTAATGTTTGTTTTTCCTTCCTGGATGAAATCCCAATCAGAGCCTGTAACTTTTCCTGTCATTATCTGATTTAACTAAGGTCTCCAGCCACATTAGTCTCTCCAATGGATCCAAGATATCCATTACAGTAACTTTTATGTTCAGACAAACTAATCATCAAAACTCAAAACCTCATTACAATTTGACTTTCTCTTCTTCATCTTCTTTGTCTTACCAAAGGCAGAAAGACTTCAGAGAAAAAGGGGTGAGAAGCTACCTGGCACCTCTCCTTATCCTTCTCCTCCTTCCTTCTCCTCCATGCTTGGAGCAGGGAGAAGAAGCAAAGGGTGGGCAGAGTCTCACTTTTGTGCTCCTTGTGAGAAGATGGTGAACTGTCCACAGGTTATATCTCCCACTTCCCAGGAAAAAAACCTTCAGACTAGACTTTCCTGCCCTCCCAACATACTTCCTATCACTTCAAAGGACCATTGGAAGGGCTCATTTTTGTCAACTTTTATTTTAGGTTCAGGGGATACATGTGCAGGTTTGTTACATGGGTATATTGCGTGATGCTGAGGTTTGGGATACAAGTGATCTGGTCACCCAGGTACTGAGCATAATACCCAAAAGTTAGTTTTGCAATTCTCATCCCTTCCTCCCCTCCTCCCTCTATTACTCCCCAGCATCTATTGTTCCCATCTTTATGTCCATGTGTATCCAATGTTTAGCTCCTTCTTATAAATGAGAACATGTAGTATTTGGTTTTCTGTTCCTGCATTAATTCACTTAGGATAATGGCCTCTAGCTGTATCTGTGTTTCTCCAAACAACATGGCCTTGTTCTTTTTTATGGCTACCCAGTATTTCATGATGTATATGTACCATATTTTCTTTATCCAGTCCACATTTGATGGGCACCTAGATTGATTCCGTGTCTTTGCTATTATGAATAGTGCTGCAATGAACATATAAATGTATGTGTCTTTTGGTAGAATGATTTATTTTCCTTTGGGTGCATATCCAGTAATGAGATCACTTAGTCAAATGGTAGCTCTATTTCAGGTTTTTTGAGAAATCTCCAAACTGCTTTCTATAGTGGCTGAACGAATTTACTTACCTACCAACAGTGTATAAGTGACCCTTTTCTATAAAACCTTGCCAGCATCTGTTGTTTTTTGACTTTTTAAACTGTCAACTTCAACACTAAGCAAGATAAGCAGGAGGTCAGTGTGGTTGAAGGTGGTAAATGTGTGAACAAGGGAGGCAGTTCCCTAAATGCAGAAACCAAATGAGACTAATTTGAGAAAATCATTTTCACACACCACTACACCTAAGCCAGCATCTCTGCTTGAACTCTGAAAACTTTCTTAAAAATTTAGTATCTAATTTCATTTTAATTGTACTGCTTCTCAGGTACCCATTATATTACTTTTATCTTGGTTATCGTTACATTTGTATGTATATACATTTAGGTACACCTTATGCATATCACATATATGTATTAAAGATATGTGGCATTTTTAAATGAGCTTTTTAAAAGTAATTTTAGTGTTAATGTTATAATTTTTCGAGTAAAAGTAAGTTGACATTGTCACTTTACATTTCAATGTTTGTAAAATTTGTTGTTTCAAATAAAAGAAATTCAACCTTTATAAATGCTGACAAAACTAAATAGGGATGCATAAGGTAACGCTTATGTCCTGCATCCCTGGAAACCACCTAACTCTATGTTATCTAATCAGTAAATTCACTATCCACTTGCTACAATCGAAATCTGTTTTTGAATTTCAGACATATCTTTTCCAATTCCTTGAAGGGAAGAATGGAAATGAGGAGCTTATCATTCACCTTACACCTTAGGGGAAAAAATGTACATTTCTATTACAACTTGGGCATCACGTAACAAGAATAAACATCTGAATTTAGGGTTTCTACATTCTAGTAGACAAGATTTTCCAGCTGACATTTGTCTGGCAACCAGTGGGAAATGATTCCCTTATTATTCTCTGTTTATCTCTGTTGGCAAATGGTGTGGCAATATAAGCATCCTAGGTAGTTTATCTGTCACAGAAGCCAAATGGTTTTAAGACCCAGGGTTCATGATTTGGTTATGAATGAGTGGTAAGGAATTATTTAATCACAGTTTGGAAAACTCATCATGTGCTTATCTATCTTTGCACTCATAAAGAAGATTATTTGACAAATTTCTGAATTCTACAAAATATGTACTGTGTCAACTTCATTCAAGCTCAATTTTAGGTACTCAGGATAAAAATATAGGGGAATATTGGTGCCTGCCTTCAGGACTTTATAGAATGGAGATAGGCATGCTAACCAAATGCTATGTATTGTTGCTCTAATAAAGTTACATTCCAGATGTAGAAAGAACTTAAAGCAGTTTGCTGACAGTTACCTGGGAGAATCCAAGATATATTTAAGGAGCAGAGGAGCCTGGAGCTAAGACTGACAGGATGAATAGGCACTTGGGTGACAGTCAGCAGCAGGCATGACAGATGAAAGGAATATTAGGTGTGAAAACATGAAGAAGTCTGACAGGTTCTGGCAACACTAAGTAACTCAGAAAGAGAAAATGGGATGTAGAATCAGGTAAGGTATAACATTTATGTAAGTTTCTTACTAAGAAGAATCTAGTATATTATGCAAAAAACCTTTAGGTTTTTATTCTGTGATTAAAATAATTAAATTTTCATCTTGTAATTGACCACATATATGTGTTGAATTACACTGAAAATGACATTAAGGATGGATTAGAGACTTAAGCATAAAGGAAGAAAGATAACTAAAGAGAGTCATAGCAGAATCCAAGAGAAGAATGAGGAAAGAGGATTAGGGCAGGTCAGTGAGGACGGAAAGGAGGGGACCAAGAAGAGAGATGCTTGAGGCAGTGAGAACATGTTGAGTTAATGGTGATAGATGGTCACCAAGAGGAGAAATCTAAAATGATGCTCTTGTGTTTCTAGACTGGACTGATGAGAGAATAATGTTAACAAGATAAGGATATAAATGGGGAGTTTGTTTTGTTTGGTTTCATTTCTGGTAAGAGTTTGAGAAAAAGAAAGTTCTCTTTAGGTTACATTGAATTCAAAGTTCGTGGATTTCCATGTTGTGGAATAACAATATGTTAAAATCTATATTTTTCTGTTTTACATGGTTAGAAGATTTTCATGAAATCACTATAAATGATCCAGTACAGTTGATACCTCATTTTTGACATTTAAATCACTGATATCAGAATAATTAAGCCAAAAAGCTCTGTTGGGATTGCACAGTTTAAAGAAAATATAAAGTAGTGGTTCTCTAGGCCTTGAACAAAACTATTTTTTAAATGCCAGGTCATCTTTTTTAGTATCATTCATAAAGGAATTCCCTCACAAATGTTTTTGAATATGGCTTGTGTAATGCACCCATTCACACTTTCCAGTAGAGTGGAGAGCAGGAAGAGTGAGAAGATTCAGTGATTACCACCATCAGCTGAATTACAGCAGGGTCAACAGGAAGCTGACACAGCCCCTGGAGTGTAGTAAGATAAATAACATTGCACTTACCAAAATGCATCTTGAGCAGAATATTGGATATGGGTAGAAAGAAGATGTTGATAATTCATGTAGGGTCAAGGTAGAGGTTGATGAGAATCTCACAGGCTACTATCATATAACGTATGGTTGCTAAATCATCTTCCAAAAAAGGTGGGTCTTGCACATTCAAGACCTTTCTGGAAAGGGGCATTTAATTTCTGAGTTGGAGCTAACTTGTTTGTTATAAGAAAGAGCTGACTCTTCCTCCATGGTCCTCTTTCTCTGCCTTAGTCTCATTCTCAGTCTCAGTCTCCTCCAAAAACTGTCAAAGTTTTTCCTGTTTGGAAAGATGCCAACTTACTTGCCCTGCTTGACACTCAATCATTAGTATTCCCAGAGTGCACAGGCATTTAGTCCAGTGAATCCAAAACTATAAATTTAAAATGCAGTTATTTTTTAAAAGGTCTTGATAGACTGAAAGTGTTTGTTTTTCTTTGCATATTTTTTTCACTTCTACTGTTTGCTATTATCTATGGTGTGCTTGCATGTGATAGAAATACCTCTTTTAGGGTCAGTATGTTTTATATTGGTGTGTTTACCTCCAATATCCCAACTTGAACAGGTTTATGATTATGAAAAAGAGGCAATATGCTAGAGATATTAGTACATAAATCATTGTCAGGAAACCAATCCTGTGTTTCAAAGCAGCAAAAAGCTTTTAAAGTATTGAGATAGGTCTAGCCTAAAGAGAGGGCAGAATTTTTTCTTTTGTCTTAACTGGATATTTTGTAAGATGTGGCCTCTTTTTAAGGATGAAGAGATTCAATTGATTAAATATTTCTATAAATAGATTCATGCAACAGAGACTGATTAAAGAAAAGCTGTCAAAAGTGAAGTTTTTTTTCTCTAAATATCTGTCATTTCGTACATCATTTTAAAATTTCAGACTTGGAAATGTAAATTGTTCTTTTAGAACTAGGCAGTTAACCAAAACAACAACTAAAGCATATTTCAAAAATAGCACACACAGAACAATCATTCTAACTTATGTTAAGAATTTAGAAGAGGAGCAAAGATCTATTGTTTAGGTTGGTCGAATTTGAATATATACATTATGCTGAGACATTTAAATGGTGTAAGTTTTTAAACATTATTCAAAAAGTCTTCATTAAAAGGTTTATATTCAGCCTATTTTATTGTCCCTTCGATTATGCAGCAAGTTTGCTGGGTGACACACCAAAAATCATCCAAACGACAATGCTGAGCAAAACCTTTTAGGTCATAATTGTTTACCTCATTGTTAAGACATTTCTACATATTCTTCCTAAGTAGGACAAGCTCAGAAGAACAGAATCGAGTGAACAAAATAAAAAGTCATTTTAAATGGCTAGTTAAATTAATTTCAATTGTTAAAAATCACTAAAATTCGAGACTTGGTTTGAGACTTGGTTCTGCTGTTGGTTGTTTGTGTCGACTTCAAACAAGTTTTAAACCCTTTTCAGTTTTTCACAAATATAAACAAATGGAAAACAAAATTATTTCTAAGCACCCTCCATATTCTATGTTCAACAGCTCTGTGATAAAAATCAATTTAAATAATGAATTATCATTCTTTTTATTTCCAAATGTCATACATTTTGAGACAACTGCTCAAATTTTCTTAGTATAGGAATATAAATAAAATTAACTTTCCCTCATAAGACAAAAATTCTCTTTCCTTTAATGAACAGTCAGTCTACATGATGAAGGCAATAAAACAACAATCAAATTAACCTTACCTGATTAGACACTGTGGTAATTTCTGTGGAAAGCAAGCGGAGGAACGAAACCCACATCAAAGAAGGCAGCGGAAAAAGTAGAAAGAAACAGAAATATTCATTAAAAATATTTCTTGTCCAGAAGAAATAATGCAACAGAATGGTTAACAGATTATGAAAATAGACAAGGGTTTGAATTATGGTACCATATAGTCCATCCCTTAAACCTCAGTATCCTAATCTATACAATGCAGATAAAAATGGAAACCAACACTGAAGTTACTTTAAGGATTAAATGAAGGAATTCATTAAAGGGCTTAGCACAGTGCCTAGCAAGTGCTCAGTATCTGGAATGGGTCTCAAGCATAAATTTTAGTCTTGCTAGAAACCTCAGGGATACTTGAGAAATCAACTTTCAGTTTACTAGTCTTACAGAGCATGCTGAACATGAACAATGGTAATTTTGTAATATTCCCTTGCTAGTGGTGACCAGAGAGATATTTAGCAGCATCTTCAGAGATACCCTAAAGCAAGATGACCACCAGAGGATAGAAGAAAGCAATTTTTTCCATCAGATTCCTCACCTGCATGGGTGATAACATCAAGTAATGTAAGTCCTCAAGGAGAATTGTGCGAGAAATGTGAAAGCTGTACCTTCATCTGGAATCATGGCGCAGCCATATTTGGAAATGCACGATGTATATACTTTGCCATTAAAATTATTTTATTCTCTAACTTTTCATCACTTGTATTTTCTTTCCGTTTTTCCAGCCAGAAGAAAAAGCATCAGATTTTGTGTTTCCTTTTAGTAGCCTTTATTTACTTTGGTCAAAGGTCACCTCCCAACCCCAATTTTCTATAGAAAGTCTCGTGAGGTATCTTAAGTAGTGAATCTGAAAATGGTTAGGTCAATCTGGGAAAGAGTACGGAGGGCAAATCAGAGGTGGCCTTAACAAAATATCACTTGCAGGAAGCAGGATTTTCCTGTATTTACTTTCCTTTAGGCTCAACTTCTCAGATTCCTCTCATTTCCTCTTCAATGATATGTTTCCTACAGCCCACAATACACAATTTTTTTATAGTCACTCATTTACAAGTGCATGCTCCACTATCTTATTGGCTGGAGACAAGTAACAATCCCTGCTGAATCATGTTACTTTAAATAACTATCCTAAATCTGTGTTAAACAGTAGTCTGTCATTTTGTTGTTCATGGTGTCGGTTTTTTTAATAAAGGTAATGCCTGTCTTTTTAGTCAAATATCATCTTTTGAGGAAATTCAAATGCCCTGAAATATAGTTATTTTTGTTACTAACTTAATAGCAAAAGCAACACAATATCCTAAAAAACCTTTAATTTAAATATAATGAACTTTTTAACATTAACCTAATTTTGAGGTACTGAAATTTTAAATACTTTGTTGTTATTTAATTAAGCTTTTCTTAGTGCTAGCAGAGTAAGAATGACAGGCAACTGTCTAAACCTCTAAATGTAACGCCTTTGAAAACAACTCTAAGTTGTGCTCACTTTGCTATTGCTTTTAAAAGCAGCACTAAAGTAAATATACTTAATATGTATTTGTTGAATGAGTCTTGCCTAAATCCATACCAAAACCACATAAATCATGGAGTGGAAAGTAGATTTGTCTATACTGTTTTGTCTGGAGTGATTTTCTGTAATGATTTAATTTAAATGATAATTGTTGATTTTTCTCTTCATTTTTCCTCTAGTCTTATTTCCTTGCTCTCCTCCATTGCTGTTATGTCTTTTGGTGAGTGGCAGGAGCTCTCGTTACAAAATTAAAACTTTTTGGACCATTGCATCAGTAGTAAGTGTAAGAATAGTATAAAGCTAATTAAATTATTGTGAAATTAAATGAAATAATCAGTGTTGTGGGAAGTCAGGGACCCCGAATGGAGGGACCGGCTGAAGCCATGGCAGAAGAATGTGGATTGTGAAGATTTCATGGACATTTATTAGTTCCCCAAATTAATACTTTTATAATTTCTTATGCCTGTCTTTACTGAAATCTCTGAACATAAATTGTGAAGATTTCATGGACACTTATCATTTCCCCAGTCAATACCTTTGTGATTTCCTATGCCTGTCTTTACTTTAATCTCTTAATCCTGTCATCTCCTAAGCTGAGGAGGATGTATGTCACCTGAAGACCCTGTGATGATTGCGTTAACTGTGCAAATTGTAGAGCATGTACGTGTGAACAATATGAAATCTGGGCACCTTGAAAAAAGAACAGGATAACAGCAATGTTGAGGGAACAAGAGAGATAACCTTAAACTCTGACCACCGGTGAGCTGGGCGGAACAGAGCCATATTTCTCTTCTTTCAAAAGCAAATGGGAGAAATATCGCTGAATTCTTTTTCTCAGCAAGGAACATCCCTGAGAAAGAGAATGTGTCCCTGAGGGTAGGCCTCTAAAATGGCCACTTCGGGGGCGGCCGTCTTTTATGGTCGAGCTGTAGGGATGAAATAAGCCCCAGTCTCCCATAGCACTCCCGGGCTTATTAGGATGAGGAAATTCCTGCCTAATAAATTTTTGGTCAGACCGGTTGTCTGCTCTCAAACCCTGTCTCCTGATAAGATGTTATCAATGACAATGTGTGCCCGAAACTTCATTAGCAATTTTAAATTTGCCCCGGTCCTGTGGTCCTGTGGTCTCGCCCTGCCTCCATTTGCCTTGTGATATTCTGTTCCTCTGTGAAATACGTGATCCCTGTGACCCACACCCTATTCGTACATTCCCTCCCCTTTTGAAAATCACTAATAAAAACTTGCTGGTTTTGTGGCTCAGGGGGCATCATGGAACCTGCCAACATGTGATGTCTTTCCCGGACACCCAGCTTTAAAATTTCTCTCTTTTGTACTCTGTCCCTTTATTTCTCAGACCAGCCAACATTTAGGGAAAATAGAAAAGAACCTACGTGAAATATTGGGGGAAAATTTCACCTGATATCTGGCTGAAATTCCCCCGATAAATCAGCTCTGAGTAATCACAACAGCAACAAAGATTCATGACAATATGTGTAGATGTATTGGGATGCTGTTGTTTAGAAAGGCACCTCACTTATAAACCTGAGCAATGAACAGATACTTTCCCAAATTTGTTTCTATCTTTTCAAAGTTACAGAAGATGCAAAAAAATCAACTATGTATGCCATGAAAATATTTAACATTAACGTATTGAAGTGGAAGAATCCAGGAGACCATAAAGCTAACACTTTCTAATCCAGAGAGTCCACAAAGAAATATTTGAACACTGTGATAAATTTGTAAAGAAATAGTAACACTATGCAGTTGTCACACATTAAGAGGGAGAAAGCAACTCTTCCACTGTTTATTGCCTGTCATTTCTGTTACATGTTCACGGTGGTTTTGCCTTGTGAATTTGTAGTGGCAGCATTCCCCCGATCTGATGCTGGGGAAGAGAAGATGAGAATATGTAGTTAATGAGTCATTAAAAACCAGAGAAATTAAGTAGAATAAGAGATCTCAGAGAGATGTCAGAATCATTAAACCCAGTGTGCCTGTTGACTTCTATCTGTCTTGAGATGTAGCATAGCAAGGAGTAATAGACTTCAAAACAGGAACTAAGAAGGCTGACTCTGGCCATTGAAAGAGGCTTTTTTAATATGGATAAGGATGATTGATAAGGAGCAATGTTACTCATATTCAAGGTTGTTTCTAGCCAGATGCTAGAGTAGAGGAAAATGCTGAATGTCACTGAACTTTGTGACCAACCTCAGCAATCAAAACGACAGCATGAAGGTAAAGCTATAGAAATTCGGGATGTACAAAGATCTCCAATGTGGAAGAGGAATGAAGAAGTAGCTCCAGTATAGTGTTAGGCTACTAGTAGCTCAAAAACTATTTTTGAAGATGTAGAAAAAACTTTCTTTGTCTACAGGGTTAGGAACAAGAGGGTGACATATCAGTTTAGCATAATTCAATAAGAGAGGGGAATACTAGAAGATCTTCAACCCCTACTAGTTTAAGGAGGCATTCTCAGATCCAACAGCAGTATCTGCCAAAGTTTTTGTTGACTTTTCAAGCCCAAAACCAAGCCACAACATAGATAAACCTTGAAAACACTATACTCACTGAAAATGGCTGGTCATAAAAGACCATATATTTCATTCCATTAATAAAAACTATCAGGACTAGGTAAATCCAGTGATTGCCTCAGTCTGTGGGTTAGGGGAAAATGGGGAGTGACTGCTAATGGGTATGGGGTTTTGTTTGGAATTATGAAAATATTCTGAAATTAGGTAGTGATGATGGCTGTACAACTCTGTGAATATACAAAAAATAAGTTGTATACCTTAAATGGGTGAATTATATGATATGGAAATTTCATCTCAATGATACCGTTATACAAAAGCAACAAGAAAAAAATATTACCCTCAATCTTAGAAGCAATCTGAGAATTACACTGATTGGAGTATTGACTGCTAGCATAATCCCTGTCGTAGGAAAATGACATGCATGGATTGGAAAAGCCTAAATAGTGCACTCGGCTTATAAGACTGTATATGGGATCAGTTTCTAAAGTACCACGTGGATCTCCAAGTGTAATTCAGGAGTTTTTGAAAAGAGGTAGTAGAGACAAAGAATGTTCTAGTGGCATATACAAGTGTCCATCAAATATAGCAATCACTTTTTTTTCTCTCATGGAAGAAGACAAGGATTATTTCACTTCTTGGTAAAGAGAAAGAATATCACATGCTTTTTTGAAGCCTCATAAAAACTTAATCACATAATGTTTTGTACTTTCCATTTTTTTGTTGAAGAAGCTGAGAAAATAAAGAGGCTGACTAATTTGAGCAATCCAGAGCCTATAGAGGACAGAGTCTAGATTAGAATCTGGGCCTTTCAGCACTAAACCCTGTGGTTTTTCTGTATATCATGCTGTCTGACTATGGCAGGATTCTGCTAATTTAACATACTTAGAGTTCTAGCTTTCTTCGAAGCCAACATCCCTCTGGAAATGACTGCACAATGGGGAGAAACATTCTACTTTGATGTTCTTATTTAGTTGACTTAGCAAAATGAACACAGCTTGAAAAAGATGGCTTTAATTATTTTTTTCTCTGCCTATGTTATACTAGTACCTATATTATGCTTGCATAATGCAAGAGCATCACACTTCTGTTGTAAGTAAGATTTGGCGCAGTCACTCTGAAAATTGGCAGTACTGACTTAAGGCGAACAAAAGAACACTCTATGGCCAAACAGTTCTACTCCTGGTCAAAAAAACCACAGAAATGCATGCACATGTTCACCAGATAACATTTACAAGAATGTCCCTCATAGAACTACTGGTGATAGCAAAAAAAAAAAAAAAAAAAAAGCTTGGAAATGATCCATAGGAAATATATTTGTTATGATTTGTTATGCTCAATTAGTGAAATACTATACAGCAATCTCCCCAAAATCTGCATACACTGCAACATCGATAAATCTTTAAAAAAACACTATTGAGAAAAAAAAAGGTATGAAGCGTCCTCAACAAGTTCATGGAAAATGTGTATTTTGAAAAAAAAAGTACGAATTTTGAAACTTTTGCAACAAAATAAACTTGTACTAACTTGTTATATAACATGTCTAAACTGGATCCAGTTTGAGGCACTAAGAATAATAATAGACATCAGTCTGAAAAGAGAAGCATGAATTATATTAAAGTTGAAACAAAAATAAACATCACATTAATGGTGAAGCTTGGGTTGAAGAATGGTGAAATCCTTTAGGCCTTACAAAAAGTCTATAAGGACAATGCCCCCAAAGAAATTAGCAGTTTACAAAACGGATAACTTCTTTGAATATGGAGCAAGACGATGCAGAAGATAAAGTCTACAGCGGCACGCCAGTCACATCAATTCGTGAGGAAAAAAATAATTTTGCTTCTGCCCAGATTGAACAGGACTGACGATTAACAATGTAAACAATAACCAATGCCATAGACATCTCTCTTGGCTCAACGTGCACATTTCTGACTGAAAAATTAAGGTTGAGCAAAATTTTTATTCAATGGGTGCCAAAATCGTTGTGTTCAGATCAGCTTCAGGCAAAAGCAGAGCTTTCAATGGAAATTTTAAAGATGTGGGATCAAGATCCTGAAGCTTTTCTTCAAAGACTTGTAACAGGACATGAAACATGGCTTTTCCCATAAGATCCTGAAGACAAAGCACAATCTAAGCAATGGCTGCCAAGAGGTAGGAGGAGCCCAGTTAAAGCAATAGCAGACCCACGAGGAGCAAAGGTGACGGCAGCAATGTTTTGCGATGCTCGGGCATTTTACTGCTGACTTTCTGAAGACCAAAGAATGATAACATCTGCTTATTATGAGAGAGTTTTGAGAAAGTTAGCCAAAGCTGCAGCAGGAACATGTCCAGGAAAGCTTCACCAGAGAGTCCTTGTCCACCTCTACAATGCTCCTCCTCATTTCTCTCAGCAACAAGGGCAATTTTGTGAGTTTCAATGGGAAATCATTAGGCATCCACCTTACCGTCCTGATTTGGCTTCTTCTGACTACTTTTTGTTTTCTAATCTGAAAAAAATATTTTAAGGGCACTCATTTTTCTTTAGTTAAGAATGTTAAAAAGACTTCATTAAGATAATTAAATTCCCAAGATCTTTAGTTTTTTTTTGTTTTTTTGTTTGTTTTTTCTTGAGGTGGAGTCTTGCTCTGTCACCCAGGCTAGAGTGCAGTGCTACAGGTTCACTGCAACCTCCGCCTGCCAGGTTCAAGCAATTCTCCTGCCTCAGCCTCCTGAGTAGCTGGGATTACAGGCATGCGCAACCATGCCCAGCTAATTTTTGCATTTTTAGTAGAGACAGGGTTTCACCATGTTGGCCAGACTAGTCTCGAACTCCTGACCTTGTAATCTACCCACTTTGGCCTCCCAAAGTGCTGGGATCACTAGCGTGAGCCACCGCGCTGGGCCGATTTTCAGTTTTTTAGTGATGGACTAAATGGCTGGTACCATTACTTCCAAAATTGTCTTGAAC
Source organism: Pongo abelii (assembly GCF_028885655.2). NCBI lineage: Eukaryota > Metazoa > Chordata > Mammalia > Primates > Hominidae > Pongo > Pongo abelii. Next base: position 45,100,985 of record NC_072002.2, read on the forward strand.
TTGATGAAACTTATCTGGGGATATAAAGTTATATTTTTTATTTTGCTTTTAATTCCATATTTCCACAAACTTCTAAAGTTCCCTTGTATAATTCTATACTTACAGTATGATACAATATGATTTCATGTATAAAGTTCAAAACCAGAAAAACTAATATTGTAGAAAAACTAATCTAATATCCTAAAAACTAATCTAATATCAGGATATTGGTTGCCCTCGGGTGCATAGGGAGTATAGTACTTGAAGGTAAAAATGAGAGTGACTCCTCAGATACCAGCAACGCTGTTTCCTATATGGGTGCTGGTCTCATGAATGTGTTTGCTCAATAAAAAATTGAACAAGCTATACACTTATGATTTTTTGTCTTTTTATGTATATATAAATATACATATTCAAATATACATATTATGTGAGTTCCTTCAGGAGAGTTATCCTGAATTCCTAGCTTTCTGCCAACAATTTCATACATAAAATATGCATGTGAGAGAGCTTCTCTCTTACACAGCGAAGCAGGTGCTGGGAGAAATCCTGTACTATAATAATTTATGTGTTTGTTTATTTCAACCTAGCATCTATGCACAATAACACAACATGGCACTGTACACAAATGACACATTGCCCCAGGATATATACCTAAGGATACCCGACATCATCTGAGAGGTCATTTGGCACTACCAAGATGCAATATAGTAAAAGAAACAAATGTGTGCTTGTGATAATATTCCAGGAAATATTCACGAGCAGGTGGCACTGAGGAGGTAACATTTCACAACAGCCAACAGTGTGGAGCACTTGGGCCACAGCTTTCTTGGCAAGAAGAAACAGTAAATGCCAAGCCCCTGGGGTGAGAAGGAACATGGAATTTATGAAAAATAGAACAAGGCCTGTTTGTTAGCTACAGTGGTGGCACAGAGAAATGACAGAGATGGTCAGACAGGCAGGCAGTAGTCGGGTAATTCAGTTCAATGCAGGTCAGAAAAATGAATTTCAGTGCAACTCTGAGGTCATTGGAAGGTTAGAGAAGGTCAGTGACATGATCTAATGGACATTTTAAAAAGTTTACTCTGTCTGCTATATGGAAAACGGACTGTAGGGAAGTAAAGTAGAAGCAGAAAACCTCGTACAAGGCTACTGCTGTAGGGCCAAGGAGAGGGCAGGCCAGCTTAGAGTTGACAGGATGCACTGAAGGTATGTAGAGGGGTGACGCACATGGAAGAATCAAATGTTTGAGGGCTTGAGCAAATCAAAGGATAGTAGTGCCACTTACAGAGAAAACTTTGGAAGGTCCAGATCAATTGAAAGGATGCGTATGTAGCATTTAGCACTAAGTGTGGAAATGTTTAGTTAATGTCAGGTTTGTTATTGTTATCACTATTGTATTGTCTGTATTGATAGACTGTAAAACTTTTAAAATAATATATGACCTGTACACTTGACAATGGTAACTGTAGAAAGCCCCTTGCAAGGTTCCTCAACATCAGCATTTATACTTGAAGGAAATTCTGAAAGGAGCTTCCATTTTAGGGGTGATACTGCTAAAAATTTAGAAACGTAAATGGTTTCTCTCAAGGCCAACTTTATTTCAAAGCCAGAGTGTCCTGAAACCCACTCTTATGAATATGAAATCTTTTTAAAACTGCTCTATAGTGAAGTTGAAATATTATTTATAACCAAAATTGGCAGTAGTCACTTGCACCATCTCAGATAAATAGTACAGCTCATATGAGATGGAAATAGATCTCTATTTCACAAATGCTAAAGCTTCTTCCATTTCTTCTGTGCTGCTAAATGGTAGAAGCTGAAGTGTATAATCTATCTGTAGTTAAGCAGAGTACATTAGTGAGCCGTTTTTTAATGACAGGTAGAATCAGAAGGAGTAAAGAACTAAACTTCTTTGTATGTCAGAGCAAATTGAACTGAGTTTTCAAGAAGCTTCAAATTTTTATAAAGGCTTATGAATGTGAGATCGCAGACAGAATCTCAGGATCATGAGACAGAAAAGGGGTTGAGTGGATCAGCCATGTAAATATCATTTACCACCACCATCATCAGCAACCAATTCTGTAGCGAAGACCACATACACAAATGCTTTGCGTGAAACTTGTTTTAATTTGTGTTTTTGTAGAAAAGAATATAATGAAAAAATTGATTTTGTTAACAGGGAGCAGAGGGAGCTAAGTAAATGAGGAGGTAGCAGACTACTTAGAGGATAAGTAATAAAATGTGATTTGAAATACACATGTACATGTATAATTAATTAAAATTCAGCAGTAACTGTATTAATTACTTACTATTTGTATCTACAAAAGATTATATTTTTCAGGAAGGATAATTTTATCATTAGCATTATTTAGAATTGCTAACAAATGGTGATTATTAAAAATATCAATTCTGAGTTAGTTTTATTATTGTTTTTAAGTGATGTAATGACAATGCCTGCACTGGGAGTGGACCATATGCACCTTCTAACCTTGGGTATGCCACTGTGAGAAAAAAATTTGTAGACAAATGGGTTATTAAAAATATTATACACACACACACACATACACACACATATATATCACGGAGCAGGTGACCTCAGCAAACATCTGTGTCACACAGTGAGAATGTATTAGATGTAAAATACTAAAATGTATCACAAGATCAACAGTTCCTAAGAGCTGAAAACACACAAGCCAGCAAATATAAACATTTTCTTTATAAGAGTAAATTTTACCATTTGTACAGAATAATTTGACTTTCAAAATGCAAAGTAATACTGCATACAGTATTCAGAAGTAAAGGCTTAACTTCTATACCCAATATCAGACTTCATATTAAGATAGTCATTTCCCATGATGTTTATATGAAATAAGTGTAATAAAATTTTTCATTGTGCATTATGGAAATTCATGTGAAAATAGACAGAAGATACCTTACAGATACAAAAACTCAAGTTCTCATAAAGCTGTAAATCTCATTTTTAATAAAGAATAATGATATATCTAAGTACAAACTTCTTAAACTTCAAACTGTTCTCTTACATTTATTTTGTAATCATACAAAAGACATACACAAAAATGTCCTGAGTTAAAATGCAGAATTTGCTTAAGTTTTAGCTTTAATGTCATTTGTCTCTGTAAAGTGACTCTTTTCTTTACGTGAGCAAAAATATCAGTCAATTTATTACACAAGCAGAAAACCTTCAGGAAGCTTCTGTTCTCATGTGGACAACAAGTTTCCCCATAAGGGCTTTCAATAGTTATTCTGCACAGTTCTTTACATTCTCTTCATAATTTGAGGGAGGTGAAAAACAGAACCTAGAAATCTGAATTTATACAATTGAGAAAAAAATAATTGAGAGTGGTTGAGACATCTTTATGCCATTGCACAGGTGAGAAATATTTGATTTAAACCCCAGTTTGGCCCATGACAAATAAGTGTCAAACTGGATTTATATTGTGAATTTATTACGTTTCTCTGATGTAAAAGAAATCATTTAGTCTCTAAATGATTTGGTGTAGCCCTTTTAGATTTTAGACATTCTGAACCTACCACTCTGTTGGATTTGGTTTCCTACTAGCCTGCTTACAGTGAATACAATTCACTTCACCACCATGTACCCAGTGAAAGAGTAGGAACCTTGCTTCCCTTCAGCTTCCAGCTCCAGCTAACCAGTAGATGTATCCTCCAATTCATTACATGAATCCTGATGAATTGGCTTTGTTCTATGATCTTGGTAATATTAACTTGTCATCCAATGTTAAAGTTTCTTCAATAATTGTGTATCCTTGAACATATTATTTCAAGTTATTGGGTCTCAAAGGACTCTTTGGTAAATGGGGGAGGTCAGGAAGTAGACATATTCATGTGCTATTCTATGTGTGAGCAATGAAATAAATCATTGCCATATTTGATAAATCAGTCATTCGGAAGGGACAAGAAAGCAATATATTGATTATTCATATACTAATTCATTTATTCATTAGAATATGATTCAAAGCTCCATGCAAACAGGAGACTAGTTTTTCTTCCTCTCCAAAGACACAAAGATATGTTAAAAAAATACAATAAAATAAGGCAACATCTTACCTTTAAGAATGTCACTGGGGGAGGAGCCAAGATGGCGGAATAGGAACAGCTCCGGTCTACAGCTCCCAGCGCGAGCGACGCAGAAGACAGGTGATTTCTGCATTTCCATCTGAGGTACCGTGTTCATCTCACTAGGGAGTGCCAGACAGTGGGCGCAGGTCAGTGGGTGAGTGCACCGTGCGCCAGCCGAAGCAGGGGCGAGGCATTGCCTCACTTGGGAAGCGCAAGGGGTCAGGGAGTTCCCCTTCCAGGGGTGACAGACGGCACCTGGAAAATCGGGCCACTCCCACCCGAATACTGTGCTTTTCCGACGGGCTTAGGAAACGGTGCCCCAGGAGAGTATAGCCCGCACCTGGCTCAGAGGGTCCTACGCCCACGGAGTCTCGCTGATTGCTAGCACAGCAGTCTGAGATCAAACAGCAAGGCGGCAGCGAGGCTGGGGGAGGGGCGCCCGCCATTGCCCAGGCTCGCTTAGGTAAACAAAGCAGCCTGGAAGCTTGAACTGGGTGGAGCCCACCACAGCTCAAGGAGGCCTGCCTGCCTCTGTAGGCTCCACCTCTGGGGGCAGGGCACAGACAAACAAAAAGACAGCAGTAACCTCTGCAGACTTAAATGTCCCTGTCTGACAGCTGTGAGGAGAGCAGTGGTTCTCCCAGCACGCAGCTGGAGATCTGAGAACGGGCTGACTGCCTCCTCAAGTGGGTCCCTGACCCCTGACCCCTGATCAGCTTAACTAGGAGGCACCCCCCAGCAGGGGCAGACCGACACCTCACACGGCCGGCCAGGTACTCCAACAGACCTGCAGCTGAGGGTTCTGTTAGAAGGAAAACTAACAGAAAGGACATCCACACCAAAAACCCATCTGTACATCACCATCATCAAAGACCAAAAGTAGATAAAACCACAAAGATGGGGAAAAAACAGAGCAGAAAAACTGGAAACTCTAAAAACCAGAGTACCTCTCCTCCTCCAAAGGAACGCAGTTCCTCACCAGCAACGGAACAAAGCTGGATGGAGAATGACTTTGACGAGCTGAGAGAAGAAGGCTTCAGACGATCTAATTACTCCGAGCTACGGGAGGATATTCAAACCAAAGGCAAAGAAGTTGAAAACTTTGAAAAAAATTTCGAAGAATGTATAACTAGAATAACCAATACAGAGAAGTGCTTAAAGGAGCTCATGGAGCTGAAAACCAAGGCTCGAGAACTACGTGAAGAATGCAGAAGCCTCAGGAGCCGATGCGATCAAATGGAAGAAACGGTATCAGCCATAGAAGATGAAATGAATGAAATGAAGCGAGAAGGGAAGTTTAGAGAAAAAAGAATAAAAAGAAACGAGCAAAGCCTCCAAGAAATGTGGGACTATGTGAAAAGACCAAATCTACGTCTGATTGGTGTACCGGAAAGTGACAGGGAGAATGGAAACAAGTTGGAAAACACTCTGCAGGATATTATCCAGGAGAACTTCCCCAATCTAGCAAGGCAGGCCAACATTCAGATTCAGGAAATACAGAGAACGCCACAAAGATACTCCTCGAGAAGAGCAACTCCAAGACAAATAATTGTCAGATTCACCAAAGTTGAAATGAAGGAAAAAATGTTAAGGGCAGCCAGAGAGAAAGGTCGGGTTACCATCAAAGGGAAGCCCATCAGACTAACAGCGGATCTCTCGGCAGAAACCCTACAAGCCAGAAGAGAGTGGGGGCCAATATTCAACATTCTTAAAGAAAAGAATTTTCAACCCAGAATTTCATATCCTGCCAAACTAAGCTTCATAAGTGAAGGAGAAATAAAATACTTTACAGACAAGCAAATGCTGAGAGATTTTGTCACCACCAGGCCTGCCCTAAAAGAGCTCCTGAAGGAAGCGCTAAACATGGAAAGGCACAACCGGTACCAGCCACTGCAAAATCATACCGAAATGTAAAGACCATCGAGACTAGGAAGAGACTGCATCAACTAATGAGCAAAATATCCAGCTAACATCATAATGACAGGATCAAATGCACACATAACAATATTAACTTTAAATGTAAATGGACTAAATGCTCCAATTAAAAGACACAGACTGGCAAATTGGATAAAGACTCAAGACCCATCAGTGTGCTGTATTCAGGAAACCCATCTCACGTGCAGAGACACACATAGGCTCAAAATAAAAGGATGGAGGAAGATCTACCAAGCAAATGGAAAACAAAAAAAGGCAGGGGTTGCAATCCTAGTCTCTGATAAAACAGACTTTAAACCAACAAAGATCAAAAGAGACAAAGAAGGCCATTACATAATGGTAAAGGGATTAATTCAACAAGAAGAGCTAACTATCCTAAATATATATGCACCCAATACAGGAGCACCCAGATTCATAAAGCAAGTCCTGAGTGACCTACAAAGAGACTTAGACTCCCACACATTAATAATGGGAGACTTTAACACCCCACTGTCAACATTAGACAGATCAACGAGACAGAAAGTCAACAAGGATACCCAGGAATTGAACTCAGCTCTGCACCAAGCGGACCTAATAGACATCTACAGAACTCTCCACCCCAAATCAACAGAATATACATTTTTTTCAGCACCACACCACACCTATTCCAAAATTGACCATATACTTGGAAGTAAAGCTCTCCTCAATAAATGTAAAAGAACAGAAATTGTAACAAACTGTCTCTCAGATCACAGTGCAATCAAGCTAGAACTCAGGATTAAGAATCTCACTAAAAACTGCTCAACTACGTGGAAACTGAACAACCTGCTCCTGAATGACTACTGGGTACATAATGAAATGAAGGCAGAAATAAAGATGTTCTTTGAAACCAACAAGAACCAAGACACAACATACCAGAATCTCTGGGATGCATTCAAAGCAGTGTGTAGAGGGAAATTTATAGCACTAAATGCCCACAAGAGAAAGCAGGAAAGATCCAAAATTGACACCCTAACATCACAATTAAAAGAACTAGAAAAGCAAGAGCAAACACATTCAAAAGCTAGCAGAAGGCAAGAAATAACTAAAATCAGAGCAGAACTGAAGGAAATAGAGACACAAAAAACCCTTCAAAAAATCAATGAATCCAGGAGCTGGTTTTTTGAAAGGATCAACAAAATTGATAGACCGCTAGCAAGATTAATAAAGAAAAAAAGAGAGAAGAATCAAATAGATGCAATAAAAAATGATAAAGGGGATATCACCACCAATCCCACAGAAATACAAACTACCATCAGAGAATATTACAAACACCTCTATGCAAATAAACTAGAAAATCTAGAAGAAATGGATAAATTCCTCAACACATACACCCTCCCAAGACTAAACCAGGAAGAAGTTGAATCTCTGAATAGACCAATAACAGGAGCTGAAATTGTGGCAATAATCAATAGCTTACCAACCAAAAAAAGTCCAGGACCAGATGGGTTCACAGCCGAATTCTACCAGAGGTACAAGGAGGAGCTGGTACCATTCCTTCTGAAACTATTCCAATCAATAGAAAAAGAGGGAATCCTCCCTAACTCATTTTATGAGGCCAGCATCATCCTGATACCAAAGCCTGGCAGAGACACAACAAAAAAAGAGAATTTTAGACCAATATCCTTGATGAACATTGATGCAAAAATCCTCAATAAAATACTGGCAAACAGAATCCAGCAGCACATCAAAAAGCTTATCCACCATGATCAAGTGGGCTTCATCCCTGGGATGCAAGGCTGGTTCAATATACGCAAATCAATACATGTAATCCAGCATATAAACAGAACCAAAGACAAAAACCACATGATTATCTCAATAGATGCAGAAAAGGCCTTTGACAAAATTCAACAACCCTTCATGCTAAAAACTCTCAATAAATTAGGAATTGATGGGACGTATCTCAAAATAGTAAGAGCTATTTATGACAAACTGACAGCCAATATCATACTGAATGGGCAAAAACTGGAAGCATTCCCTTTGAAAACTGGCACAAGACAGGGATGCCCTCTCTCACCACTTCTATTCAACATAGTGTTGGAAGTTCTGGCCAGGTCAATTAGGCAGGAGAAGGAAATCAAGGGTATTCAATTAGGAAAAGAGGAAGTCAAATTGTCCCTGTTTGCAGATGACATGATAGTATATCTAGAAAACCCCATTGTCTCAGCCCAAAATCTCCTTAAGCTGATAAGCAACTTCAGCAAAGTCTCAGGATACAAAATCAATGTGCAAAAATCACAAGCATTCTTACACATCAATAACAGACAAACAGAGAGCCAAATCATGAGTGAACTCCCATTCACAATTGCTTCAAAGAGAATAAAATACCTAGGAATCCAACTTACAAGGGATGTGAAAGACCTCTTCAAGGAGAACTACAAACCACTGCTCAAGGAAATAAAAGAGGATACAAACAAATGGAAGAACATTCCATGCTCATGGGTAGGAAGAATCAGTATCATGAAAATGGCCATCCTTCCCAAGGTAATTTACAGATTCAATGCCATCCCCATCAAGCTACCAATGACTTTCTTCACAGAATTGGAAAAAACTACTTTAAAGTTCATATGGAACCAAAAAAGAGCCCGCATCGCCAAGTCAATCCTAAGCCAAAAGAACAAAGCTGGAGGCATCACACTACCTGACTTCAAACTATACTACAAGGCTACAGTAACCAAAACAGCGTGGTACTGGTACCAAAACAGAGATATAGATCAATGGAACAGAACAGAGCCGTCAGAAATAATGCCACATATCTACAAGTATCTGATCTTTGACAAACCTGACAAAAACAAGAAATGGGGAAAGGATTCCCTATTTAACAAATGGTGCTGGGAAAACTGGCTAGCCATATGTAGAAAGCTGAAACTGGATCCCTTCCTTACACCGTATACAAAAATCAATTCAAGATGGATTAAAGACTTAAATGTTAGACCTAAAACCATAAAAACCCTAGAAGAAAACCTAGGCATTACCATTCAGGACATAGGCATGGGCAAGGACTTCATGTCTAAAACACCAAAAGCAATGGCAACAAAAGCCAAAATTGACAAATGGGATCTAATTAAACTCAAGAGCTTCTGCACAGCAAAAGAAACTACCATCAGAGTGAACAGGCAACCTACAAAATGGGAGAAAATTTTCGCAACCTACTCATCTGACAAAGGGCTAATATCCAGAATCTACAATGAACTCCAACAAATTTACAAGAAAAAAACAAACAACCCCATCAAAAAGTGGGCAAAGGACATGAACAGACACTTCTCAAAAGAAGACATTTATGCAGCCAAAAAACACATGAAAAAATGCTCACCATCACTGGCCATCAGAGAAATGCAAATCAAAACCACAATGAGATACCATCTCACGCCAGTTAGAATGGCAATCATTAAAAAGTCAGGAAACAACAGGTGCTGGAGAGGATGTGGAGAAATAGGAACACTTTTACACTGTTGGTGGGACTGTAAACTAGTTCAACCCTTGTGGAAGTCAGTGTGGCGATTCCTCAGGGATCTAGAACTAGAAATTCCATTCGACCCAGCCATCCCATTACTGGGTATATACCCAAAGGACTATAAATCATGCTGCTATAAAGACACATGCACACGTATGTTTATTGCCGCATTATTCACAATAGCAAAGACTTGGAACCAACCCAAATGTCCAACAATGATAGACTGGATTAAGAAAATGTGGCACATATACACCATGGAATACTATGCAGCCATAAAAAATGATGAGTTCACGTCCTTTGTAGGGACATGGATGAAATTGGAAATCATCATTCTCAGTAAACTATCGCAAGAACAAAAAACCAAACACCGCATATTCTCACTCATAGGTGGGAATTGAACAATGAGAACACATGGACACAGGAAGGGGAACATCACACTTCGGGGACTGTTGTGGGGTGGGGGGAGGGGGGAGGGATAGCATTGGGAGATATACCTAATGCTAGATGACGAGTTGGTGGGTGCAGCGCACCAGCATGGCACATGTATACATATGTAACTTACCTGCACATTGTGCACATGTACCATAAAACCTAAAGTATAATAATAATAATAATAAAAGAAAAAAAAAAAAAAAAGAATGTCACTACTTCATAAGCACTCTAGCTGCATTACAGTGAAAGAAGCTTTGGGGAAAAAAAAATTCTCAGAAAGTCAGAGTTTCTCCCTCCATTTTGAAACCTACTTAATATATGATCTTTGGCATCTTTTAGCCTCTAGGGGTCTAAGTTTATTCATCTGAAAATGGAATAATGTGAATTACATGAGAATAATATGTTCACTTAAGCCATGTATAACAGAAAGCTTAAGTAAGTAATCAAGGCTTAAATAAGATGAGTATTTTTCCCTTCAAGTAATGAGAATTCTATGGTTAGCAATTCAGGGCAGGCCTAACAGTTCCATGATACCATCAGGGGCCCAGGTTCTTCCTGTTCCTCTGCTCAACTATCCTTAGCATGTTCTTCTTACTGCATGGTTGCAGGTAACAGTTGGAGCTCCAGCATCCAAACCATACTCCAGGAAGAAAGATCAGAAGAAGAAAAAGTCAAAGGTTTATTCTGGTTGAGTTGGCTTCTTTGTAACGAGTTAGGCACATTGTATACTTTCTCTTAGATCTCAATGGGTAGAACTATATCACATGTTTACAAGGGATGCTGGGAAATGTATTTTTTTCAAGGTGATCACTTTTATATATTCAACAAAATCAGAGCTCTGTTTGTAAAGAGATATGGAGAAATAAACATTGAGTAAGAAACTAGATGTTTTAGTCACAAGTTCAATCCACTTATATAATTAAATATTTGTTGCATGGGCATTTAAGGTTAAGTATTTTACAGTGGCTGAGATGGACAGAAATGGGAATTCATCAAGGAATAAATTTCTGCTCCGAATGCCTTGATAAAAAGATAATAAAATAATACTTATAAACTTTGTTCCATCAGCATGGCCTATAATAGAAGCCTAATAAAAAACTTGATGCAGAAATCATAGAGCTAGCCTGTATTCCAGGGACGGAAATCATGACTTTACCTTATAATTGGTGGAGCGGGGCAGAAATCACTACAGCCATCTTTGAAAACAATTTTGTGCATTTCTTAAGGCCATTGGTGCTATTGTGATATGCTAAGTAGTAAAATAACTGCCTGGTATGCTTATCTTCCTTACCACTGTTAAAATTCTTTAAAGTAGCGGCTCACTGCAAGACAGCACCCTGATATTTTACTAATTTTAAACTTTTCACATACATTTTTTCAGGGGTAGTTGCCCCATGAAAAGCACTAAATGTTCTATCATTTGCTACATTGCTATAATGTACCATGTGACCCAGTTCTGTATATGTCAAATGGGGCATCTTGTTTACAACAGGTAATTTTTTCTAAGTTACCTCCTGTTTAAAATTAGGATAATACTGTCTACCTTATTAATAACAAAGTTTCTGTATTGGATGAAATAACAGATGTTAAAGGTCTTCACAAGCTGCAAATTACTATACAAATTAGAGTTGTTGCTATTGTTATACTTTGCTTTGTCTCATTTTGGACCTGCTCTATCAACGTTACTCTTTCTTGGAAGAAAATTCTTTGCTAAAACTTTGTGGCACTTCATAACAACATACCATCTTTTTATGGCATGGCAACTCTTTGTAACTCAAATAAAAGTAAAAAAGATTAAATAAAGAAATAACTTTATTTCCTCCTGAAAATTCTCCCCTAATGTACCTTTTTACTTATTACCCTCACATCTCACTGCACTAACCAATCTGAATTTCAAAGTATATTTGACATTATTTATTCATTTCTATAATTTATCTTCTGTGTTTTTTATATATAGCCTTACTCAAATAATTTATTTACAGGAAATTCAGTTATTAGTTGCAATGAAGGGAAACAGTACATTGATAATCTAAAAGTGTGTTAAGGGCAGTTTATATTTGGTTTTTGAATGAACTTTTTTTCAGAGGATTTGCTTTCCTGATTATATTTTTTTCTTGCTAGACTTAAGCTTTATTTGCATTCCTTGGGCAGAGGAGGAGGAGATACTAAGGAGCATTCTGAGTACAGAGAGAAGATAGTCTGGATATAAACAAAACTCTATCATGGAGAAGTCACACAATTAAAAAATCCACTGATCATCAAGAGTTGATTGCATAATACACTTGCTTTTGTTCTTTCCATTTCTCTTTAATATTATAAAGTCTTTTCATAGAGGGACGAGATGCATACAAATTCTATAAATACTAAATTGAAATGTACTATACAGAGCCCTTAGGGTAAATATCATCAATAACTCTTAGTGGCAAGAATATAGTTAACAAATTCTGATGCTAACTCAAAAGCTAACAAAATGATGTGATTTTATTGTGCCTTTTATCCTGTCTTTCTGATACAAATGTGTGTCTGTATGTGTCTCTGTACAAAGGGAGAGAGGAAGAGAAGATGGAGGAAATAGCAATAAAGGAATGAATGGAAATTGAAAGAAAATCATGTGCCAACTGATTTTATTTTATGCCAAAATTCACAGTAGCATAAACAAATGTTTCACAGAAGAAAAACAATAAGATAAATATATAAACTTATATTTCATAAACATTGAGTGATTTTGGAGTTTACCTCAATAAATATAATTGAACACTTATTGCTTTTATTTAATTTAAAGCAGGATATATACTAGCTGTCTCTTAGCCAGGCTCATTTATAAACTATTAATGATTTAATTTGCATTTTCATCAAGAAAGGAAAAAAACAGTTATTGCATGGGTCTCTTTTTCTCCAGACACTGAGTCATTATTTAATTAAGTACTATTTATAGTTTTACATACCACATTTGCATTTTTATCTAGGCACTGCATTTGAGAAAACATATTTAATTTATATCTCATATATTTTTTCATCTAGGTATATGCAGATCATTAGCTTTTTTATACTGCTACGTTTTCTGTAAATTCTTTAACTCACAGATAATGGCTTTACTTCCTTTTCTTTGAAAATAATGTGGTTAATAAGTTAGAGACTAAGAGAAAAACAAAATATTCTGTACAGCATTGTAGTCACTTAGTTCACAGATTCCACATATTAAAGTAATTGCATTTTGACTATATACCATGTGTTGTTTCCAATTTTTTTTTTTTTTACATGGGCTTGATTTTCCCACTGCATGTCTCCTTTTAAGAGCTATGTAAGTAGTTTACCATGTTTTGAAAAACTCCACAAACTCCTCATTAAAGCTTAAGCTAACATAAAAGAACATTATTAAAATGGAAGAAATGATATAATATTTAAACTCAGGAGAATGTGATCATTATCTACAATTATATGAATAATTGTTTTCAGAAAACATAGGCAGAAACAGAAGTATAAAATTTCAACAGTGAAAATTGATTTTGAGTATTAGGGAAACAATATGAAAGTCTTTAAACTCTGTGATACCATTCTGGGCTAGGTAAAGTAACTCCTTTGTGTAGAGTAGTTTATTCACTTCTTTAAAGAACATGAAAGCAAGGTGCCAGGGGAAAAAATCTATGTCTATCTGTTTATATATCTATATAATCTATATACAATATCTGTAGTACATATACTTTTTAAAAAGTTGGAAAACTTACCAACACTTCACCAGACTGGTCATGTCTCCCCAACATATACTTTTTATTCCATTTCTGTCCTCAACTAATGGTAGGAGGAATCTCCAAGCTCACCTTCCCCCAAACAAACAAAAACAAAAAGCGAAAGAAACAAAAACCCGAGCAGGCTCAGGGAACCAGGAATTAGAGCTTCATTACTGTTGGAGCATCGGCCCCCTGGACCTGGAGACAAGGCTGAGAAGCTGGGAGGTAGACAGCCAAATACAAAGCTACAAAGAGTCACAGCAGACAAGCTGGAGGTCTGGCCTGAGTCTGGAAGCCCGTAGTCATATAATCATAGGAGCTGTAGTAAGGTGATGCAGTGATCCCGAGACACTTCCTCTGAGTCAGAATCTTTGAAGGGTGCTGCTGCCAGAATTAGAAACAAACAATGTCTGGAGGAAATTTTGCACAGGATACCTGCAGGATTAAGATCATAAAGATTACTAAACAAACTACAACCTTATCCTCTGTGATGATAAACAGCAGAAAAAAGTTGCAAAGATTTTGAAACAAGTGCTGGAGATTTTGGAAATGTCTGATACAGAGTGTAAAGTAGCTAGAGAGAAAGGGTAGGTCACCTACCAAGGGATCCCTATCAAACTAACAGTGGACCTCTCAGCTGAAACCCTACAAACCAGAAGAGATTGTGGACCTATATTCAACGTTCTTGATAAAAATCTTCAACCAAGAATTTCATGCTATCCAGCTAAACTAAACTTCATAAGTGAAAGAGAAATAAGATCCTTTTCAGATAAGCAAATGTTGAAGGACTTCATTACCACCAGACCTGTCTCACAGGAGAACTTGAAAGGAGCATTAAATACAGAAAGACCACTACCAGCTAATACAAAAACATTTAAACACACAGCAGTATCACTGTAAAGTAACCACACCCACAAACCAACATAATAACCAGCTAATAGCATAATGACAGGATCAAATCTACACATTTAAATACTAATCTTGAGTGTAAATGGACTAAATTCCCTACTTGAAAGGTGCACAGAGTGCAAGCTGGGTAAAAAAGGAAGACCCAATGGCATGCTGTCTTTAAGAGACCCATCTCCCATGTAATGACATCCATAGGCTCAAAATAAAGGGATGGAGACAAATCTACCAAGCAAGTGGAAAACAGAAAAAAAGCAGGGGTAGCAGTCTCAATTTCGGACAAAACAGATTTCAAACCATGAAAGACTAAAAAAAGACAAGGAAGGGCATTACACAACGGTAAAAGGTTCAATTCAACAAGAAGAGCTAACTGTCCTAAATATATATGCACCTAACAGAGGAGCACTCAGATTCATAAATCAAGTTCTTAGCAACCTACAAAGAGACATCACAGACTCCCACAAAATAATAGTAGGAGACTTCAACACTTTACTGACAGTATTTGGCAGATGGCTGAGGCAGAAAATCAACAAACATATTCAGGACCTAAACTCAGCATTGGACCAAGCGGATCTGACAGACTTGTTTAGAAATCTTCACCCCAAAACAATAGAACATACATTCTTCTCATTGCCACAAGGTGCATCTTCTAAAATTGACCAATAATTGAACATAAAACAATCCTCAACAAATGTAAAAGTACTGAAATCATACCAAACACACTCTCAGAACACAGCACAATAAAAATAGAAGTAAACACAATGAAAATCGCTCAAAACCATACCATTATATGGAAATTAAACAACATGCTCCTGAATGAATTTTAGGTAAATAATGAAAAAAAAAGAAGAAATCAAGGTTTTTTGAAAATAATGAGAAGAAGGATACAATATATCAGAATCTCTTAAACACAGCTAAGGCAGTGTTAAGAGAGAAATTCAGCCAGTTGGGTTGGGGGCAGTGGTTCACACCTGTAATCCCAGCACTTTGGAAGGCCAAGGTGGGTGGATCACGAGGTTAGGAGATCGAGACCACCCCAGCTAACACGGTGAAACCTCATCTTTACTAAAAATACAAAAAATTAGCCAGGCATGGTGGCACATGCCTGTAGTCCCAGCTACTTGGGAGGCTGAGGCAGTAGAGTTGCTTGAACCCAGGAGGGCGGAGCTTGCCGTGAGCTGAGATCATACCACTGCTCTCCAGCCTGGGCGACAGAGCAAGACTCTGTCTCAAAGAAAAAAAGCAGGGGGGCGGGGGGGGGGAAATTCATAGCACAAAATGCCCACATCGAAAAGTTAGAAAGATTTAAAATTAACAACCTAACTTCACAACTGAAAGAATTAGAGAAGCAGGAACAAATCAACCCCAAGCTAGCAGAAGACAGGAAATAACAAAAATCAGAGCTAAACTGAAGGAAATCAAGACATGCAAAACCATTCAAAAGAATAATGAATCCATGAGTTGGTTTTTGAAAACATTAATGAAATAGATAGGCCACCAGCTAGACTAATTAAGAAGAAAAGAGAGAAGATCCAAATAAACACAATTAAAAATGATGAAGGGACATATGTTACTACTGACTGCACAGAAATAAAAACAGCCATCAGAAACTAGTATGGGCACCTCTATGCACACAAAATGGAAAACCTAGAAGAGATGGATAAATTCCTGGACACATACACCTTCCCAAAACTCAGCCAGGAAGAAACTGATTCCCTGAACATACCAACAACGAGTTCAAAAAAAAACCCAGGACCTGACGGATTCATAGCCGAATTCTACCAGATGTACAAAGAAGAGATGGTACCATTCCTACAGAAACTATTCCAAAAAGTTGAGGAGGAGGGACTTCCCCCCAACTCATTCTATGAGGCCAGCATCATCCTGATATCAAAACCTGGCAGAGGCACAACAAAAAAAGAAAACTTCAGGCCAATATTCTTGATAAACACTGATGCCAAAATCGTCAACAAAATACTTGCAAACCAAATCCAGCTGCACATCAAAAAGCTAATCCAGCACGATCAAGTAGACTTCATTCTGGGATGCAAGGTCAGATCAACATATAAAAATCAATAAACGTGATTTATCACACAAAAAGAAATAAAGACAAAACTCACATGATTTATTTCAATAGATGCAGAAAAGGCTTTTGATAAAATTCTAGGTCCCTTCATGTTTAAAAAAAACTCTCAATAAATTAGGAATTGAAGAAACATACCTTAAAATAATAAGAGCCGTCTATGACAAACCCACAGCTAAAATTACACTAAATGGGCAAAAATTGTAAGTATTCCCCTTGAAAACCAGCACAAGACAAAGATGCTCTCTCTCACCACCTCTATTCAACATATTATTGGAAGTCATAGCCAGAGCAATCAGTCAAGAGAAAGAAATAAAGGGCTTCCAAATAGGAAGAGAGGAAGTCAAACTATTCTGTTTGCAGAAAAACAAAATGAATCTATATCTAGAAAACCACAGAGTCTCGGCGCATAAGCTCCTCCATCTGATAAGCTTCAGCAAAGTTGCAGAATGCAAAAACCAATGTACAAAAATCACTATCATTCCTATACACCAACAACAACCAAACTGAGAGCCAAATCAGAAAGGCAGTCCCATTCACAACTGCCACAAAAAGAATAAAATACCTAGGAATACAACTAACCAGGGAGTTGAAAGATCTCTACAATAAAAATCACAAAACACTACTCTACTCAACAAAATCAGAGAAGACAAAAACAAATGGTAAAACATCCCATACTCGTGGATAGGAAGACTCAATATCATTAAAATGGCTATACTGCCCAAAGCAATTTACAGATTCAATGCCATTCCTATCAAACTACCAACAACATTCGTCACAGAACTAGAAAAAAAAATTTTTAAATTCATATAGAACCAAAAAAGAGCCTGAATAGCCAAGGCAATCCTAAGCAGGAAGAACACAAATTATATCTGGTTGGAATTCTTGGTAAAAAGACTAGGCAGAATGTTGAAGACGCAATATTTAAAATACTAATGGCAGCACATTTTCCAAGTGTACAAACATAGATCTGCAAACCAAATGCATAACAATCAGGATAAATCATAAAAAGATAAGATAAATCATAACAAAACTGAAAAAAAAATCAAAGATAAGGATCTTAAATAGAGGGAAAAAGAAAATTGATTGTCTACAATAGCATGACTGTTGGAGGAACCACGGAATGCTCAGCAGCCAGTATAGGAGCCAGAAGACATGAAATGTTATTGTTAAAGGATTGAGAAATAACTGTAAATAGGAATTTGTACTTAGAATGTCATATGGTATACTGTTATGATATCCTTTTTTATGTATTTTCAGATTAATCACATATAAACACTATATTATGTAGGATTGCACACATATATTAATAAAACCATATGTATGTGTGATAATATGTATACATATATGCATGTATATGTATATGTACATGCAAGGGAATGGTTAACACACTATAGTCCAAATTATGATTATATAAAAAGAGAGGAAGTAGGAAAAGGGGATAGGAGAGGAGGATATTCACAAATGTAAGTTACAGGCAGTCTTGCATTTTTGTTATGTGTGTTAGGTCATGGGTTTACTCTGTATTATACAAAATAAAAAAGCAAAAGCAAGCAACCATGAACCAAGATGAAAGTGCATCATGAGCCCAGGACAGGTTGGAATAAAATGCCAAGCAAGAAATAATCTCCACCCATTAAATAATTAAATAAAAGAAATAGCATGAGACAAAAATTGTCACTTGGACTTATCATTTAACTGCTAATCATAATCTTTGAAAAGTTACAAAAGAAAAATAGTTACAAAAAGTTACAGAAGAAAAAATATTGAATTTATGGAGGTGCTATGTGAATAGTTCTTCTTATCAACATCAATTGCTTTTTTTCCCTCAGTATTGAGATGAAAAAAAGCAGCTACAGAATAATTTTCTAGGGCCTGAGACTCTGAATCTCTTTTCTATTACACATGGCAAAACACCTATCATCAGAATGTATAGTTACTAATCTGCTTCTAATGGCTCAGGAGAAATAGGGCACTGTTTCTGGTCCAGGATGTAAGGGGCTTGGAAGTTACCATCTGTTCGGACGATAACTAAAAAGCTGAACAAACTGAAAAATCGTCAATTCTCCTTGGATCCATAGGAGAAGCGAGGCCACAGGGCAAAACTTTGCCCTCAAAATTGGAGAGACCACAGGTGAATACAAAGAATGACAACTTGCCGGAGCAGAAATCTCAGTGCCTAGGTAGGAAAACCTGAGCTGTAATTGACAAATTGCTGGACAAATTGCTCAGTGTGGACAGATCTGAGAGATTAAAAACTCCAGGGAATCCAGTTTTTGGAGGCATAGGGAGAGGGGCACACTTTTGTGAGTTTTGCCTCCAGGAGCTATCTAGACTTGTAAATATCAGAAAAATCTCCTGCTCTGACAGCAGGGGGCAGGGGAGGAACCCTCTCGAAATGCGTCAGTGAATTCTATTCTTAACAAGATCTGCCCTTAGGAGAAATTATTTAACCAGAGTGTATCCTACCTGGGTTTTATCAACTGACCTGTGGTAAAGAAAATATCCAACTGCAGTTCCCTCTAGCCTTCCATGAGAGAGGAGGGAAAAATCCAGCTTCAGCCCACTCTAGCCATTCTGTGCCATCTAAGTAGATGGGAGGGAAAGACTGAGGAGCAAGTGTGAAATTCACAGTCCAGGGGCACAGGCCCATTAAAAATCTGAGATCTAATCCATAGAACTATAGAATTCTTCCTCTCTCCTCACACCTTACCAGAAAATTACTGAAGGCCTATTTATTACTTTTACCCAGTAAATCGTGTCTGGCTATGAAGAAAAGTTAAAACATATACTAAAATAAAATATGAATAGACAGAACAAACATCAAAACAAGACTCAGACATTGCAAGGGTATTAGAATTATCAGATAGGATTTTAAAACAACAATGATCAGTATGCTAACAGCTCTAATGGAGAACAATAATGAAAAGATAGTTCATCCTCATGGAAGACTCAGTATTGTGAAGATAGTAATTCTTTTCAACATCATGGATTCAATGTTATCTCAATCAAAATCCCAGCAAGTTATTTTGTGAATATCGACACACTGATTCTCAAGTTTATGTGGAGAGGCAAAAGAGCTGGAATAACGAGCACAAAATTGAAGGCGAAGAACAAAGATGGAGACTAACACTACCCAACTTCAAGACTTAACACAAAGTGACACTAATCAAGGTGGAGTTCTTGGTGAAAGAATAGACAAGAATAGATAAATAGTTCAGTGGAGCAAAATAGGGATCACAGAAAGAGGCCTACTTCAAATATAGTCAACTGGTCTTTGACAAAGGAGAAAAAGCATTACGATGGAAAAAGGTAATATTTTCATCAAATGGTATGAGAAAAACCGAACATCCACATGAAAAAAAAATAAATCTACCTCTTCAGAATTTAGCCAACAAAGTTGAAAACTTGAATCCACGCAAAAACCTACACATGGATGTTTGTAGCAGCTTTATTCAAAACTGACAAAACTTGAAAGCAACTAAGATGTCCCTCAGTAGGTGAATGGTTGAACTGTCATATATCCAGACAATGGAATATTATTCAGTGCTAAAAAGAAATGATCTATCAAAAGAAAAGACATGAAGAAAACTTACATGCATACTTTTAAGTGAAAAAAGCCAATCTGAAAAGTCTGTATACTCTATGATTCCAATTACACGCCATTTTGGAAAAGGTAAAAATATGGAAACAGTAAGAAGTCAGTGGTGGCTAAGGTTTGAGGAGAGAGGGATGAATAGTTGGAGGATATAGGATTTTAAAGGCAATGAAACTACTCTGTAAGCCACTACATGGTAGATAAATGTAATTATACATTATCAAACTTATAGAAAGTACAGCACCAAGAGTTAATCCTAATGTAAGATATGGACTTTGAGGGATAATGAAGTGTCAATGTGGGTTCACCAATTGTGAAAAATGTACCACTGTGGTGGGGGTAGAGAATGTTGATAATGGGGAAGGCTATGCATGTATGGTTGCAGAGTATACATGGAAACTCTGTACTTTCACTTCATTTTGCTATGAACCTAAAACTATTCTAAAAAAAAAAAAACCCAAAGTCTATTAAAAATAAAACAAAACAAAAAGAAATAGGGTGGTCGAAATGCTGCAATAAGTGTAGGAGTGATAATATGAGGAAAATAGCTTAGTGGAAATATTAACTATAAAGTACCAGGAGATAAATAATTCAGGATGACACCGTTTATGAAAGTTCTTATTTTATTTTGTAAATTATCAAGTGACATTATTTCAGGAACAGGATGTATGTTGAACTATCGTCTCTATTAGTTCTACATCAGCTAATGGTGTTCCTATCATCAGTGTCCCTTTTGTGTCACATTGGTCTTCTGGAATAAATAACATAGAGAAGAAATACTGCTTTGTATTGCAGACTCTTGCCAGGATTTGTTGATTCTATGATGGCAGCTATAATATTATAAGAAGAATGCTATAGATTAACTCAGCCAATCTTGAAGGGTATATTTTCAACCAAAATTTACATTAGCTAAACATACATCCATTTCCAATTGGTTTTTTTGATTACAACAATCGTGTCCTTGAGGAATTTTGTATACTCTGTGTTTACAATTACTTTTTGTCTGTGTGTTTTTATTTTTTTTTTTACATTTTGGTAAGAACACAACATTAGAACACTTTTAACACTTTTAACAGATTCTTAAGTGTCTATTACAGTATTGTTATCTACAGGTACAATGTCACCCATCAGATCTCCTGAACTAATTCATCTTTCATAATTGAAATTCTATACACTTTGATTAACAACTGCCCATTTCCCCTCCCCGCAGTCCCAGGCAACCATCATTCTGTTGTTCACTTCTGTGAGTTTTACTTTTCCAGATACATACATATATATGATAATTAGTTCTGTTGCTTTCTCTCTCTCCATTTTTTTTTTTTTTTTTTTTTTTGAGAGGGAATCTTGCTCTGTCACCCAGGCTGCAGTGCAGTGATGCGATCTGGGCTCACTATAACCTCTGCCTGCCAGATTCAAGTGACTCTCCTACCTCAGCCTCCCTGAGTAGCTGGGATTACAGGCCACCATGCCTGGCTTTGTATTTTTAATAGAGACAGGGTTTCACCATGTTGGCTACGCTGGTCTCCAACTTCTGACCTCAAGTGATCCACCTGCTTCGACCTCCCAAAGTGCTGGGATTATAGGCATGAGCCACAGTGTCCAGCCAATACTCATATATAAGTAGAATCATGCAGTATTGATCCTTCTTGACTAGCTTATTTATTTTTTAGCATAATAGCCTCTAGGTTTATTTGTGATGTTGCAGGTTGGAGGATTTCCTTCTTTTTTAAGGCTGAATGATATGTCATTGTACATGTATACTACATTTTCTTTATTCACTTATCTATCTATGGACATTTAGATTGTTTCATACCTTAGCTATTGTGAATAATGCTGCAATGAACACAGAAGTGGTGATTCAGAATCTCAATTTTAATTCTCTTGGATAAACACCCTAAAGTGGAATTGCTGCATCAGATGGTACTACTATTTTTAATTTTTTGAGAACCTCCATACTGTTTTCCATAGGCTGTACCAATTTACATCCCTACCAACAGTATACATGTGGTTTCTTTTATCCACATTCTCTCCAAAACTTATTGTGTCTTATTGTTTTGGTAATAGCCATTTGACAGGTGGAAAGTGATATATCATTGTGATTTTGATTTGCATTTCCCTGATGATTAGTGATGTTGAACATCTTTTCGTATACCTGTTGGCTAAGTGTCTATCTATTTTGGGGAAATATTTATTCAACTCTTTAGTTCATTTTGTAATCAGGTTAGTGGCCGTTTTTACTATTGAGTTTTAGGAGCTTCTTATGTAATTTTTATATTAACCACTGATCAGATATGTAGATTGCAAATATTTTCTCCAATTCCATTGGTTGCTTTTTGGGTCTATTAATTGTTTTCTTTTTATGCAAAAACTTTTAGTTTAATAAAGTCCTACTTATTTATTTTGTTTTTATTTCCTGTGCTTCAGTTGTCAGACCTGTGAAAAATTGCCAAGACCCATATTTTGGAGCATTTTCCCTATGTTTTCTTCTATGAGTTTTACAGTTTCAGGTCTTATGTTTCCATCTTTAATCCATTTAGAGTTGACTTTTTTGTACGTGCAGGATCACAATATCATTTCTTTGTGTGTGAATATTCAGTTTTCCCAACACCTTTGTTAAAGAGGCTGTCCTTTCCCCATTGTATATTCTTGGCACCCCTATTAAAAATAATTTGAACATATATGTGTGAATTTATTTTTGAGCTCTTTATTCTCTTCTATTGGTCAATATATCTGTCTTTATGCCAGTACTATACAGTTTTAGTTACTGTCAGTTTGTGAAAACATTTTAAATCAAAAACTGTGATGCCTCCAGCTTTGTTCTTTTTCAAGATTGTTGGGACTATTAAGGTTTTTTTGTGGTTCCATATGAATTTTAGAATTGTTTTTCCTATTTCTGTAAGAAATGCTATTACAATTTGTATAGGAATTGCATTGCAACTTTAGATCACTTTGGATAGTATGGACATTCTAACAATATTGAGTCTATCAATCCACATGGAAAAAATACAGGATGTTTTTCCACTTGTTTGTTTCTTGTCTAATTTCTTTCGTCATTGTTTTCTACTTTTCAGCGAGCAAACCTTTCTCTTCCTTAGTTAAGTCTATGCCTAAGTATTTTATTCTTTTTCATATTATTGTAAATGGGACTTTTTTTCTAATAGTTCACTATTATTGTATAGAAACACAACTGGTTTTTATGTTATATGTAGATACTATATCCTGCGACTCTCCTGAATTCCCCCAAATTTCCTGAATGTTTTATTAGTCTTAGTATTTTATGAAGTCTCTAGTTTTCTGTGTATAAAGTAATGTCATCTGCAATCAGGGACAATTTTACTTCTTTTTTGATTTGGATGCCTTTTTTTTTTCCTTTCCTGATTTCTTTGGCTAGGACTCCCAGTACTATGTTGAATCAAATGGTAGAGTGGGTTGTTGCCTTTTTCCTAATTTGCTAGAAAGATTTCACCATTGAGTATGATGTTAGCTATGGGGTTTTAATATATGGCCTTTACTATGTTAAGGTAATTTCCTTCTATTACTAGTTTATTGAATATATTTATCATGAAAGGATGCTGAATTTTATCAAGATTTTTTGCATCTAATAAGATGATCATGTGTATTTACTTCTTTTTGTGGTTAATGTGGTATATCACATTAATTGATTTTTACATGTTGAACCACTCTTGCATCTCAGGGATAAATCTCGCTTGGTCATAGTGTATGATCCTTTTGAAATGCTGTTGAATTCAGTTTGCTAATATTTTGTTGAGAATGTTTTTATCTATGTTCTAGGGGGATCTTAGCCTGTATAAGTATATTTTATGGTATCTGTGTCTAGCTTTGTTGTCGGGATAATCCTGGCTTCATAAAATGAGTTAGAAGTGTTTCCTCCTCTTCAATTTTTGGAAGAGTTTGAGAAGAATTGGGATTTTTTTTTTCTTTTTATATTTGGTAAAATATACCAGTAAAGCCATCTAGTCCTGGACTTTTCTTGGTTGGGAGTTTGTTGATTACTGATTCAATCTCCATACTAGTGATAGCTATGATCTGACCTTCTGTTTCTTATTGACTCAGTCTTGGTAAGTTGTGTGTTTCTAGGAATTTATTCATTTCCCTAAGTTATTCATTTTGCTCATATATAATTGCTTACAGTGATCTTTTATGAGCCTTTATATTTCTATGACATAAGTTTGAATGTCTCCTATTTTATTTCTTACTTCATTTGAGTCTTCACTCTTTTTTCCTTAGTTTAGCTAAAGGTTTGTCAATTTTATCTTTTCAAAAAGCAAATTCATTTCAATGATTTTTTTCTATGGTTTTCTATCATCTATTTCATTTATTTCTGCTCTAATCTTTATTATATTCTTCCATCTGTTAATTTTTGGGCTCGTTTTTTCTTCACTTTCTTATTCCTTGAGGTGTAAAGTTAGTTTGTTTATTTGAAATTTCTCATTTATTAATGTAAGCATTTAGCTCTATTAACTTCCCTCACAGAACTGCTTTTGCTGCATCTCATTAGTTTTAGTATATTTCGTTTTTGTTTTTGCTTTTCAAAATTTCAAGGTATTTTGAAATTTCCCTTTTGATTTCTTTTATGACCCATTGGTAACTCAAAAATGTATTGTTATATTTTCCCCTAGTTTTGAATTTTCCAGTTTTTCTTCTGATATGAATTTTTAGTTTTGTTCCATTGTAATTAGAAAAGATACTTGACATGATTTCAAACTTTTAAAATTTGTTAAGACTTTTTTTGTCTCCTAACATGTGATCTGGAGAATGTACTGTGAGCACTTGAATAATGTATATTCTGTTATTGAGTTTGCCCATATATGTCTTTTAGATCCATTTGGTCTATTGTTCTATTCTAGTCCACTGGTCTTTTTGTTCATTTTCTGCCTGGTTTATATTTCCATCATTAAAAGTGGACTACTGAAGTCTCCTACTATTATTATATTGTTTATTTTCCTCTTCAGCTTTGTCAATATTTGCTTTATATATTTAGTGTTCTAATATTAGGTGCATATGTTTATAATTGTTATTTCTTCCTGGTTGATCCTTTTATCACTATATAATGTCCTTCTTTGTCTCTTATGACAGTTATTACTTAAAACCTATTTTGTCTAATATAAATATAGCCACCCCATCTCTTTTTGCCATTTATTTGGGATATCTTTTTTTGAAATTTTTGTATTTACAGCCTATGTGTCCTTAAATATAAAGTAAGTCTCCTATAGGCAGCATTTAGTTGCATTTTGGCTGTTTTTGTTTTTTTGTCGGTTTGTTTGTTTGTTTTTCAAGCCACTCATGTCTTTTGATTGGGGATTTAATTCATTTGAATTTAATGTAATTATTGATAGAGAAGGGTTTACTATTGCCATTTTGTTAACTGTTTTTGTATCATACTTCTTTTGTTCTTGTTCTGTTGAATCTCTTTGTGTCTCATATTTCGTATTAGCACACCTTGATTTTTTTTCTATTTTTCCTTTGCGTAAACTTTCATTGGTATTTTCTTTGTGGGTAGTGGCTTACATAAAATATCTTATGATTATAACAGTCTATTTATAGCTGATAACAACTTAGCTTTACTCTCATACAAAAAGCTCTACACTTTTATATTCTTCCCCCACATTATATATTATCAACGACTCACAATTTACATCTGTTTGTATTGTGTACCTGTTAACAGGATTTTAAATATTATTATTTAAAATAGTTTCTTTTAATGTTTATACAGTAATTAAAGTGATATTCCCAACACTATTACAGTAATATAGTATTCTGTATTCTTCTATATGCTTATCTTTGCCAGCCAAGTTTCATATTTCTTTATGCTATTGTGTTGCTGTGTAATATCTTTCCACTTTGACTAGGAAGAACTCCCATTAGAATTTCTTGTAAGGCAAGCCTAGTGGTGATGAATTTCTTCAGCTATTATTTGTTGGGAAAATCTGCTGGGCAAATTATTTTTGGTTGGCGCTTCTTTTTCTTTCAACACTTTGCATGTATGTTCCCATACTCTTCTCCTTGCAATGTTTCTGCTGAAAAATCTGCAGATTATATTATGAGGTTTCCTTTTATGTAACAAGTTGTTTTTATCTTTCTATTTTTAAAATTTCTGACTTTTGACAATTAGATTATGCTGTGTCTCAATATGAATTTCTCTGGGCTTGTTTGACATTCCACAGGCTTCTTGGAACTGAATGTTTGTTTACTTGCCAGATTTGAAAAGTTTTCAGCCATTATATCTTTAAATAAGCTTTCTTCTCCTTACTCTCTCTCTTCTCTTTCTCAGACTTTCATAATATGTATATTTGATATGTTTTGGCTCTGTGTCCCTACCCAAATCTCATCTCAAATTGTAATCCCCAAGTGTCAAGAAAGGGACTTGTAATCCCCACCTGTCCAGGGAGGGAGGTGATTGGATCATGGGGGTGCTTTTCCCCATGCTGTTCTCATCATAGTGAATGAGTTATCATGAGATCTGATATTTCTATAAGTGTTTCACAGTTCCTCCCTCACACACTCTTCTCTCTTACCTGTTGTCATGTAAGACATGCCTGCTTCCCATTCTGCCATGATTGTAAGTTTCCTGAAACCTCCCCAGCCATGCAGAACAGTGATTCAATTAAACCTCTTTCCTTTATAAATTACCCAGTCTCAGGTACTTCTTTGTAGCAGTGTGAAAACAGACTAATACAATATTGGTCAGTTTGATGGTGTCTTATAAATTCCTCAAGCTATCTTCAGCCCTTTCTGTTCTTTTCTTTTTGTTCCTGTGACTGGACAATTTCTAATAACCTGTCTTCAAGTTCACTGATATTTTCTTCAGCTTGATGTAGTCTGCTGTCAAACATCTCTAGTGAATTTTTTAGTTATTATACTATTCAACTCTTTAATTTCTGTTAGCCCTTTAAAAAATATTTTCTTTAAATTGAAATGCTCACTTCCTTGATGCATTGCTCTTCTGACCTTAGTGAGCATCTTTTTGAAAATTACTTTTGTTTTTCCATCTAATAAATTACATATTTCCATTTCATTGGTGTTGGTTTTTATAGATCTACCTTGTTCCTTTATTTAAAATATATATCCAAATTTCTTCCTTTTCTTTGACTCTCTCTGTTGGTGTCTATGCATTAGATTAAGCAGCTACCTATCCCAGTCTTCAACAACTGGCCTTATATATAAATTTGCATAGATTTTTACCAGTCAGCCTGGCTAGAAATTCTGGGTGTCTCTCAAACTTTGTGTTCTTCTAGGCTACATCTTTGTTCTTAGCAGTTCCCAGAAGTCTATAGTATACCATGCACCATCATTGCCTAAACATGTGAGAAGAAAACCAGTTTCTCAAGTAACAGCTGGAAAATTTGGGGCATGAGATGTGTGGACCAATTCCTTTTATCCTCATGGAGAGGCTGAAAGATGGAGTTTATCACCTACTCGTTCTACACTAAGCCAGAGATATAGAGAGAGAACTGTAGCAAATGACCACACACTCATAAAAAATGTATTATCTATTGAACCATTTCTTTGCTCTCTGTAGACCACAGGGAATCAGAAAATGTTGGGCCCTGTCAATAATCAGAAACAGAAGAGTTATTATCCAGTCCTTCAAGTCGTGGCCACAGAAATTAAGGGTTGGGGAGCTTACTGTGTAGTCCAACTCTTTCCAGGGAGAAGCTGAAAGCTTGGTTTTATCACTGGAGTGAGCCAGGGAAGGAGCTGTGGGAAGCACTACATGTCCATTTTATTTATTTGTATTTATTTATTTATTACCATACTTTAAATTCTGGGATACATGTGCAGAACATACAGGTTTGTTACATAGGTATACACGTGCCATGGTGGTTTGCAGCACCCAACAACCTGTCATCTACATTAGGTATTTTTCCTAATGCCAGCCCTCGCCTAGCCCCAGCCCCCAACAGGCTCCGGTGTGTGATGTTCCCCTCCCTGTGTCCATGAGTTCTCTTTGTTCAACTCCCATTTATGAGTGAGAACATGCAGTGTTTGGTTTCCTGTTCCTCTGTTAGTTTGCTGAAAATGATGGTTTCCAGCCTTTTCCATGTCCCTGCAAAGAACATGAAATCATCCTTTTTTATGGCTGCATAGTATTCCATGGTGTATATGTGACACTTTTTCTTTATCCAGTCTGTCACTGATGGGCATTTGGGTTGGTTCCAAGTCTTTGCTATTGTGAGCAGTCCTGCAATAAACATACATGTGCATGGTTCTTTATAGTAGAATGATTTATAATCCTTTGGGGATATACCCGGTAATGAGATTGCTGGGTCAAATGTTATTTCTGCTTCTAGATCTTTGAGGAATTGCCACACTGCCTTCCACAATGGTTGAACTAATGTACACTCCCATCACTCTCCAACATCTGTTGCTTCCTGACTTTTTAATGATAGCCATTCTAACTGGCATGAGATGGTATCTCATTGTGGTTTTGATTTGCATTTCTCTAATGACCAGTGATGGTGAGCTTTTCTCATGTTTGTTGGCCACATGAATGTCTTCTTTTGAGAAGTGTCTGTTCATATCCTTCACCCCCTTTTTGATGGGGTTATTTGATTTTTTTCTTGTAAATTTGTTTAAGTTCCTTGTACATTCTTGATATTAGCCCTTTGTCAGATGGATAGAGAGCAAAAATTTTCTCCCATTCTGTAGGTTGCCTGTTCACTCTGATGATAGTTTATTTTGCTATGCAGAAGCTCTTTAGCTTAATTAGATCCCATTTGTCAATGTTGGCTTTTGTTGCCATTGCTTTTGGTGTTTTAGTCATGAAGTCTTTGCCTATGCCTATATCCCGAATGGTATTGCCTAGGTTTTCTTCTAGGGTTTTTATGATTTTAGGTCTTACATTTAAGTCTTTATTCCATCTTGAGTTAATTTTTGTATAAGGAGTAATGAAGGGGTCCAGTTTCAGTTTTCTGCATATGGCTAGCCAGTTTTTCCAGCACCATTTATTAAATAGGGAATCCTTTCCCCATTGCTTGATTTGTCAGGTTTGTCAAAGATCAGATGGTTGTAGATGTGTGGTGTTATTTCTGAGGCCTCTGTTCTGTTCCATTGGTCTATACATCTGTTTTGGTACCAGTACCATGCTGTTATGGTTACTGTAGCCTTGTAGTATAGCTTCAAGTCAGGTAGCATGATGCCTCCAGCTTTGTTCTTTTTGCTTAGGATTGTCTTGGCTATACAGGCTCTTTTTTGGTTCCATATGAAATTTAAAGTAGTTTTGCAAGAGAAGAGGCATTCTGGTTTTTGGAATTTGCAGCCTTTTTGTTTTTTTCCTCATCTTGGTGGATTTATCTACCTTTGGTCTTTGATGTTGGTGACATTTAGATGTGGTTTCTGAGTGACTGTCCTTTTTGTTGATGTTGATGCTATTCCTTTCTGTATGTTACTTTTCCTTCTAACAGTCAGGCCTCTCTGCTGCAGGTCTGCTGGAGTTTGCTAGAGGTCCACTTAGACCCTGTTTGCCTGGGTATCACCAGTGGAGGCTGCAGAACAGCAAAGATTGCTGCCTGTTCCTTCCTCTGGAAGCTTCATCCCAGAGGGGCACCCACCAGACACCAGCTGGAGCTCTCCTGTATGAGGTGTCTGTTGACCCTTGCTGGGAAGTGTCTCCCAGTCAGGAGGCATGGGGGTCAGGGACCCACTTGAGGAGGCCGTCTGTCCCTTACCAGAGCTCCAGTGCTGTGCTGGGAGATCTGCTGCTCTCTTCAGAGCTGGCAGCTGGGAAATTTTAAGTCTGCTGAATCTGCACCCACAGCTGCCCCTTCCCAAAGATGCTTGGTAACAGGAAGATGGGAGTTTTATCTATAAGCCCCTGACTGGGGCTGCTACCTTTTTTTCAGAGACGCCCTGCCCAGAGACGAGGAATCTAGAGAGGCAGTCTGGCTTCAGTAGCTTTGCGGTGTTGTGGTGGGCTCCACTCAGTTTGAACTTTCCAGTGGTTTTGCTTACACTGTGAGGGGAAAATCACCTACTCAAGCCTCAGTAATGGCGGACGCCCCTTCCCCCACCGAGCTCGAGAGTCCCAGGTTGACTTCAGACTGCTCTGCCGGCAGTGAGAATTTAAAGCCAGTGGATCTTAGCTTGCTGGGCTCCATGGGGGTGGGATCCATTGAGATAGACCACTTGGCTCCCTGGCTTCAGCTCCCTTTCCAGGGGAGTGAATGGTTCTGTCTCACTGGCATTCCAGGTGCCACTGGGGTATGAAAAATAAACTCTTGCAGCTAGCTTGGTGTCTGCTCAAATGGCTGCCCAGTTTTGTGCTTGAAACTCAGGGTTCTGGTGGCATAGGCACCTGAGGGAATCTCCTGGTCTGTGGGTTGCAGTGACCATGGGAAAAGTGTAGTATCTGGGCTGGAGTGCACCATCCCTAAGAGCACAGTCCCTCAGGGCTTCCCTTGGCTAGGGGAGAGAATTCCCCAATCCCTTGCATTTCCTGGGTGAGACAATGCCACATCCTGCTTCTGCTCACTCTCTGTGGGCTGGACCCACTGTCCAACTAGTACCAATAAGTTGAACTAGGTACCTCAGATGGAAATGCAGAAATCACCCACCTTCTATGTTGATCTTTCTGGGAGCTGCAGACTGGAGCTGTTCCTATTCAGCCATCTTGCCAGCCACCCTTACATGTCCATTTTAAAGTGCCACTTTTTTCTTTGTAGCTCCCAGGACACAATTGATTGTCAGCCTCATCAACTCCCAGAGACAAGTTAGTTAGAAGCCAGAACTTTGGGGAAAAGCCAGGAATGTAAGGGTGCTAAATGTGAGGTACAAACTCTTTACTTCTCAGAGAGAAGCTGGGAGCTGGAGATTCTCTCCCAATTGTATAGAACTCTGCAATGGGAGGGTTTACTAGTTTTGATGTGGATAGTTTCTTGCTCAGCCAGGATGCAAGAGCCTCTCCACCAGTCTCTGAATTTCTCACAAAGGGAAATGATCCATGTGTTGCTGTTGAATTGTTGCATCTAATGAGGGAAGTGTGCATCCTTCCAATCTGCCA
Organism: Pongo abelii; assembly: GCF_028885655.2. Taxonomy (NCBI): domain Eukaryota; kingdom Metazoa; phylum Chordata; class Mammalia; order Primates; family Hominidae; genus Pongo; species Pongo abelii. Next base: position 45,132,242 of record NC_072002.2, read on the forward strand.
TCTTGTTGATGTCATTCCTACTTTTTAATAAACATTATCTAGTCCTTTATTGAATTATTACATTTTCTATATGGCATATGCATTAAATTGATGTGTTTTTATGAGTTAAAAATATACATTAAATGTTTACATTAGCTTGTTATTTGTATTGGAAAAATCTTTGCAGAGATTTTTTTTTTTTTGAGACAGAGTATCAGTCTTGTTGCCCAGGCTGGAGTACAATGGTGTGATCTTGGCTCACTGCAATCTCTGCCTCTCGGGTTCAAGTGATTCTCCTGCCTCAGCCTCCTGAGCTGGGATCACAGGCATGCACCACCACGCCAGCTAATTTTGTGTATTTTTAGTATAGACGGGGTTTCACCATGTTGGTCAGGCTGGTCTTGAACTCCTGACCTCAGGTGATCCGCCAGCCTCAGCCTCCCAAAGTGCTGGGGTTACAGGCATGAGCCACTTCTATTTTAATAGAAGTAAACGTGTTCTTGGAAAACAAAGTTATAGAATCTTTCAGAAAGCAGTACTATTTTATACAAAAAGACTTCCAATACATCTGGTGCATATATCATAATTTTTAATAATAGCTGCTCACACAATAAGAACAAGGTGATAGTTAATTTCAGCCCAGCTAAACACTTCAAAGAGAATACTATTTATAATATAGTTTCCAGAGTTTCTTTATGTTATTAATGTTTTCAGAGCAAGAACCTATCAATTTTTACACCATTACATGCATTTACATAGCTCTATAGAAATATAATATTTATTCATATGAAATATAAATAGGATATACAGGTATAAATAACTGTAATACAAATGGCATAATCTTTAGTATAAGAGGCTAGCCTATATTCAAATCTACTTTTGTTCTGAATGGTTTCATGTATATATACAAAAATGTCAAATATCACTGATTAAATTATGATCACTGTATTTACCAGGATAAATTAAATGCATGGAGAGGACCTGAAAGATGATGCAGTATCTTTGGACATATGCAATATATAAGTGCTTACACATATAAACCTTTAAGAAAAATATCATAACGTCTATAAGCACAGACATCTGAGATAGAAATGGATTTGAACCTTGGCTCAGCTATTTCCCCCTTGGTGACTTTGGGCAAGTTCTTATCAGAAAATAGAGATGGTAGGTTTTTAACATGATGAGAAATGCATATAACAATTTGGCAGAATATCTGTTATTTAATCAGTTCTCAGTAAATGATCATTATGTCCACTTGCTTATTTTGAAGCTTAGCATAGAAATAGAAAATAATTCTAATCCAAGTGCTGATAACATTAATAGTCAGTGGGCTTAATCGAATTCAGGCTTTAGTCTGAGAAAATTTAATTAAATATAGTCATCCACTCATTTCCTTTCCCATATAACTCAATTTTGAAAGAAACTGATATTTTTGAGGAGATGGATTCTACTTTTCTTGAAAGCACTTGCTTTAGCCTCATAATGTGAATCAGAAAAGCAGAAATGATGCTAGGAAATATGAGTTGGGAAAGTGCAAATTTGGTGGGCCAAATGGAATTTCTGTGGGTGTAATGATTTTTAGAAACTGACAGCAAGCTGTCTAATACCATATTTCCATACTCATCCTTGAGTAGCATGAGCCACAAAATTCCTAGCAGAGAGCCTTCTTGGTTGGCTGGGTTATGTCTTTGGGAAGCTTTATAGCTGAACTTTAAAATAAATCCACACAGTTTGGGGCTTTAAATTCCATTTTTGGAATATTAACCTAAGAGAACAACAGACATTTATTCTGTCCAAATGTGCTACTGGCTCTCTTAAAACCATGCTGCACAATTCTTCTGTGCATGATTGAGAACCTTATATTGCCTTCTTGTCATCATAAGTTCCATGAAAGGCAGTAACTCCTTAATGGATATTTGTTCACCTGTCTCATCTATTCCAATAAAAAGCTGAAATGAATACACACTTGAATTGCTCTAAGGATTTATTCACAGAGAAATTATCTGTCAGGAAGTTAGTTATATCCATGAGACATTCATCTCTTCTCTGTGTGTAGTAGGCCACCAGATGGTAGCTCTCCACAGCTCTTGTGGGCTGTGAATTGGCACTAATTGAAACATCAACACTCACTTCAAGGCTCCTATGGAGGAACTACATCCTCAGATCTCCAAACACTCTAAACCATGAATTTAGAGTGCACTGCATTATATGTTATTGTTTTTATTTTGGAAAAATCAATAATATATTCACAGAAAATGTTACACGTGGGCAAGAAAAAAAGAATCCTTTAAATTTTATAATTTGCATTTTAAATACTCCTATCCTGATTCTAAATGGCATCAAATAGCATATTTTTTCAAGATTATATAAAACATTGCTGGTGACAAATTTTCACTCTAAGAAAGATATTATTTTCAATTGATTTTATTTCATTAAAGATGTACATAGACTTTTTTAATGATGGGAAGCTAAATTGCTATTTGATTAGCTCCTGTATCATTTTCATGGCCATGAGCTAGATAGACAAAAGCATACTTACACTGATAATAGCACTCAAACAACTAGTGCCCACTTTTATTCTTTTTCCAGCAAATATTTTATTTTGGTCAAGTTACTAATAATAGGCAAAATACTATAATAAAACCATGATTCAATTAGCAAATATTTGTTGAAAATTTACATGTACTATCTATTGTGATAGTCTCAGTGGAAAAACAAAAATGGCTGTAAAATAATTTCTGACAATTTGAAGCTTTCTTTTTGGTGGCAAAAATCAGCATCAATGCAGACACAAAAAGAATTATTTCAGAAAAAAATGCTGTTATAATAGATTCACAAAAAATAACTTTTCTTAGGAGGAATCAGGGAAAACATTGGAACATAATGAAAAATAAATAGGGTTAGAACAGATGATGTGGAGGCAAAGGCATTTCAGACAGACAGAGCAAGGTGATCAAAGAATAACATATAGATGGGCGGATCACAAGGTCAGGAGATTGAGACCATCCTGGCCAACACGGTGAAAAACCCGCCTCTACTAAAAATATAAAAAATTAGCTGGGCGCAGTGGCAGGCGCCTGTAGTCCCAGCTACTCGGGAGGCTGAGGCAGGAGAATGGCGCGAGCCTGGGAGGCGGAGCTTGCAGGGAGCCGAGATGCGCCACTGCACTCCAGCCTGGGCGACAGTGCGAGACTATGTCTCAAAATAAAATAAAATAAAATAAAAATAAAAATAAATAAAAGTAGTCAGTGTGGGTATATCCCACAAAAGAGGCTGAGTAAAATGAGAAACAGACTTCACACCTGAAAGTTAATTGGTGACTTTACACTGATAGTTTTCATTGGCATGGAATATTAATATCGACACCTTAATATTATAAAGAAATACACAGAACAATCGTTTTTATCTTAAAATGAATTATTCTTTCTCAAAGCAAGTTCATTTTTACATTGCACAGTGTTTTCTCAGTTTAAAAAGATGGAGTTGAAAGTCAGATTACAAAGGGACCAAGGACTGAATGCTGAATAGCAACCAAGTAGGTCAGCAGAGGATATGTTGATAACACATGTGGAAAAACATCAGCAGGAAGAGATTAGATACTGTATATCAAAAAAAAAGAAAAAAATTCTGGTTAAGGGAACTCTGCTTTAGACTAATTGATTGGACTTCTCAAAAACTTGATTTAAGAAAAAGATTAATTTTAACAGGAAAAATCACAGCATGGAAATTTCCGGGAGGCTAAAAAGAATACTATAGTGAAGGTAGTTAAGAATATAATTTTCAATCCTATCAAATTGCATTAAATATATGTGTAGGTTTTGGGGTTTTTTTTGTATGTCCATTATACCTCAATAAAGCCATTAAAAAGAGAATATAAACAGTGAAGTCCAACAGATCTGTGTTAAAATCCAAACTTTGGTTGTATAATCCCTGAAGAACAATTTAAATTATCTACTTCTCTGTTTTCTCATCTATATATTGAGGTTAATAATACCTACTTTAAAGTATTGCTTGTGAGTTAATTAAATAATGCATATTATACCTGTAATCTCAGCGCCAAGGCAGGAAAAATCACTTAAGGCTAGGCGTTTGATAGCAGCCTGGGCAACATAGACAGACCCTGATTCTACAAAAAATAAAATAAAAGTAGATTAGCCTGGCATGGTGTTGTGCACCTATAGTCCTAGCTACTCTAGATGCCTAGGCGGGAGGATTGCTTCAGCCCAGGAGTTTGAAGCTGCAGTGAACTACAACCACGCCATTGCATTCAAGCCCGGTTGACAGAGAGACACCCTGTCTTAACAAAAAAAAAAAATTTTAAAGCATATTAAGTGCTTGGAATGGTGCTGGGACATATAAGCACTCAGAAAATTATAGTTATAAAAAATGATCATGGTTTACAAACTGGATAAGTGAACAACTCATTAGTAAGAACAAATTATCTGCTAAATATATCCGTAACTGGCTCCTCTCACACATCCAAAAGCACTGAAATGTTTTTTGGTAAAGTGTGCTTTCAAAATTTAATTCTCACTGTTTATTCAGTCTTTCCTCAGAAGGAACAGCCACGGCAGTAACTTACTCATACTGTATTTTGAGTGGTATTAGTTGTTTCAAATACATTTTTAACAAATTAGTATGTATTTAGTGTCTACTGAGGTCCTAAAGGGAAATGAGTTGAACTACAAAACACATCACAAAGAGTCCGGCAACTGGTATAGAGGAATGTTTTTAGCTGGATTTCCTTGGAGCTTTCATGGGATCTGACTCTTTCTCTCACTTACCATCATTCTCCAGTAGCCTGCACACTACAGTGGTTGTCAGGAGAGTTATTGCATCATATCGAAGATATAGCCATCTCATAGCAGTCCCACCATTCTGACAATAGTTAGAATGTTATATTCAAAAAATGTGTGAAAATGGAGATGCTTTAGGAAGTGCCAATTTTTAAAAGTTGAGTGATTTGTTACAGCAAAGAATCAAAATGTTTGCCTTCCACATCTTTAAACTGAAAAAAAAAATCATGCCAGTGAGCAGAAGTGAAAAGAACAGCACATTAATTTGAACAAGTTTATTTAATAGAAATGTAGAATATTGTTAAACTTCAGAGAAAAAAATCAAAAGTGTACTCCATAACACATCGATCAATTTTACATCCCCTACAAAACTTTTCCCTTCATTTTGACTTGCATATATGGCACAGTCAGAGTATTTCTTATAATAAAACTGGTACAGAAAATTAGTACTTCAAAAAAACCAAAGAACATTTCAAAGGCAGTATGTGTAGAGGGCAAGAAAGTCTGATTGTCTTGTCTGTAATCCCAATACCACCCTTTCCATTGACTACTACGGTCTTTCAAATCGTAACAAGAACTGGAAGATTATGGTAAATGCCAATCTAAGGAAGAGTTGCCAGAGTGTTAAACATGTTCAGAGAGAGCATGCATTTATAGAGAATCCAGGCAGAATTCATAAGCTGATATGAGATATTGGAACTGAACTTTAAAGAGTTAAGTGTAATTTTTCAATTATTTTATTTTTTTACTGTAAAATACATCTAATAAATAAAAGTGTGCTTTTATACTTACATAGTGTATCTCTGTAATTTGAAGAGTAAGAATTAGCATTCATGAGCCCACTATCTTTCTTAGGAAATTAAACACTATCATTACCTTCAAATGTCTCTGTATTTCCTTTTTCATTCCCATCTCCCTCAGAAGTAATCACTGCTCCTAAATCAGGGGCTAGATCATTCCTTGCATTTCTTTGTACTTTTACCAAATATATATGTGTCACCAAGTGATATATAACCTTTGATTTGTTTAGCTTTATATCTGTAAGTAAATAAAATACAGTAATATTATCCGTATTTTTCTAAGACTTGCTTTTTTGCTCAATATTGAAGTTCGTGACTTAAGCAGGTCGATTCATGTTACTGTAATTAATTTGTTTTCACTGGCATGTAACATGCCATTATATAAATATGCCTCAATATTTATTTATATATTCTTTAGCCAGTAGACTTCGTAGTTATTTTCTAGAGATTTTCTATTACACTGTTATGATAAACATTTCTAGGCCATCCCTTGGTACACTCATACAAGAAGGTTTTTTTTTAAGGCAATGTATGAGAATTGGAATTACTCAGTCCAAGAATATATAAACCTTCAGTTTGAATAGATAATACCAATTTATTTTCCAAGTTGGTTGTACTAATTTACATACCTACAAGTAATAGACAACAGATCTTTTTGACCCAAACCCCTTACAAAATTTGGAATTTGTTTTAATTTTTGCCACATGGATCTATACTCTCAAACAGACTCACATATCTATCAAGCAAAAGAACTAAAATTTACATGATCATAAAATTCTAGTCCTGGCGAATGAACTTTTTTTATTTATGACTATAACTTTTGTTTAGAAGGAACTTGTAATGACATGCACTCAAATGTACTCTGTAATTTTAACTAGCAAGTAGAATTTTAAGTAGTCATTCCTCTGCTACTTTTTCTAATTAAGGAGAAAAAAATAGCAGATGATAGTAGAAGAACACAGAGAAGTCCAAAAATCATTTGTATTTGCTCACACACATGTGCAATCTTACCATATCATAACAAATGCATATTTACACACCTCTTCTATGCCTGGCTTTTCTTATGCTTTACGGCTTGTATTCTGTCCCTGGGAAAGTTCAACACACTTTTAATTCCTCTGATAACTAGATGTGACACACTAATGGACTTAATAATTTGATAAGAACAATAAGATAGTGTGACAAATTAAAAGTGTTTATAGACTTGCATATGAGAGACATGTCAGAGTATTAGACTGACTTTTCAATTCTATTTACAATCAGGGAGCAATAAATGGAATTGTCAAAATCATAGAGATTTTATAAATTTTATGTTTCTAGCAGCCCAATTTACTCTTGAGGAAATCAGATATAAGATGTTTATTGATTACAGTGAACCACTGTATATCTTAAGGAATTATGGGGTTTGCATATTAAGAAGTTAAGGAAATAGTTATTAATTTAAAGTAGATTGAATTTATTTTCCATGGTGATGTCTGCTTTATAGGCTTTTGTTTAGATGTAATGTAAAGAGAGAACAACTATTTAAGCTTTTTAATCCTTTTTCTCTCTTTGCACAATGATTTTTTAAATGATGTTCAATATTCTTTAAGCACTTCAATGGAACAATTTGCATAAATGCCTGTATTATTCACATTACTTCCAAGTGTCTTCCTTGGTTCTCATTGACAAAAATCTACAGACAGAATCTATATAAATCTATAATATTCTTTCATCATTAACACCATTTCCTCTAGATTAAGCTCCATGAAAATACTAATATACCTTAATATGGGTCCATGAAAAGGGCTAGCAGTGATGATCCTGAATATGTGACCAGTGCGTGTGCCAAGCTGATTGAACCATTTTTTTTAACAATAGCTTTTTAGTTCGGTGTAAGGAAGGAAAGAGCCTGCTTTTTCACACAATGCCAAACCTTGAATAGTTCCAATTTCAGCCTAATCACACTGTCCTTAAAATTTCACTCTGTCTGAATAATGAAAAAGAGTGATATGAAAATTGTATGAAACTAGCATGCCCCAGGACAGGTAGGGTGGGATGTAATTACATATGCTTCAACAGCTGGAGCAATGTGCTGTAAGAAAGGCTTTTAAGGTGACAGAAGTTAATTGCACAGGTTTTTGGGCAGAAGAAAATGTATGTGAAGAAGCAAAGGGGAAGGACACAAACCCAGAGAGGGTTTCAGATTTAGAAATCTGAGAGAAAAAGATATTTTTGAATTAGAAATGGACATAAAAAGGTAAATGGTGAGCTACTTTTTCCTATAGAAGAAATAAAAAGGCAAATCTTGGCTGGGTGGAAAGCACTGTATTTCTAGCTAGGCTCCCAAGCATAAAGCTTTTTATGATGTACCTGCATATAAAATAGGACAGCCTCCCATAAACCAGGCTGTGATATTCCCTAGTGACAGTGGTCCACAAGGCAGCTCAGTAAAAAACTAGCACATTTTCCTGCAATATCTGTAATGACAGTGGCGTCTATCTTGGGCTACAGATGGTGAGGCCATAGAAACCATGATGCATTCAGTCTTGTCTCCAGCTGAAAAACACAAAGCTTTTGAAAGAGACCCTTTGGGTGGCATTTCTCTAATGAAGCCTGAATCACTTTTTGCAAGCTGTGTGAGTTTATCACAAAGAAGAGAAAGGGACTGTGTATGATGGTAGGAGTCACAATGAAAATAAAAGTTTCAAGAGGAAAAATGGAGTAAGTTGTGTTATCAATTTCAGTCTTATCCATCTTCCCCAGAGAGCTACCTTTTTGTAGAGTTAGCTGGACATGGGCTACTCTGCTCACTCCCGCTGGGTGTACAATAAACACAATACCTTACATACATATTCCTCAATTTCTGAATGTTTTCAGGAAGAATGCATGCTAAATCACCTGAAAGAGAATCCTCCTGGATTTTGTATAATGGTGGTCTCCTCTACAAATGAGGAGAGGTATAGAAGTATTTTTAATATGCCTGATATTGTGAATTCTAACATTTGCTAAAGGATATTACCACTACTTCCTTAATTGATACTAATAAATTAATTGCATGGCACTAAAATACTAAAGACTGAGGCTTGCTCACACAGTAAATGTTTATTTTAAATTTTAATGCATAATTCAAATATATAAATTTAATTGCTCATTCTTCTCTCATTCTTTGGACACTTCACTTGGATTAGCTAAATGTGTTTTGAAGACATGTCTTCAGTTTTCCGAAAATGTCAAAATCTTTTCTAAGCTAGAATGTAAACACAAATACTAAATCATTTACTAAATATCTGTCAGCAATTTACAATCCCATAACCTCATTTTGAGTTAAAATGTCTTAATGCTCTACCATTCTCCCCAGGGGAGATCAGCATGAAATTCTCAAGGCAAATACAAATTTCTTCCCCAGATTTAACTTAATCCTGATTTCTCATTAGAAGGGTTATTTAGAGTAAAATGATGTAATCTTTCTCATTACAGACAGCTGTGTTTATCAGTCTCCAGACATATTAAAGGTATAGATATATTCATTTACAATTTTTAGAAAATCATAAATCAATTTCAGTCATTATGTTTTTCTATGTCTTTTGTATACCTTTGCATAATAAACTTCACCTAATTTTGGATTTGGGCAATTTCACCTTCATCTTACCAGTCTTTTGTTACTTTAAAGAAACAGGATATTTAGGAAGAAAAGCATAATGCGGATTTTAAAGTGTTTCTAATGCATGAATCTACACATATATGTACAAAATGGAAAGTATCATACTGCGTTTATGCATAATATACTCAACCATTTGAGAGATTCACAGAAGTGCGTGGTTAAAGGGAGTTAAATATCATCATGAAACTACCCCTGTCTCCAGGCAAAATTGTCCTTTAGTCACACCAGTAGAAAATTTTGAAAAAGTTTTTAAGGCCTCCAAAGAAATTTACTCGTTGCTCTATCTCCAAAGACTCTTCCTTATATGTATATTAAATCTAGAATATTGTAAAAGATATTTTTCTGTATTTTTTTGTTATTAATAAGGAGTAATGAACTACACTTTTAGATTAGTAATCTTTCTTAGGCCAAATACCTTGCAAATTGGACCTGAGACCAGTTACTTCCTTGTATCTATCAGTGTTGATTGCCAGCTCTGTTCCAGAACGTACATGAGCAGAGAACCAACTAGAAAACAAACTCACCTCTCCTGTGCCTTCAGGGAAGCAAGGAATATTCTCTCTTCACCCCTACCCTGCTTTGACAGCAAGAGAGTTTATAGCAGATAGCTTCCCATCACATACAGACAAGAATAAGCTAAGTGTTGCTTTGTTATGTCGATCTTATTTTTAACCCCTATATTATCTCTATGATTCTAGAACAAATTCTCTAATATTTCATCCCTTGCTAATATTTAAATATATGTAGAACTAGTTCAGAGTACAGAGATATAGAGAGATAGTTCTTACTTTTTATTTGATATTATTCAAGATTATTAAAAAACACACAAAGAATAACAAGAAAAACTCTGTACCTTACTTTTTTATGGTAGGCAAAGTTGAATACATTTCTTTAAACAAACAAAGTGGTTATTTACTAAACAACTCTTTCTTGAACACATATTGAGACATGGCCACATGACCATGATTTTTGGAAACATTTGGGGGTTACCAAGGAAAGAGAAAAAGATAATGCCATTGCTGTTCTCTAGAAACATACATTCTATGAAATGACACAAAATTAAGTACAGGAAACTGTCATAATTATATGTACATACATTATACATACGTGTGTGTGTGTGGTGTGTGTATGTGTACACACACACCAAAGGATATGGCATTCAAAAGTGACCTAATATTTAGGCTAGAAATTTATTTGGATAAGAGTCATGAATGGAATAGAGAAAACTTTTAACAAAGGAATAACAAAAATTAATTTGAAAACAAAAGGTAGAAAAGAATTGAGTTATCTAAATTACTTATCCAAACTCTCTTCTTACTCCAAGTTCCAAGGCCATTTTGTTAGTAATGAGTAGTTTAAGATTTTAGATGGTATCTTCCACCAGAGATATATATGTTTGATAAAAAGAGAAAATAAGAATGAAAAGGAAACTGCTCCTATATTGACACATTAACAACAAAAACTATAGTAAGTCCACCCAGTCTTTCTCCCTTTGCACCAATTGTAAAAAAAGTTAAAATTTTTAAATGACTTTAAAACAATTTTAAAAACAATGTCCATTTTTATTTGTGAATGATTGTAAATCAGCTTATTTTCCAACCACAGAAGGTTTTCCTTGATGTACGATAAGCCATTTATTTATCCTACTAAAACCCAAAAATATTCAGCTGAATGTTTGCAAGACATTTAAATAACACATGAGTAAATATTGTGAATTCATTTCTAAATTTAGAAAATCTCTAGCAAACTTTCTGGTTAAAGCATGAGAGGCCTTTCATGCTAGACAATGTAATCATTGCTGAACTAGCTCATGAGGGTGAACCCACAAGCAAGCCACAGGGTTACTTCATCATAGGACTAAGAGTTGAAAAGACAGTCATACACATCTTAAAGTATAAATAGAAAGCATGCTACAGCCTTGCATTAGTGTGCACCGCTTAACGATGCTGGTACTAATAGAATCTGCAGTCTTGCAGAGCCATATAGAACAGCCTAGAGCTGTATTCCCTTCTCCTTACTTGATTTTTCTGGACTTAATAACTTGCTTTCCTAGAATCACACTATTTTATGGCCTTTCCCTGGCCAATCAGACTGATCATTACTCTTGTTGGTCAGTCCTGTCCTATTGACCTCTAGGTCTTCAGCATAATAAAAAGACTTTTCACTTTTACCAGAGCTTTCCACAAGTCCTTCATTCCTCCAAACCCTTTCAGTTATGAATAAACAAGGAAGTGATGGGCTCATCCAAAAGGTAATGAGCACAGTAGAATTCAATGATCACCAAAGGGGGTAGTTGGAAAGACATACATTTAAATTTTGAAATAATGTTTTCCTTGGATCTTCAGCAAAATCAATGTTTTAGTGAGTAACTGGCGGAAATATATGTGGGGAGGGAGGAGAGAGAATATTTGTATATATTTGTATTTGTTTATGTGTGTTTATGATGTTTAGGGTTTATGGAATAATTACGGTTGTAGTCACAGTGAACATTTATCTTGGTTTGCCAGGGACAGTTGTGAATTTTGCCTTTTCCTAGTATAACTATTAATAGCACTTTTATTACTCTTAAAAGTGTCCCAGTTTGGATGATAAATCTCCTGATCACCCTATCTATAGTCAGAGAAATCATCACGGTGAGCATGAGTTATAAATAAAGTTCTGAGAGCAGAGTGTTATGATTTGCAGAGAGCAACGAGCCAGCATTCAGCTGTGAAATGATGGGAGAGTAAGATCCGAGGTGGAGGCTGCTGAGTTTTGTGTGGGTGAGAGTGAATAAATTTGCTTTTAGGGAGCACAGTGTTTGACTTTAAATGTTACAAAAAAATGAGATCAACTAAGCAGAGAAAATCCCCGTGATTAAGAATTCTGAAGCCTGTAATTTAGAATTCTAATTAGACTTTAGCCAGTAGTCATTTCCCTTCTCAGAAGAGGAGCTTTGCTGTCCAATTTATATTGAAGGATTCTTGTTGCTTCAGAAAGTCTCAATTGAAGGCGAGAGATACCGAAATCAGCAGAAGTGGCTGTTGTACTGCTCTAGACATAGTGTGGATAATGTATGGACCACATTTGTGCCTATGCAAATTAAGAAAAAGCAAAAAGCAAGCAATCAACATCTTAGCTATAGACACTGTGAGAGTGAGATAAAAACAGTAATCCCTCTCAAAAAAGATACATACACACACACACACACACTCACACACACACTCACACACACACTCATTCCGTTTACTCCTAAAGTATGAAGAGAAAAGCAGCCCAAATGCCAATTAATATTATACACCAAGATTTTAAATTTCAATGAATTCCATTTTTATATTGACTTTTCTCCTACTTATGTCTCATTAAATGAAATAAAAGCAATATTTTAAGCAGATGGCATTTATTTATTCAGGTTATTTATTTATTTGTTATACACTTAAGTCTAACAAGTTTTAATGAGCAAAATAAAATAAAATAAACCTGAGTTGTACTTTCCTGTGCCCTTGACTGGAGATGTTACATCTGTCAGAGCCATTCAGATCAATGCTTGTTGCCCACATGCTAAGTTCCCAAGGAGCTGTATGATTGCTAATAAATGCCTGTAACTCACATAAACAATCACACTGCCCATGAGCACTCACATGATGGCTTCATAGCAGTTTTTCTGTTTGTTTTTCCCAGTCCTCTTCCAGGCACTGCCTAGAGAAGACCTTTCTTGACCTGGGTCCACATGGGGCATGTAAAAAGTTCTCAGGTGCATGAGAGAAAGTCCAGGCCTGAGCACCCAGTGTGCAGTGGAAATGAAGGTCAGAAGTTGTGAGGAAAAGCCTCTTATTCCTTTAGTCTGAGTCACTGCGCTTGTCTCAACTCCCAAGAAGGATGAGGAGAAGGATGGGATTCAAGGCCTCTTTGTTAGGCTTGCTAGCCGTATTCTCCTTAATGAAAAAAATATATATGTTACATATATGTCTATATGTATAAAGCTACATATATGTATAAAATTACATATATATGTAAATTATCACATCTATAAATGCATATATATGTAAATTATTACATATACATATGTATGTAACTTTTAATTATGTGTGTGTGTGTGTGTGTGTCCACCTTCAAATAATACCTCTTCCAACCGCTTTTCCAGGAAGGTATTGAGCAGGCAGGCTTCTATCATGAGTATCAGAATTCCTAGTTTCCAGGACAGTAATTTGTTTTCACAATCAACACAATGATTTCACTGGACCCTCCAAGGGCTGTATATGTAAGTCTGTAAACAGTGAGAATTGCTCCTCCACTTTTTACTGGCTGTAACTACTCGTTTTCTCAAGTTCTTTCTAGTGGTGAAAGTTCTCTCTGCTTCTCAGAGGATGTTATTTAATTTTTCTGGTTTTTCTACTTTCTCCAGGTCCTCCCTGTATATAGAAGCAACTCAGAGTGGTATTTACCATACAATCTGGCAGTCACACTTTATGGTATATATAGTCAAAAGAGGACTATATATATCATAAAGAGTATTTTTGTGTAAATATGTTTACACAAAAACCTACACACAGATGTTTATAGCAGCTTTATTTCAAATTGACAAAACTTTAAAGTAACCAAGATATCCTTTAGCAGGTGAATGGATAAAAAAACTGTGATATATCCAGAAAACAGAATATTATTCAACACTAAAAGGAAATTAGCTATCAAGAATGAGCTTTCAAATTATGAAAAAACACTAAGGAAATGTAAATGTATATTTATAAGTAAGAGAAGCCAATCTGATAAGACTACATACTATATGATTCCAACTATATGACATTCTGGAAAAGGCAGAACTGTGGAGACCATGAAAAGATCAGTGGTTGCCACAGGTTGCAGTGGGGGAAACAGAGGAAGGATGAATAGGTGGGGCACAGAGGATTTTTAGGGCAGTGAAACTAATCTGTATGCTACTCTAGCAATGGATACATGTCATTATACATTTGTCCAAACCCACGGGATGTACACCACCAAGAGTAACCTTAATGTTAGCTATGGACTTTGGATGATAATGATGTGTCAATGTATCTTCATCAGTTGTAAAATGTACCACTTTGGTGGGGAATGTTGGTAACCAGAGAGAGGTTGTAGGGGTAGGGGGTATAGAAAAAATCTCTGTTGTAAACCTAAAATTGCTGTAAAAATAGTCAGCAAACCATTTTAAAAATTCAAGCTCCATTAAAAAGTGAACTATTAAAAATAACTAAGGAAAAGAATTTGAATTATTTTCAACTCAGGGAAAGAAACAATTTACTAACCTTAGAAGGGATAGAAAGAAATCACAAAGGTTATGTCCTGCAAATTTGCCTACATAGCTATTACAACATATGTACATTAATACTATAAAATTAGAAGGCAAGCAAAATATCAAAAATATATTTAAAACAAATATAAAATCAAGAGGTTAAATATTTTATTTGAATCCATATTGATAATAACTAAAAATACTAAAACAAATAAATGGATAATTAACGAAAGTAACTTAAAAAGTCAATTTATAAAATAGAAAATACAGTTTTTTAACAAATATATGAAAGCAGTTCAATTTCATTTGCACTCAAAGAAACAAAAATTAAGACAATAATTATGAGTAGTGTAAACAAAATAATAACTTTTGATAGTGAAAGAAAAATATAACTGTATATGGTTGGTGACATTTTTAAATTGGTAAAAATTTGGAAAAATATACAAATGTAAAGTACTCATATCCTTTTATATATAGCAATCCTATTTCTAGGAGAGCAGCTCAAGGAAATGACTCTAAATGTGGAAAAATCCTCCGTGTTCCATCCATTCAGCCTTCCTCTGTTTCCCCCACTGCAACCCTTGGAAACCACTGATCTTTTCCCTGTCTCCATAGTTTTGCCTTTTCTAGAGTGTTATCTAGTTGGAATCATACAGTATGTAGTCTTTTCAGATTGGCTTCTTATACTTGTCATAGCATTGCTTTCCAAACTACATTCAAATGTCATTCAGTGTCCCACATGGGGAGTTTGTTTAAACATATTTACTTGATAAAATATCCCTTCATTTAAAACAGGTTTGGGGAATGGAATGGTACATAACTTCACTCTACCTAAGCTTCCGTAATGTTTAGTGATCTTTACGATGAGTGTAGATAAATGAGTGGAAATTTGCAAAACAAAAACCAAAATGTTGAGATGGCTCAAAAACATGAGGAGCACATGAAAGAACTTAAAAAGTGGGCTACATAACCTTTAAGGATACTTCTACCTTTAAAAATTTCTTACTCAATTTTTAATAGTTTATACTTTCAGAAAGATAGGACCATATTCCAATATGTATTAGATTTGGAAAGCAACAGATCATGAACAAATTTTGAAAGTCAATCAGAAAATTGCAGAAAACCCTAGAGAGCAAAGAACTCTCTTTCTTCAACAAATGATAATGGTAGGACAGAGATGGGGAGAGGAAGGCACTGGGGAAGGGGAGTGGTAGAGGAAGAAGCTGACTTTCTAGTTTAAAAGACATAAAGACGTATCATAGTAACCAAAACAGCATAATACTGGGCATAAAAACAGATATATAGACCAATGAACAGGAATAAATCCACACACATTTGTAGCCAATTCATTAAAAAATGGCAACAAGGACATGCATTGGGGAAAAGACAGTGCCTCCAATAAATAATAGTGCTCAGAAAATGGAATATCCATAAGTAGAAGAATGAAACTAGACCCCTATCTTTTTTTTTTTTTTTTTTTTACTTTAAGTTCTGGGATACATGTGCAGAATATGCAGGTTTGTTACATAGGTATACATGTGCCATGGTGTTTTGCTGCACCTGTCAACCCATCATCTAGGTTTTAAGCCTTGCATGCATTAGATATTTGTCCTAATGCTCTCCCTCCCCTTTCCCTTTACCCCACGACAGGTCCCAGTGTGTGATGTTCCCCTTCTTGTGTACATGTTCTCTCACTGTTCAACTCCCACTTATGAGTGAGAACATGTGGTATCCGGTTTTCTGATTCTGCATTAGTTTGCTGAGAATGATGGCTTCCAGCTTCATCCATGTCCCTGCAAAGGACATGAACTCATTCTTTGTTATGGCTGCATAGTATTCTATGGTGTATATGTGCCACATTTTCTTAATCCAGTCTATCATTGATGGGCATTTGGGTCGGTTCCAAGTCTTTCCTAATGTAAATAGTGCTGCAATAAACATATGTGTACATGTATCTTTATAATAAAATGATTTATAATCCTTTGAGTATATACCCAGTATATACTTGGTTCTAAGTCTTTGCTATTGTGAACAGTGCTGCAATAAACATTTGTGTGCATGTGTCTTTGTAATAGAATGATTTGTAATTCTTTGGGTATATACCCAGTAATGGGTTTGCCGGATCAAATGGTATTTCTAGTTCTAGATCGTTGAGGAATTGCCACACTGTCTTCCACAATGGTTGAACTAATTTACACTCCCACCAACTGTGTAAAAGCGTTCCTATTTCTCCACAGCCTCGCCAGCATCTGTTGTTTCCTGACTTTTTAATAATCACCATTTTAACTGGCATGAGATGGTATCTCATTGTGGTTTTGATTTGCATTTCTCTAATGACCAGTGATGATGCGCTTCTTTTCATGTATTTCTTGGCCACATAAATGGCTTCTTTTGAGAAGTGTAGACCCCTATCTTTCACCATATACAAAAATGATATCAAAATGGATTACACATTTAATTGTAAGACCTAAGCTATGAAACTACCAGAAGAAAACATTGGAGAAGTGCTCCAGGACATTAGGTGAGCAAAGATTTCTTGAGTAAGACCTCATAAACTCAGATAACCAAAGCAAAAATTGAAAGTGGAATTATATCAAGCTAAAAAGCTTCTGCACAGCAAATGAAAAAATCAACAACATGAAGATACAACCTACAGAATGTGAGGAAATATTTGTATACTATTCATTTAATAGGGGATTAATAACATTAATATATAAGGGACTCAAACAACTCAACAGCAAAAAAAAAAATCCAATTTTAAAATGAGCAAAAGATATACATTTCTCAAAAGAAGATTTAAATGGCCAAAAAATATATATAAAAAAGAACCTCAACATCACTAATCATTAGGGAAATGCAAATCAAAACTACAATGAGATATCATATTACCTCAGTTAAACTGCCTATTACTGGCAGGGCGCTGTGGCTCACGCCCGTAATCCCAGCACTTTGGGAGGCCGAGGCGGGTGGATCACCTGAGGTCAGGAGTTCAAGACTAAACTGGCCAACATGGCGAAACCCCGTCTCTACTAAAAATACAAAAATTCCAAATATTTTAAATTTAGAAGCAATGGAATAAGTCACAATAGGAAATACAATCAGACTTAGCTGCCTAATATTTTTACCTAGGTTAAAAATGAAGCATAACAAAGAGGAGAAAAGATGCAAATGGTACTGGAAATATGAAATAGTGTCTTCATTATGTAAAATGGTTATAACAGTTGAAAATGAAAAGCATTGATAGGTAAATGGACAAAGAGAGATGAATTAATTTTTAAAAAGGAAAATGAAACTAACCACCAAATATATAGAAATTACACATTATAATCTGGTTCAACAATATGCAATTTAAAACAATGAGATAACATACTTCAGCCCATTAAACCAAAAATATTTTTAAATGTTAATATCCAAATCAATAGAAAAACAATAGATTGGAACAGAAACTAGTAGCTTTATATTTATTTATCCACTCAGCAAATCATTTTTAGGTGTTTATTCTGTGCCAGCCCTGGACTAGGTGATGGAGAAACAATGATGAGTTAAAAAGGAAAAAGTTGATCTGTTTTCAATGTGATTCTCTTGTTAATAGCATGGATAATTTGTACCATGGCTTTTGGGGGAAGTAACGTAAAAATGTATATCAAGGGCATAGATACCCAAATCTTTTAGCTTATTAATGATCCCCTAAAATTAACGTGGGTGAAATAAAAATAGCTATAGATAGACAGATAAAGCTCAATATACAAGGTATTGCTTGCAATGGTGTTTGCAATACTCCAATTTGGGCATCTTATAAAATATCAAGTAAACACACACAGCACACGTATATAATTGCATGCTTACTATTATTACAACTACATTAAAAACTAGAATGTAAAAATATAAAATTAACAGCAATTGTGTTTTGGTGCTGTGATATTGTATATATTTTTTTCATTTATTTTCAAAAAATTCTGTAATTCTATTTTCTTAACTTAAGGCCATTTAAAAAATAAAAAAGTGTAAATCCACATTGGTCTAACTGGTAATTACAAACGTAAGACATTAAATTTTGAAGTCGCTTTCTACAAAATGAAAAATTAAGCACTTCTGAAATGAATATTTGCCTGCTTCTTTTTATACATAATAATGAGATGAGACCATGGTGTGACAAAATACCATTTAAAAAACAAAAGGCCAAATAAAAGACTGGGAGTCATAGGCTGAGGTTTTTCTTGCTTTTCTGCTGATAGCTTTTTGGCTAAAATTCCTTGGACTCTGATTATTTATCTGTAAACTGATGAATCTAAACCAAATTAACGATCTCAAAAGTTAGTCACTTCTAAAGGTCTATGAAAACCTAGAAAAAAATTATGAATTAAAAAAAATGTATTAAAAGCTGTTCTTGCTAAAAGCTACACCTTGCTACATTTCCATTGTAAAGTTAACTTCATTTCAAATGTGGTTTATTTATAATGTAAGTTTTTAGTCATCATTTTATGTTTAAAATGTATTTTCTAGGTCACTGGTAAATCCAGAAATACACAATTATAATATAAATGCTATAAAAATAGTAGGCAGTATCATCCTCAGCTTAGAAAAAAATAGATGTCTTTCTGATGTTACAGTATTGGTGTGTCAAGGAGCAGTTAAAAAAAAAAAAGCAAAACCAAAACAAAACCCCACGTGCCTTATGACATTATCACTCTTTCCTAAATGGAACGCAAAGATAACAAGGGCTCTGGGTAGAATGTTCCTATGGGAGAGAGCTGGCATTAAAAAGTGATAGGATGACAAAATAGTCTAAGGAGCTCAAACAGTCTTATTGCATCATATGAATAGTCAAGAGATGAGTGATAGATAAATTACAATCTTAATTTATCATTATCATTTTGATACACAGGTCTAACTGATGCAACTTTGATTTTTTCAAAGATCTTTTTAAAAAATTGAGTTCATAAAAAGGCATTCATGTGGAAACTACATGATAGGTTACATGAAGGCAGGGCCTATGCTGTACACATAGTTCTATGTACACATGGTATGTCCTCAGCACATATTTGCTGTGATATTGTATAGGTTTCTTTCATTCATTTTCAAACATTCTGTAATTCTATTTTCTTAACTTAAGTCCATTTAAAAAATAAAAAAGCATAAATCCACACTGGTCTAACTGAAATATAAGTTCCGTGGGAACAAGGATTTTATCTCTTTTGTTGCCTGATGTATCCCAAGTTCCTAGAAGAATGAGTAGCACTTAGTAGGTGTCTGTAAACATTTGTTGAATGAAACAATAGATCATACATAGGAAAAACTCTAAATTTTCCATTTAATCTCATTGAGTAATATGATTGTTAAAATGTCTTTTTCAATACTGTAGTATTTAGAAAGCATAGCAATTTCGTCGACAGAAAAAACAAAGAGGTTTTGATGAAGGTAACGTAAATGAACACAGGCCTATGGACCACAGTATTTTAAATCTTCAAGATGAATTGTTAGACTATTGGATATGTAACTATTTTAAATAATTTCTCATAAAATGGAATAATAAAAATATTAGGATGGAATATAACTAAGTGTGTTTTCTGATTGCTGCTAAATATCCAAAACTTAGTGGCTTAACCAATATTAAACTTTAAGCTCTTAAAGTTTCTGCATGTTAGATATTCAGGCACAGTTTTGCTGGGCAGTTCCAGCTCAGTGTCTTTCATAAGGTTGCAGCCAAGGTGTCAACCAGGGCTGGAGTCTTCTGAAGATTTGTCTAGGGCTTAGGGATCCACTTTAAAGGTGGCTCATTTGCCTAATTGACTAGCTGGTGCCAGCTGTTAGCAAAAGATCCCACCTCTGCTGGACCTGAACAGTACACTGGCTGGCCAGAGCCATCTGGTCAATCTTAGACATGGCAAGCTGGCAGCTAAGTCCAACACTTATGGCCAACATCTGTCTCAAAATAAATAAACAAAAAACCAACAGTAAATATTTAGCAATAACAAAGAAATAATAACAAACAATGTTAAAGACCAATAAATAAATAAGTGGGAGTGAACAAAGGTAAAAGGTAATTAATTTCACAAGATCTTCTCTCTCTCTCTCTCTCTCTCTCCCTCCCTCCCTCTGTCTCTTCTCTCTCTCTCGGTAGCAGCCCACATTCATGAGAAGGGAGTTATTAGGTTGCCTCTTTTGAAGGGAGAGATATCAAAGAATTTATAAGTTATATTTTAAAAACCTCCAAAATGTGAACAACTATTTGACTGATTTGGTGAGCTCGTAATTCATTACTATGGCCACACAGGGGGAAAAAAATGAGGCTGTGAGAGTTGCAATTTTGTAACAAAATGAGTTGCAGGATCATCTAAGAAGATGTGCCTATATACTAAGGATTTTCATCAAAAAATAGTCAAATTATTACCTCATTTTTCCACTTTATTTTGTCTATGAGTACACATTACATGTATGGGGAAACTTTATTTCCAATGCGTCTCATATTTACTGCAGGTATCCAGAAGAAACTCCTGAAGATGCTTGTTAAAAAATGGAAAGCCCGCGTTCCATCTCAGCCCTACTAAATTAGAGTCTTGTGTATGAGATGCCGGGATCTTCATTTTTAACAAAGATCTAAGGGTGATTCCAATTCAGGTGGTCCATGAACTCTAAGAGGCTCAGGAGAAAGAACCAGTAAAACAGCGTATTGCCTTTAGCGTAGCCTCGCTAGGAAAGATGTCTGGATATAATTCCCCAATGTCAAAAACGGGTTTATGGAAATAGGGTTACAAATGATTTTTTCCAATTGTATGAACTACATCATCAAATAGAACTCCTGCAGGAAATTGTAATGTTTTCCACAACTCAGCCTCAGGCTAGAAACTAAGCAGGAAATATTGATACACTTAAATCATTAGAGAAACGTGAAAAAGTTTTAAAGTGAAAAATTGCATAATTTAAAATTGGGCTTCTGAGTTACAAAGCAGGAAAAGAAAAGAAAAGAAATCAAGCGTCGCTCATCACCAGTTAAAAAGAACATTATGGGAAATGTTGCTTCAAAACGACAAAAGGAAGGAGAAAGCCCTAATAGTGACTCTTTCCAGACAACAGTAATGTTAGCAATTATCTTCTCCTGAAAATAAAGAAATAAACCATCATTTAATATTTATAAAACATCATAAAATAATTAAATAAGTGCTCTAACATTATTAAACTTTAATTGCATTGAAGCAACTTTCAATGCAAATTTTACATTACTTTTCAAGTAAATTTGCAGCTTCATAAAAGATGGCTACTTGTCTATTTTTTTTTTCCTCCATTCACAGCACGGGAAGAATACAGGGAACAATATATGGCATGGATATAAAGGAGTAACATGTTTGTTTGTTGTTTTTGTTTGTTTAACGGACAAACAAAAACATACAAAAGGTATATACATACAAAAGTTATGTGTGTACATACAAAAGGTATGTAGCCTTTCAAGGTGCCTATTTTGTCAGGTCATAGACTTTCTGCAGAGATACCATTCATGTTCCCAGGGATTATTTTGAAATCAGTTAATAAATTATGTACAAAAAAATGTTATATGTGGCTGTAACTTGTATGTGGAAGGTATAAATATGTCTTCCAAATACAAAAGCTATTGAGTGCAGGGGCCAGAATTTGAAGTCATAACTTCTGAGCCACAATGCCTAGGCTATATTCATTACAGCACTCTTCTTCTACAATGAAACACTGAAAAATCAGTTTTGACCACAAGAATCTTATTCATTTGAATTCTCATCTTTTTACCAAACTTTATGTGAATGATTTATTTTCTATTTGCAATTAGCCTTTCCTTAGCTATAATTCTAAATCTTCCTTCCAATATAAATGTTATTTTATATTGAATATGTATTTCTTTCCACAGAAGAAAATATCAGTGGTTGCGGTCATGGTGGAAATCAGTTTTTAATCACCGATATATTCATGATGTACACTTTGCACATAGAAATAGAATCATAATGACATCTTGAGCTTTGTAAAGACATTTATAATTTATGACATAATTTATGTCATATATATGTCATACATTGTAAATGTCTTTACAAACTTTAAACTTTATAAATGTCTTCATATGGCCGAGGCTGGCGGATCACTTGAGGTCAGGAGTTCAAGACCAGCCTGGCCAACATGGTGAAACTCCGTCTCTAATAAAAATACAATTAGCCTGGCATGGTGACAGGCATCTGTAATCACAGCTACTTGCTGCGAGGCTGAGGCAAGAGAATCACTTGAACCTGGGAGGTGGAGGTTGCAGCGAGCCGAGATTGTGCCATTGCACTTCAGCCTGGGTGACACAGTGATACTATGTCTCAAAAAAATAAAGTAAAATAAAATATATATCTATATATATAACTTAAAACATATTTCACCTGTGTCATAGGCAAGGTATATCTTATTAACCCTAAAGAACCAGAACCAAACAAGTTAGAAAATTTGATTAAAATTGCAATGCCGAGAAAACACTGTCAGAGGCAGTTCACTTCTAAGAAATAGAAAGCCCCATTTTCACCTCTTGAATGAGAAATGTCTCAGTTCATTTATCACTGTCTCCTTGAAAGGGAAATCTTTTCTTATGTTTCCATATCTACCAGCTATATATAGTACTTTTGAAAGAAATTAGTGAATGATTAAATAACTGTTTACTTTTTAATAGGTAATTTCCAATCTGCTTTCAGGTATTGCTTCATCAGAAATGATCCCAGAACCTAGTGGTTTAAAATAATAACTATTTTAGTGATACCTAACAAGTTCATGAGTCAAGAATTTAGTTAGGGCTCAGCTGATGATTCTTCAGCTACATGTAGTGTCCACTAAGGGTTACATAGAGGTATTTGGTCATTTATTTTCTCTAATTGAGTGGGAATCAAGTGGACTAACTGAGGTAGGTTAGATACAGTGGTCACAGCCTCCCTTAAAGGAGAACAGACCTGCTAAGTAGAGAGAACAAACCACCTGACAGAAAACAAACCAGATCCTGGGCTCATGGTTAGAACATCCTGCAGCAAGGAGGCAAAAGAGCTAAAGGGAACATCCTCAAATTCATACAAACACAGAAACCCATGATTAGTGTCCTTGGGATGACCTCTGCTTATTATAATAGCAAAAAACCACCCTTGGGTGAATATTTAAGATGCTAGTGGGACATGCGATGTATGTACTGGCATTCACAGCTACAGCGCATGATGTAGTTCTGGACTAGAAATTGGGGATTGTCAATTGTACTTCGGTCTTTGTGACCAGATCTCCGGATAATTGCTGCCTATAATGGAGGCACATATAGATTAAATGGCCGATTTGAAAAGGAAAAGAGAGAAAGAAGATGTTATTTATATTTTATAAGTTGTTGTTGAGCTGTTTTGTAAGTTATAGGATATTAGTAAAAAATACTTGGTCAATAGTATTTTACTGTTTTGATAGAAATATCCAGTTAATTTATCAAGTGACTATTAGCTCCTTCTAAAATCTCAAGAACAAAAAATGTTACTTTCAATTTTTTTTCATTTTTGAACTAGAAGTCATACAGCATACTGTCTATTCTAGAAGGTACAAAAAATGTGTAGTCCCGTCCTGCAAGAAACTATTCTTTTGTACCTGATTTTAAAATTAAATTGAATTTTCATGTACATTGAAAAGATAAAAATTATTTTCCTTATTGTCAGAGTTGAAAGCAGTAGACACAAAAGTAATGGCTCAGTTTGAAGAAAGTATTGACAAAATCTATTCCCAAGAGTACAGAATCAAAAACTCTTTGTTGAAAATAATGATTAATTTTTCAAATTGAAACTTGTTTCAGTGAAACTATTCTGAGAAGCAAGATAATAATTCTTAGTTGCATTAAATATATTTTTTTTCTTATTCCACATCAACCTAGCCAAATAAGGGAAAAGTAATAAAGTAAAAATTTCTCTCTGGTGTGTCTACATTAAAGAACACATAAAATGAGCAAAGATAAAGTTGGTGGAGTGGAGAGGATTTATAGAACATAAATTCCAAAGAAAGAATTTGCAACTTTATTCAGTAGGCAGTATTGAATCATTGAAGAACACTAAGATGGGGAATGTCAAAATTATAGCCCTCTTAAAAGAAGATCAATCTTAACTATATGGAATGGATCAGAACAAAGAAAGACTAGAGAGAAGAAAGATCCCTTAGGGAACAAAGGAACTAGTGTATTCCAGATGGGAAAAAGAGCTTAGAATGTGCAAGTAGCAGTAAAACAAGAAAGGACAAAATTGATGTTAATGACTTACATCAAGGAAAATTCTTAAAGGCTTAGAGATTAATCGGATGTGGTAGGTAAAATAGGTAATTCAAAGATGGCTGTCAAATAACAGGTCTGGACAACAAAGAATGAAATTACCATTAAGAATTCAGCAAGGCAAATGCTGGATCTGATTTGGAAAAGTAGAGCAACTTCTTTGTTATAAACAGGCTGAGTTGAAGTGATCAGTGAGTAGGAAACCCGGATGAAATAAGTCCAGTGACAGGAGGAAATGTGTGAGACAGAAAGGAACAAACGTTAGTGTAGACTCTGCAAGCATAGATAAATTTATTCAGCACCGAGTGCTGGATAGGTTGCAGGCATGGATCTAAGCACAGAGATGCTTGTTGGAACAAAACAGATGTAGTGTTCCTTTTCTGGTCTTAACATTTTAATGGGAGAAGAAAAAGAAGAAATGTGTATAAATAAAGGAGAGAGTTTCAAATGTGGTATGGACTGAGAAAAAGAAATTAAAGATTGATTTAAAAATATTACTGGCAGGAGATACTAATTTAGAGTAGATGGTCCATTTAGGCCTCGTTGAAAAATTGTATTTCACATAAGACCTGAATAAAATAAGAGTGAGACAAGAGAAGACCAGAAAGAAAAGTGACCTGGCAAAGGCATCTTCCAGGGCAAATGTCCTCAGGGAAGAATTAGCTTAGAGCCCCGGAGGAAAATAAAGGCTGATGTACCTGAAGCACAGAGAATAAAGCAAAGTTTGCAGGTGATGAGGTCAGGACAGATAGGCGTGGGTCATATTAGCCTTGTTGATTCTGGTAAAGATCATGGACGTTATTCTAAGTGCAACAAAAGATACTGGATTGTTTAAGCAATATGTGTCATGTTATAGTTAGGTTTTTGAAAGCCTCTCTGCCTATCAAGTGTAGAATGGATTTAATGGGGTAAGAGTTGAAGCAGGTAGACCAGTTGCAAAATTGTTGTAGTAACACAAGTGAGAGATGATGATCAGAACTAGCATAATAGCAGCAAAGATAGGACAAGGGGAGAGATGGGGGAAAAATGGAAATATATGTTGGATATAGAATTGTTTTTATGTAATTGAATATGTGTGATTAAGAAGAGTGAAGTTTTAAATGCAGTTCCCAAGTTTGCCTCAGGGCAAGATGACAGGGAAAAAACAAAATATCTGTCATGGCTCTGTTAGGTTGGTAATAAGAGATCACCATTTAGGGAGAGAGTGGATGGAGCCAAGTAAAGAGAGCAGTTACTGTATATATATATATATATGCATATATAATGGATAAAATTGAATTTTCATGTACATATTAATTAATTTCATATACCTATATTAATCCTGACCAGAGATATAAAATTGGGAGTCATCAGCAAATAGAAGATGTTTAACTTGTTGAGATTGTATGTGATCATATATGTGGCAAGTGTACCTAGAGATAAATAGTCTGGCACCAAGCCCTGCATCACCTTAATATTTAGAAGCTGAGCAAAGTGGAGGAGGAACAAGTAAATAAATCTTAAGGAGGGCTCACTGAGGTAGGAGAAAAACCAGAAAAGAATATGATTACTGAATGAAAAAGAATGTCCCAAGAAGAATAAAGACATGAAATTTGTGAGATGTACCTGAGAGACGGAATAAAATGAAGACAGAACTAATTTTTGAGTTGGGTGATATAGAAGTCACAATGAGTTAATGAAAGTAGTTTCATCAGAGTGGTAGGAATAGAAGCATAAGTAGATTAGGGCAATGATCCACAGACCAGATATGTTTTGGTGTCCAGGAAACATTTGGCAGTATCTGGAGACATTTTTGGTTGTCATATTTGGGAGCTGGGGGGAGGTGCTACTAGCATCTAGTGAGTAGAGGCCAGAGATTCTGAAAGGATTCTACAGTACACAGTACAGGCCCCATGACAAAAAATTACCCAGCCCAAAACTGTGCCAAGGTGGAGAAACCCTGAATTAAAATAAGGAGAAAGGGAGATGCAAAGCAATATGAAAAAACGTAGACAGTGTTACTGAAAATCTTTTGACAAGTTTTGCTAAAATAAGAAGCAGAGGAATGTGGTGATAGTTGAAGGAAGGCATGGGATCAGGGAATTTTTTGGTAGGAGGTTGTTTGTTTTGTACTTTTGAATCTTTTTTCTATGGGACATACCAATGGCAGTGATCCTTTAGAGATGTTAATCATGTAATAGAAAGAAGTCGTAATTGGAGGAGAAAAGTCATTTAAATGTCAGCAGGTTTCAACCACCTCTAAAGTCTGAACTTTGTCAGGAGCAAGGGCACTTTTTGTTTCATAGCAAGAGGAGGAACTGATACAGAAAGATGTGAGAGGGTGGTGTGTTGGTGATGGGATAATAAGAGATAGTTGAAGTGCCTCAAATTTGACATGAATAAAAATGAACTATTACCTTTCTACCACACACACACATGTTCTTCTCCATTTGTCTGGATAAATTGTGTTACTTAGTTGCTCAAGTAAAAAAAATACGGGATTTATCTTTCACCCATCCTCCACTTCCACATTCAGTCACTGATCCCTTCATCTTCTGCATTAGAAATAACCTCATATCTATTTCTATGTCTCCTTTCTCACTGTTACCTTAGTTCAAATCTTCGTCATTTCCTTTTCTGTAAACTTGCTACAATTCTGACCTGATAACTCTCTAGTGTCATCTATTTTAATATACTCGTCACAGGGCTGTATCATTTCTATACTATAAACCTAATCCTACCACCATTTGTTTAAAATCCCTTCATGCATCCCCATTTTCTTAAGATGAAGTTCAAAATATTAACCAGAAACACAAAGCTTTTCACATTTTGATGTCTATACCACTTTCCAGCAACAATTCGCTTGCTCTCTGCCATGGTCAAGCTGAACCAACGAGCTGATTTTCCTAGAAAGCTCTATGTTGCCTGTGTACCTACTTAGATGAGGTCTCTGTTGCATTGTGAAAGTGGAACTCAATAGAACACTGCAGAAAAAGGTCAAATCTTAGGATGCAGAAGAATGATATTGAAGTGAGAACATGTAGACATAGAGCAATTATTTCAGGAAATGTGTTCAGGAAAGCAAAAGGAGCAACAGAATAGCATTGTGAGAGAAGGGGCAATGGTCAAGTTCTAGGTCTACAGTTGTTTTTCTAATGCTCTGTTCTGTTTTGCCTTGGTTTGGCTTGGAGAAATGAATCTGAGCATTTTTACAGGCACAGAAAAAAATATCTGGTGTCTGGGGATAGGTGAGGATTGATTATGAAGATGAGAATATAATTGATTAACCAGGTCCTGGGAAGATAAAACAGGATGAGATCAAGACTACAGGTGGAAAGGTTAATTCATCTTAGAAAGAAAAAGGATTTAGTTTTCCTTAGAGACAAAATAAAAGAAAGAATCATGAAAGGAGAAGATTAGAAATGTTGGTGTAGAAGTGAAGATGCTTTTATATAAAAGTTTTGCAGAGGAGTAAAACTGAGGAATTTCATGTTTACTTTCTTCAATTTTCTCAGTAAAATATTAGCCAGGGAATACTCCTAAAGGTGAGAGGAGCAGGAGTGAAATTATTGTTCAAGGAAAGTGTAAGTTTTGGAAAAGAAAGAGGAGTAAATAAAATGTGGACTCCAGAGAAGATGACTCAAAATATTGCTAAATGGCAGTGAAGCAGGGAAGAGCACAAGCTTTGATCCAGCCAGTAGTGATGAATGGGCACATGGAATGTGCCAGGCTTCAGACAGAACACCTGTGTTCTTGCTGTTGTTGTTTGATATTTGATGCTGACTCTATTTATATTAATTTTGTAATCCCTTGTCAATTTCCATTGTCTGCAAAATGGGGATAACCATGCCTTACCCAATGAGAGGCTGTGACACTTTGTGAAATGTGTAATGATTTCTAATAATTGAGTGGCTTCAGTAAAGACAAGCTCTTATACCTGAGTTCAGAGCCTGAGATGACTTCTCTCTGTCGGCACAGTTTTCTGATTTTCCTTGACAGCTACGAGTCTCCTAGAAGCAGGAGCAGAAGCAATGGTAGAGAAAGTGAACAACGATGATGACACAAAGCTTGGAATGTGCTTCCTGGGTAACGAGGGAGCACATTTGCTCTTTTGTGCACAAAAGAGCAAATTCTCCATTATGGAGAAGTGAATGGAGACGTTTGAATGTAACATGGTCCCTGGCTCCACAATATCATATACCTCAGAGTTTCATTCCAAAAAGATATGGCTAATTAGCCTTGGCTATACACCAGCATCTAAGAGACGCAGGTCTGAAAGAGACCCTCATTCTGATCCTGACCTTGAAGTGAACAATCACTCAACACTTAAAAGTGTCATATGGCTGTCAGCACTTCTCATTTTGTGACCTAGGTAGACCTGACTTCAATTTTTGTTTTCAATTCCAGGTTCTATTAAAATTCAAAAAGCCTACGAAGGTCTTAGGCATACATTTTCATAGCCCACTTTGTCTACGAGATTTCTGCTTCTGTGCAAGTTATCTCAGAGATCACCATTGTCTCTCCAGATGTGAAACCCAGAAGAATCTTTGGAATGACCCCGAGATTCCCTCCCATGATATATTTATAAGCAAAGTAAATTTCACCGTGGAGGAGGGAGGAGTGCTTTATATTGCAGAAAGGCAGACCCTTCAACACACCTTGATCAGCATCATTCTGCATTGCCCTTTAGCCAACCCATGACCTCAAAGCTTACCAATCTTCCATCATTTGAGCTTCACTTCATTTATGATCGCCTCTCTTTCCTCTCTCTTGTCTTATCACTTCTTGTTCCTCTCTTCTTCCTCTTTGGAGCAAAAACTACAAATTCCCAGTCTCTCACTTTATCATTTGTGTAGCCGTTTTCCCTGCCTATGGCATGTTGGTATCTGAAAACGTTCACGCCTCCTTGCCCATCTACCCTAAGAGTTCATACAAAGGTGTTTTCCAAATAAAGGCCCATCTCTTCCCAAATGGTGTCTAGTGCTAGTGCGGTGGCTCACGCCTGTAATTCCAGCACGTTGGGAGGCCAAGGCTGGCGGATCACGAGGTCAGGAGATCGAGATCATCCTGGCTAGCAGAGTGAAACCTCGTCTCTAATAAAAATACAAAAAAAAATTAGCCGGGCGTGGTGGCACCCACCTGCAGTCTCAGCTACTTGGGAGGCTGAGGCAGGAGAATCACATGAACCCAGAAGGCAGAGCTTGCAGTGAGCCAAGATGGCGCCACTGCACTCCAATCCTGGGGGACAGAGCTAGACTCCATCTCAAAAAAAAAAGAAAAAGAAAAAGAAATAAATGTTCCCCTAATTATTAAATGGTTGAGATTCCACTTTCTCTGGGGAAGTCAGTATTTCATTTAAGAATGAATGCATCTGGAGTCCATGAGACCTAGTTCAGTGCCACTCCTACCTACGAACAAGTTGTTTATCCTCTGTGAACTCAAATGTAAAAATGTTCACTCTCAAATGTTCTGGCAATCAAACAAGAGATGCCTTTACAGTGTTTAGTACTGTATGTAGTACATAAAATCTGCATTATAAACAGTGGGTGCTGTTTCATTAATTTATCTGCACTGAGAG
The DNA here is from genome assembly GCF_028885655.2 of Pongo abelii. Taxonomy (NCBI): domain Eukaryota; kingdom Metazoa; phylum Chordata; class Mammalia; order Primates; family Hominidae; genus Pongo; species Pongo abelii. The sequence continues at coordinate 45,162,532 of NC_072002.2, forward strand.
GGATGAATCTGGAGACTACTCCAAACCGCAACCGTATATCCCTTTTTGGTATATTCTTACAGTTTATGAATGTGTTTTATTAGTTACATCAAAGGAAAAGTTACATCAAAAATGTGTTTTATTAGTTACATTCTGAAAAGAATGAGCACAGATCCAAGATTTAACCCCAAGTTCTGGCCATTGCATCCCTCTGATGGTAGTTTCTAAATAGAATTAACTTTCCAAGTGACTATATTCTGACATGACTTATCATACAAGGCTCATAGCCAGTATATAAATGAAAAACACAGAATTCCTATTTCTTTCTCAGCTATGCTCAAGCATAGCACTTCTTTCACAGTGCTCAAGCATGAGACTACTGAGCTCCAGTTACGCTATGGGAAAAGGATGCAAATGTACGTCCAGAGTCCATTAAAGTTCTAAGAACAAAAATTATTTTGAGAAAATACTGTTGAGAATCTCCAAGTAATTTCTTGTAATTGTAAATAATATATAAGTTTTATAGGTAAAAAGAATCTGTTCATTTTTCCAAGGAGTGTTTTTCTAAGATAAGCAAGTAGAATATTGAAATTTCATTAGATGCTGGCGCTTGTAGCATGGCTCATGGGGCTACATACCATGGTTAACAAAAATGATGATGAATATATCTGAAAGTAAATATTTCAGAAAATTCACTTTAATTCCATCAGAAAATATGAATAATATATTCTGAGATGGAGAAAGAGAAAGATACACTTACAGGGGAAGTGTAGTTCTTCCATTAATACCAGCATTATCATAGTTAAAATTTTTTAGCAATTTTCATAAATCAGACATTTTACTTAAAGATATATATGATTATTTCAATTAATTGTTGCAGAAATCCCATTTTAAAAACAAAAAAATGAGCTTCAGGATTTTTAAATTAATGACTTTACATTACTGTCTTAGTTTGGATGGGATGTTATAACAAAGCACCATAAACTAGGTAGCTTATAAACAACAGAAATTTTTCGCACAGTTCTGGAGGCTGGGAAGTTCAAGATCAAGGTGCCAGCAGATTTGGTGTCTGGTAAGAGTCTGCTTTCTGCTTCATAGATGGCATCTTCTACCTGTGTCCTCAATGGTGGAGCGGAGAACTCTGGCCTCTTCAGCCCTATATGAGGTACTAATCTCATGCATGAAAGCTCTACCTTCATAACCTAATCACTTCCTGAACGACCTACTTCCCAATACCATAAAACTGGGGATTCGATTTTAACATATGAATTCTGGGGGGACACAAGCATTTGGTCTATAGCAGTCACATCTCCAGCAAATGGCAGGGTCACACAGAGCTTGGACAAGATACCATCCTGACTTCCAGAACAAATATCCAAATGTTTCTCCTGAGGCACAACCACATTGGAACATCACTGAAAACTTTGGATGAGCCAAGTCACATTAACTACTTCTCCTCTATAGGAAACACACTTCTCTATTAGATTTAACTTGAAGAGAGATAACAGTTGCAATGTTAAGTTGCAATTTTGATCCAGGAATCTCAGATTTCTATAATTTAAACTAATGAACTATCTAGGTGCCTTAGCAATAGAGCAGAAGAAAGCAAGAAGTAGAAATGAATAAGACAAAACAATATATTTGCAAGTGATTGGCTTTGTTAGACTTTGATTGTGACTGATAATTTGAATTTCATTTTTAATGTTGATGTGTAGCCCGTTTATCACAAATCATTGTAGATAGTTACATATAATGAAATTTTTTTTTTCATTTGGGTAAAATCTATCTTGTTGCTATGGTGATAGCTATTATAAAATGGGTAAAATAAAATTAAGACCACTACATTCCCAGAGTAAAATCAATCAGGTGATACTGGAAAAGTCGGCATTTGTTATTTTGTATATTATTAGAGAGCTCTGAAAAAAAATTGTGTTTTCTCTAAAAAGTAGGTATTTCCAGTTTTACATTAATGTCTCTGGAAGCAGTGAAAAGAAGTGCTAACATGGAATGATTGCATGCGCAAAACCTGAATTATATAAGAAGTTTTATATTCGGGTGAAGAGTATATAAAAAACATATTGTTTTCGGTTCAGAGGTTAAAATTAAATATTTTGAAAAGGCAAGCCCTGAGTCATGAATGTTAGACTAATGTGCAGTTTTCTTCTTTTTGTTCATCTGCACTCAGCAAAAGAAATTAGGTAATGCTTTCTTCTTTTTTTTAACCACTGACTCAATTGCTACTTGGTATTTGGTAGATAATGGAGAATAGATAAATCTCCATGACAATTTTGTTTGTTTGTATTTACAAATTCATCCTTCCCAAGTTCCAAAATAAGTGTTTTCGGATGGATGACAACATATTGAATATGATTTTCAAGAATTTGAGAAAATATCCTAGGACTCATGTGCTTTCTCTACCTTTTATTTACATCAAACAAGGCTATGCATCTCTCTGTGGAATAGAGAAGCTTGAAGAACAGAGTCCATAAAGTTTAGTCTGCTCTCTTACATTGTAGGAAGTTTGTAAGCTGATTCCTTACTAGATGCCGAATTGAAGATAAATTATTTAATTTTGAAGAATGTAATACAAAGAAGGCAATTTGCCTTGACAATTCATAGGCAAAATAAAACACACTATTCATTTGCTGTTCTTATAAAAGAGTATCAGATTTTAAAAATAAAAAGAGCACTTTGGGAGGCAGAGCTAGGTGGATCACTTGAGGTCAGAAGTTGGAGACCAGCCTAGCCAACATGGCACAACCCCGTCTCTATTAAAAATACAAAAAGTAGCTGGGTGTAGTGACACACGACTGAAATCCCTGCCACTCGGGAGGCTGAGGCAAGAGAATCGCTTGAACTTGGGAGGCAGAGATTGCAGTGAGCTGAGATCGCGCCACTGCATTTCAACCTGGGTGATGGGAGTGAAACCCCGTCTCAAAAAAAAATTATGCTCACATGTTACATAAATTTAGAAAAAATAATTGGTTTATTTATGAACAACAAGAGTGCAAATTTCATGAAACAATGTAAAATAAAATGGAGCGAGAAAAGGGGGGGAATGTAATACAGAATTTAGCAAAAGGCTTTTGTTTTGTTTGTTTTGTTTTTGTTTTTAATCACCATGCTCAGATAACCTCTTTCTCAGTTGCAAATATGAAGACTCTGAGAAATATTAGCTAATTGGAGATGATGTCTTATCTTAAGATTTTCATTCAAAAACAACTTGTAAGTTTCCTTCCCACATGATGCAGAAAAAAAATTAATAAAAAAATTAAAAAGCCTACGCTCTGAGAGAGAGACACCTTCTTAATATTAAGCACACATCTCCAGCCTCTGTGAATTTATCATTCCCTCGATCACTGCCTGTCTCACCCTAGAAATTAACATACATTTTATTTTTTTCTCTAGCATTAAAAATGCATTGCAATGAATAATATAGCAGGACTGTGTATAAAACTAAACCTTCCACATCCTCTTTTAAATGTTTGTTCTTCAGCAGTGATCCTCTGAGGAAAACGTATTGAAAGGATGAACAGTAACTTAATTTTTTATCATAAGCAATAGTGGCAAATAAAGGACAAAAGTACTCTGCAGTGCTAAAGAAAAAAGATGAGATATTCATCAAGGGAAAATACTGCCTTCAGATTGACTGCCAGGTCATGCATATTCTTTTTCTTTTCAAACAGAGAAAATCACAAGATTAATATGAAAACCTTGGAAACACTTCCTGTGTATGTCACAAGTCGAAGACATTTGCTGTACATTATTGGGGTTTTTAGAGAAATATCTAAAAGCTTTTATGACAAAGGAGGATACCAAACAACATTTTTTATTAAAATATGAATCTAAAATTCAGAATTACCTTGTTTTTCAAAGTCTCTTGAATTATGATATTTTCTAAAACTGAGATGAGGAAAAAAATCTATTGTCAAGTTAAGTTGTTAATTAGTTGTGTAAAGTAAGGAAAAAAAAAGTTCAATTTTGACCAGTGCCCAAAGTCATAATAACAAATGATACATTTACATTTTTTTTTTTTTTTTTTTTTTTTTTACTAATAGAAAGCTTAAAATGGCTAATATTGACTACAGGTAAAATTCAATGAAACCATACTGTCGATTTGCTTTAGAATTTCTCAGCAGCATTAAAAAGAAGTCTAAAAATAAAGCATAAGCCAGGCGCAGTGGCTCATGCCTGTTATCCCAGCACTTTGGGAGGCCGAGGCAGCCGGATCACCTGAGGTCGGGAGTTCGACACCAGCATGACAAACATAGAGAAACCCCGTCTCTACTAAAAATACAAAATTAGCCAGGCATGGTAGCACATGCCTGTAATCCCAGCTACTCGGGAAGCTGAGGCAGGAGAATCGCTTGAACCTGGGAGGCAGAAGTTGCAGTGAGCCGAGATCGTGCTATTGCATTCCAGCCTGGGCAATAAGAGCGAAACTCCATTTAAAAAAATAAAAAATAAAAATAAAAATAAAAAAGCATTATCTTATATTTCCAAAAGAACATTTAGAAATTATTTTGTATTTCACTGTCATGTTATTAGATTTTGTAATACTTGATTCACAAGTAATAAAAAAAAATATTTAATTGGGAAGATTTTACAATATGTGAGGAAATAAAACTAAGACTCATATAGCAGTAACTCTATTAAACAATAATATAATTAAATTTTTCGCCTAAAATTGAAGGTCTCTGTTTAATTGTCTATTCTAACCTTCAGTTGAAGATCCATGTTGAGGAACAAAGCTGTAGTACTGGCAGCATCTCACCTTCAAATAACCAAAACCCTCTCATCCGAGGCCTTGTTTCTAATTTTCCAATTTTATCCTTAGACAGAGATCCCCAAACTTTCAGTTCACAGTGCCCTTACTATCTCAGTAATTCTGTTTTTTGTTTGTTTGTTTGTTTTGTTTTTGTTTTTGTTTTTTTGAGACGGAGTCTTGCTCTGTCGTCCAGGCTGGAGTGCAGCGGCGCGATCTTGGCTCACTGCAAGCTCCACCCCCCGGGTTCACGCGGTTCTCCTGCCTCAGCCTCCCTAGTAGCTGGGACTATAGGCGCCTGCTACCACGCCCGGCTAATTTTTTTGGTATTTTTAGTAGAGACGCGGTTTCATTGTGTTAGCCAGGATGGTCTTGATCTCCTGACCTCGTGATCCGCCTGCCTCGGCCTCCCAAAGTGCTGGGATTACAGGCGTGAGCCACTGCTCCCGGCCCTATCTCAGTAATTAAGTGTTTCTAGGACAAAAGAAATGCCTAACAGTTCCATTTATTAAGTTGTGAGATGCACACAACTTAAGAAGTACTTATGTCTTAACAACTTAGTAGACATCTGAAAAGACAATACACATACATTGAAAGGAAAATTAGTGTTATTTCATTCTTAAGTAATGGTAACCTATCAGTAATGGGATGTGTATTGCTGCTGGGTACTGCACAACTTTTCAAATCTTGAAATCGAGTAGACACCCCAGTTTTCATTTGGTACTTGCTTTTTATTGCAACAAGTGCCAAAAGTAAAGAACAACTTCTCAAAAACATGATGTAAGTGAAGAGAATATAGTGTGATTTAATGTTAAGTCTATGAACTACCCTGGGCTAGCAGTTCTCCCAATATTCAACAGATGTCAAAACTTGAGTTGCTGTTAGAAAAAAGTTTAAATTTCCCACAGAGCCTCTAAATTTACTGAAGCACCAGCAAATCTTGGCACAGACTTTGGAATCTACATTCCTTAAGGAAATTCTACAGAAAAATTAAACAAGCTAATTGTATGTCTATTCTTGTCTTAAAAGCTCTGATGACAGTCTCATGCCTCCAGTTCCAACATCATTCTCTCTCTCTCTCTCTCTCATTGTCACACACGTGCACGTGCACACACACACACATTTGATCACCTTCTACCACTCATTTATTTCATTTATTCAAGAAATATTTATTGAGTGCCTACTATAGACATCTTGCTAAATTTTAAGGGCACAGCAATGAGCAAGTTTCAGCCTTTGTTCATATACAGAGCTACTGCGAAAGCTAGAGAAGCAATTAGCCAATTATAATGCTATTCTACTACAAATAGAAAAGAGAAGAAAGTGCTGTGAAAAACACATAGGCAAGATAACTAGCCCAAGCTAGGGAATTTGACAGGAGTCATAGAAATCAAAAGTCTAAGATTATCAATAGATATCATAGATAAGTATTATTTCCTGTAGAGCTCAGCGTTCACTTAAATGATATACTCTAATAGATACATTTTTTTCTGTTTCATAAAAATGAAGTTTCTGATATTGGGAAACATTTGAAGGAATTGTACCTTCTAAATTATTTAAGGAAAAAAAAATAAAGCCAGCATCAAACACTAATACACCAAAAACTGCTATCATAAAATGGTATCATAATAGACCAAGGCAAAATGTGTAAACCTAAAGGGATCCCCCTTTGGAGACAGTATTTTGAGGCTTTTGGAAAAAGAACATCTGCTCCATGGAAATTCTGATAGAAGGATATCAACCTTACCAATTCACTGAAACAGATCTTTAGTATCCAGAGTATCTCCAAATATATGCTTTTGGTTTCATTTTTCTTCTTAATGGTTAAAATCACATATGCATGTACAGTTAGATGTGCGATGATCTCAGAACAATGATACCAAATATCTTTTTTTATTTTCCTTTCTAAAATGTTTCTGCTTGTAAAGTCATCTAGGGACTTAGTTAACTGCACAGTTTATAAGCTGATTGTCTCCTCCTGTCATGGCAAGTCATCACCATCATTGACATACTTGTTCCTTCTGCTTATTCACGTGCACTGGGAAGCAGAAAGTACCTATGATGTCAGAAGTCTCAGGAAGTATTGCAAAAAAGGTTCAAGACCTGGCATAGAGAATTTGTATCATCAGAAGGAAAGCATGCTCACTGGTTAAACTCCTGCCTCTAGATGCTTTCATAGCCTTCTCTAAGCGAGCAGAAATAATGGTAACAAGCCCTTATGCCACACTTATTATGAACCAGGTAACTTTCATCACGATTTACCTGTGATAAACTCTCTGACTCCATGTAAACCTGTGAGTTAGGTACTTTCATTGCCCCAATGAGAAATTGAGGCACACAGAAGAAATTGTCAGATAGTGGAAATTGATTTAAAATACAGTCTAGTTTCAGCATCTTTTTCAAACCAGTGCCTCCTTCCACAGATCTTTATGCTGGTTATTCCCACCTGAATGAGATACAGATTTACCTACAAACCATGGAGAATAGATACCTAAGAAGAAATGTAAGGATTTTTGAACAAGGAGAACCTACATATTCTCAAGTTCAGTGGAAATGTTCATAATTATTACTAATTAAGATTCTCCTATTGTCTGAGACTTCCTCTAAAGGATGTCTCCATGCATCACCAGACATAAACAAATCTTTCAAGCTAAACATAATTCTCCCAAATTGGTGTTAACCAATATATGAATAGGAAGCATCTGGCCCCCTGGCAGTAAATGTGTAGAATGTACTGCTTTCCCTTGGCAATTCCTGCCTAGATTTTTAGTCAGCCTATGATTCTCTAGATTTGACTGATAGCTCTAACTCTCGTGTTTAAACTTTAATACTGCTGTGCAATATTGACCTATTTCCATGATATTTCAAATGACGTTAGGTGGCCTGACCTCTACTTTAGGGATCTGAAAGTTTTCCTGCCCTTTCCTGGATCTTTCTTGAGGACATGAGCCCATGCCTGCATGTCGCATTCATTGTCCTTTCCAAGAACTACAGCCGGGGGATCCAGATGTGACCATGGTATGGTTTAGCATGTGCAGGAGAAAGCAGGCTCCTTATCTGGCATCTGAGCTTGCTTGAGTACCACGCCATGGGAGTATTTACCCAGTGAACAACCCATAGTCAGAAAATGGTTTTTCAATATTCAGAGTTCATGAAACAGTACTATTCTTATGCATTGGTTTTAAATGTCTGGCTTTTTCCTGTAACCAGTGAGTCATCCAGGCTGGGATGTTTTGCAGTTATTTCAGATAATGTAAAACCTCACTACATGAAGGGAAATAACATGTACTATATATTAGAACTTATTTTTTCTCCACAGTTTCCAAGATTTACATCAAATAGGAAAAATAACATGGTGAAAGCATTCTTCGGGTCATTTTAAAAAAGTAAAGTAACTGAAGTCAGACGCCAGAATGCATTTCAGTTGACTGTGACTTTTTTCCCTGTTTGGTAAAGAATGATTGTGATAACAGCCTGATCATGAGCTTGATAGAAAAATGCAGGGCCATGTATTGTTCCTAACCAACAGCACCATCTTCTGTCTGCAGGATGTCAGATCTGGGAAAAGGATAGCTCTCTTTGCCATGAGGCATTCAAATTTGAGGGCTTAGACAAACAATGTAAATCCCCTTTCTTCTTACCTTGACATCAGTGAGGTCAAATTCATTTTAAAACAGTGAAAACTGCATTTTAGGAAAAATAAGCTTAAAATTCAACCAAGACTTGCACATGGAAAGCAACATCACAACATCAATATAGTTCTGCTTCTAGCAGAACTGTACTCACCCAGGTATCCTTTTATCTATACTTCCCACTTAGAAATTCTTCAAAAAAGGCTGCAAATTTCATGGGTTTTACAGAAAGGGGAGTGTGACCTCTAGTTTGTTACAATTGGAATGATTTAGAAAACTATCTCAAATATTGGAGTCACCTCCATCTGAATATTACAAGGGGGAAAATAGATCTAGAGGTGTGAATAATATCACACAACCCCTTTAAATATGTATACCTTCCAAACAAAAAGCTATGTGAAACATATATAGCCACTCCTTTTTGCTGTGTATTTTAGATAAATCAACTAACTGAAGCCTTAAGCAATTAAATAATTTATAAAGGAAAAGCTAATTTGCTATTAAATTTGTCAAATGCATTAAGTAATGTAATGAATAGTAATGCAGGTGAGTGTGCAGGAGGTCACAGCGTGGATCTAAGTGGTGCTTAGATACATCTGGGCAAGTCTAGTGGGGATATGGTTTCTCCAAGATTCTGTGTTCAAGAGGGCTGAGAAGAGGTCGTCCTGAGTTGAAATGAATCCAGGTACCAACCAGCCATGCATCCTAAACCATAAACAGTAAGAAAAGTCTGGAAGCATGACTTTTGTCCTCATATCTGCCTCCCAAATGATTTTTTTGAAGAGCAAGGAAACTATGTAAAATCTGAGGAAGTTTCGGCATTAACATTTTGTAACACATTGGAACGCAAGTAGACCTATCTCTATAGGAACATCACCCAGAGACGGGCTTTCGCTCCAAACTTGTCACACACCATTGTGCAATATTGGGATTATATGATAGTGATGTTGGGCCAAGCATCTCTGGTGTCTGAGAAGAGAACATTTCAAAAGATGTTTTTGGTGAATCTATTTGAAAAACATCCTAGTAGGACTTCTGAAATTAGGTGGTAGCCAAAATGGACAGGGGTTATTCGTAAGAAGGAAGGATTTGCAGGGGATAGAGAAAAGATAGAAAGAGGCCAGGCGTGGTGGCTCGCCCCTGTAATCCCGGCACTTTTGGAGGCCAAGGCGGGCAATTTATCTGAGGTCAGGAGTTTGGGACCAGCCTGGCCAACATGGCAAAACCTCGTCTCTACTAAAAATACAAAAATTATCCAGGCATGGTGGTGCACGCCTGTAGTCCCAGCTACTCAGGAGGCTGAGGCAGGAGACTCACCTGAACCCGGGAAGTGAAGGCTGCAGTGAGCCAAGATCATGCCACTGTACTCCAGCCCGGGATACAGAGCGAGCCTCAGTCTGGAAAAAAAAAAAAAAAAAAAGAAAAAGAAAAAGAAAAAAATGCGAAGTCAGTTATCACAGTTATCACATGTCCATTCATTCCTTTTAGTGAAATTATAGAATTCAAGTGTGAACACAGGAGGGCTCAATTTTCAGGAAAAAAAATACAAAATAAAAGATTCACATCATTAATATTTAATATTTCTCAAAGGACCTTACATCACTTAACCAACCTTCGAATTACGTCTACATAGTCAAATAATTGTGCTATTATAAGTAAATATTATGAATTAGTTTAAGATAGGTCCTTTGGGCAGAAATGGATTTTTTTTTCCTAAAAAATACCAACATTTGTTGTGAAGTCAGCTAAAATTTAATGGAGAATTACACAGCTATCCATTTTGTTTTCGCTAGACAGGTAGTATTTGACATTTTTTGTTTTTGCCTACTTGAAGACATGGAAGCATGTAAATGATCCCTTGCTATTTGTGATTCTATTTGTTACATTTATTCAAATTTTCTACGGAAAGATGTTTGAATTAGAACCAATAAGTTTCCTGGTAAATAAGTGACACAACCTTGCCCAAGTCCTGAAGTCATTGATTCCAAAGGACTAAGCTGCTATGCCAGTATACCTGTGGAGACTATAGAAACCAAAACTATGCCAAATAGAGAAATGTAAATGTCCTTAATGGAACTTGAATGGTAAACAAGTGACTTTTTTCTCTAGAATAGAAATCCTTACAGATGTTTAAATCATTGCAACTCAAAACTATTTAAAAACAATTGGCTACAGAAACCCACTAATCAATGCAGAAATTACAGTAGAATAATAGGTTGCTATAAAAAGTGTATAAATTAATTTTCAGATAGAAATATTAGTGGGTTTTTCCTAATTTATATCTTTTTAATCTTTCACAGTCTTCATTTAAACTTCATTAGAAAGTTTTCAGATCACTCATGATGCTATATTTTCTTAGTTACCCTCTTATATTAACCACGTCTCCCAGTCGAATTACTCTCATTGCAAATATCATTTTAAGATCTCTGCTTTTCAAAGATGCAATTAACAAGAAATTGAGGATGCTGTTTTAAGGAGCCATGTCTTAAGTTTCCCCAAAACCAGACCATTTTCAAGCCATCAGTTAAGAGCATAAAATGTGATTTAGAGGATTTTATGTATTTAATTTTTATAGCAGATATCTGAACAAGTACCTTTCAGCACAGTTGCCTATGTTGCAGACTTAAAGTAAGTTTTTGAGAAGCATAGAATGACTTTTCTGGGGCAACACAGCTATAGGGTTTATAAAAGAACCATCTGCTCTCTTTAAGTGCATACTTTGTTAACCAGACACTAGGCAGCTATCTCTAGTCTCTCTGCTTGCCCTTTGCCCTGTGCCAAGGTCATTCCAGGGAAAACAGAACACTTCACATTGAGAATCAGCTTTTCATTCAAAGCTTCCCCTCATTCTCCTATGGATTTTAATCATATCCTTAATGTGAAATGGCATCAAGGACAAATTATCCAAGACAGAAGACAAAATGCTTAGTTTCTAAGAGCTTTACTTAACTATACCACTGCCTTATATGGCTGGTACAGAAATGGAAAAAAAAATCAGTACCTGAACACTTTCTGCCCAGAGCCAGGACCCTAAAGATTGAGAATACTAGTATCAGTTCTGAATAAACACTTATATAAGGCAACAGGTGTTGTAAAACCAGCCTTTCATCATCTGCCTCCTAAAACTCAAAAGATAATAAAGATGCTGATGAGAAACCACTGGGGTAAGCGAACAACTTTAAGTAATCCATTAAAGGGAAAGATTCTGGTTCAAAAGAACCAAGAAATTGATCTTCCTTTTTCCTCTTATATCAGGGCACACTGATAGTTATTGACTCTTCTTATACAATAATGAATGTGTTGCTGGGTAAATTTCTAGATGGGAAGAAGGTGAAAAAAAAAAAATCAACAGTAGAAGCCTATTAAAATAAACACCTCAATGTGAGTGTTCCAGAAGTATGGTGGTTTTTGCAACCAAAGAGCCATAAATCAGAGAGTTTGCTACTATCATTTTAATAAATACAAAGAATGCCACTGATGATCTTGAAATTAGTTCTTACCAAATTTGATAATTATTTAAGTAATTTCTTTAAAACCTACACTATTAATAATAGTTCTTTCATATTTTTGACAAAAATGCAACTTTAAACCAACATGATAATAAATTTAATATCACTTTTTTTTCCCTGTTTGCATTCATTTCAACTGCAGAAAAATAGTACAATCATTCCTTGAATTGACACCAGTTTACCCAAGTATTGGCTTTGAAAGAGTAAACATTCATTAAGAAATGAGTTTTAAATGTAAACTGGTAGGCAAAGTTTCAATTTAACAAGAAATCTTCAAATTGTCATGATGAAGAAATTAAAATTCAACTCCTCCTTTGTAAGTTCTTAAAAGGGTGCATGCCAAATTTTTATATATTGCATGCATTTCCTCCTACATCACTAACCTTCTGCCTAAGTAAGTAAATAAATATTGGAAGTATTTATCATATTTCTTCTTTGGAGCTTTGCTCAAATACACAAGCTGCCACTTTGAAATATCCTCCTGGAATCATAAATTCCAAAGAATTCACTGTCTTTGTTTGGAACATCTGCTGAGATATTTTTCCTTCTCCGTCATAAAGAAGGGCCTTAACCAAACACAGACATTAATAATTTGAGAAGATAAAGAGAGGATTATTCATTTACAATTAGATTATAAAAGAGTCAAGTCATTTGAAGTAAATGGAAGCTATTTTTTGCAGAAATGCAGGGGAGCTAAGAGCCTGAAAAATCATTATAGCATATTTTACATTGGAGAATTGGGAGGTCAAGCCATTAACTTCGTAAATTTGCAGAGGTTTCCCAGAAGCTTGCTCAAATCCAATCCTAGGCCAGTGTTAAACTTATTCAACTTATTAGCATAATAACATAAATGACCATTTGCAAAATGAAGAATGACAAGAGTTTCTAAACACTGTTAGCAAAGTCTCAGGGTCACATTGAAAAATAAAATGATAAACAAAAGTCTATACCAGTATCAAACCATGCAAGAAAAAAGCAGGTTTTTAAATTTGCCTACAAAAGATGACTAGCCTTACTTCTCTGAATAAATTTATTTCTATAATAATTATCAAAATTAAAAACTAGTAGAATCCTTATGTAATAAAATGAGTGAGAGTTGAAAAGAAAATTAAAAACACATATATTTTTATGAATATTTCTAAAGCCCCTACCAAGTAGGTTTTAAATTGCTTTTATGTTGCTTGGAAATTAATAGAAAAAATAACAGGTGGTGAAAAATGGATTTTAAACAAAGTAGTCCTTTACTTTTGCTCAGCTAAATCACAATTGTTTCAATTCAAGGAACTAAAAAAAGATAAAAACATTTAGCTATGAAAATTATTGGCATAGGTAATAATTTTAAGTCAAAACTTATAGTGTTTAATATATGTTTCATCTATAATTTTTCCTTTCACCAAACATCCAACATATAAGAAAATATATTACTTCACCAATGCCTAAGAAATGCCTAGGAAGAATAATATGTGCATGCACGCGCACACACACACACACACACACACACACACACACATATATAATTTATATATAGACCTGGACACGACTTGGTCAAAGCACAGATTACAAAAGAACTGTGTTACCATATAAAAGCAAAACACTTATTCAAGACTTCAGATCAGAAACACTGATACATAAGTATTTAAATTTTATGGATTATGCAGAGATATATTCAGATGGCTTAGATTCTGATTTCAATTCTATTACCTATGTCCTATGGTTGTAGCCAGTATTGAATTAGGTAATATAAGCAAAGAACCTAGAGCCTCTTTCAAATAATAACAAGGTTCTCTCATATCTTCTTCAACTATTCAATGATCAATAGATACTTAGAGCATCTTTCATGTACAACACTAGACTAGGCTCTATAGAAGATACCACAAAAGTACATGACATAATCCTTGCCCTTAAGAAGCTTATAGTAAAGATGGATAGTTAAGAAACCAGCTAAATTATATTTGCTGGAAATAAAACCTGTAGGCATTCAAAAGTAATAGTGATTTAAAAAAAGAAAAAAACAGAAAATAATCCAGGAAATTTTCAAAAAAAATGTTATAATTGGAAGAATTCTTAGAATTATTGTTTGAAACACCCACCAATGTAGAATTCTTCTTAGGACAGCTTTTATTTCCTAATAGATAAATTGCTTTTTTAAGTCAAAATTTCCCCTTCTAGTACTCCAATACTAGATCCAGTTTCCTTTTCTGAGAAGACCTTAAAATTAAATACTTCAATGTTCAGATATTTCATGAAGGATATAGTTGAAAATAAAGGTGTTAATAAAAATAATTAATAAAATCAAGAATACTATTTTGTTCTACAAATCGATATGATTCAACATTTCTTTTATGTTACCAAATTCACCATGTATATGCCCATCCTCTAAGTCTGCAGTGAAGTTAATTCTTCAATAATTACTTAGTTTGATGGTATGCTGAAAAGCATTAGTAGCTACGTATGACTAATAGAGATTAATTCATTTATTCAGCAAATATTTATGAAATGCTTCTATGTGCCAAGCAATGTTACAAACCTGGGGATGGAGCAGTGAATACAATAGGTAAAAATGCTAACCTTGGAAATTTATATTAAGAAATGAAGGCTTAAAGACTAAACAAAATGTAGTTAGCACAATTCTTTGTCTTGCATTAGACTTCTCTTTGTTGTCAATTTATTCCTCAGAAATCATATCGACGAACATGAGAGTGATTTTATTCACCTTTTATTTGTTCTCTCTTTCCAATAGAGGAAGAAGAAAAAAAATTCATATGTGCCTAAGCTAGACTTCACAGAGTGCATATACAGACTGCCTTGCTAGTAGAGAACTCCTGAATCCTACGGGGGGAATAAAGTAATTTGTATTCCAATTTCAAATTCATGAAGATTTTTATAGAATGTCAAAGAATGTCAAAGAATGTTATACTCTTTGAAGATGATCTAAGTAAAGATATCAGTTCAGTCAAATACACTCAGATTACTATCAACTCTTTTCTCTTTCCAATTCCCGAAAATGAGGATGTCCTTTGCTTTGACACTTACTTTATATTGTAGCAATATATCTTCAAGAATTCGTCTTGAGCCATTAAGAGAAATGCTAAAAACTTTTTGGTTTTTTTGGGGTTTTTTGTTGTTGTTGTTTTTGCCTATATATATCACAGAAAGTATCTTCTCTGCGGTCATTAAAATTGCTGAGCTAATAGTAAAAACTGAGTAGCTTGACTATTTCTATTAAATCCGTGTAAATAACTGAAGGTGCTGACTGCTTAGCCACTTTTCCGTATCACATAAGAAACTTTACAACTAATACACATAAAAAAATTGAATCTTTACTTATTGGATATAATGTACACTCTTTGGGTAATGGGTACACTAAAAGCCCTGACTTCGTCACTTCACAGTATATCCAATGTAACAAAACTTCACTTGAACCCCTTAAATCTATAAAAAAAATTCAAGAATTGAATCTGGAACTTTTAGCCAATGAAACCAAGCTGTTGACATTTCTGCAATTTATTTTATTTTTCCATTAGCATAATTGAAAATAGCTCCTGGTGACACAATCTTGGCTCATATGAGTCACAGAAAGAGTTAAAATAAGTATCTTATGAACGAGTTTCTGCACGAAAACCAGGGTAAAATGACCGGAGTATGCGCCATGCTTGTTTTCTTGTGCTCATTCTGATGCTATTCTCCGAGTTTGGTGGAAAAAAGAAAGACCAGTTGTCTACTGTGTTAGCAGCACAGCACTGACACTTCAGTTCTTTTCTATCTATTTCTTGATAATTGGGTCACCAACCATATCTTTAGGCCAACAATTTAGCATACAAAAATACTATGTCACTATAGTGTCAGGAAGCTGCATGTAAACTATACCTGGAAAAGCCCAGAGTTCCTCTCCACAGAATACAGTAGAGGAGAATAGATTAACATTTACCTTTCAGATTATTTCCATTCAAATCCCCAAAGACTCTCCTTCCTAGGCTAGTTCTCTCTCTGCCTCATTTCTCATGTTATATTCCATACATAGGTTTAATCTACTCGTATCATTGGTACCAAACAGTTACTTTCTCCCCTTTCCTCCAAGAATCTCTATGAATATTTTTTTTCAGTTGATGCTGCAAGTTGTCCCTTGGTTTCTCATTTATTAAAGTTTCCCTGTGATATTTTACATGTTCCTTCCTAGCCAAGAAAATTATTCAGAAGTTGTGTCTTCATCTCTAAAACAGGGATAAATTCCTAAGCCATAGGGTTGTTGGGAGAATTGCATTAAATAAAATATGTTCAGCAGTAGCACTCTTCTGTCCCAGGCTGGCACAAAGTAGCTCCTGTAAGTATTCTGTTTCTCATCTTCTCCTATTCACCTGCTGTCCAAAATCCACACCACCCTTTCCCACCTGCCACTTAGATGCTCAGGTATTGTTCTGTTATCAGTAAATCCCTTTTGAATCATTATTCTGCTGATCATGGATTACACATGGATTTGTGGTTCTATCTGCCCATTGTAACTAATATTTGTATGAGGTTTTTCTAAACAATAACAGAAATACAGAGATTCAAAATACAAATTTAATTCTCTTATCAGAAACTACTTTTTCCTTCCTCTGTGCTACCATAGTCTGCTTTTTGTAAATATTGTACTAGTCAACATTTGCTTTATGTGGTTGTTTGCTTATATATGTACATAATGTACACACACACACATATGTGTATATGTGTATAGAGAGAGAGAAGGAGAGAAGATACTAATTTTTGAAGACAAAGATATAAACTTTTGTTCACCACTGTGGCATCAGTGAGACACAACTACATATTATATGTAGCAGCATATGCTTAACAAATATCTTATATATTATACTTAATAGGGACAGGACACACAAATTACAGTCGGTTAAGATGCCACAAAAGTGATGAGTCACAGTGCTTCTTAGTAATATAAAAATCTTGCTGTAAAGACAAAAAACCAAACACCGCATGTTCTCACTCATAGGTGGGAACTGAACAATGAGAGCACATGGACACAGGAAGGGGAACATCACACACCAGGGACTGTTGTGGGGTGGAGGGAGCGGGGAGGGATAGCATTAGGAGATATACCTAATGTTAAATGAAGAGTTAATGGGTGCAGCACGCCAACGTGGCACACCTATACATATGTAACAAAACTGCACGTTGTGCACATGTACCCTGAAACTTAAAGTATAATAAAAAAAAAATCCTGCTGTATTTTTTCATCAATGACAACTCCATTCTGGTTCCTTGAATCTTGATGTATTGTTTGTCCATCTTAAACTTGTGCCTTGTCTAACTCCTGCCCTTTCTGCAAGGGCCCAATATATGACCTCTCTTTGCCATGACTGGAAACTCCTAAGAAACAGAAAGAGATTATTTGTTTCCTTCTGTTTCTTTATGATCATCCACAGTGCCTTGGCCTCTGAACGAAGTGGGCACTCAATATAAGTTATTAATTGTTCCATTCGCTTAACTGGAATCGCTCATATTCTCATTCTCAGACACTACCTGAACAGTCCTACCTATGAAATCTCACTGTACAAATACTACTGGGAATGTGGCAGTGGGTGAGAGGGAGACACAGTTAAGCTGTGCAGGTGGCCGAGTGCTGCTAGGCTTGGTGTATGTCAAATCTTCTGGGAGGAAAACATTTTGGCTGCATTAATAAAATCATATTAATTATGTTAATTGACTTAGAGATGCCTGTCCAAGTCAATTTTATTACTAACAAAGAAAATTGCTTATGAAGTCATATGACAAATGTTTCCCTAAAATGAATTGAGAATATAAAATTGTATTCTTTCTTTAGCCCCATAACATACATTCATGTTGTGAAGTGTCAGACTGTGTAACAACCCATTTGCAATAATTCTGCCCATGCATAACTTAGTGTTATATTTAGCAACTCTCAGTGCTTTGAAGTGCCTACTTCCCAGTCACATTCGTCATTCCTTGGTGTCTGTAACCATATTTGGCATCATATGAACACAACAGAGGTTTACCAGTCATCAATAATAAACTGAGGACAAAGTAAAGAATTTCTATACTGTAGGGACTAAGGGATAGATCTTCCAAAGCATGGAATAAATGTAAAATATCCACAATAAAGAGACTCCAGCTTAATTTGGGCTTCAGCGCTGTTTGAACTTTGGCTTGTTTCTGGAAAGAAGGGAGAAAAACAATGATAAAAATAAATTATGAATGACATGCAAGTTTATTGAAAATGTAATTATTCATTTAAAATGTAACTCAGTTCTATCTTAGGCCAATTAATGGATAGATACAAACAGATGAAATAAGAAATAGTAAAATGATACATAAGTTTTTCAAAGGCATAGAGAAAAAGAAGAAATTCCGAGAAGTATAGATTTAAACAAAATGGTTCATAGAATAGTTTTATTTTGGAGCCTATAGGAAAATTCTTTCCAAAGCATGTAGAACTTTTTGTATTCTTGAGATCACAGAAAAAAAGAAGCAAATTCAAATCCTTGGCACATGATCCATTGGAATAAGAAACAATTAGCCTTATTCAGGAATTGAATGATGAAAAAGCAAAGTATTTTAGCATTTTTAATAGGGCTAATTGTATTATTGAGTGATAATGGCAAATGTTAACACTTGATTAGAGCAGCAATAAGTTAATTATTAAGTTTATGGAAATATATCAATCAGGACAAGGACTAGAATGTAATTAGAGAAAGAGGATAAAATTGATTAAGAGTGAGTGAGTCAAGAGTTTCTAAAAAAATAAAAGCAATGAAAATCCAATTACACACGTAAATAATAGTAGAAGCAAGCTTAATCAGCATTTACCTGCAAAGTTCTACAATGAAGAAAATGTTAAAAACAAACAAACAAAACAAGGATGCTTAATGGGGCAGAAATGATTCTTAAGCAGTTTTCAAAGAGTTTGTATCCTGAAGATAAGAAGCAAGAATTATCGAGAAGAAGGCCATGCTAAAGCAGTGAAAATTAGATACATTTATTGCCTTTTGTATAAAAGGTCCATTTCACTGAAACGACCACTGAATGTGTGTCCCACTTCTCCATGACTCCTGCTGGCCAATAGATGCTACCCTGGAAAGATTCTTCAAAACGGAAACTTGTATTAGGCCCTTCTTGCATGCTTTAAAGGCATACCTCAGACTGGGTAATTTATAAAGAAAAGAGGTTTAATTGGCTGATGGTTTTGGGGGCTGTACAGAAAGCATAGCACCAACATCTGCTTCTGGGGAGGCCTCAGGAAGCTTACAATGATGGTGGAAAGTGAAGGGGGAACACGCATTTCACATAGAAGGAGTGGAAGCAAGAGAGAGAGTATTGGGGAATGTTAGCTGGCTGAACATTCCAGAAGTGCTGAAAATATTATGAAATAATAAGATATGTCTTGAGTTCTTTCCTAAATATTTCCCAAACACATTTAAACAACCAGATCTTGTGAGAACTCACTATCACGAAGACTGCACCAAGCCATGAGGGATCCTCTTCCATAGCCCAAACACTTCCCACCAGGCCCCTCCTCCAGCACTGGAGATTACAATTCAACACGTGATGTGGTGGGAACATATATTCAAATGATGTCAATACTACATCAACAAAATTTCAAAGGTAGTATACTGATGTGATGGCTAGGACAGAGATGAAATGACATTAAGGAAATGGTAAGAAAACAGGTCCATGAGAATCAGAGAGATTACAGACACAAGACATAAATTCAAGCAAGGCACACATTCTTATCTCGCAGCTGCTGTTTACCTCCACTCACTTTTCTTTCTCTGCACTGAGCAACTTGTTTGAAGAGAAAACTAAAAATGTAGAAGATATTTAAGTGGCAATTTGGGCTGAACTGACTTAAAGAATTTTGCATACCCTGTGACCTCTTTATTAATTTATAAGTGCATGCATTCTATTGTGCTGTCTAGAGAGAATCTTTGACTTAAAAGTACAATTTTATTTTTTTTAATATTTATATATTTGGATAGTACTATTGAATATTTCTTGATGCATATATTGTGTAGTGGAGAGGTCTGGGCTTTTAGTGTGCCCATTACCCAAATGGTGAATATTGTTTCCAATAGGTAATTTTTCAACCCTCACCCCACTCCCACCCTCCCACCTCTTAGAGTCTCCAATATCTATTATTCTATTCAGCATGTCCATGTGTATCCACTGTTTAGATCCCACTTAGGAGTGAGAAGATGTGGTATTTGACTTTCTGTTTCTCAGTTATTTCACTTAGGAGAATAGCATCCAGTTCTATCCATGTTGTTGCAAAATACACGATTTCATTATTTTTTATGGCTGAAGAGTATTCCATGGTGTGTGTATATATCTCTATATCTAAGTGTCCATCACTAAAGGATTGGATAAAGATATGTATACACCACATTTTCTTTATCCAATCCTCCACTAATGGACACTTAGGTTGATTCCTTATCTTTGTTATTGACACTTAGGTTGATCCCATATCTTTGCTATTGCGAATAATGCTGTGAGAAACATATAAATGCAGGTATTTTTTGATAGTGATTTATTTCCCTTTGAGTATACACCCAGTAGTGAAATTGCTGGATCAAATTTTAAATATCAATAAGGTTGATCGTCATATAATATTATGCTTATACACAGTCTTCAGAGTCTAGTCTAACAGTTAACAATCAAACATATTTAATCCAATTATTTTAAAATCTAACTATAATCATCAATTGTAATAAAAAATGTAAAGATTAAAATGAGCAAAAAAAGAAAATGTGTTTCTATCAATGTTGGGATTGTATTAAAAACCAGAAAAGAAAAGAAAACTGTACTAATGTCATTTTAAGCTTTTCATTCAAAATCAATCATCTCTGTATGTAAATCCAACAATTACATCTCTCTGTTAGCCGGCCGAACACTCCAAAAGTGCTGAAAATATTAAGAAATGATAAGACATGTCTTCAGTTTTTTTCTAAATATTTTCCAAAGTTCTCTATTGCACTTCATTATGTGCATCTATGGTGATAATGATGACTTTGTTACCATTGATGCATATTTTATAATTTTACTTATAAAAGTGTAATAATTTTCTACAATATGCTCATTTAAAATATTCTAGCATATGACACTGACAATACATACAATCAACTTAAATATCACCACATACTTTCATTTGCCCAAGATGGGTTTAACATTCTCCTCAAATTGACTAAACTTTAGACAGGCTTCTTCCTGGCTCTCAACTCCTGGCTTCCTGTATCTTACAGCATTTACTTAAGAAAATTTGCAATTATAAGTTTGTCTCTGTTCCTTTGAGCAGTAAATCTTCTATTAGTTTTACAACTCAGGAAATGTCTTTCTCAAGGACCTGGGCACCTTTCCTTTGAAATGTAATCATCGAGAAAGACAGTGCCCCTATCTCCCAGTCTCTATGGGATAAGTGACAATTAGCTATTCCATAACTGACAATTAGCAAACACAGACATCACAATCACATTGACCAACCTTCTCCCTAATGTCCACCAGTACTTTTCCACTAGCTCACCCCAATGCCTAAAAAACATCCCACTTTGTGTTTCAGTGAATATTAGTTCAATCCCTCTCTTCCATTGCAAGAGTCTTCAGTAAAGAGTTTCTTGCCTCTACCTTGTATTTGTGCAACTTTTCTTTGACATATTACACTCAGTGTCATTTCAATAGTGAGAAACAGCACATTCTCTAAAGGAGTTTTTTTTTTTTATTTTTGTGTGTGTGTTTTTGTTTTTGTTTGTTTGTTTGAGATGGAGTCTCACTCTGTCGCCCAGGCTGGAGTGCAGTGGCACAATCTCGGCTCACTGCAACCTCTGCCTTCTGGGTTCGAGCGATTCTCCTGCCTCAGCCTCCCTAGTAGCTGGGATTACAGGCATAAGCCACCACGCACGGCTAAGAAGTGATGTTTTAACAGAATTTTTTTAGAGTTATATATTATGTGCCAATTTTTATGATTATGATGAAAGATGACAGGAAAAATTGTGGAAGCAAGACTGTATGATTCATAAAGAAGGCTCTTGATGTGCTCATTCTCACACCTAGACCTGGCCTGCACTGTATAGCCAGCTCATATGCTTGTCCCTGATGTTAGCATCTGACTATGCCTCTGTGTACACCAAAGCTCACATGTTACCTGCTGGCGGAATCCAACTATGAGTCATTTTGGTTTAGACTGCATGTGAATCTGAATACCACAGAATTCACCATTACCCACATTTCTTACACACGCTCAGCTTCATTTGTTTACATTATCTTTGACTTCATTTAAAATCTTAAACTCTTTAATATATGACACCTTTAAAATTGAGTTGGAACTTTTTAGTGAAAGAATCTGTTGTCCTAAAATAGAAATAACTTTAATATTCAATAGCGTCAGGTTTATGTGGTCCATTTTTTTTCAAAATGTAGAATTTTGAGGGTTTTTTACTTATCAAAGTAACTTCAGAAGTTTTGTTTAAGGTGGTAGAGTGAGCACATGTGTTATTACCAATCATACCAAAACTTTATTGACATGGAACTTAGAAATTACATAAAAGGATAAATAAAACAGCACTGAAAACCACAAGGGGAATGGGAAGAGGGATTCGCAGATTAGAGATTTTGGAAAGTTTTTAGAAAAATATGTAAATTGTATTAAAAAGCAAATTGGAGAGGAAGAGCCGAAATTTAGAACATTTCCTGTAGATGGCTACAAAATATACAGGATAACTTCTTGCCGACTGCGTCATGGAAAATATCTAAGCTTATAGTTACCAAAAAACAAAATAGTTGTGGTAATTACTTTCTATCACCTTTCAAATATTCAAAGTAGTAGGTACCAGAAGTATCTCTCTTAAGATATGTCTATATCTCAAGAAATTGAACAATACACATAAGGCTTCTGGTGAAAGATGGTTAACGATGGTAAATTGAGCACACATATTTCATTCCAGAACCCCCAAAATGAAAACAATACCTCTAACACTGACTGCCATACTTTCTTTAGCTAGTGTCTTTTTAATGAATATTCAGACTGTTTTGAACTATTTCATATTTGATACAATTTTTTAGAGAATATAATTGTATATACTTATGATTGTTCTTTGAGATTAAATTGACAAATTCAAAATATTACATTAAAAATTTTATTGAAAACATTTTCATACTTAGATTAATTTGGAAAGTGCTTATATATTTATAAATAGGGGGTTTTGAAGTGGGGATTATCATTTATATACTGATTTGTAAGAGCTCCATTCCCTAAAATTAAAATGTGTTGATGTTGGTGGAGAAAGGAAGGCCTTTGCTGTCTGTATGTGTTATACACCAGTTGTTTGAGTGGGAAACAGAACAAAGCCATATAGATAGGGGAAAATAACAACACAGTAGACCATAATTAACTACTGAATGCCTGCAATAAAATTAAAATTATGAGATTCATATATCTGCTTCCCAGTAATATATCTGAGTATATAATCTTCCCATGCCTAAGGTAGAGACAAGACAAAAGTGTGGGAAAGGGAAACCAACCTCTTATTTAACAAATACTGAGTCAGAAGTGAACTTTACCTTAAACAAAAATAAATGGAGAAAAAGAAACACAAAGCCAATAAGATGTGTTTTTAAATTCTCCATTTATAAAAAGGGAAAACAATCCAGAAAAATCAAGAAAAGAATTTCCATTTGAATCGTATTTATTCCAGGAGCCAAAGACAATGGCAGAAAACTAGTAACCATAGATTGTAAATTATAGCTTCTCTGAGAAGGCAACAAGATGAAAAGGAATATCGACAGAATGAGAAGAAAATGAGGTGAATGAAATAAGAAAGGAATACAAATAAAAGAATTAAAAGTACTTTAGAGGCTGAAAAGTTCAGAGGATATGAAGTCCCATGTTCGGAACTCAATAAATATGTGTTAAATAAATCAATCAATAAAAATTAAATCTGTGAGTGGTACCTGTGTGCCTTCTTGAAATACAAAAATGAGCAGATAAAGATAATGGGGGAGAAGGTGATAGGCAGGTAGACTAAAGAATGGAAATTCTATTTACTTACTGGTAAATTTCCTTAAGAAGAGACTAAAACAAATGTCACGGAAGAAATATTCAAAGCCGTTTTTTAAAAAAGACATTTCCTAAAGAAAAGAGACCTGAATGTGGTTATTTTAAAAATTCAGCAAGTTCAAAGCAAAAAAAAGTATGCAAGGAAACTTAGTTTTACACATTGTTAAAATGTAATAATAGCAACAGTAAGTTCTTTCCATCAGCCAGGCAGATGAGGGGAAAAAAATGCAACAAACAAGTTATTCACACAAAAAAAAATAGAAAGTGGCATTGAAAAAGAATGTTGATAAAAATCAGTCTTCATAAACAACATAGAACTGAAATCTCAGATATATACACTGTCAGGAGAAGGGCCAATAAATCAAAAAAAAAATGTTTTACCAATTAATGTGGTTGAAACTTAAAAACTGATATTAAGTAATGTAAGGGGGAGATCATTTTTACATAGCTCAGAAAAGCACAATGAATTTTTTTTTGTTTAATCAAATATGCATTTGATAAATATATTTTTAAATATAAAAAGTTAATAGACATAAAAATGAGGATAATTGTTAACACTGAAGAGAGGATAGTGTGAAGAGTGGGATATAGCATAAGAGAAGTATACATAGGCATTGTAAGTCAGTGGTCCCCAGCCTTTTTGGCACCAGGGACTGATTTCCTGGAAGACAATTTTTCCACGGACTGGGGTAGAGTGGGGATGATTTCGGGATGAAGCTATCCCACCTCTGATCATTAGGCATTAGTTAGATTCTCATAAGGACCTGCAACCTAGATCCCTCGCTTGCACAGTTCACAATAGGGTTCACACTCCTATGAGAATCGAATGCCTCTGCTGATCTGACAGGAGGTGGAGCTTTATAATTCACATATAAATTACATATATCTGTATGTCCCAAATATAATGTTTTTAAAAATAAAGAGAAGAAACTTCCACTTCAAACAAAATGAGTAAATAAGGACTGGCTTTACCTTTCCATCTAATCTAAACTACTGAAAAACCAAATAAAATGCAAATAGCAATGATTTTAAGGATACTGGAATTAGACAAAAATAAAAGGTAGTTTCTAAGATATGGAAAACAAATGAGGTAATTCTTATGATCGCTCTAGCTTACAACCTTAAGAAAGTTTTCTGGCTGTGGTACAGAAAGGAGAACACAGATCGACAATGAAAAAGGATGGTTGGAGCTTTCAGGGCAGAATACTGGAGGAGAGAAAATTGCACAGAATATGATACGCAGAGAGTTTACCTTGGGATTCTGCAGAGTAATAATAATCAGTGCATCTGTGTGAGGAAATGAACCACGGCCAGGAAGGATCTCCTGAAAGGATTAGGGGAAACAGTACTCAGGAACTATACGGGGGAAGCAAGCAAGCATGTCCTATTACCAAAAGCCAGACTGGGAAACTTCCTAAATCATGGGAAACTGGGTATAATGTTCAGACAAGTCTTGCCTTAGTGGTGGAGAATAATTAGCTCTAGACTAATGGCTGCTCTGGTCCTGCATAACCAACCTTAAAAGCAACACCTGATGAAACTGTTTCCAAATAACATAGCCGTATCGCAGAATAAAGCTCAAAAATGTTTATAGGAATACAAAAAGATCAAGCGCCCAACAAGGTAAAACTCACAATGTCAGGCATCCAATAAAACACTAGCAGACATGCAAAGAAGCTTTAAAAGATGATGCATAACAAGGAAAAAGACCAGTCAAAACAACACAAAACCTACACAGGTGTTAAAATTATTGGACAGGGATATTGAAACAACTGTTAGGAATGAATTGAGTATGCGCAGAAAAGCTAGAGAAAGATTAAACATGTTGCATAGAGACATGGACAGTATAAAATGACACCAAAATCAAAAGTCTAGTGGTAAAAAGTATACTGTCTAAGATTTTTTAAATAAACACTAAATGAAATTAATGACAGACAAAACACTGCAAAAGAAAAGATTAGCAAAGAAGACACAGCCATAAAAATGATGCAAAATGACATGCAGAGGGAAAAATGTCTGAAAAAAAATAAAGCATCAGTGAACTACAGAAAAACTTCAAGCTGTCTAATAGGCAGGTGATTGAAGTCCTCAGTGGAGAGCAGTAGGGAATATTATATATATACATTATGTTATATATGTGTGTGTACATGTGTGTTATATATGTATATGTGTATATATGAGACACATATATAACATAACATGTGTATATATATATATATATATATATATATATATATGGAAAAGTCCAGACCCCTATTGTTTTATTGGTAGCCTCTACCAAACCTTTAAGGAAAAAATGACAATATGCTACGCAAACTCAGTGGCAATATTGCAAAGGGAAGACTCAACTCATTCTATAAGGCCAGTGTTACCTTGATACCAAAATTGGACAAAGACATTCCCAAAACAAACAAACAAAAACTACAACCTAATTTGTCTTATGAACATATATGGAAAAATTGTAAATCAAATACAATATATAAAAGCAGTAGCACATCATGATCAGGCTCAATTTACTTCAGGAATGCAAGATTGGCTTAACATTAAGAAATCAAGCCATGTAATTCGCCATGTTAACAAGCTAAAAAAATACATATGATCATCTCAGCAGTCACAGAATAAGCATTTGACAAAATTCAACATCCATTCCTAATTTTAAAAAACTCTTTCAGCACACTGGAAATAGAAGGGAGAAATTTCAACTTAAAAAGGGATCTACAGCTATCAGACATAATTGTAAAAGACTGAATGTTCTTGTGCTATGGCAAGGAATAAGGTAAGAATATATTTTCTCACTAGCTCTGTTTAACATGCTGGAGATTCTAGCTAGTGGTCTCAGAGAGTAAAAAGAAGTAAACATCTCCCAGATTAGAAAGGCAGAAATAATCTTTGAAATTCCCAGATGACATAGTTATCTGGTAAAATATATGATGTAATCTACTAAAAATCTGCTACAACTAATAGTGAGTTTAGTAAGATGAAAGAAGAGTAAAAGAAGATATAAAATGAATTGTATAGTTCAATACTAGTAATAAACAACCGGAAGTTGAAATTAAACAGTCATACCACTTACAAAAACATGAAATATATGTAATACTTTAGTATAGATCTGACAAAATATGTGCAAGAACTGTATGCTAAAAATACAAAACATTAAGAAAAATTAAAAATGCAAATAAATCAAGGCATATGTGTGTATCAATTGGAAGACTATATTGTTAGATTATCAATTCTTCCCAAATTGATACATAAATTCAACAAACTCTCAGTTAAAATCTCAGCACACCTACAACCATCTGATCTTCATCAAAGTTGACAAAAAAAAGCAATGGGGAAAGAACTCCTTATTCAATAAATGGTGCTGGGATAACTCGTTAGCCATGTGCAAAAGACTAAACCTGGACCTCTTACTTACACCATATACAAAAATCAACACAAAATGGATTAAAGACTTAAAGATAAAACCCCAAACTATGGTGGGAATGTAAACTAGTTCAACCGTTGTGGAAGTCACTGTGGCGATTCCTCAGGGATCTAGAAATAGAAATACCATTTGACCCAGCCATCCCATTACTGGGTATATACCCAAAGGATTATAAATCATGCTGCTATAAAGACACATGCACACGTATGTTTATTGCAGCACTATTCACAATAGCAAAGACTTGGAAACAACCCAAATGTCCAACAATGATAGACTGGATTAAGAAAATGTGGCACATATACACCATGGAATACTATGCAGCCATAAAAAATGATGAGTTCATGTCCTTTGTAGGGACATGGATGAAGCTGGAAACCATCATTCTCAGCAAACTATCGCAAGGACAAAAAACCAAACACCAGCACCGCATGTTCTCACTCATAGGTGGGAATTGAACAATGAGAACACATGGACACAGGAAGGGGAACATCACACACCAGGGACTGTCGTGGGGGAGGGGGGAGGGATAGCATTAGGAGATATACCTAATGTTAAATGATGAGTTAATGGGTGCAACACACCAACATGGCACATGTATACATATGTAACAAAACCTGCACGTTGTGCACATGTGCCCTAAAACTTAAAGTATAATGATAATAATAATAAAAAAGTCCTGGAAGACAAGCTAGGCAATATTGTTCTGGACATAGGAACTGGCCAAGATTTTGTATTGACGCCAAAAGCAATCGCAACAAAAGCAAAAATTGACAAATGAGATCTAATTAAACTTGAGTGCTTCTGCACAGCAAAGGAAACTGTCAACAGAGTAAACAGACAACCTACAGAAAGGGAGACGATATTTACAAACTGTTCATCTGGCAAAGGTCTGATATCCAGCATCTATAAGTAACTTAAACAAATTTACAAGAAAAAAAATCCCATTAATAAGTGGGCAAATGATATGAACAGACAGTTTTCGAAAGAAGACATATATGCAGCCAACAAGCATATGAAAAAAAGCTTAACATCACTGATCATTAGATAAATGCAAATCAAAACCACAATGAGATACTATCTCACAGCAGTTGAATCGCTATTATTAAAAAGTCAAAAAATAACAAATGCTGGCAAGCTTGTGGAGAAAAGGGAGTGCTTATGTACTGTTGGTGTGGGAGTGTGAATTAGTTCAACCATTGTAGAAGGCAGTGAGGCAATTCCTCAAAGAACTAAAAATAGAACTACCATTTGACCCAGCAATCCTATTACTAGGTATATACCCTAAGGAATAGAAATAGTTCTTTCATAAAGACTCATGTATGCATATGTTTATTGCAGCACTATTTACAATACCAAAGACATGGAATCAACTTAAATGCCCATCAGTGATAGACTGGATAATGAAAATGTGGTACATATACACATTATCATATCATGAAATATTATGCAGACATAAAAAGAAATGAGAGCATATCCTTTGCAAAAACATGGTTAGAGAAACTAACACGAGAACAGAAAACCAAATACCACTTGTTCTTACTTATAAGTGGGAGCTAAATGATGAGAGCACATAGACACATAGAGGGGAATGATAGACACTGGCACCTTTTTGAGGGTGGAAGGCAGGAGAAAAAAGAGGATCAGAAAAAATAATGATTGTGTACTAGGCTTAGTACCTGGGTGATGAAACAATATGTACAACAAACCTCCATGACACGAGTTTGCCTATATAACAAACCTGCACATATACTCCTGAACCTAAAATAAAAGTTTCTTTTTTAAGCATAAAATCTCAGCATTTTTTTTTTTTTTTTTGAGATGGAGTCCCACTCTGTCACCCAGGTGGGAGTGCAGTGGCACAATTTTGGCTCACTGCAATCTCCGCCTCTTGGGTTCAAGCGATTCTCCTGCCTCAGCCTCCCAAGCAGTTGGGATTACAGGCACGTGTCACTACGCCCGGCTATTTTTTGTATTTTTAGTAGAGACGGAGTTTCACCATGTTGGCCAGGCTGGTCTCAAACTCCTGACCTCAAGTGATCCGCCCGCCCCTGCCTCCCAAAGTGCTGGGATTACAGGCAAGAGCCACCATGCCCGGCCAGCATAATTAGTTTATAGGAATGGAGAAGCTGATTCTAAAGTTCATATGGGAAAGCAAATAACCTAGAATGACTAAAATAACTTTGAAATAGAATGAAAAGTCGGAGGGCTAACACTGCCTAACAGAAATGACTACATTATTTGTGGACCTTGTGCAAAATGAAAATGCAGAGCACTTGTTCACCTTGTGGTTCTACCAGAATTCTAATGTTCACGGGCCATTGTGACTGCAATATGCAAATTGGGTAGCAAGGATCACCAGACACATGTATTGCATGTACCTCCTCTGCTTACATGCTTCCTCCATTGTCCCATCAGACTTCACCTACAATACACAAAGCTCAAAGATAATATTGTTAAGAATTTAAGATAGCAACAAGAGGGCATTAATCCAAGCATGGGACCCTGTGGGGCCCTGTGTGACTGCACAGGTTGCATGTCCACAATTTTGTCCCTGTTACCTAATTTTGACATATTATAAACCTACCCTAATCAAGATGGATGTTAATGGCATAAATATAGAGAAACTCATCAACTGAACAGAATATAGAGACCAGAATTAGATCCACGCATATATGGACAATTGATTTTTGACAAAGGTATAGAGTCAATTGAAAGGAAAAGCATATTCTTTTTAACAGCTGATGCTGGAAAATTGGATCTCTTATGTAAAAATAAAAACAATGAACTTGATTTATAACTCACATCATATACAAAAATGAAGTAAAAATGGGTCATAAATCTAAATGCAAAATCTAACACTGTAAAATCTCTAGGAAAAAAAAAAAGCACCCAAAAAAAGCCTTATGATCTAGGGTAAGACTAAGATGTCTTAAGATGTCTTAGATACAACACCGAAAGTGTAGACCATAAAAGAAAAATAATAAATCAGATTGTAAAGTACTGTGAAGGGTCTGAATTTCTATCTCCCTTGAAAACTAGCAAATTAGCCTGCTACAGATTTGTAGTTGCTGACAGAAGACACAAGACTCAAATGACTCAAATGACTTATTGAAGACACAAATGACAACATGAGCTTTATGTTTTCATCAGTTCTCTTTGCCACCCAAGTCCCATGGAAGTTACCCAGCACAGTCCAGGTAGCATATTGTATGTGTTTGCAATACAACTGCAGAACAGTGCGCTTTGGAAACCCCAGCCTTTTAAAAGGAGCTGAAAGTAAACTTGCCCAAATTTTGGTCTGGAGGAGGACATTATCTCTGTGTTCCAAGGCTGTTTGTTATATAACCATCTTTGAAATTATAATCTAGATAAAAAGTCATCAGTGCGTCTGCTGAGATGTGCAGAAATGCAAAAGAATAATGGAAAAATTTTTATCAACATAGATTTTATCAAAATTTTGAACATTTCTGCTCATTGAAGACACTGTTAGGAAAGTAAAATAACTAGCCATAGACTGGAGAAATATATTTACAAAATATATATATATATAAAATAAAGTATTGTATTCAGAATATAAAAATCATTCAAAACTGAGTAAAGAAATAACACTTTTTTTTTTTTTTTTGAGATGGAGTCTCACTCTGTCACGCAGGCTGGAGTGCAGTGGCGCGATCTTGGCTCACTGCAAGCTCTGCCTCCCAGGTTCACGCCATTCTCCTGCCTTAGCCTCCTGAGTAGCTGGGACTACAGGTGCCCGCCACCACGCCTGGCTAATCTTTTGTATTTTTAGTAGAGATAGGGTTTCACCATGTTAGCCAGGATGGACTCGATCTCCTGACCTCGAAATAACACAATTTTTAAATGAGCAAAAGATTTAAACAGACCCTTCGCCAAATAAGCATATTAAAAGAACCCCCAAGTCATGTTATTAGAGAAACACACATTAAAACCACGATAAGATACCACTACATTATCTACTAAAATTGCTAAAATTAAAAAGATTGACCACAGTAAGTGTTGGTGAGAATGTGGAAGAACTAAAACCCTCATATACTGCTGGTAGCAACAAAAAATGCTAAAGATACTTGGGAAAACTGTTTGGTAGCCTGTTAAAAGAGTTAAACATGTACATACATATTATTCAGCCACTCCACTCCTGGGAATTTACCCAAGACATATTAAAGCGTTTGTCTCATACAAAGACTTTACACAAATATTCATGGAAGCTTTATTTGTAATGCCCAGAAATCAGAACAACTCAAATGTCAATTAACATGTAAATGAATAGACAAATTATAGGATATCCACACAATGAAATACTATTCAGCAGTAAAAAAAAATAATAAACTATTGATACGTATGGATGAATCTCAAAAATCATGATGACTTGGTGAACTTCAAAAAGATGAGTTGAGGAAGACAAACCAAGTAGAAAGAGTGCAGAGTATATGATTCCTTTAATATATAATTCTAGAAAAAGCAAACAAACATGTAGTGAGAAAAAGACAGCCAGCAATTGTGTGGAGGCAGAAGAGGGCAGAAAGTGTGAAAGGGCAAAATAAAGGGATCAAAGAAGCAGACAGAAACCTAAAAGGTGATGGCTCTGTTTATTATCTTGAGTGTGATGAGGGTTTCTCACACAGACACATATTATATAAATATATATATACAAAGTTAAGGAAGTTATAAAGTTTATATGCTTTATAAATATGGAGTTTATTGTATGTCAATTTACCTCAATTAAACCGTAAAAAATAAAGCAAAATAAAAGAACATCTATTCATGATAAAAGCTCCCAGTTAACCATGAATTGAAAAATGCCTCAACTTGTTAAAGATCATATACAAAAAAACCTGCAGCTAACAACATATTTAATAATATAAGACGGAATTCTTTTCCACTAAAATCTGAGAAAAGACAAGGATGTCCACTGTTAACACTTTTATTCAATATAGGACTGAAATGTCTACCTACTGAATAGGCAAGAAAAAGAATAACAAGCATAAATAAGGGAAAAGAAAAAAAAAACTGTCTATTTGCAGATCGTGATTGCCTATGTTGAAAATTCCAAGGAATGTGTAAAAAGACTCCTAGATCTGATAGGTGAGTTAGCAAGATTGCAGAATACAAGAATCAACACACAAAAATCAATCACATTTCTACATACTAGAAATGAATATGTAGAGACCAAAACTTAAAACATGGTGCCATTTTGAGGGATGTCCCCAGTGACAGTGAAATACTTAGGAATAAACTTGATAAGACAGTTATGAATCTGTATGCTGATAATTTTAAAATACTGATGAAAAAAATCAAAGAAGACCTAAATAAGTGGAGGGATGTACATAAATTGGAAGACAACATAGTCAAGATGTCAGTTTTCCCAAATCAATCTTCGTTGTAATTCTTACTAAACTACGTGTAATGATTTTCGTCAACATTGACAAAATAAAGTGAGAGGAGTCGCTGTACATGATACTAAGTCTTCCTATGTATCTAAAGTAATCAAGGCATGTGGTATTGGTGGATAAATAGATCAATGGATCAGAATAGAGTACCAAGAAATAGACCCACACAAACGTGCCTGATTATTGAAATGTGCAAAACCAACATAATAGAGTAAGAAGGCTTTTTTGATAAATGATGCTGGGTTAATCTATAGGCAATTAATGAACCTTGACCTAAACTCAAAAGGAATGATGGGTGGGTGTAAGTGTGAATTTTAAAATTATAAAACTTTTTTCATATGTAAGAAAAATCTTTAAAATCTAGGGCTAGACAAGGAAGTTTTATACTTGACAGCAAAAGCACAATAAAAGGAAAAATTAAGAAAAATGTATATCATCAAAATGATAATTTTTTCTGTGAAAGTTCATGTGAATTGTATAAAAATACAAGTTATAGACTTGGAGAAAATATTTGCAGACCATATATCTGACAAATCGCTGGTATGTAGAATACATAAAGAACTATCAAAACTCAATAGTAATAAGATACGCAATCCAGTTTGAAAATGGGCAAAGACGTGAACAGATAGTTCAACAAAGAGGTTATACTGATGGCAAATAAGCAGTGGGGGACAGCGGGAAAGGCTCGATGTCAGTCTTTAGGGAAATGCAGATTAAAACTACAATGAGATATCAGTATTCACCTATCAGTATGGCTAAGAAGAAAAACAGTAACAACACCAAATACTGGTGAGGATGCAGAGAAACTGGATCTCACATATATTGCTGATGGGAATGTAAAATGGTACAACCTCTCTGTAAAACAGTCTGGCAGTTTCTTATAAAACTAAGTATGAAAGTACCATATGACCCAGCAGTTGCACTTTTGAGCATTCATACCAGACATACAAACTTATGTTCAGACAAAAACCTATACAGGAATATTTAAAGCAGCTTTATTCATAATAGCCCCAAACTGAAAACAATCCAAATGTCCTTCAACAGGTTAATGATTAAACTGTGGTGTATTATACTATGAAAAATGTCTCAACAATAAAAAGAAAAATCCACTGATACACCCAATATTGCTGATGAATCTCCAGAGAATTATGCTATAATCATGTTTACATTATAACATAATAATTGCATCTATTAGAAGGATAAGTACTATATGATTCCACTCCTATAACCTTCTTGAAATGACAAAATGATAGAAATGGAGAACATATTAGTGGTTGACAGAGTTAAGGAGAGTTGGTGTGGCTGTAAAAGGGCAGCATGAGGGATCCTTGTGGTGATGGAAATATTGTTTACCTTGTCTGTATCAATGTCAGTATCCTTGCTGTAATTACAATCTATAGTTTTAGGAGATGTTACCATTGGAGGAAACAGGATAAATTGTACAGGGGATCATTCTGTAGCATTTTTTACAGGTGTGAATCTACAATAAACTCAAAACTTAAAGTTTAAAAATAAAGGAACAAAGTTTATGATCTGCATACTTCAGACTATTTGAAGTTATATCAAGTGTAAAACAATAACAGGAGCAAAACTGTAAAAAATATTTTTAAAATACTTGAAGATATATTAACTTCAGGCAAAAAATATAA
Source organism: Pongo abelii (assembly GCF_028885655.2). Lineage (NCBI taxonomy): Eukaryota > Metazoa > Chordata > Mammalia > Primates > Hominidae > Pongo > Pongo abelii. Next base: position 45,196,950 of record NC_072002.2, read on the forward strand.
AGTAAAATTAAACTCTCAAGGATAGAAAATTCAGGATGTTTTTTAAAAGTGATAAACTCTGAAATCAGTGAAACAAATACACCAGTCTAAATAAATGCTACACATCTGGTTACAAAACTGATATGTAAATATTACGTTACCTTTACAAAGAAGGAATATAAACAAAAATAATTTTAATAAAAGTAATTTTTATTTAAAAAAACAAATGTTCTTTTAAAAGTCAAAATACTAAAGAAGGGACACTTCAATAGCTTCTGCTCCACATTTAATTCTAAAAATAAGAGAAATATGTGTTTTACAAATTGTGATGTTATAACAACTTTTAAGCCTAGGTTATTTTTCTTTATTAGCCTTCTCACAATTTCTCTAAATAAAAAGCAAGCTCAGATAAAAACCGAATTACTTATTAAACTGTATATAATGTTACATGTATCTATGTTTATTTCATTATCTACTTAAAGTTAAAATGAATGTTTGCAACATTTAGTTTAACTTCTGCATCCAAATATTAATTGCAAGTTCATCTAGGTGACTAAGTTCAAGAAAGCATCACCTTCAATACACAATATTTATGTATGGTTCTGCACTATGTGCTATTGTTTGGTTCTCTTACTTGTTTATGGTTTTGCATTAGGTGCTTTATAAAAAGTGATACATAGCCCAAGTGGCATGATGCCATGATGAACACATAAAAGCAGAGTAGTTAATTTCTCAGTTCTTCATTGTAATGCTTATTTAAATTAAAGTGCCTATATATTGTATAATAATATATAAAATTATTGTGACTGGCACTTGATATATTACAAGCACACATTTAAAAAACTGTTTTTAAATCATTTGAAGATTTTTATCAAACAATTTTTTTAAATCCCACTATTGAAAAATAAATATCCACAATAAAAAATGCTTAGGTTTCAGGCTCTAGGTGTCTGAATACCACACCGAAGTCATAGCTGTAAAAAATGTCTTTAATTTAAAGAGAAAGAGAAAGAGATGAAATGGAAAAATTCAATCCATATGTACTGTATTTGGATATGAGGGAAGCATTAAAATGAAACTCTGAGATAAAGCCTAAATCCCACAACACCATTACTAGCATTAATGGTCTCTACTATTCATGCTTTGGTTGAGGTCTCTTAGTTTATACATAACCTTTCTTTGGATTCTTAACATTCACAGTCAGAATAATCTTTTTCTTACAGCAAAGTTTCCATAATTAATTTTCAGAGCTGAAAATAAGCCTATGAAGTGACCCAAAGAAAATCTTGATTTTGTCCATTTCCTACTATGCATTTTCTATGCTATGTTTATTTTAAAAGCTGCTCTTAGGAATGTTATACTATATCCCACAGTGTTTCCTTAGCAAATTCTATAGTGCCCTTGGGCTACAGATCTTAATTCCACCACATGCTCTAAGTACTTTTTAAAAGTATAACATGTTTAAAGCTTAAGCTTTCATATATACAAAATTCAGCACATTTTTGGGTTTTCTTATGGGTACTTATAATAGCATCTATTAGTGGCTGTACATAGAAGTAAGCCAAGCTCCAAAAAAGACAATGAATAGCATGATTTCATAAGAATAACTGAATTGTGGTTCTTCAGAATTTGACATCTGAAATCCTCTTAAAAAGATCCACTATGTTGGATCCACATTTAAATCTTATTTCTGTGCTTGGTCCAAATGAAGAATTACTGTTATCTGAATAGCTTGGAGTACACCACCCATAGATAACCCAAGGATATTGCTTTCTGGGCCCCTTAATCCCAAACCATATGAACTTTTTTGTATTTAAAGTGAGTCCAAATGTTTTCAAGCTTTAATGCGTACAGTTATGTAACAATGATTTTGCACCTTTTCTGTTTAATTCCATTTCTATTCATTGCATTTTAAAAAGAAAATGGAAAAATGCACAGAACTTTCCACTATATTATTAATACATCATTTTTTTATATTGTTATCACCTATTTTCTCCATAAAAACAAAAGGTGTTTTATCATATTATGTACTCAGTAGGAGTAACTGTGATAATAACACATTTATGTTGGCCATCTAGCTCTTATATTAAATATTTTTATTCTGAATAAACAGAATCATTTTTAATTCTGTATAGGAGATGCTAGATGATGAAATAGAAAAATCACAGGCTGGACAGTCTAAAAAAAGTGAATTCAAATTCCAATGTCAGGCTTTACCAGCCTTCTTTTTTTTTGGTAAATTACTTAATCTCTCTTCATCTAATGCTTCAATAGTATAACTGAGTAGTGTAAATATGTAATATATAACTGAGTAGTGTAAATATGTAAATATTGAGTATGTAAAATATATCTACTTCAAAAGACTATGGAGGGCTTTTTTTAAAGACTTTTTTTACATTTTTTTACATTTTTACATTTGATCTACAAAGATCAAGCATTTTATTATTGGCGTAGATGTCTAGGATAATCTATTCAAGGAATACCAATTAGTCCAAATTGATGAAGCCTGTATCTTCTGCAAAGGAAGCACTAATTCCACAACTATGCAATAATCAGCAGTAATTATTGAGGCTGTATTTCCAGATCAGAACATTCCATGTAAGCAGATGTAAAAAGAACATTTGCCACATTGTGGATGAACCTAGAGGACATTTATGCTAAGTCTGGCCAGGTACGGAAAAAAAAAAACTATATGATTTCACTTATACGTAGAATCTGAAAACATTGACATAGAGGCAGACAGTAGAATGGTGTTTGCCAGGGGCTGCAGTAGCCAGAGAGATGGAGGATGGAGGGATGTTGGACAAAGGGTACAAAATTTCAGTAAACAGTCTTGGAGATCTATTGTACAACATGATGACTATAGATAATAATGATATATTCTTGAAACAATCTCGGCATGGTATGGTGCCAATCAAAAAAAGAAAATATATATACTCTTGAAAATTGCTGAGAGTAGATTTTAAGTGTTTTCATCACACACACAAAAATATGTGGGGTGATGGACATGTTAATTTAATCATTCCACAATGTACACATATAGCAAAAAAAATCACATTGTACACCATGTATATGTATATACGTATACAATTTTTCAAAAAGTCATGTTGTACATCATGTATGTGTATATATACAATTATATATAAATATTGTCCATATATATATATATATATATATATATACCCAGGATGAATTTTCATGGAGGTGATGGTGACCAGTGGAGCAAATTGTGACCCATCTTGATATCGGGGACATAAAAAGGGAAGGGGTAAAGCACTGTTTTGAGAGTTAAATGAAAGAATATAATTTTTATAAGTAGAGCTATCTATAACATAGAATAGACACTTAGAATGTTAGTTATCCTTTGCTTTGCCCCTTGAATTTTCAAATAACATCTTCTGAAAAAAAAAATATTGCAAATGGGAATATTTTCTAAATAGTACCAAACATTATATACACATTTAAATAGATAGAAATAGAGATAATAAGTAGGTAATCAGATAGCTAATAGTAGATGTTTATTCGGCACCCACCCCTGTGAAGAAATCTTTACTTTAATCCTCAAAATAACCTTATTAGTGGGTACCATTACCCCACTTTACCGATGAGTAAGCTAATTTTGTTTTTTTTGTATGTGGCTACAAAAGGTGAGATCAGGACTAGATACCAGCTGTCTCCAGATCCCATTGCCTAAGAAATATCAGTAACAAACCATAGAACTAAGACAACAAATTGTTTGTTCGTTTGTTTTTTGAGACAGAGTCTCAGTTTGTCGCCCAGGCAGTAGTACAGTGGTGCGATCTTGGCTCACTGCAACCTCCACCTCCCGGGTTCAAGCAATTCTCCTGCTTCAGCCTCCAGAGTAGCTGGGATTACAGGCGCCCGCCACCACATCCAGCTAATTTTTGTATTTTTAGTAGAGACGGGGTTTCACCATGTTGGCCAGGCTGGTCTCGAACTCCTGACCTCAGGTGATCCACCTGCCTCCGCCTCCCAAAGTGCTGGGATTACAGAACAGTTGTTTTTTAAATATATAAAGATTAAACACATGTGACTCTTCAACATCTAATTTTAAATTTATTTCACAATCCTCGTGCTGATTACATAGCTGTCATAAAATTCAGGTCATGCTTTTAATGAAACAGAAAATATTCTGATTCAAATCCCATTTCTTTTCCTCACAGATTTTTATTTGGAATTTACAGATTTTGTTGGGCAATAAATTGATAGGATCATAGACCACAAATATGAAAATATCTGCTTAAAAAACTTCTGGAATTATCAAATGCCTACTATTCATCCCACCCCCAGATATAAACACTGTCTTTTTAAAAAGCTGTACACCGGATTCTCAGAAAGATTAGGTCTCTATTGGGAAAGACAGCCTGTCTTAGAAGTCAACCCCAAACTATCAAACTCTATAGGAGATAAATGGAGATTTGCCTGGAGAGGGAAGCAAAATATTGCCATGAATCACCTTCCTCACAGCAGTTCTGAAGCTTTTAATTTTCAGCATTGCTGGTCTCCAGGTACGTGCAGTTGATTAACAGTCAACAGAAATTGAACCAACTCCATGCGGAGTCCTGGATATTAGTGTGTAACACTCTTTTAAACTTCTTTCTTTCTCCTCTTTTCTCTTCTTAAATCCATGCTTATTTTTCTGTTTTATTTTCTTTAAAAGAAAATACATGCACTATTTATCTGTCACATGGGCATCACAAATGTATTCCAGACAAATTAAGAAATTAATGTATGTCTGAGTTTTTGTTTAATCCCCCTTTTGCTTCTCCTTCCACTGTCACGGTCCTCTTTCCTAGACCTTATAAGGAAACTGATCAGATCTCTGAGAAATGACTCATGATAATATATGCATGCCACTGATGAGAATATTCTCCATTTTCTCTTCCTCTCCTTTGTTTCTTTTTCAATTTTTACTCATCATTCTAGTTCCTCTTATATCAATTATCCTATCCTGTATCTGCTTCTGGTATTTGGCTTTGATAGCATTCAGCAAATACTGAATGCTCAGATTTTCCAGGATTTACACTTACTGGATTTCCCCCCAAAATTGTCTTGTTTGTGTTTGTAGACAGCATAAAATGTATTAATTTTCTCTCTCTTTCTATTTTATTTTAATTCAACTATACAGATTTTGTGAAATGCTTCTCATATATGTGGAGATCATTGAGTAAATATGTTTAATGAATTCATCAGCAACTCAAAAATAGTAGGAACAAGGATTATCTCTTAGGGTGTCAGTCTCATCTCAGTCCAGAAATTTCTTAGATAATAAGTCTTCTGGGCAGTCTAATACCTATTATGCTATTAACAGTTATACAGTGAGAGAGAAAACTGTTATTCAGAAGACAGCATCAGCATCAAATTAGGAAAATGGCTACTGGAAGTAAAAGTATTATATAATAATCATTTCTCAATTGGCCAGGTGCGGTGGCTCATGCCTATAATCTCAGCACTTTGGGAGGCCAAGGTGGGTGGACCACCTGAGGTCAGGAGTTTGAGACCAGCCTGGCCAACATGGCAAAACCCCATCTCTACTAAAAATACAAAAATTAGCTGGTGTGTGGTGGGCATCTGTAATCCCAGCTACTCAGAAGGCTGAGGCATGATAATTGCTTGAACCCAGGAGGTGGATGTTGCAGTGAGCTGAGATCATGCCACTGTACTCCAGCCTGGGTGACAGAGTGAGACTCTATCTCAAATAATAATAATAATAATTTCTCAGTATCAATGATAAGCTATAGGGAGAATAAAACACCATGTACATAGAATGAGTACCTGTTCTTTGTCTTCTGAATGCCATACTAAACGCAGGCACCGAATCTCTATTCTCAGCCCAGACTTCCACTGTAAACCTGTTTCTGTGCTCTGCTGTCTCTGTAATTCAGCTTCCTTATTGGTGATTTCTAAAGCACTATCACCTGCTCCCATGTCTTCTTTACAGGTTGTCAATTTTTGTGTCCTTTCTTCTATTTCACCTTCAAGGGCTTGTCATGGCCATTCAACAGAAACCAATGCTGTCTCCATTTCTCCTTGATGGAAAGTTAAAAACTGGTCCATCTACCTTCTGCGATAAGTTTAGCTCTTACACCAAATAGCCAAAACCTATCAAGAAGATGGGAAAATATCCAGGAGCTATTCTGTTTCTATACATACGCTCTCTTTGCTACATACCCCATTGACCTAATCTTTCCCAAGCCACGGTCACTCCTCTCACAGCATTTCCTTACTTACTCTTGAAGTGGGCAAAATTTGACCGTCATTATGAGTCCCTTTTAACTCCCTACAGCACAACTAGAGTTGACACTCAAATGCCTGGTACAACTAGAGTTGACGCTCAAATGTTTATATAGCTGGAAGATAAATTCCCTTCCTCCAATATCTCAAACTATTTTATATTTGCAGCCCAATATACAAATTCTTAAGTTAACGCATGTTAAAACCAGTGAGCAAAAGGCTAAATTGTATATACATTGGCAAAGTTTTAAAACCCAGTATTATTCATTACTAAGGCTTTTTTTTTGTTAAATTTCAATTATGTGCTTTTATACGCCTAAACATTCTATCTAATATTAATTTCTTAAGAAGGTGATTTGGAGTTAATTGCATGGCAAATGAATTTTGGTGTTGCATAATTAAGAAACTTCAAGCCATTTTCTTCCGGAGATCAATAGTTATTTGACATATAATAGTGATATTTTGTAATCTAATTAAAGGATTATTTGACATACTATAGCTTTGGCACATGGAGTCAAGTCTTTCTGACAGAGAGCACTGATGTTGATTGTTTACTTTGTCAGGAAATCTTTACTTATTACACTGAGGACTTGCTTCATAATGAAAGACCTCATGTATAACGTTAACAATAATTTGTATCATGAAGGGTATTAAATAATTTCTAGATTGCTCAATACTATGAATGTGGTAGAGATTGTTTGTATCATATGAAAAAGGATAATCAATAATTCCACTTAAATCTGAAGATTTAAAAACCTTTTGAGGAAAAAAGGAAGTAATAGAAAAAGTTGCTTTAAGATTGCAATTTAAGTCACTTCCAGTTCTTCCAGTTAGTGTTTGATTTTGTATAACCAAACTTTATGTCCTATTTCTCATTAACCATAATCTTTTTGATACAATTGACTCAAGTTAGAATAATAGTTATGTTATTTTCAGGCTAGTTATTATGATAGTGTTTTTTATTTGTGTGTTGTTTTATAGAATACAAAGTTTAATAGTATACTTACTACTTATGATATATAATGGATGAATCTACTTTTACAAATAGTGAAATCAAGGTTCAGATAGCTTATTTTAGGTTATATAGCAAATAAGTGTTAGAGTTGGGAAAGGAATAAAATCTTCTATCTTCAATGCAAATATTCATGACATCTCATATCTTTCTATTGTACTCTCAAGAGAAGCTTAACAGCACTAAGAGGATGAAAGACCAGTTAGAAAATATCATAAAGAGTTATCAGCTCTTCCAGTGCTCCATTTCTTGGACATTCTTTGCAAATTGTTTTGGAGTGTTCTGAATTAAATCCTCAGGGCACTCCTAGAGATCACAAATAGATGAACACAATTTTGAAAATACTAAATGTTTTGACTTTGAGAATTTTTTTACTTGCCAGTCATATAACTCAATCATCAAATTCCTTCACTTATAATAATTAATAAGCACAGTGAGAGTAGCTACCATTTACTGTCCATTCATTCATTTATTCATTCAGCAAATAAGATATTCAGAGGGAACCTACAATGTGCGAAATACTTCTCCAAGAAGGTAATGCACAGCAGTGATAAAAACAGGGCACTATTGTCATTTACATTGAATTATCTCAATCTATCAGAGATGAGATTGAGATAATTGAGAAAACCAAAGCTTAGAGTTGTTACTCACTGAAAGTCACATATGCTTCTGTACGGAGAGAATGTAAATCCAAATAATATGCCTCAACTGAAACAAAACTCTCTCTTTTCCTTCATTAATGACTGTCACATCTTTGATCTCATCTTTTGTCCACTGATACCAGCCATATTTAGTTCTCACTATGTCACAAATTGATTATGCATCAATTTTCTGTCTGACCGGTTGGCTTCCAGCTTCCTTCTATATGAATCTATTTTACCCACCATAGTCAGATCAATCTTCTTAGGACAGCAGTTTCAGCATTTTACTCATCCAGTCAATACCCAACATTCTCTTCAGCAAGTGAAATCCAAATGGCTTATTCAAGTTTTCCAGATCCTATGCATTCAGTTATAGAAGACCTATCTAAACTATTTTCTTTTGCTACTTCTCATTACAAACCATAGCTTCTACCCTCTCTCTATACTACTCCTGGCCTTCAACCATATGACACTCATTGTTGGCTTCAGAATTTACCATGTTGTTTCTCCCACATAGAGTTTCATTCCCGGCACTTTCAGTTTTCCGTAATTTACTTCAAAGGTCATCAGAAATCCCAGTTTATTTGCTTTGTTTTTTTTCACCATTTTTAGTGCATAGTGGTGTCCCTCTTCTAAACTCTTAATGCCCTTGTCTTTATCAATCTTTTTGATTGTATTCTGCCTACATATTTACTTACTTGCTCTATGTCTCTATTGACTATGTTAGTAACTAAATTGTAACTCCTGGAAATTAGAAACCCTGTCTTAACATTATATTTTAACTGCTCCTCAGTACTATATACTTAATATACATTATTAACTTAATCTATTAATACGTTAGCTATAGTTCATATGCTATTGACTAGTATATTTCTCATTAAACTAAGAATTAAAAACACACTCTATAATTTGGACAGGAGATTTTCTCTGTTATTATGCATGACATTATGCTAGTATTGAATTTGATTGAAAAGAATATGATACCGTCATTTTACCCATATCTTTGCTTTCTATTCCATTAGGTTACTGGATATTTCCTTTAAGTCACCACATTTTTAATATTTTCATTTGCAGTATATTTTATATTGATCTTTCCATTCACATAATTATCACTCTAGTCTGATCCCTCTTCATTTTATTTCTGAACTATACTTACAAATATCTGTGAGATAATGGTCTACCTTACTAACAAGAAACAATTGATAAAAGCAATATAAAACTCTCCAAAGTTCAAGCAATTAAGGGATGCAAAGTATTCCAAGAGCTTATTACAATTATTAAAAATAGTCAAATAAAATAAGCATATAATTACAATACAGGTATAATAACATATCTATAGAAGAAACATCAAAGTCAAAGTGGGCAGTGGGTAAAGAGAGTTAGAAAACGAGATAGAAGTTTCAGAAAAGTGTAAGAGCAGAACTACTGGAGGAAGAGATGCTCAGGCTGAGTCTGGAAGGACTACTAGGTTAATACTGGGATTGTGAAAAGATGTAGGAGAAGCATTCTGGGAAGAAATAATAGTGCAAATATTCTTCCATTGTATTTATGTTGTTTTTGAGAGCCTATCTAAGGTTACACCAGGTCATTACTGAGCCATTCAGGGTCCTGGCAGAACACAGCATGCTCAAAGAGGATAACTGACTATTTACAAAGCCATGGTCAGGATTAAAAGAAACCAACAAGGCATAGTGCATTCCAGCACTAACAACAGTGGAAGCTGTCACAATCCTAAGCCTGAAGGAACAAGGGAAGGGAACAGCTACAGAAATTTAGCTCTGCAGAGAGGGTCATCTGAAAGGAACTCTGGCCTTCTGCAGGGAGATGCAGACAGCCTATTGCATCCAAGCACAGAAGCAGCCAGAGTTTATACAAATCTTGGTATTAATTTATTCTCAATTTTTTATATTCTCATGATGCTCACCATGGCTGTATCCAAATGGAAGTCAACAAGCAAGAATTGCTGCCATTTATGGGTCTGCTTCCTGCAGCAGACAACAGAGAGGAATAATGGCAGAGTAGATCTGGAGGGGCAAAAAGGAAATACCCAATGCAGTTCTTTAACTTCTCACATCACAGAAAAAAACAAGCTATAACATTTTATATATTTTACAAAGCACTTGAGGATCTCAGCAACAACAATAAAAATCCTCAGAATTTTTTACAACTGTGTCATAGAAACATTGTACCTGGAGCTAAAAGATATTGATCATCTTCAAGGACTGCTTAGACAGCTGTCTTTCTAACTTAGAAAGTGTTCTTTCCCTATCTTGTTCCCAACTTGTTTTCCTGTAAGAGAGGAACGCTGTATTTCCCTAGCACCCAGGATGGCTCCAGCACATCTAGACTCTCCAGAGTCCAGGCCTAAAAGAAGAAAAACTGTGTCCCTAAGGCTTATTTACTCTCATGGGACCTCTGTTTCCACCATGACTGAAGTTAAAAATATGCACTTACTTTAGCAGATGTTTCCCCTTCTGTCTGTGACTTTAGCCTACGGTCCTTGCAGAATAATAATATATCAATGAAATTGCCCAATTAACAGTACAAAAGGTAAAGTAGCCAATGGGTAATTTTATCACAATTAACATTTTTGAATTATCAAAAGAAAGTGTAACTTTTTCTGCTTTTATATTCCTCAATGTTTGAGTTATTCAACTTCAATTAACTTTGGATGTGTCCTCATTAATACCACTATCTTGAGTTTCACAAAGCAAAACAGTTGGTGGTTCCACCCTCAAAATAAGATAAATAACATAAAGAACATGACTAATTCCTTCCTCCAGTTAGTAGGTCTCACTTTCAGACTCTTCCAAGCTGCCTCTTAACCAAAATTATGTATCTCCAAAAACAAGCAACAATTTGCAATCACACTCTAATTAAAATCTATTTTTAAGATAGTTTTCACAGAGGAAACATAATATAGAGATGCAATTCTGCTTACATCACAAAAATGTTATACATTGTTATTCAGGGTAATTTAACTTACAGATACAGCTTCCTACACATCTCCGTTTCTGCTTGTGATGGGGGTCCCCAAGATCACCCTCAGATTTGATGATACACTCAGACTCACAGAACTCAGAAAAGTTATTATGTTGAAGGTTACAGTTTATTACAAAGAGATAATACAATTTAAAATTAGCAAAGAAAAAAAAGGTTTGTAGCATGAAGTAAAGGAGAAAACAGGCACAAATTTCCATTTGTCCTTTCTCAGTGGAACTGTACAGACAGAGCTTAATTCTCCCAGCATGATGTATGATACAACATTAAAAGTGTTGTCAACTAGAGAGGCTCACTAAGGCTTGGTGTCCAAGGTTTTTATTGAGGCTGAACCATCTCCACATGGAGCACCCACATGACTGACCTTGCTACTCTCAGTTTCTAATGCCCCCAGAGGTCAAACTGTAACAGCACTCACCAGGGCCCTAAGCAAACAAAAACACACATTCGCCATATCACACTGTTAGCGTAAACTGTGTGGTCCAAGGTGCCACACAGTTTACAAAGACTCTTTTATTAGGCTGACTATTCCAAGAGCTCTGAGGTTGTCTTTCAAGACCCAGCCAATGCCCAATCCTGAAGGCTTTTGGAGTGTGTGGGGTTTGGACAACTTAGGCCTGCTGAGTTCACTCTTTAATGCACGCTGCTGATAGATTTTTTAAAATACATTTGCTTAAGGAAACAGTCCATTGCTTTGTTCTCTCCATTACAAAAACTGTCAGCATGAAAAGTGTCTTCAGAGCTCTTTCTAAGACAGAAAACTGCTGTAGCTTTAAAAAAAGACTTTTCAAGTATCTATCACCCCCACTCTGCAGGATTTCAAAATTCTCAAGGCCATATTTTAGCCACTTTACACTTTCCTTTCCCCCAGTAGTTATTAAAAGAAGAAAACATCTGCCAAATATATGCCTAGAAATATGTGTTCAGATCTGGGAAAATGGCAAAGAAAAGTTGAGCCCTTTTTTGCATGCTGTTTGCAGATCTCTGCCTTTTCAACTTTTAGAAGCTGAACTCTGTCTAGTCTCCATTTAGATCCAGGGAGTCAAGTGCATTCTCTTATAGAAAGCAAACAACAATATCACACCAAAGTAATAGTAGGAAATCCATGTAAGCCAAAAGAGGGAGCAACTGAAAAAATAAAAATAAAATTCAACACTTTTAATATTAACAATAAATTATCATATGTTAGTAGTAAACTATTGTCAATTCTTTATTATTGTGTGTTTTATAAGTATTCTTTTTGGTAAATGCTATTTTCTTTCCTACATTTATTATATTGAACACACATTGACTTTTATTGAAACTTATTTCTGAAATATTCATCTTGTAGACAAATTATTATTGAACTAAATGGCTATATAAAAAAGATGTAGCATATTAATAATTCAGTCTTTGAATTATGTTCTACTGACCCTAATAAGCCATCTGTTTTTATAAACAAAACAACAACAAAAAGTAATTCAATGATTTAGTGGAATGTCTCTAATAATTGAAAAAAATTTAAAGAAAAAAAGTAAAATAGAATATAATTAAAGATAAGTGAAAGAGTCTTTAAAGAATGCCCATTCTTACATCTTTTATTTGGTGGTGCTATAACAAAACATAATAGCATTGTACACTTTATAAAACAAAACTTAAGGATCACATGTAAGCACTTGGACAAAAGTGACTTATGTATGAATCTCACAAGTGCTTCAACTATCAGATTTAGACAGACACGGCTAGAACTGGAAATTGGCCAATAAAAGTATAAATTCAATTACATCACTTTGAAGCAATTAAACTTGCCTGATCACTTTGACTGTGACAGAGAAAGCATTTGCTGTAGTAATATTAGATCAGTGAGAGGCAAGACAGTGCAGCATGAGGTAAAAGACCGATTTAAACTTTGCCTCAAGGTCTAGAGGGACTTGCTTTCATTTGCTAGAAATAAGCAAAACACAAGACGGTTTAGTGTCACATATAAACAGTTATCAATCAAGATCTCTAGCTAATGCCAATAGACCTTAGGGGAAAGTTAAATGACTTGTATGCAACACAATGCTTACTGAACATCAGAAGAAAACCACAGCATGATTGAAAAAATAATATTTCATTTTTATTAAACCATTTATTGTAAATGACAAAATAATAGCAAAGATTTAATAGGAAAAATGTCTGTTCTTTGAATTAAAGCATTGATCTTTCTTCTTTCAGGAAAAAATATGAAGTATACATTTATCCTGACATTTTGAGCTCCAAAAAAGCATTTGGTCAAGTGTTTTTGGTTGAATGTCTTGGCCTGAGCTATTAGGAAATTAATTTGATAATTTATTTATAATGGTGCATCACTAACCTGAATGCCTTTGTGCTTGGATGAACCAACACATTTCTACAAATTGAACACAGCATGATTTCCTTTTCAGATTTCCCTATATAATAACTATCTGAAAAAGGTTTTTAACTCTCAGTGCTTTAGCCAATGTAATGTTTAATTAAATTATTTGACTAATTTTTCATTTTAGCATTATTATAGGTTCCTCCTCTTCTGTGAAACAGTTTTATTCTCCCAGTTCACTAATATCTTCACAATTGCAGCACTGACACTAAGCAAAACTGATCCCCTTGAAACCAAATCCTTCCTTGTCTGGCCTTTCACAGGAGTGTTTTTTTCAAGCATTCTCCTCTTACTTAACATATCCCTTTTTACCTCTTATTCTACTTCTCTTTCTCTTGTCACCTTATGAAACAGTATTCTCCACATTCTAAGACCATTCTTCTACTCTTTATTTCTCTTAGTGATGTCATACTTTTCATTTTGTGGGAATGAAAGTAAGTGCCTCTATCCCACCTCCCTCCCTCATGCTTCCACGTTCCCTCTCCCAATGCCCGAGATGGTCCTCTGGAACCTCAAACTAACTAGATCATAAACAAATTCCAGTTCTAGTCCATAGCTTTTCCCTTCATTACTTCATTCCACAAAACAATCTTTGAATACCTACCATGTACTGGCTTTCGCCAAGACCAGAGAACATCAAATGTTTCTTATAAAATCCAGATAGCAAATGTTTTAGACATTGTAGGCCGTGTGTCTCTGTTGCAACTATTCAATCCTGCCATTTAAGTATAAAAACAACAATGTGGACATGGCCATGTTAAATAAACCCACCTATGAATGCAGAAATTTCAATTTCATATCATTTTCCTGTATCATGAATGGATTGATCATCTTTTGATTTTTGTCAACCATTGTTATCTCATAGGATACTAAAACCTATTGCAGACTGGAATTGACACATGGACACAGTTTGCTGACTACTGTGGTAGATACTGGAGATTCAGCAATAAATAAGAAAGCTTATTTAGAAAGAAAGCTCAATAATCTTAATTTTGAAAAGAATCTCCCATTTGTATGCCAAACTGGTCACACAGCAACCTATGTCAGGTTTATTACTTATTACTTACTATAACCCACTCAATCATCGAGTAAGTAAAAAAAATCTTCTAAATATTAACCTCTGCTTTGTAACACTTTGCATACTCTCAATATCCATATTCAAATGTTTTTATTTATAAATTGTTGAAAATATTTTGTATTTCAAAATTTCATTTTTATTTTTTCCACTTTGCAATTTTTATATTGGCATTATCTTCCTTAATATTTTTAAAGCAGCTTTATTTAAATATAATGGACATACAATGAATTACACATGTTTAAAGTATACATATTGATCTTTTTTAATTCATGTATCAATTTAAACAACAATTTTGAGATATAGTTCACATATCATCCACGTCACCCTTTTAAAACATACACCTCAGTTGTTTTTAGTACTATATTCTCAGAGTTGTACAACCAGCACTACCATCAAATTTCACAATTAGATAACCCCCCAAACAAGCCCAAAACCTATTAGCTATTACTCTCTGTTCCCTGATGCCCTCATCCCTTGCAAACACTAATTTACTTTTTGTCTCTATAGATTTTCCTCTTCTGAATATGTCATATAAATCACACAATATGTTGCCTTGTTTTTTCTGGCTTCTGTCACTTAGGACAATGTTTTCAAGGATCATCTACATCGCAGCAGGTATCTGTACTGGTTTAGTATTCCTTATTTGAAGTGCTTGGGACTAGAAGTGTTTTAGATTTCAGATTTTTTTTTTTCAGGTTTGGGAATATTTGCGTATACTTAGTGAGATATTTTGGGGATATGATCCAAGTCTAAATGCAAAATTTATTTATGTTTCCTATACACCTCATATCATGGCGTAAAGGTAACTTTACACAACATTTTAAATAATTTTGTGCATGAAACAGTGTGTGTATGTTGAACCATCAGAAAGCAAAAGTGTCACTATTTCAGCCACCCATGTGGACAATCGGTGTGGTATTTTTGGCATCACCATCATTCCTGAATCTGATTTTATATGGTACCTAGAAGCAAATTATTTTCTCACCCTTATCTAAACATAAGTACTTAACAATAAAAAATATGGGCCAGGCACTGTGGCTCATGCCTGTAATCCCAGCACTCTGGAAGGCCGACGCGGGTGGATCTCTTGAGGTCAGCAGTTCGAGACCAACCCGACCAACATGGAGAAAGCTCATCTCTTCTAAAAATACAAAATTAGCCAAGCGTGGTGGCGGGAGCCTGTAATCCCAGCTACTCGGGAGGCTGAGGCAGTAGAATCACTTGAACCTGGGAGGTGGAGGTTGCAGTGAGCCGAGATCATGCCATTGCGCTCCAGCCTGGGGCAACAAGAGAGAGACTCCTCAAAAAAAAAAAAAAAAATGACATGTCATCCACACAGGAAAAAAAAAAAACGTGTTCAGGGTAAATAAGCAGCACAGTAATATCATCAGAATACCTGCATCAGCTGTTAAACAATAGCAACAATAAACAATGGCGGACTTTCAGTCTCCACCTACAATGCCATGTTTTCATTGCAAGGTTACCATACACTGCATTTTGTTTTTAGATGAGAAGAAACGTCAGAAACAGTTGTGGGACCAGGAAGTGGACCCTCTAGGGATGAGGAGGCATTCTGATTAATGGCTTTTTAAAATGCTTCATCCAAAGTCGTTTGCCTCATTAACAATCGTTGTTGTCTTAGAAGTTTCTCTTTGGTTGCATAAACTTACATGATTTCTGGTCCTGTTATGAATACACACTGCTCTAGTCTTTCCATAAGGCCATCACATATTTTCACCATGTCGTCTGTAGACCCTTTTTCTGCAATGTTAGCAACATCATCTTCATTGTCACAATTATCACTGTCACTGTAATCCAAAACTATTTTGGCTATTTCACCATCTATGAGTGACAACTAGAGCTTCATTAACAATGTTAAAAGTTTTTCTTCCAGGTGCGGTGGCTCATGACTGCAGCCCCAGTATTTAGGGAAGCCAAGGTGGACTTGAGCCCAGGTGTTTGAGACCAGCCTGAGTATCATGGAGAAACCCATCACCACAAAAAATAGAAAAACTAGAAAAATTAGCTGGGTGTGGTAGTGCATGCCTGTAGTCCCAGCTACTTGAGAGGCTGAGGAGGGAAAATCACTTGAACTCAGGAGGTGGAGGTTGCCAGGAGCCAAGATCATGCCACTGCACTCCAGCCCCTGGGTGACAAAGTGAGAGTCTGTCTTAAAAAAAAAAAAAAAAAAAAAAAAGAAAAAAAGAAAAGTTTTTCAATTATCCACTTCAGCTTACTGATGGACTCTGAAAGTATATATTTTTGCATATATAAGGAAATCAGACATCATTTTTTTCCACTTGACCTCCAGAATTCTTCAAAGTCACCACCTTATTTGTCATCACTGAACACACAGGCCAAAGGTTTTGCCAGGCATGCACAACTGTCTTTAGTCACTGCATTCTAAGCCCTGGCAACAGCTTATGCAGCATTCTTTATGCCAAATTTCTTTTGGAAACCTCCCACATCCACACCTCAGTTCAATGCTGCTGGCGTGCTGTTCAAGATAGTGTTCTCATATTTACTCTTCGTTGATCTAAGAATACCCTGGTCCACGTGACTGATTTAGTAAAGCCACATTTGGGAGAAAGTACACAGCATAAACGTTCTTTTTGATGAGAATTTCAGCTGGAGGGTGAGCAGAGCAGTTATTAAGGAATAATAAAATCTAGCAGTCATCATCTAGTCCAGCTTCCCTGCAGTGACCACAAGCTGCTGACACAAAATGTTTGTAGAACCAATCAGAAAAGATGTTTCTGGTGATTTATGAGTTTTGTTAAAATAATAATGAACGAATAAGAAAACAGAGGACCTAAGCTTTTGCTTACAACAGTAAATTTAAACTTATGTGTGCCTGCTGCATTAGCACATCCCAGCACAGTTATATTGTCCTTGGCATCCTTAATTCCTGTAAAAACTGTCTCATCAACTGTATTCAATGTCTTTCTGTGGCAATAATGCCAAAACAACAATGCTTCATCAGCATTACAGATTTATTCTGGCATCAGATTTTTATTAGCGATAACCTTGGCTATCTCATCAATAAATTTCTCCACTGCTTCATGATCAACAGATGCTTTATTACCACAAACCTTTAAAAATTTAATGCCATTTTTATAAGTTTCTATCACGAGTCTATTGAACATTCAGTTTCCAGTTTATTGCAATAGACCTTTGCTTGTTTCATTTATTGTGATAGACCTTTGCTTATTTCATTTACTATAATAGACCTTTGCTTGTATAATTAAGTGGAATGTGTTCACTGTAATACTGACAAATTCACTCTTGCAATACACAATTGAAATCTTCATTTTTAACTTTATGCAATTTTTTAAAGAATCAACTTCTATTAACTTTCAGCATAGAATTTCAACAATTTATCCTTCTGTTTCTTCAGGTTATAATGGTGGTCATTCCAACACTATACTCTTCTGTAAGATGTTTCACAACATCTTGACTTTCACAACAAGATGTTTTCACAACATCTTGACTTTCACAACAACTTGACTTCCTGTGCTATCAATAAACAAAGGCATTCTCTTTTTCTTATTACTGTTACCCACAGAGGTATCTCTGGGCCTTGCTGATATTTTCAACAATACCCTTATGCCACAGAACAAAGAATAGCAAAACAAAACACTGACTGTAAAAAAGGCACATAGGTCTTGGCCCCACATGGGTCATTGTGAGAAATATGCTGTTGGCGTGTCTGAACTGCACACATGACATTTTATTAAATTTTATGAGTGTGCTTCTGCGGGACAATTTGGGTGTGTGCAGAAAAGATATTCTCACAGCCAAAAGGGGCTGAAAGGATCTTCTTCCCATTGCGAACACTAAATAAACTGTGTGTTATGCATCTGCATTTTGACAAAGACCCATCATGTTAGGTCAGGTATGAAACTTTCCACTTGTGATGCCATGTCAGCTCTCAAAAGATTTTGGATCTTGGAGCATCTTAGGTTTTGAATTTTTGGACTAGAGATGCTCACCCTGTACTTCATTCATTTTATGCCGAATAATATTCCATTCTATGGATATACCACATTTTGTTGTCATTCAACAGTTGACAGACATTTGGGCTGTGTCAACTTTCTCGCTATTATAAATAGTGTGTTTATACACATTCATGTACAAGATTTTGTATGAATGTATATTTTCATTTCTGTTGGACACATACCTTGGAGTGGAATTGTTTGGTCATGTGGTAACTCCGTGCTTAACGTTTGTAAGTGTGCAATTATGCCACTATGCATTCACCACAACAATATATGAGGGTCCCCATTTCACCACATAATATAACTTTTGTGTTCACATATAGGACGCTTGTTCAGATCTTTATTACCTTTTCCCTAGACAATTGCTATATCCTTCTGCTTTCATTATTTGCCTTCAGTCTTTCATTTATTGTGATTTATCACATAATACCACTAATAACAGTTTCTTTTTTTTCCTAAGCAATACTTTCTGTCACTACCCTATCTCACCAAACTCAAAAATTATCTACAACCTAGGAGGAAAACTGTAAATAGCTTATTCTTAAAAAAAGAAAAAAAAAGATTCAGAGGCCAGTAAAATTTGATACCTGTTTCCCAACAGCTTATATTATTTCACAACTTATACTCTCCAGTTCAAACAAAACTACTTGTGCATAGTCTTAGAGTTACATCTTGAGTGAGCAAGACTAACTTTATCTGCCTGTGACTCATGCCATCGTGGAGCACCCCACACTTAGATGAGCCTTGAACCCACTTACATGCTTAGCTGTCATCTTAAAATTCTTTTTTTCAAGTGTACAAAATACTTATTTTACTAAAGTGAACGTATTGTGTGTATCAGCAACTTTGGACTTCCTACGAAATAAACCAGTGAGATGTATTACCACAACATAACTTATGTCTTATGGCCCAAGGAGGACTATGGCTCTTTTCTGTGGCACTGACCTAAAATTAGGGCACATTTCTGTCATTTCTTCACCCTCCACCCCTCATTCAGGATTGGCATAGGGTAGCAAGGCATAGCCCCTGCTCTGTAACTGACTCTCATCTCCTCAGGACAGAAGGTTCTTACTGCTACCCAGACCTCTGATCCTGAGTTCCTTTTTTCCACTTTTTTTCTCAGATTTATTGAAGTGTAACTGACAATAAAATTTGATTGTATATATTTATGTGTACAATGTGATTATTTGATATAGCTATATATTGTGAAATGATTATCATAATCAATCACCTCCCATAGCTACTATTTGTGTGTGTGTGTGTGTGTCTGTGTGTGTGGTGAGAACACTTAAGACTTACCCTTCTAGTAAATTTCAAGTGCATAATACAGTAACATTAATTATAGTCACCATGATGTACATTAGATATATAGAAATTATTCCTCTTAAAAAAAACTTGGAAACTTTTGACTAATACATCTCTATTTCCCTACCCCCAGCCCTAAACACCATTCTACTCCCCACTTCTATGGGTTTGATTTTTCTAGATTCCATATGTAAGTGAGATCATGCATTATTTTTCGTTGTCTAACTTATTTTATTTAGCATAAAATCCTCCATGTTCATTCATATTATGGCAAATGACAGGATTTCCTTTTGTTTAGCACTGAATAATAGTCCACTGTGCGATATATGTCATATTTTCTTTGTCTGTTGATCTGGTTATAGACATGTTGGTTGATTCCGTATCTTGACTATTGTGGATAAAGTTGCAACAAATATGGGAGTGCAAATATCTCAGCGACATACTGATTTCATTTCCTTTAGATATATACCCAGAAGTAGAATTGCTGGATCAAATGGTAGTTTTATTTTCAATTCTATGAGGAAACTCCATACTGTTTTTCATAAGCTGTACCAATTTATATCCCCACCAAAACTATACAGTGGTTCTTCTCTCTACATCCTCTCCAAAACTAATTATCTCCTATTGTTTTGACAATTGCCATTTTAACAGGTGCAAGGTGATATATTATTGTGATTTTGATTTGGAGTACCAAAATGATTAATGATGTTGAATTTTTTTCATATACCTGCTGGCCATTTGTATTTCTTCTTTTGAGAAATGACTTTTCTGATACTTAGACAATTTTTTAATAGAGTTTTTTTGTTTTCTTGTTTATGAGTTGTTTGAGTTCCTCATATATGTTGGATGTTACCCCTTATCAAATGTATGGTTTGCAAATATTTTTTCTCATTCCTTCAGTTATCTATCTGTTATTTCCTTTGCTATGCAGAAGTTTTTAGTTTGATACAATTCTGTTTACCTGTTTTTGCTTTTGTTGCCTGTACTTTTGGGGTCATATCCAAGAAATCATTGCCCAGACCAACGTGTCAAAAAGCTTTTCCTCTACGTTTCCTTCTAGTAGTTTCGTGGTTTCAGGTGTTACATTTAAGTATGTAACCCATTTTGAGTTAATTTATGTATGTGGTGTGAGATAAGGGTCCAATTTCCCTCTTCTGCATACAGATATCCAGTTTTTCCAACATAACTTATTAAAGAGATTGTCTTTTGCCCATTGTGTGTTCTTTGTTAAAGACCAACTGACCATAAGTGTGTGGACTTATTTCTGGGCTCTCTATTCTGTTCCATTGGTGTATACATCTATTTTTATGCCAGTACCATGCTGTTTTGATTGCTGTAGGTGTAGGTTTGCATTATAATTTGAGGTCAGGTAGTATGATACCTCCAGCTTCATTCATTTTGCTCAAGATAGCTCTGGCCTTGCAAGGTCTTTTGTGGTTTCATATAAAATTTGAGATTGTTTTTTCTATTTCTATAAAAATAAGTCTTTAGAATTTTGATTAGTATTATGCTGAACTTGTAGATTGCTTCAGATAATATATACATTTTAGTATTATTAATTCTTCCATTTATTTTGACTTTTCTGACTTCTTTTTTCAATGTTTTGTAGTTTTGAGCATACATATCTTTTACCTTCTTGATTGTTTGTGTCTACATAGTTTATTCTTTTTGATGCTATTGTAAATGTAATTTTTTCTCACTTCTTTTTCTGATATTTAAAAAAACTCAACTTGATTATTGTATGTTAATATTTTATCCTGCAACTTTCCCGAGTTTGTTTATTCGTTCTAGCAGTTGGTGTTGTGCTTGTTTTGTTGCCGTTGAGGCTTCAGGGTTTCCTATGTGTAATATTATATTGCCTGAGAACAGAAAATGTTTCATCTTTCTTTAACAAGTTAGATGGCTTTATTTCTTTTTCTTACTGAATCCTTCTGGCCAGAATTTCCAGTACTATCTTGAGTAGAAGTGGGTAAAGTGGTCATTTTGGTCTTGGTCCTGATGTTAGAGAAAAAGTTTCAACATTTTACTGTTATGATGTTAGCTGTAGTCTTGTCATATGTGGCCATTACTATGTTGAGGTATATTATTTTTGCACTTAATTTGTTGAGAGTTTTCATCACGAAATGATATTAAATTTTATCACTTTTTTTGCATCTGTTAAGATGGTCACACAGTATCAATCCTTCATTCTGGTAACATGGAGTATTACATTTATTGATTTGTATATATCAAACCAACCTTACACCCCAGCAATATATCTCATTTGAAAATGGCATACGATCCTTTTAATTTGCTGTCAAATTCAATTTGCTAGTATTTCATGGAGGATTTTTGTCTCTATATTCATCAGAGATATTGACCTGTAATTTTCTTTTCTTTTTAGTGTCCCTGTCTAGCTTTGACATCAAGATAATTCTGGCGTTGTAAAATGAGTTTAGAAGTGTTCCCCACTCTTCAATTTTGTATGAGAGTTTCAGAAAAAAATGGCATTAATTCTTTTTTAAATGTTTCATGAAATTAACTGGCAAAGCCATCTGGTCTTGAGCTTTTTTGTTGTTGTTGTTGGGTTTTTAATTACTGACTCAACCTTCTTACTTCTTATTGGCCTGTTCATATTTTCTATTTTTCATAATTCAATTTTGGTAGATAATATGTTTCTAGAAATTTATTTTTTTCTGGTTAAGCAATGTGTTATATAATTGTTTCAGAAATCTAAGATCCTTTGTATTTGGGAAGTATCAGTTGTAAAAATCTCCTTTTTTTATAACTTTATCTATTTGAATCTTTTCTGTTTTTCATAGTTAGACTTACTAATGATTTGTCAATTTGTTTATCTTTTGAAAAAACAACTCTTGGCTGGGCGCGGTGGCTCACTCCTGTAATCCCAGCAATTTGGGAGGCCAAGGCAGGCGGATCACGAGGTCAAGAGATCAAGACCATCCGGACTAACATGGTGAAACCCCATCTCTACTAAAAATACAAAAAATTAGCAGGGCTTTGTGGCAGGCCCCTGTAGTCCCAGCTACTCAGGAGGCTGAGGCAGGAGAATGGCGTGAACTCAGGAGGCAGAACTTGAAGTGAGCCGAGATCGCACCACTGCACTCCAGCCTGGGAGACACAGCAAGACTCCGTCTCAAAAAAAAGGACAAGTCTTAGTTTTGTTAATCTTTTCTACTGTTTTTCCAGTCTCTTTCCTTTGGTTTTTCTCTGCTGTTTATTATTGTTTTCCTTCTGTTAATATTGGAATTCGAGTGTTCCTTTTCTAGTTCCTTGGGGTCAAATAATAGGTTATTTCAGTTCTTTCTTTTTTCTTAATGTAGTCATTTATTGCCACAAAATTCCTTCTTAGAACTGATTTTACTGCATTCCCTAAGTTTTGATATGTTGTGTTTCTGTTTTCATTTGTCTCCAGATTTTTTTAATTTCTTTTTTATTTCTACTTTGATTCATTTGTTCTTTAGGAGTGCATTCTTTAATTTTCACATATTTGTGAATTTTGTATTTTTCTCCTGTTATTTATTTCTAGTTTCATAGCATTGTAATTATAAGCAATACTTGATATGATTTCAATTTCCTTAAATTGTTAAAACTTGCTCTGTGGCCTAACAGGTGATATATCCTGGAGAACATTCTGTGTGCACTTAAAAAGAATGTATATTCTGCACTTGTTGGATAAAATGCTTCATCTATATCTACTGGGTCTATTTGGTCTATAGAGTTGTTCAAGTCTTCCATTTCCGTACTTATTTTCCACCTAAATGATCTGTTCATTATTGAAAGCAGGGTATTAATGATCCCTACTATGATATTGCTGTCTGTTTCTCCTTTCAGTTGCATTAATATTTGTTTTATATATCTAGGTGCTCCAATGTTGGGAGCATGTTTATGATTTTTATATCTTCTTGATAAATTGGCCCCTTTCTCTTTATATAATGACTTTACTTGTTTCCTGTATCAGTTTTTGACTTAAAGTATATTTAGTCTGATGTAAATGAGGATATCCCCACTTTCTTTTGGTTACCATTTGCAGGAAATACCTTTTTCCATTCCTTTACTTTCAGCCTATATATGTCCTTAAAACTAAAGTGAGTCTCTTCTGGCAACATATAGTTGTATCTTTTTTTAATCAATTCAGTCACTCTATATCTTTTCATTAGGTAATTTAATCCATTTACATTTATGTTTAAAGTAATTATTGATAGGTAAGAACTTTACTACTGCCATTGTGTTCATTATTTTCTGACTGTTTTGTAGTCCCTTTGTTTATTTCTTCTTCTCTTACTGTCTTCTTTTGTGATTTTATGTTTTTTTTTTTTTGTATACTGGTATGTTTTGATTTCTGTAGCTTTATATTTTGTGTATCTACTATAGGATTTTTTGTGTGTTTCCCATGAGGTTTCCATAAAACACTTTTTAGTTGTGACAGTCTATGCTAAGCTGATAACAACTTACCTTCAATTGCGTACAAAAACTCTCTTCTTTAACTTCTCCTTCTCTGACAGTATATGTTATTTTATGTCACCATTTGCTATTAACATATATTATATATTTTGTATCCATTAATTTTGGTATAGTTTTTGTTTGTGTGTGTGTTTGTTTTTTATTTGTTTGTTTGTTTTTGGAGATGGGATCTCACTCTGTCATCCAGGATGAAGTCCAGTGGCACAACCATAGCTCACTGCAGCCTTGAACTCCTAGGGTCAAACAATCCTCCTGTCTCAGCCTCCCTAGTGGCTGGGACTACAGGTGCATGCCACCATGCCTGGCTATAGTTATTTTAATACTTTTTGCCTTTTAACTTTTATACTAGAGTTAAAGGTGACTTACACGTGACTATTACAATATTAGAGTATTCTGAGTTTATCTATATTCTTAGCTTTTCAGTGAGTTTGATACTTACATGTATTTCATGTTTTTAGTCTTTTCATTTCAACTTGAAGAACTACCTAGGATTTCTTGCAAGGCAGGTCTAGAGGAGATGAACTCCCATAGCTATTGTTTGTCTAGAAAAGTCTTTTTCTCTTCTTCATTTCTGAAGAATACCCCTGATGGGTATAGTATTCTTGGTTGGCAGTTTTGTTTTGTTTTGTTTTTTCATTCAGCACTCAAATATATCATCCCACGCTTTCTGGGCCTGCAAGATTTCTGCTGAGAAATCCTTTGATAATCTTATGGAGTTCCCCTTGTATGTGACAAGTTGCTTTTCTCTTGCTGTTTTCAAAGTTTTCTCTTTGTCTTTGATTTTTGATAATTTCATTATAATATGTCTTTGTAAAGATCTCCTTATATTTAATCTATTTTGGATTATTTGTGCTTCATGAATCTGAGTACTCATTTTCCTCTCCAGATTTGGGAAGTTTTCTGTCATTATTTCTTTAAATTACTTTTCATCTTCTTTCTCTTTCTCTACTCCTTCTGGGAATTCCATAATGCACATATCATTTTACTTTGTCTCATAAGTCCCGTAGACTTCTTCACTTCTTTAATTCTTTTTCTGATTCTTTGACTTGATAATTTCAAATGACCTGTCATCCAGCTTGCTGATTCTTCTCCTTGATCAAGTCTGCCATTTAAGCTCTCCATAGAATTTTTCGATTCAGTCATTGTGTTCTTTACCTCCCAAATGACTGTTTTTTATAGTTTCTATCTCTTTGTTTAACTTTTATTTTGTTTGTATGTTGTTTTTCAGACTTCCTTTAGTTGCCTGTCTATGTTTTTTGTAGCTCACTGAGATTTTTTATGTTTCTTTATTTTGAGTTATTTGTCTGATAGTTCATAGATCTCCATTTCTTCAGAGTCAATTGATGGTGTCATGTTTCCCTGGTTATTCTTTATCTTAATTGACTTTTACTGGTGTCTTCACATTTTAAAAAGTAGATATCTTTTCCAGTCTTTACAGACTGGCTTTGGCAGGGAAAGCCCTTTACCATTCAACCTGTTCACAGATTCTAGCAAGCCATTTGGTGGTGTCTACTGGTGGGCTTCCTACTACCATCCGTAGGTAGTCTGGCCTGGTATCTGGGTCCGTATGCTGGCCTGGTACCAGGTTCCACTTGGGTGGGCCTAGTGACTGGGTCCCCAGAGATAGGCATTGAATCTGGGTCCACAAAGGGGGTCCTAGAGCCTGTATCTGCAGAAGCCAGCATGAAGCCTTGATTTACAGGAGCTGATATGAGACTAGAAAGAGCCTGGCTTCTGGGTCCATAGGAATAGGCCTGAAGCCTAGGTCTGCAGGGGCCAGCCAGATCCTGGAGTGGTCCAGGAGCTTTACTCTACAGATGCAAGCCCAGCTTCTGGGTTTACAGGGGCTGGTCTGGAGCCTGGATCCACAGTAGGCAGACAAGCCCCAGAGTCTACTGGAACAGGCCTGGACCCTGGATTCACTAGAGTGGGCCTGGAGCTTGGGCCTTCTGGAGTGTAGGGCTGCAGGGGCTAGCCTACTGTTGTGGTGGGCCTGGAGTCTGAGTCTGTGGTGGCTGGCCTGGACCCTGGGGCTATAGGAGCTGGCTTGACACCAAGGTTCATTTGGGGTGAGCCTGTTGCTGGAATACACAGTGAAGTCAAATGTTAACTTCACATGCCTTTTCCCCTGCTTTGAGTATCTCTCTCTGTGCTATTCTGCCCAGGCTTGGGGAAGCAGTGACATAGTTAATATGAAACTATCCTTCCTGCTCACTCAATGTATTTTGTCTTATTTTTATTCTCCACCTAAGTGCTCTGGTCTCTCACCTGGCTTCCTTAGCTTTTGTGAAAGTTTTTTCATACATAGATGGTTATTCAAATTGATGGTTCTGTTAGGGAATGAGCACTGGAGAGTTTTATTCTGCCATCTTGCTGTCACTCCAAAATCTCTTCAATTTCTCAATAGTGTTTTAACAAAAGGCTCAATGTTTTTATTTTATGATGAAACATGCAAATTATATAGCCAGTCCTGTCTGCGAAAGTCCTGGAGTTCCAGTATATAGCCCCACCATTCAGCATACACTATTTGCATCACAACTCCTTTTATTAACATTGCAAAACACTTGCCTTCTATGTTTCATATTAGTCGATTCTTTATGTTCCTCCTATGACGTTAATGTTCACCAAGTTTTCACTCTGCTGTCAGTTTTTATCTTTATTCTTTTGGAGAAGTCGTGATACCTATCATTATTTTATTTTTAGTTCACAGACCAAGCTGATATATAACCTGAAATAGTTTGGCAACTTTATTTTTGACTTTGAGATCCAGACTCTTTGGACATTTTTTAAAAGTACTCCAGCTTAGAACAAAGGCTCTCATAGTAGAAGTTTTGATCAAATATACCTTGATATTGCAAAAGTCCCTCAGGCAAAAAAAAGTATGTAATTTCCAAGTGGAAAAGATTTCTAGCTTATAAATTTCTTTTTTATCCTAAAAAGCATCTAGTATCTTTTAGCTTTAGCAAGCACACCATTTTGGCCACAATGTACAGACATGCCTCACTTTCAGAGAAGGTGCCTGCTTCAGAGTAAGTGTAGGATAATTGAAAGTTTACAAATTAGCACATTCTTTCATTGCTTTAAAGTGTCAACTCAGAGACAGGAGGTAGAATTCCACAAGAAATAATGTAAACTTAATTATTTAAAAGAAGGCATAATTCTACAAGTTTTTAAAAAGGTTTAGACCCATATCTCAAGGTTTCATCTTCTATTTAATTTATCTGCCACCAACAATGCCATAGTAGACAGTGAAATAAGCCAATTTTTAAAACTAGTGAAACTGTTCACATTAGGGGAGATTTTAGACATATTAAAATCAGATTCACATTTTCTGGTCTAAAAACAAAACAAATCCAACCGAATACTTGAAGAATTGTGAGGAAATAGTAGCCATCTTGTCTATTTCATAATTAGCTTAAAGTTTGCTTTAAAATTTTCTTTAAGGTGTGGTTTTTCTTTCTTCATAACATTCATTGACTGTATTTAACCAACGTTTAATTCAATTATTTCAAGTTTATCAGACAATAAACTTTGGTGAAGTTTCTTTGAATTTGAAATAAATGAGTAAAAAATGGCGCACTGAATATGTATTCTTTGTCATCATGGAATTCTTTACTATTGGTTTTCAAATTAGACCTCTGCTAAGTAACTTCTATTGGCTTGTTTTAAAAACAGTATGTAGACCTGTAAAAATTCCAAATCAAACACTTCACTGAAAAAAAAATGAATGGAGTTACTGTTTGGGCAAACTGACCTCTTTGGCTAAACAATTAAATCCAACTTCTAGGAGTCTCTTGAACCATTATAATTTTTTAAAATATTAAGTCCATAAAATTTCACTTTAAAGTGCTTGAATTCTGCAGCCCTGAGTTAGGATCTGAAGATTAATGAGATAGTTTATCATTACTAACTAGTCCACAAGAGAATGAATACTAATTAATTCATCATCAACAAAACTACCCCAAATGAGAACATCCATAGAGAAAACACATAGCTGTACTATTACCTAAAATATTAAGACAATATAATTGAGTGTTTTCAATATTGACTGCACATCAGAGTAACCTACATATGTGTGCAGAGGTTGTGGGTATGAAGATCACGGGTGAAAAATTACCAGGGCATGAGGAGTCCTACCCTCAGAATTTCTGATTTATTTGGTTCTGGTGGAGCTGGGAACTGGAAATATTGTAAAGCATCCCAAGTATTTTTAATGTGCGCTTTGGTGGATATAATTTTTTTTTCAATTTATCACCAAGAATTTTAATACAGCCTCAGACAAATGAGTAATGGATTCATTGTAGCTGCACCTATAGATTTGCATGAAAAAGTCTCAATATCATTTTTCCATGTGAAAGAAGTTTTGTTTTACGCTAAAATAAATGCGGGGCACTTTCCTTAAAACAGAGCCCTGAATTGTGCTGGTGAAGGTTCTGTTTGCTTTGTTTCACTTTGTGTTTCATCTGTGGGCACGCTAATTACAGCTGAGTCCCAGCAGCATATGGCAGTGGGCTGGGGAGAAGAAAACCAAATGAGGACAAAAGCACAAATACAAAAATAAACATAAGTCAAGTTTGTGCTGCTGGGTAGTTTTCTTTCATCTTTCTGTGAGGTTAATTAACTGCACAATATGTCTTCGCCACTCTGATGCATCCAAAGCATCCCAGAAGGCTCCTCCTCCACAATCTAAATTATAATGATGCCTGACGGTTGCAGAATTTTTAGTTTAACTAGAGTGTACTGAATCATTCTGGACAATGCAAAAGTGAACCTTAACCATTGTCCATATTATAAACTGAACTTCCACTGCAGGATCTTACTGAGGCCAAGAGCTGGTGCTGACAGATTCCACAACACACATTCTGCACTCTGGCTGTGAGAGGTCCTACCCCACACTATATCAAACCTACCAAATGCCCCCATCAACCACATTAAAGTTGCTTCAAAAGTTTTTACAAGGAGTATTATAAATTTGCTTTTAAAATTATCTGCCTATGAGCCCTTCATTTCATTATAATAGACGATTATTTTTCTGCAATTTTGAAGAATTGAGAAAAAATTATCCCACAGATTGTTTCCAAATTATGAAGATGACAAGTTACCTTTTGTGAACACTTAACTAAACGTTATTTGGTTTCTTTAGAGTTTTGTCCTTAAGTTTTACGTCAAACATTTCTTTCCTAGTCCAAGCTATTACATAGTCCTCTAACATCTCCTAAGCCCTAGACTTGTGCCTAAGTATCTGATGAATAAACAAGACCTTGGAGCCCCGACTCTAAGATTCCAGTGAGAGACTGAATCCACAAACGGATAGTGGACAGAATATATGTGACAACAGAACTCTGAGCTACAATTCCTGCAACAGACAGCCCAGAGCAGACAGGACTAGTCATGGCCTGCCAGCTACTCTAGTCCTCCTTTCCCTCCAATCAGAACTTGCCTCAAGCCTTCCCTTTTTCCACTATACAGCTTATTTCCCTAACTGCCTTTGAGTCTCTGCTAATAGCCAGTGATTGTGGCTGATTCCCTTGCTATAGCAAGTACCGAGTGAATAGCTTCGCTTGTTTTCATTCAGCTAGTCTTCCTTTATTTCCAAGCCAGCAAGGAAATATTGGAAAGGAGCTGATGACTGACTCCACATCTGACTTCTAATGATGTCTTTCATTCCAGCTTGCATTTAGAGGTCTACATGACATTATACACCTAATGAAGAGAGAGGAAATCAGCAGTTTACATTGAAGAGACTAAAGAATTTGGTAATTCAATACCGTAGCAGTATAGTCCATTCTGATTGATAAAATATTGGTGCATTTTAAAATAATAAAGTTTTTACTAATCACTTTTAGAAGCAGACTAATCTGCAGAATGGTGGCCTTTGTGCAAAAGACCATATAATCCCTGGCCAAAGGTAAGAATCATTTAGGATCATACAAATCCAACTAGGAGTAGCAATACAAAGAGAAATGGCTGTTAGTCACATGGGTGTCAAAATTATTTCTCTTTCTTGAGAATATAAAAAAAAAACCCTAGAGCTACAATGTTATATTAGTGAACATAATTAAATAAAACTGTACAATATTGACTCCCAACAGCCTTACCTTCATTCACTACCTTTAGCTGTAGAGGTTTTGTCATTCCTCCACAGACTTCAACAGCATAATGTAGGAAATCAGCAATTTAAATATAGTCCATTTTATTATTAATGCAAAGACAAACCAGTGAGGAGAGAAACATAGATCTGAATTTCAAGTATCCAAAGCTGTCTAATTAAAATTCAAGATTATACTTAATCATCCAGATTTCCCAATTGTATAAGTAGTGCTCTAGAATTAGGGCAGTCTTGACTCACTATAGCATCTTTTACCTTCTCTTTTGCTGACTGAAATACTACGGCCAGAAACAAACAGAAGAAAATGAGTGTATGTGTATGTGTACGGATGTATGTTTGTGTGTGTTCCAAGGAACCATATTCCTATTGTTTCTACATGCCCTTGATCTTGTGTTCTCATCTCTCTCTCTCACATACAGGTGCACATACACGCACATGCACGCGCACACACACACAACTGTAGGAGGAGATGATTATGTGAATTAGCTTGATTTTGGTAATTATTTCACAATGTAGATATATATCAAAACATCATGTTGAATATCTTAAATTATTTACAATTTCAGTTTGTCAGTTGTACCTCAATAAAGCTCAGAAAAAATAAAATAAATTTATTAATATTATAAATATATGACGGTAAAATATATAGACAATTTTCAAGTATGATAAATATATATTTTAACATTTAATCATTGATAAAACATGAATAATGAATAAAGTTATGAATGAGACTGAAATAGTTACAGTCTATAAAATACAGTATTCAGTGTTACCATGTAGCTTTTAGGCAAAGTTTCTATCAATTATGCTCAGGTGTGTTAGCCAACTGCCAACATGGCCCTCCAAGAGTCACATATTCTGGAATTTACTTCCAGTTGTATGCTTTTACGCATTTTACCAGGGTGGCTCTGTGTGACCAATAGAATAAGGCAGAAGTGATGAAGGCAGAAGTGAATAAGGCAGAAGAAGAAATAATGATGTGTCACACCCAAGATTAAGTATAAAAGTCACTGTGATTCCCTCTCATCACTGGATGTGGGGAAAGCCAGCTGCCATGTCCTGAGCACTACTATGGAGAGGTCCATTTGGCAAGAAACTGAGGCCATGACTGAGCAGTGTTGGAGGCAGACTGCCATCCCCAGCCAACTGTAGTCCCAGCTGACATTTGACTGCAACCTCATGAAAGACCCTGAGCTACACCACAAGGTAACCCACTCACTCCCAGAATCTTAATGCTCAAAAATTGTATGAGATAACAATGTTTGTTGCCTTATGTTGTTTCCTTAGGGCTTCTTTAATTTTTAATTTAATTTTTTAAATTAATGTAAATGTTAGTTCAATTCTTGAATTTATAATTAATCTATAATAATTTAATTTGATTAATTTAATTTAATTTTTCATTTTAATTATTATGGTAAATAGTAGGCTTATATATTTATGGAGTACATGAGATGTTTTGTTACAGGCATGCAATGTGTAATAATCACATCGTGTAAAATGAAGTATCCAAGCCCTCAAGCATTTATCCTTTGTGTTACAAAGAATCCAATTATACTCTTCTAGTCATTTTTAAATGCACAATTAAATTATTATTGACTACAGTCACCTGTTGTGCTATCAAATACTAATTTTGTAGTAATTTGTTATGCAGCAATAGATAACAAATGCAGGTGGAGATTAAAATATACAGTAACCTAAAGGATAATAATTAAACTGTTGCAACTTAGCCTGTATGTGGAAATTTACTTATCTGCAAAAGAAAATATATTTTTATGTAAGTACAATATCATTTTAGATAACTACTAAATCAATGAATATATGCAAAGCATTTACAACAATGGCTGACACATAGCAAATTCCATATAAATAGCATATATGAAAATGATAACCAATTAAGGCAAAATAAAAAAAAATAGAGCTGGGCACGGTGGCTCATGCCTGTAATTCCAGCACTTTGGGAGGCTGAGGTGAGCGGATCACCTGAGCCGAGGAGTTCGAGACTTGCCTGACCAACGTGGTGAAACCCCATCTCTACAAAAAATACAAAAATTAGCCGGAAACTTGCCTGTAATGCCAGCTACTTGGGAGGCTAAGGCAGGAGAATTGCTTGAACTCAGGAGGCGGAGGTTGCCATGAGCCGAGATCGCACAACTGCACTCCAGCCTAAGTGACAGAGTGAGACTATTTCTCAAAAAAAAAAAAAAAAACACTAAATAAAATACTTATCAGAGGCATGAAGTTAAAATTCTCACAACTTGAAAACAAGTACTTTTTAAATATTATTTTTGTAGCTGGATAAGTTAATTCCAGTCACTTCCTATTAGATGAGAGATTTGGAATCAGAAAGATTCTAACTGGCCCCTGATGCCTCATTATTCACTGTTAATTGAATGAATTTTGTGACTTAACCCAGGATTAGGAGGGAATCAAGAGCTCTTAACCTGACAGTAGTGGGGTTGATGCAGAAACTGTAGAGTTGACTTCATGTTAACAACCAAGATATGCTTTTCTTATATGAGACTAGAATGTGTTTTCAGATGTAACAGCCTCTTTGGAGAGGTATTTTAACCTAAATTATCTTCTTCAGGCCAGAGGCTATGCTCCATTACCATTTAGCAGGAGACCAAGTAATTTTTCTACATTTAAAACTAATTTTTCCATTGTGAATAATGCGGCAATAAACATACGTGTGCATGTGTCTTTATAGCAGCATGATTTATAGTCCTTTGGGTATATACCCAGTAATGGGATGGCTGGGTCGAATGGAATTTCTAGTTCTAGATCCCTGAGAAATCGCCACACTGACTTCCACAAGGGTTGAACTAGTTTACAGTCCCACCAACAGTGTAACCAACCCAAATGTCCAACAATGATAGATTGGATTAAGAAAATGTGGCACATCTACACCATGGAATACTATGCAGCCATAAGAAATGATGAGTTCATGTCCTTTGTAGGGACATGGATGAAATTGGAAATCATCATTCTCAGTAAACTATCGCAAGAACAAAAAACCAAACACCGCATATTCTCACTCATAGGTGGGAATTGAACAATGAGAACACATGGACACAGGAAGGGGAACATCACACTTCAGGGACTGTTGTGGGTTGGGGGGAGGGGGGAGGGATAGCATTGGGAGATATACCTAATGCTAGATGACGAGTTGGTGGGTGCAGTGCACCAGCATGGCACATGTATACATATGTAACTTACCTGCACATTGGGCACATGTACCATAAAACCTAAAGTATAATAATAATAATAATAATAATAATTACAATAAAAGAAAAAAAAAACTAATTTTTCTCCTTGGTGGTGGTGATAGTAGCTTTTCTTTAATTCTTAAGACAAAATTTCAGAGAAGCTGGAATTTTAAACATGACAGCTTCAAAAATGGTCATCTCAGAAAGAGCAGCTACAAAAAGAAGCTGTTTCAAGCTACAACCGCTTCAAATTGTTAGCCTTTGGAGATAGTAGGTGTTAGATTCGGCAGGGTTCTAATACCAGGACTATGTTTACATTCAAGTTAAACCAAACATAATCAAAATTTATTTCTTCAAAGTAGGGACCCCTTTGTGTAAGAAAATAATTGAAATTTCTACTTATGCAAAATTTAAGTTTCTACACTTAAAACTCCCATCTTGACCATGCTAATAAGGATGCTGAATATTGGATCAACATTTTTCCCTTTTGAGTAGCACTATGTATTTATCCTTTGGTTAACTTTCCCATCATTTATGTTTAATTAAAAGTATATATCTGTATGCAAAACAGGGACTATAAGTCTAATTTTCATTATGATTACCAAAGTTATCTGAAACTTTTTAAAAGGAGGAGACATAAATTTGTATAGTCAAAGAAAAACCCCTTCTCCGAATATACCTCTCGCAGCAGCCACTGTTGATACCTCCACGAAACATGTAAATCTTCCTTAATGTCAAGTGTGATGGTGATTTGTCAGCTTTGATCTGACCTGATGCCTTTGCAACACTGACACCCTGACTACTCCTTAGAAAATGTTTGCTCTTTCAGCTACATTGCCTGTGCTTTCTGCAGTTTCTCCACTTATACTTTCATCTCTTATAGATCAGTCCTCTTAGCTGGTTTCTTTTTTCTTTATCAATCACGAGTTGAGTTGCTCCCAGAGTTCTGTCCTCATCTGACATTTCTTTCCAACCTTTACTGTATAACCTCATTCCATAATTTTGACTCATTTTTGCTGGTCACCTCCACGTTTCTATCTTCCAGGATACGCTAATTACCTCCTGTGCCCCATCTTCCTCTTCTCATTTAGCAGATTTCTAGGGTTATTACCTTTAAAGGGATATCTGCTGCACATTTATAATGCCACACCCACAAGAACTTAAATTCAGCATATCAAGCACGATCTCGTTTTCATACCATACCTATAGCATGTCCTCATCAGGAGTGTCCTGTTTCAATAAATCATGATGCCTCTTACCTAGTTACTAAATATTGAGGTTTTCTATGTTTCTCCTCTCCCTGCACTCTCTGTATAAGAGTCTATTCTAGCATTCTACTTGCTAGCATTTCTTCAAGCTATTCTCATTTTTTGCCATTATACTTTCCTTATTTGGAATTTATTATTTCTTGCCAAGATTCCTATATTAACTTCCCAATTAGAGTCCCTACCTCCAACTGTGTGTCATGGTAGGCAGAATAATGGCCCTCCAAAGATGCCCATGACCTACTTCTTGAATGTTACCTTACATGACAAAAAGACTTTGCCAGTGTGATTAAAGTTAAGGACTTTAGGACGAGGAGTTTATCCTGGATTTTCTGGATAGACTCAATCAAATCCCATGAGCCCTGAGTTTAAGCAGGAACATTTCCTGGATGCAATCACAAAGAGGTGTGAGAACATAAGAAGGGTCAGGGAAATGAAATTTTGCTGTCATTGAAGATGGAGGAAGGGACCAGAAGCCAAGGACCACAGCTGTATCTAGGAGCTCGAAAAGTCAAGGAAGCAGATTTTTCCATAGAACTTCCAGAAAGAAACACAGCCTGTTGATACCTTGATTTCAGCCCAGTGAGTCCTGTGTCCATATTCTGACCTATAGAATTAAATAATAAACATAAATAGATAAAATATATATACCATACTTTTAAGCAGATGAGTTTGTGGTAATTTGTTAGGAAAACAGAGAAAACTAATATATCCCTATGAATAATTTTTAACTTCACTAACAGAGGATCTTTCTAAAATGCCAATATGTTCACGAAAATATGTTTATTAATTTTTATGCTGTATAACAAATTGCCACAAACTTAGCTGCTAAAAAAAATACACACATTTATTATCTCACAGTTTCCATGGATCAGGCACACCTTAGTTAAGTTTTCTGCTCAAGATGTCAGCTGGAGTGGTGATCTCATTTAAAGCTCATGTTCCTCTCCCAAACTCACTGGTTGTTGACAGAAATCTGTTCCTTTTCCCTGTAGGACAGAAGCCTTTAGCACCTAGAAGACACTGGCAGTTCTCCTCCAGGTTCCCTTTCCACACGTGGCAGATCATTTCTTCAGGGCCAACAGGAAAGCAACTGCTACTGCTTCTCCTTTCTGTGACCTCAAGACCTTCTCGTGAAGGGCTCAACTGATTAGTTTGCATCGACCCAGGATAATCTCACTTTTGATAAACAAAGTCTATTTATAAAGGAGATTAATTACATTTATAATCCTTCATTTTTCCATATAACATAATTACAGGACTAACCTCCCATTGCATTGGTTATAAGCATGTTACAGGTTCTACCTACACTCAACAGGAGGATCTTACAAGTGTGTGGGTCCCTTGATCATCTTAGAATTTGGCCTACTATATATGCTACTTAAAAATTCTGGCCCTTGTATTTCTTCTCTCACCTCCATGCTTTTTTACTTGTCCTTCTAGAATGTCCTCCTGGAATGTATTCAACACTCCCTCCAACCTTCTAGATACTACTTCCAATCCTGTGTTTACCTCTGGCACAGCGTCATTCAAACTGAACCAACATAGTAAATTATCACACTCAGAAATCTTTTCTCTAAAAATAGATTTAATACATTATAATACTGTGTGTGTGTGAGAGTGTGTGTGTGTCTATGTGTGTATAAATCCATTGGATTTCTTTGGCTAATATCTCAAGAAAGCTGAGTATAGCTAACTGTACCCTTCCGTTCTGTCAATGTTACAAATGTTTTCAATCAAGAAATCTTCTATGGTTCTGCCTGAGGTGACTGCGTTCTTCCCTGTGTGTTGTGGCCATTAATTTTATACTTTGGGAAATGGTTTTGATCCATAATTGCTGACAAAAGTTGTACAAATAATAGTGTTAGACCTGTCACAAAGTATCAGAGAAAGACAGTCATGATGAATATTAAAATGCAAATTTTCTGTAGGAAATTGTAGTGTAAGATAAAGAATAAAAATCATCAGACAATTAGGTAGTGACAGAAGCCATTTGATATTGTGGCAGTCATTGAGCATATCATTGTGTGAATTGGATGGAACATATCTAGAGGACCTTGATCTTAGGAGCTAAAGCCTGTCTTAACTGCAGGAGTGATTTGGACACATTGAAGAAGCAGGATAAACCTGTACCCCAAATTTAGTTTGAATGTTAAGAATGATGTCACATACACCAAGAGGGTGCAAAAACATTTATTATTCGGCCGGGCGCGGTGGCTCACGTCTGTAATCCCAGCACATTGGGAGGCCGAGGCGGGCGATCACGAGGTCAGGAAATCGAGACCATCCTGGCTAACATAGTGAAACCCCATCTCTACCAAAAATGCAAAACATTAGCTAGGCACGTGGCGGGCGCCTGTAGTCCCAGCTACTGGGGAGGCTGAGGCAGGAGAATGGCGTGAACCCGGGAGGCGGAGCTTGCAGGGAGCCGAGCTCGCGCCTCTGCACTCCAGCCTGGGTGACAGAGCAAGGCTCTGTCTCAAACAAACAAACAAACAAACAAACAAAAAACACACTTATTATTCATATAATGAGGCTTTCAGGGAGAGAGCAGAGTAGGCCTCCCTCACTAGTCTGAAATGTCTTGAGAGAGTAAAGGAAGTAGACTGGCTCGGGTTTTTATTGTAGTTAGGAGGCAGGGCCAGGGTGCGGGGTCCCACATGCAGAAAACGACATGTGTGGTTTAGACTTCCTACTACTACCAAAAGAGGGAGAATCTGGGCTTTTCTTCCCCTGGTGTAGAGAGGACGATGGAGGCATAAAACCTTAAAAACTATTAGATCAAACAAAAAAAATAGAGTTAGATTATTTATTACAAAGAAATTTGGGAGATTTGAGAAAGATTGCCAATATATGATGTTGGAAATGCATTTGCATAGAAATATTATAATGAATTCATAGCTGAATTATTTCATGCCCATATCCAGGTCAGTAGTGCCCACCCAACTCCCAAGGGCACGCAGGAACACAAGTAATTGACTGTTGAACATCCAGATATCACAGCAATAGATTTTGAACAACCTGAGGACAGGAAGCATATTTTACATGTCTTCATATTCCCAGACTTGAACATGGTACTCGAACATGGAACTAGCATACAGTAAATGTTCAATAAATGTTTATTGAATAAATGAATCTATTTACTCTAATATACTTTTAAAATTTATTCTAAAATATTTGAGCATAAATAGTGTGGTAGCAGGTATGATAATTCACCCTTTGGGCAATTAAAGTGTGTACTACTTTAATCAGGATTACGCTCTAAGATGGTTAGTTATCATTTTAAATACTCTTACCAGGAATCCTCATTCCAGATGCAGCTTCCTCAAAAGCTTACATTATATGTATTTATCATGAACATAATAGGGTATAAATTGACATAGGGACTCCATTGATAAAATAAGTAGTGTCCCAGTTATGTGGATTGACTAGAAATACTGTGTAGCCCCTTGGCCCTGGCATGAGCATGGTCTAAGAATCTAATAAGCCAAGTAGTCCATCTACTTGGGAGTGATGCTTATAGCTTAGGGCTCCATTCAGGCTTCTGCTCAGAAATATACAGAGGAGCCTGAACCGCAGGGCTCTTGAATACAACCCAAAATGGCCAAAGCGCATGAGCCAGTCCTCTCTGGTCTTGGGGTAACCTCATTCTTTCACCACAGTTGTGTCAGTTGCCAAGGGTCTCATACGATTTTTTTAAACGTTGGGAGATAATACTCTAGAATTTGTTTGTAACAGCCTCTTATAAGAGTTGTTAAAAGTGGTGAGAGCTGAGACCTCAGAGAGCTTACAAGAACAACTTACATGGTTTTTTTTTTTTTTTTGCCTGTTCTCTAATATATGTTTTTACATGTTCAGAATTGTGTGTGCAGAATTGGGTCTGTCTTTATCTGGCCATCTTCTTAGAAGGACACCAGTCACATTAGATTAGGGGCCGTATTACTCCAGTATGACGTCATCTTAATTATATCCACAGTGTAATTAAAAATAAAGTCACATTCTAAGGTACTGGGAGACAGAACTTCAACATATGCATTTGAATATACAATCGGGCAGTGAGATTGTGTAGGAAGTCTACAGCCATCACTCGCCTCCATTCATCAAAGGTTACTGGTATCTGCAGCAAGAAATATAAATAATGTAAACCACTAAGCTAGTTTAGATAGGTTCACAACAATCCCTAGTTTATCAGTAAAAAGAAAGATTCTTTAAGACTTCTTCAGACTTATAATTAAGAAATATTTCATGTAGAGGGTCTTACTGGTTTCCTAAGAATACCATAACAAAGTATCACAAACCACATGGCTTAAAACAACAGAAATGTATTGTTTTACAGTTTTGGCAGCTACAAGCTTGAAATCAAGGTATTGGCAGCACTGCACTCCCTCTGAAACTGGTAGAGAAAGAGTCCTTCTTGCCTCTTCCTAGACCCTGGTAGTTGCTGGCAATCTTTGGCATTTCTTGTCTTGTAGATGCAGCACTTTAACATCATCCTCAGAGACTGTCACATGGTATTTTCCCTGTGTTTCTCTGCCTTTATGTGGCCATCTTCTTAGAAGGACACCAGTCACAATGGATTAGGGGCCTCATCTTAACTAATTATACCCAAAGTGTAATTAAAAATAAAGTCACATTGTAAGATACTGAGGCATAGGAATTCAACATATTTTGGGGAGGGAGATACAATTCAACCCAGAATAGGGTCTATTTATTAACCTGAGCATCTGAGACGAAAAGATAGCTGTTGTTTAATTATTCATTCAAGAGATACTTGTTTAGTTTCTCTTGTGTATGAAATGCTAAAATTTCAGTCCTTGTTCTCAATCTAATGCTGGGGCAAAAGCAAGTAGATGCTGTGAAGCCACTGTTCCAATGGTGGGTTAGGCCTCATTATGGGGAAGCATAGAATTTGAGAGAGGAAAATAATTATAACAGATTAGGTTACCACTCTATTGAAAGTTTAAAAAAACAAACACACACATTTGCTCTAAGTTCTAAAATGTTCTAAGCTCCCATTAGGAACCTTCATCTCTTCTGAAAAAAAAGTAAAATTTTTAAATATCTGATCTCATAGAAAATAAAGCTAATAGCATAACAAGATGATTCAGCAACTGAGAAAGCAGTTTAGGATGCAGAAAACCAGCATCCATTTATCAGCTTCCACATTTCTTGTGTTATCGGAAGTAACCAGTATTGTCAGCCTCAAAGAAGAAAATATGACAATAGTGTTTTTGTTTTCACCAACAGGTGAAATCATGTTTCAATCCCTTTACTGGCAAAGCATTTTTGCTTTGAAATATAATAAGTTTAATGCTTATGTAACTTTATTATACACTTCACATCGGAAAATCAGAACAGCGTATCTATTTCCTACAAAGAAACAACAATAACAACAACAAACCTCAATTTTGCTTCTTAGTTAGCACAGAAGTAGGTCCAGAAAAGGATTCAGAAAAGCTCTTAAACCCAGGCTCATGCCATGGATTACACATGTACAACATCCTCCTTAGACACAGAAATTTTGCAGCTCACCCACCTGGCCTTCAACTGGTGAGCAGGCCTGGTTGTCATCCCTCAAGTGTCCTGCTTTCTCTGTAACACCCTCCCCACTGGTCTCTGAAGTTCACACTCTTTCTCTCTCTGCTTCCTGCCCACCCTTCAAGGTTCCTCCCCTTCTCCCAGCCTCTTTTTACCTTCTCTGATGCTGAAGAGGTCTTTAGATGCTTGTACTGGAGGAATTTCTTCTGTGCATTGTGCTAAAATGTCTGTCTCTCTGTTCCGAATGACATTCAGGGGCAAAAAGCCTTCTCCTCCCTTAATGTTTCTAACCTGGAAAGTGCCTGGTGCCAGAATTAGAATTGGCACATACCACGCCCCAGCTACAGGACGGGGTGGGAGAAAAAAATATCCTTCCATATTTAAATTTGGGGAAAATTTTAATGTCATTAATCTTAGGCAGGAGGACATAAAGAGATTCCGACCATATGCATTTACACTGTAACATACTCTTAAGCATGTCACAAGAAGAGGTAGTGTGAAAGAGAAAGAAAAAGAAGGAAGGAAGGAAGGAAGGAAGGAGAAAGACAGAAAGGGAGCAAGAAAAAGAGAGAAAGAGAGAAAAAGAGGAAGGGGGAAGGGAGGATGGGAGGAAGAGGAGAAAAGAAGGAAGAAAGGTACAGAAAATTAAAATTATCCCCTCCAAATGTAACAAAAAGGTTGTTACTTGTATTGATATTTTGAAGATGGGATGAAGGACAGAAATTTACGCTATGAAGTTAAGGCTTAACCTTGAAAGAATAATGATGATAGTGATAATCTTTTCCCTTTGAACCATTCATGGAAAAATTAATATGTATTGTTTTTAAAAGATAATACTAGATTGGGTATGTTATATTTATTTTTAGGTAACATAAACAAAAAAAAATCCTTAAGTTAATATGTTTTCAATTCTGTATCTTCTAATACTCTAAATGTCTTCCCAACATTCTAAATATCTTCTAATTCTGAGAGGCATAAGAAATAGATAAAAATCAAATTCTCTCTTGTCCTCTTACCTTAAATGACATTTTTTTTCCAGAATGACTATAATTTCATAATAAAGTGCATGGTCCTTACATTTGGGGTGTTTTGTACAGTAAATTTTAGATGTGTGATATAACTCTAACATACGATTATAAAACAAGTTCTCCCAGTCTGGTGAATGTAAGCTGATAGAAAGTTGTCCCACACAGATGGTGCTTGGAAGAAGATATTTGTCTCCTAGCAGGAGCCTTGCATGATAAAGCTCTAAATTCCTGCTGGACAAAACCACAGAACCATAGGGTGTAGTGATCATACTTACTTAGGTTTTCATTCATTAAATATACCGGTTGAATTGTATCACTCCAAATAGGATACTATACTGACATGCATGGAGTTAGCAGCCATTCTTCCAAAACTAAAATGCATTTTTTTATTTCAATGTGAGTGTGGTAGGCAAAATAGTGGCCCCCCACAGATTCCAACCCACAGAACCTGTGGATATGTTACTTTATATGGCAAAATGGACTTTGCAGGTGCGATTAAATTAAGGGTCTTGAGATAAGGAGATTTTACTGGATTATGTAGGTGGATATAATGTAATCTCAAGGGTCCTTCTAAGACAGAGGCAAGAGGGTCAGATCAGAGAAGGAGAACGCAGAAGCAGAGGAATTTGGCAGCCTCTAGAAGATAGAAAGAGCAAGGAATGGATGCTCCCCTGTATCCTCCAGAAGGAACTCAGCCTCTGATTTCAACCTCATAGGACCTATTTTAGATTTCTGACCTGCAGACTCTAAGATAATCAATTTGTGTTGTTTTAATCCACTAAATCTGTGGGAATTTTTTATAGCAGCTATAAGAAACTAATGAAATGGGTCATATTACTTGGTATAAGATAATCAATAAAGTGCAATATTGAAGAGCTTAGGCTCTGAGTGCAGCCAGACCTGTTAGAGTATGCTGCTCTGACTCTTGTGTAATACTAGGCTAGATAATTAACATCCTGAAGACTAAATGTTTCTTATTTGTAGAATGGATATGAAAAACAAACTTTTTATAATGATCAAAGGTGATATTTGCAATGCACTTTAGAAGGTGTCTAATTCTTGTGACAAATATTAGCCACTGTTATCACATATTAGCACATATCTTTACCAAAAATTCAAAAGTGTTTTTACTATAATATTATCAAAGGAACATTGGAACAACCCTGTCTTAGGTAGATATTATCATCCCCTCATTGCTGCCAGGAAAATGAAACTTCGACAGTTGAATTGAACAAAGTTATCCGGAGCCACACTCAGAATTTTATGTTTGAATATGAAGCAGAATATAGAAGTGCTGAATCTGGGAAATATGATCCATCTATAACTTCACAAAATGGAAGGAAGAACAGAAGATTAGATTGTAACTTGGATCACAATTTTTTTAAATATTCTCTTTTGGAAACAAAAGCATAATCAGGCAATTTGTAGTCAGCTTTCTATTATAGATACCAAATCATACTCTTGGAAAACTTGAAAGTAATTGACTTTTTGTTTATTTTTAAATACCTGGAGCCATAACTTTAACCTACCTTATAAAACAAATGTGGCTTTTTACTTTCACATCAGGATATTTTTAAAAGGTTAGTTTGAAGTGGCTATAAATATGTAAAGATTTCAACAGCTAAGACAAACATCTCAGTAAATAACTTAATTGAGCTGTGAATATTTAGTGATTGAAATCCGATTACTTTGTGGCTTAATTTGAGTACTGCTTGACTGCTCTGCAGTTTCAGGCAATTTAACAATGTAGACAGCATATGAAGATGGAATGTTAAATAGTGACTGAGGCTCTCAAAGTAAAAATGTCTGAGTTGTGTTCATTTTTCTAAACATGCCATTGGGTGAGATGCAGGCTGGATTCAAAGACTCCTAATGGGCAGAATATATAAAAGTCACTGAAAGCACATATTCTTTTCCCCCACATCTTTGGGTAATTAGTTTTACTCTCTTGTTGAATTTTGATGCTCACTGGGCTCATAAAGATTAATAGCATAACATGGAAAATCACCTTCGCCTCCGTAAAATACAGTTCTCTCTATGATAGTAATTAAGTAGGGTCAGTGAGTTCTTGTGATGACCTTATGCTTTTAGAAGACATTTAGGGTAGAG
Organism: Pongo abelii; assembly: GCF_028885655.2. Lineage (NCBI taxonomy): Eukaryota > Metazoa > Chordata > Mammalia > Primates > Hominidae > Pongo > Pongo abelii. The sequence continues at coordinate 45,240,311 of NC_072002.2, forward strand.
GCTTTTCTGATGGATGTTTTTGATATTCTAAAACCCAACTAATGAATTTCTGATATTTTGCAATGCTGTATACTTAGAGACACTGAGCTTTAAGAGATTCATAATAAGCTAGGTCAATAGAGAGAGCAAACTTGGACACTGCATGCTGAACAAACGATTTTCCTTGGTCTACCTTTTTATAAGTACATTTCAGATTAGTGTTTATATAAGGATTCTCCAGAGAAACAGAAGCAACAGGATGTTTATGTGTGTTTGTGTGTGTATAAAATGTATTATATCTAAGGAATTGGCTCAAGTGATTATGGGGGCCAGAAAGTCCCAAGTTCTGCAGGGCGAGTTGGCAAGCTGGAGATACAGAAAGTCAATGGGTTAGTTTCAGTCCACAGGTTAGAAGGCCCAAGGCCCAGGAAGAATTGATGTGAAGTCTAAAGGCAGGAAAAAGCTGATACCCCAGTTTGAAGGCTGTCCAGCAGGAAGAATTCTCTCCTACCTGGGAAAGGTCAGCCTTTTGGTTCTATTCAAGCCTTCAGCTGATTGGATGAAGCCTACCCAACATTAAGAAGGGCAATCTGTGTTACTCAGTCTTCCAATTCAAATACAAATCTTATCCAAAAACACCCTCACAGACACACCCAGAATCATGTGTGACCAAATATCTGGGCACTCCATGGACCAGTCAGGCTGACACACAAAATTCACCATCACATTGCTTCTGTCGTTAGTTCCTTTTATTCCACCTTCAAAATAAAGCTGTAAGTTCTATTCTTCTCCACCCCTGGCACTCAGCCCTGGACTAACACAACAGTCTCAGTTTTTCTACATTGATCTCACCCCTGTCCCTTTCTATTCTTCTCACAGAAATCAGATGCCTTCTTTAGAAACTGATCCTGTTACTATCTTCTCAAAACCTGTCAATGTCTTCTTAGTTAAGAAAAAATTAACTCACCATGGTGCCTCATGCCTATAATCCAGCATTTTGGGAGGCCAGGGTGGGAGAATCACTTGGGCTCAGGAGTTCGAGACCAGCCTGGGCAATATAGTGAGACCTCATCTCTACCAAAAATCAAAGAAAATAGCTGGGTGTGGTTGTGTGTACCTGTAGTCCCAGCTACTTGGAGGCTGAGGAAAGAGGATCACTTGAGTCCATGAAGTCTAGGCTGCAGTGAGCTGTGATCTTGCCACACCACTCCAACCTAGACAAAAGAATAAGACCCTGTCTCAAAATATAAAAAACTTGAAAATCCTCCCCATGACTCTCAGGGTCCTATTCTGACTGCTGCCCACCTCGGCAGGCTTGTTCTCATCTTTATTTACGTCAATATATCAACATATTATTATTTCAACATGAAATCAACATAACAATAGGAATAAGATATTTTACATCCCTTTTGCCATACTGTCTTCAAAACAACCTGGACCAGCATTTCTTGATGTGGACTGGCCGGATGTTGAGTACTCAAAGCCACATGTGGCACTAGTGTTGGTCAGGGCAGTTCTAGAGAATCGATTAGTTACTGTCAATGAGAATATCATATCAGGAGAAACATAGGTCATTTAATACAGGGGTCCCCAAACCCCAGGCCGCAGACATCAAGTGGTCCATGGCCTGTTAGGAACCTGGTGGCACAGCAGGAGATAAGCCGCAGGCGAGCAAGCAAAGCTTCATCTGTATTTGCAGCCACTCTTCATTGCTTGCATTACCACCTGAGCTCTGCCTCCTGTCAGATCAGTGGCAGCATTAGATTCTCATAGGAGCGCAAGCCCTATTGTGAACCACATATGTGAGAGATTTTTCTCTCACATGTTTGCATGTTCCTTATAAGAACCTAATGCCTGATGATCTGTCACTGATCTGTCACTGTCTCCCATCACTCATAGATGGGACTGTCTAGTTGCAGGAAACAAGCTCAGGGCTCCCACTGATTCTACACTATGATGAGTTGTATAATTATTTCATTATATGTTGCCATGTAATAATAATGGAAAAAAAGTGCATAATAAATGCAATTTGCTTGAATCACCCTGAAACCATCCTCTTTCACTGGTCTGTGGAAAAATTGTCTTCCACAAATCTGGTCCCTGTTGCCAAAAACGTTGGGGACCACTGATATATTATTTCCTTCACAAAAAAAAAGAATGCCTGAGAAGTAAAATCTTTTCTAGTAATTTCTAAGCTAAATTATTTTATGTCAATGTAAATTATAATTATCCATCTAATAAATTATAATACCTTAGATTTAATTGTTGTTCATTTTCTTAGTATTAACGTTTCATTTTTATAATGATTATATATTAATGTTGTGACAAATTATGATGTTTCAATATACTTATATGAAATGTTTCCTTACCAACAAAGAAGTATTTCATAAAACCATTTTTGGCATTTATAATCAAATTAATGCAACACTAAACACAATAGCATGTTCATAATTACCGTGATAAATGTGGTGTAATTGTAAGAGCTACTAGCATCTATCCTTGATACACTGTAATATTGCTATTAAGGAAAAAAAGATATTTTAAACACTTTCTAATTTTTAGTTTCAATAAAGACTGAAAACTACTAAAATTGATTGTAATGTGAGCAAAACTACACTCCATTAGTTCTGCCCTGAATTAACTTTTTTCCAGTTGTTTATACTTTTTCAGCTTTTATATCACTGAGAACTAAGCAATTGTTCAGTCATGAAAGACCATTTAAATTTGGTGGTTTCAATTGGTCATTTGTACTCACTAAATACAATTCTGAGTGTCTGTGTATAAATTGCAGTGATCATTTAGCAGCTGACTGGTGGGTCATCTATGCCCATAGTAGAAACAAACTCTTCAAATTAATCAGTGGTCACAAGCACAGCCAGAAATAGAAGTTTAAACACAATTCGCTTAAACTGTCTATATCTCAATCACAAAATTAATATGAATCATTACACCTTGACGTGAGAAGTTGTCATTCATATCCAAGCATCCTAAATGTTGTCTACAAAATAAAAAAATTGGATATTCCAAATCTTCAAAACAATCATTCTTCCTAGTCTATAGATGCCATGGTTACCCAAAGAAATACAGGAAGTTCTATTTAGTTTCACGCTGGAATTAAGCTTAATATTTCAACATTTCCCGTTACTCTTTCATTAGGAGCAACTAACCATAAGGAGTGGAAGATTTATCTTTGTCAATGAAGTAGGCATTCAGGGTACAAATGAGATATATGTTGGCAAATTATTAGAAAAGAACCAGGTGATAAGGATTTGAAAAACCTTGCTTTCTCCTTCCTAACACGGTTTAGCTCCAGCCTGAATATTTCTTGAGTTCTTGATGAAAGCAAAATTATATCAGTCTGTGATTCAGATATACCTTCATGTTTGGAGGAGAGAGTTGTTTCCTAACAGCCACCTGAAACTCTAAGCTAACTTTCTTCTCCCTATTATAAATATGGAATTCTACAAAATCATCTGTCTCCCCTGGACCCCTATCCTAGCTACAGTTTCATTGTCACTCTTCCAGCTCCTTCTGGTTTGATACTAGTATCTTTCCAAGCTTCTGTTTAGTCTCTTCAATCTTCTGACATTGTTTCCAGGCGTTTCCCTCATTTCCCCTTCCTGTCTTAATTCACACTTCCTTCCAGGAATTATCCTAGCCATGCACTTTCTGCTTATAATAATTCTGTCTTCCTTCAATAAGTTTTTGCGATATTATAAAAATAACATTCCTAAGATCAATATGTTCATCTAGATATAGATGAAGAAATCTGTTAACTTGTTAAAATAAGTATTTTGGTTTTCTTCAAATTGTGCAGAAGAAACAACGTTCCACTGCCTATAAAGCAGTGCTTCTCAAACCTGATTGTGTAGAGGAGAACAGATTTATTTCTCACCCATCATAAGATGCATTGCTGACTCCCCATGACAAAAGGCAGTTGTTCATGTCATGGGAGACCTCAAAAATGAAGACAGAAAGACCCAGGGAAAATCATGTAGTTATGGACAGTCACGCAGAAGTATGAACGGTAAGAAATTGAAGGGAAGTTGACAAGGTTTGTTTGTCCAGATCCTTCTTGGTGTTTCTGAGTGACATGCCTTTCCTCCGGTTTTAGAGCAGGACACCTTTCAAATGAGGGTGTTCAGAGGAGAAGCAACGGAATAGATGGGAGAGGTTTCCTAGGTCTTATGACCTGCTTCAGGGGATAACGGAGGAGGAAGAGTGAGAGTGGTCTTCCTGCTTCTACTGGTTCCTCAACTGACAAAGGGCCCTATTTTGGGGTAGCACTTTCTGCATCACATCAACCACACACAAGAAATACATGCTGGGGCCCAAGCCCCACCTCAGAGGCTCTGATTTAAATGACTTGGGGTGAAGCCCAGTCATCTGTATTTTTAAATTGATTCTGACGTACAATCAAGGACAAAAATCTGTTCTAATGTGTTAGATTATAGAACTCTGGGTAAAAAGAGCAGCCCTGAGTAAGGAAATTACTACCAGCTCAGGTTTAGTAGAGATGAAGAAAGTACTGAGAACAGATGTTGTGAGGTGGACTTGCATGAGAAGAGGAAACAAAAATAGTCAGGGAAGCTGGGAACCAGGGAACGGGGTAGACTGTCAATGTTGAAAGAATTTAAAGACCATTTGTGAACAATTTATACTCGGAACTAAGGACAGAATTAGTAACAGGAAGATGTTAAGGATGTATTTAATGACTTAAACTAGGAGAAGAGTGTAAACTAAGATAATGAGTCAGGCCAAAATCAAATAAAAATGTATTTTTTTCATATGTGAAAAAGAGATAATAAACTTACTCTTAGAAAGAGAGGTGATCAAAATTAATGCCAAATCTAGTTAGTAAAAGGAAAAAAAAAAAAACAAAACAAGAAAACAAAAAGAAACCTTCCCTAGCCCCCTTTGACTACCTGTACCATCTATCTCTTCCTCTTCCCTCCACAGCACAGGCAGCATGGCTAAGAAATATGGTCCTATTTTTAATACTTCTTTGCCTCCAGGTACTCATCCACTTGTCCACTCACAGTGGTCAGCTTTCCAGACCAAGGACTCCAGAGCCACTCTCACCAGGTTCATCTGTGACCTCTTTATTGCGATATTGCATGGGCCTCTTTCAGTAATCTTATGGGGACTCTCAAGCAGACTTTTTCAGAGTTTATTCCTCTCTTACTGAATTCCTCTCTCTTCCCTTGGCTTCTATGACATATTATCCTACTGGTTATCCTCCTATATCCTGGAAAAATCTTATTTTTTCACCTTAGTGTTCTCTTCTTACTTTTCTCAGGATCTGTCTTTAGCCCACCCCACACTCCACACTATACCCAGGCATTTTTATCAACTCCTGTGGTTTAACTATTCTCAGAAGGCTGATGATGCACACATCTTTGTCTCCTGTACAGACACCTCCTCCAAGCTATAGAACTTGCATGTTCTCTCAGATTTTTCATGGGCACATTTACACTCAATATGTTCAAAACTGAGTTCATGATCTTTCTCCAAATTCTTATGATCGGATTCCCTTAGTCACCAACGTCAGAATTAATAAATCATTCTTAATGTTTTTCCTCCCTCTCTCCCCTATGCAAAATGCATAATCCTCATCCACAAGGTATTGTCTAAGGACAAGAAGCTTTGACATCACCTGGGAGCTTGTTAGAAATGCAGAATCTCAGGCCTCACTTCAGACCTATTGACTCAGAATCTGTAGTTTTCAAGGTCTTCTGGGTATTCTTACATACAGTAATGTATATGCTCTGAAATTCACGCCTTAAAAATGCCTCAAATTCAACTCCCACTCTTTATCTTTGATGTAACTATCATAAGCCAAGCCGTTGGTTCTCAAAACCTGCTGCATATTACAATCCCTTGGGGGTGTTTTTTGTAAATACCAATGCCAGGTTCTAGCCCTCCAGATTCTGATTTAATTCATCCAGAGTGGAGCCCAGGAATCAGTAAGTTTAAAAAGATCCCCAAGATGTTTCATTACGTAGCCAGAACCAAGAACCATTCATCTAAGCCAAAATCGCCCTTTAAATACATGATTGTAATAGTCCTTAAACTAATTCCTCTGTCTTCGGTCTTTCCAACCCTCCTTATTTCCAATAGAGTGATCTTTCTTAAAATCTGTATATAAGAACTTTCACTGGCTACTGTTGGCTCCAGCACTGAGTCTGCACAGTTCAACATCTGCCGCCTGCTTATTTATCCAAGGCCATTTCTCACCATAGCCTGTGCTCCCCTTGCACTCTTCTGTGTCACAACCAACTGAGTTATTTGCAGTTCATCAAATGGACCATGGGGTTTTGTGTCATTGTCATTGCTTTTAATGCTCCCTTTCTCCACAGTGGCCTTCTTGGTCCTGATGCTGAAGATCTACTCATTGCATACTCAATTTAAGCATCACCTTCTCTGTTATGCCTCTCCAGACCTTACCCTTACCTCCCTGTGGTAGATCTCATCACTCCATCTCTTTGCCACTTTTATATTCAGTGCATATCTACAATACCACATTACAGTTATATTCTAATTATTTGTTGTTCTTCCTGCCTCTGTCAGTCTACAAATTGGAAGCACAAAGCATGTAATTCCCTTCTGCATCTCCAGAGCTTCAGAGACCATAAGTACATATGGAATGCATACATGAAGGAATAAAGTAAAATTCATACATATTTTTCTGAAACTTGATTAAAATGATATGTTCTATAATTTGAAGATGTGCCTTTGCCATATAATGTGATAATATATAAATATCCAAATTTTCCTCAAAAGACTGACTAAATTTTTATCTGAAGAGAATTAGTTTCCTGCCTGACTGTAAGATTGAAGAATTATTATGCCATTAATCATGTGTCGCTCGGATGACATTTAGCCATCACTTCTTGATTGTGAGGTATTAACAGAGGCCAGGAGTTAAAGTGGAGCCTTCGGGAGTTTGACAACACCTAGTTCACATCCCACTTCTATTTGTCATCAGGGCAACTTTCAGCAAATTTCTAAACCCCACTGTTCTCATCAATAGTGGAAAGACTTTTATCCACAGTAATAGAAAGTAAAATGAACTATTTTGACATCGTTTTAATTTTGAGAGTAAAAAATTTTGAGTTTTCTCAACTAGTCTTCTAAGAGGTGTGTCTGCTGTGACTTTCTTATCTAAAGAAGACACCACTAATCAGTTTACGGAAGCTCTCAGAGGTGGAACTTGGAGGACTTAAAAACCTAATCTATACTGAAAGGAGTAACTGATGTAACATAGCATTTTGTTACACTTATTTATCAACTATAACAAATATTTACTGAGTACTTTCTGCATATTAGGCACTGCGGAAGATATTAAATTAGTCCTTGCCATTAAAACATTAATATAGGTGGATAAAAAGGCATGCATTCACTCTTGGGTGCAATGTACACTATTTAGGTGATGGATACACTAAAAACCCCAATATCACCACTATGAAATATATCCATGTAACACAGCTACACTTATACCCCTAAATCTATACACATAAAAAGCCAATGCATGCAATAATTATACCTCATATTTAATACTTTATGCCAGATGATGCCTATATTGCATTAACTCTCATATCCACTCTTGAAGGTATTCATGATTAAAATCTTTGTACTGTAGATTTGTCGTAATTTGAAGAGTGAAGTTTCATAGTCTGCTCAAAGGTGCCCAGCTAACAGGTAAGAGAAGTAGGATTCAAGCCAGGTGTTGTCTAACTCCCAAGGCCCCACTCTTAGTGGCTCTCTACCAACTCTTTACAATCAAGGGATGATAGCTAAATGTCACCTGAGAGATGCACACCATTGATGGTGTAATAATCCTCCAATCTAACAGTCAGGCAAGAGCTAATTAGCTTCAGATAAAAACTATCAGTCTTTTGATGCTGCAAATTCAGATATCTGGACACATCTGGTTAATTCACAGAACTTCTACTTTTCATCCAGATGGCTTGTCATTATAAATGTCATAATATAAACACAACCAAACTTGAACTGCTCAAGCTTTCCTAAATGAACCTCAAAGCACTCATTGCTCTTTCAGAAGTAAAATGTTGATTTTGATATGCTATCATCATCTTTTGTGTGGTGCCCCATAATTAAAAACTTTTGATGCTTCATTTCAGGACTACCAAGCTGGAAAATAGAAAGTTGTATTGATGAGAAATGTGGAAGTTTCTTTCTAAAAAATGGAGACAAGTGAGAAATATCACGATGTTACAGTCACCTCTGTAGAGTGGAGCTTCTGTTGATTCAAAGAATGCTGGCCTGCTCTAAGGAGAGTAAGATGGAAAGAGACCCAGACCCTAGTAATGGCAAAACGTAAACTTCATAGGAGTAGTAGCAATGAAGTCTGTCCACTAGGTAAATCACAAGACAGAAAAGCTACAAGATATTTTTAGCTGTTTTAGTGCCTGTGCCTTTCCATAAAAATCTTACTATTAATATGTTTGTCTATGTCTACACACACACACACACACACACACGCACAGAGAGAGAGAGAGAGAGATGCATGCGTATGTGAGAGCTGGAATTTTGATAGGAATTGCATTAAATCTATTGATTTTATTTGAAAACTACCAAGTAAAACAACTTCAGTTATCAGTAAATACTGGTACTTAAGCAACACATACCCACTAACAAATACAGGTATCTGGAGAATGTGTTCATGTTCAGATACTCCACAGATTACATAAGGGCGAGCTCAGGCTTTGTCTCAGGAGTAAGACTGTATCATGATGTCATGTGTAAAGTAATTCAGTAACCAATATGTTTTGTTTCCGGGTAGACAGCAATGATATGTAAACAAAATGAGTTTTGTCACTCTTTTTCAGATACCCTTTTTTTGGATACAGAGTCTCACTTTGTTGCCCAGGCTGGAGTGCAGTGGCACGATGTCGGCTCACTGCAACCTCTGCCTCCCAGGTTCAAGCAATTCTCCTGCCTTAGCCTCCCGAGCAGAGTAGCTAGAACTACAAGTGTGCACCACCATGCCTGGCTATTTTTTTTATTTTTGGTAGAGACAAGGTTTCACCATGTTGGCCAGGCTAGTCTCAAACTCCTGACATCGGTGATCTGCCTGTCTTGGCCTCCCAAAATGCTGGAATTACAAGCATCAGCCACTGCACCCGGCCTCAGATACCCTTTTAAGAATTGTAGGCCATACATCTCATGGAAATTGAATGGTAATACCTGTCTGCATTCATACTCTTGTAGAACTAAGACCAGCATGACTTTTTCTGTCCTCTTACTTCTTTGGAGAGGAAACCGACATCTCAGCTAATAGTCATTTATTTTACACTGATGAATTTTAAGCTTTTATCCAAATTCATCATAATTAGAATCAGATAATAGAGTTCTGTGTGAGGCACCAGTAGCGTCCTTTAGAAAATCAAGCGGATTGTAATTAAGAATTGATGTGATACTTGGCAGAACCACAGAGTCTTCTGGGTCACTTTCTGCATGTTCTCTGTGAAGAGCCTTCACAGGAAGCAGCTGGAGCTCCAAAAGGACATTTGACTGGTAAATTGACTTGATTGATTCAAATTTGATTACATACTGAAAACACATTTAGTTCAAGTTAAGCACATTAATATCTATCAGTTAGAATAAAGACCCAATTCCTTCTTTGTTATTCATTAATAAAACTTAATTACTTCAACAAAACATTAATGAAGAAAAATATTGGCTTGCATAATTCATTTGGAAAAATTAATTAATTATTTTATTAAGGGCAGCCTGTTCCACAAAGTAATTACTGAGGCTTTGATGGAGAATTGCTTTATATTATTTACTTAGCAAGTGGTTGTTTACCTATTTCATTTGTTATGTATATAACTTTTTCCTCCTAGACGGAAATTAAATATAACTTGAAGTCATGATTGTAACTATGTACTTATAATTGATAAGGTGACTGCATTTTAATATGTTGTTTACTAAATTCAACCTGTATTCCAAAGATAGAAGGCTTATTTAGTGGCAATATTCTTCCCAGCTAGATTTTCAACACAGTAGTATTTAACAAATAATGTCCTCATTTAGTAGGTAACTAGAAGGCATAAATGAGGGAAAATAAACTTTAGCAGGTCTGTATCACAGCTTTCCTTTCAATCAGGCAAAGCCATGGTTTGTTAATACTTTAACATAAAAGTGCCAGGAATAAGTATTTAATATGAAAATTATAATAATTAATGTTTTCTGAACTGTAATATCCAGGGCTGTATGAACGAGCAATTAAACGTAAAACTGAATCAATAGTTCAGAATCCTACCTTTCTTTCAACTTATTTCCTTTATGAGTTTGAGCTACATGCTAAACCTCATCATAGCTATGTAAAATAGAACTATCAACAGAAAACTTCCTGGTGTATACTAATGACTTTAATTGGTTTCACAATTAATACAATGACCAATATTAGTATTATTTAAGTTAATTGTTAACATAGTGTTTTAAAATTACTTTTTCATTAAATGCAACTGTGAAAGAGTGAGTCATTTGTTTTAAATTATGAATAGGTGATGAGAAGCTATCCTTCTTTTAGAAGATAATTCATTATCTGCTGTGAATAAGTGAAAGTATTTCTACATTGCATTGCCTAAAACAGACTTTCATTCCATTATAGGGTAGATTATTCTGCAGGTAATAGCAAGAACACTTGCATAATAGCAGCGTGTTTCATTAAGATAAAAAAAGATAAAACCTGCAGTAGTGGCATTCCAAAATAAATCAGCCCAGCTCTGTGCTGATCAGCATTCGCTTTTTCATTACTATGTGGCTATGATGGATATTTTTCAAAGCTTAGTTTAGACAAACTGTTCAGAAAGGAATGAGTTCTCCTGATCAAATGAAAATTAAGGTGAAAATAAATGTCCTTCCTCCCCTCCCACCATGGAAATATGTAAGAATAAGAGACAATTATTTCTCAGAACTGTTAAGTCCTCTCAGGATTTTTCTCCTTCATACATTATGCAGCAACTATTTCAAACTCAGCCTATCTCTGAGGGGTGGAAGATAGAGAAAAATAAATGAAGGAATGCCAGTGAATGTCATTCTTTCTAGAGACAGAAGGCACATATATGCTTGAGTCTCTTTTCTCTATTATGCCGCAGAAGCAGATGGCTCAAACCATTTTTTTAATTTAATTTAATTTTTTATTATTATTATTATTATACTTTAGGTTTTATGGTACATGTGCGCAATGTGCAGGTAAGTTACATATGTATACATGTGCCATAGTTAGTGGGTGCAGCGCACCATTTTTTTAAACATTGGATTTCTCCACTTTATTCATTTCTCAGGTAACCACAGGATGGCAGCATAGGACGATAAATCAAAATTGATTGCTTAATTCTAAAACATCCACCAGCGGTTATTAATCAGACTTCAATCCTTTCCTGCCTAAAACATGGAAATGGTGGCAAATTCATTCATGGGGAAAGTGTGTGTGATATTTAGTTCTCCCCGTGTGTGTGGTTGCAATGACACCTCACCAAGAAATTTCTCAATTTAGTCCAGTAAAACGGGCATGACAGAATCTGTCTTTCATGCTGTAGTATCCTGTAGCCTCACAGTTTTATCAATCGGAACATGATTTGTAGTGAGAAATATTATAGCTTTAGAGAAGATGTAAAAGATCTATCCATGACAGCCTTAGAGCTTCTTTTTTTAGGAATACCCAGTTTCTCATCTCTGCTCCCATTTCCCTCATTTATAATGATAAAATTAAAATGTGCAAAAATCCATTCTGATTATATCAAGTTATTTCGGCTCATTAATATAGGATTTTTTTATTTCCCCATTATTCACTGAACAACAGGATATAATTTATTTCAAAGCTGGATGAACTATCCAATTAATTTTAGGTACTTTTCAAAGTTTAAAAATTACAATCTTCTCAAAAATTACTTTGGATTTGAAATATCCATATTCCATATACTTTTTTAACTTTATATGTATTTCCTGTTTCTTCATGTGGCTACAAATACTTCAAATGCTATTATCTGTCATGCTTAAAAATCCTCACTTAGAACAGCACTTGACCTAAAAAATGTTCCGTATGGAAATGTTTTATAAAGAGTTCCATTTGGGACTTTCTACACACTCTTCCTTTTGAAGAAAAGGGATATAGACATTAATATCAGCCTTTTAAACCCTGCTATCAATATATGCTAATTTAGAGGATATAAACCAAAATGTTACTATTATTTTTCAGGATCCATAATATCTCACAACAGACATGTTGACATCACAAATACTGAACTTTCAATCTACTTTGTTGTCCACTCAGAATATTTGTTAACCAAAAAACTCCAAAAAAAATCCAAAATTCCTGAAAGAATTTTTAACTCTATTTATAAAGTTTCTCATATATTTTAACTGATGTGAGTCATTCCATTTATTTTTAAACAATTTTTGTGAAGACTGTGCATCATATAACTTTGACCTAACCATGAAAATGATTGAATTTATCAATATATATTGCCATCTAGTGGCCATTTCTTAAATCACATTTTGGATCTGAAAACGGAGTGGACATTTGCCTCAAAAGTGCCACACTGCAGTGATTACATCCAGAAAGATAATTTTCGAGTAATCTGGGTGAACTCAAACTAACTTATTATAATTTCATTAAGATAACAGTTCAATTTGTTAGGACCACTTTCTTTAGGAAATCTATTTGATTTTCATTTCCTTTATCCATCTTTTCAAAATTTACTGCATACATCTTAAGGGTAAATAATAATTAACCACTACTTCTAAGAGGTCTAATGTTAGACTGCCTTTGAACTGCCTACCCATACACATTCCCACTTGGCTGTTTACATGCAATTTAATTTATAAATGTTCTAATCATTTCAATTTGATGATAGTCATACTGCCTTTTACAAGAAACAATAGTTGTAATATCAGCTAATTGCGACTAACTAGAATTAAGCTTGTGGTCAGTTCCAAAAATGATAAAATATTCCTACTTTAAGCCTTAAATATAGTTACTGTTTCATTAATTTAACAAATACTTTTTTTGAAAACTATTTGGTGTTCTGTATGCTAGTAAGTAGAAATAAATGATAAACAAGTTTCGTCTAACTTCTGCTTCACGGGGCATCTATAGGAAAAAAATAAATGGTAAACACATAATTATATGCAAAAATACTTCATTGGAGTATGAGAATCATCTCTATTCATTCAGATACCACCCTCCTTTAACATACTAGGGAAGAGAAGCTTTCACATGTCTACCCACTTCTGCACCAGCAGCTGCTTCTCCAAGTCTATTCCCTGCTGGTCACTGCATAAAATCACCCACCACCACCCAATACGGTGTTGCTGCCCCACGAAGAACTCAGTAAATGTGGGAGAACGCACTTTACTGCCTTCCTCCTTTGTGTCTCAAGATTCCAAACCAAAAGACCACAAGGGCACGTAAGATAGTACTAAGTGTTTGGGGGATAAAGAAAAAGGAGTTACAACCTAGAGGAGAAAACTGCGTGTTAACCATGATCATTACCACAGTAATAAAAAAATGTTGCCAAGAGTTACATTCTTCAGAGCAGACACCTCTGGATGCACCTCAATTCTTAGCAGTTCCTCCCTGTCCTTGGATCCATGTTTCTCTAAGAAAACTCCTGACTTTTCAAATCTTCCCATAGCAGTCGAGACTGTCCACCTGGGAGGTACTCAAAGATGCTTCCTTCTTCCTAATTATTCATCCAGCTGGTAACCATTGAACCCAACAAGCAGGTGCATCACACATACATAAACCACACACACACACACACACACACACACACACACACTTATTATTTTCAGGGGCATAAAGCTTAAATTGACAATAAGAAAAAGACTTATTTTCCTAAAACAATCCCTTCCATTGCTCATAGAGGCAGCATCCTTTGTCTTCCAAAGAATAACGGTGGTTTCCGTTTGTTACTTTTCCTTTTTCTTTTTTTCTTTTTGAGACGAAGTCTTGCCCTGTCGCCCAGGCTGGAGTGCAATGGCGCGATCTCGGCTCACTGCAACCTCCGCCTCCCAGGTTCAAACGATCTCCTGCCTCAGCCTCCTGAGTAGCCGGGATTACAGGTGCCCACCACCACACCCAGCTAATTTTTTGTATTTTTAGTAGAGACGGGGTTTCACCATGTTGGTCAGGGTGGTCTCAAATTCCTGACCTCGTGATCTGCCCACCTCAGCCTCCCAAAGTGCTGGGATTGCAGGCATGAGCCACCGCGCCCGGCCTCTTTTTATTTTTTTAGACAGGGTCTTGCTCTGTTGCCCAGGCTGGCATGCAGTAGCATGACCATAGCTCACTGCAGCTTCTACCTTCTGGGGTCAAGCGATCCTCCCACCTCAGCCTCCCGAGTAGCTGAGGTGCTCACCACCACGCCCAACTGGTGGTGAGGTGCTCATCACCACGCCCAAATAAATTTTTATTTATTATTATTATTGTTGTTGTTTTGTAGAAACAGGGTCCTGCTATGTTGCCAGGCCACTCTCAAACCCCTGGCCTCAAGGGATCCTCCCGCCTCAGCCTCCCAAAGTGTTGGGATTACAGGTTGAGCCACCATGCCCAGCCACTTTTCTTACTTATAAGCCTGTGTTCCAAGGCTTCCTGATATATAAAAAGCAAATAATAAATTGGGTACATTACAGAGCCATATACCCTTTGATGACTCTCTTAGCTACATAAAGACACAGCAGACATTCTGAAATTAAAATTACTGGGAGGTCTTCCCTTTGGATATGAGGTTAGGTTTATGAGCAAGGAATTTTTTATTTTTTTTCTTACATAAAAGGGAGTCAGAGTAAGTCTTTTATTCTTCCACTTATTCTTCTAACCAAGCAACACACCTGGAAGTGAGTGATGGGTAGTGATGGTGATGGTATTGAAGGAAACGGTGATGAATTTTCTCCAGTTACACAGTTTGAGTAAGTGCTCACAGGAAAATAAAACCCAGTATTAAAGGTTTGGAAGACAATAAAGTTAAGATGATTCTTCAATAATTAATAAAAATTAGCTTGAATAAAAGACTGTTAAAGAGAATGGGAAGAATTCCAAGTAGGAGAAAAACCGTACGCAAAGGCCTCGGTGCAGAAAGGAGTTTGACCTCATAAGGCTAGGTTAGTGGAACGATGATATCATCATTCCTTAGCAGTCCATTGGGACTATTTCAACGAGAACACTTGGGATATGTATTTCTTTCCAGTGAATTGTGTTAACTATGTTATATCTCATCATGGAATTCAGGCTTGGTTAACTTCCAGTGGTATCTACTTTCCCTTTTCCCTAGGTTAAGGATGTTAAACTACCCAGTTCAACCACAAAAGTACAGATGAGAGTCCATTTTCAATCACATACCCACTTCACCAGGAGTCCAGGAATCTTCTAAGAGATTCAGATGTTGCGACCATTATGGAGCAGAAATCTTCATAAGATAACCAAAAACTGTCATGAAAACTTAAGACATTTGTAGCTCCCACTCACATGTTGGAACTGGAGTGCAGGTACTTTTGGGACAAGCAGTGTGACATTTCCTCTTAAATGGGAACTAGACAGCAGACAGTTGGGGACTCTGGGTATAATTACATGACCTCCCTATGCTGACACTATGCACAGCTGGTACCTGGAAGTCTCTCCTCATAAACCCCAAACGCCTGAGGTCAGCTCTTGAGTCTGACAATGGTCCCACTCAAAATGATGCTGGCCTACTATGGATGCTTTTATCCTGGCTTAGAGTGACTCTCCCTTCAAAGACTAAGATATCATCTTTCCTTGCAGCCAGAAATGGGAGAAATAGGGACAGAGTGCAAGAGCCAGAGAGAGGGGGAGACAGAAAGTGGAGGACAGGATAGAAAAGTAGAGTTTTCATAGCTTGTTCACTTGGAAGGAAGTTCAAAAAGCAGCTGGGGAAATGTAAGCATAGTTATCATGTGAAAGCAGAAAAGATGTTTCAGAAAATGATAAAAATAATGCTAACATACCAATCACAATTTTGAGATAGTTGGCCTGAGAGACCAGTGGAAATGAGAGAGAAAGAGAACGGTCTTTTTCAAAGTGCATATTCTTAACCAATCCTTAACCAATAGAGCTTCCAATTTTCAAATGCTTCGCTAAAATGACAGAAGTCTCTCCATCTTGTTTCAAATATTTTTAATCTTTGCAATTCTAAACTAAGAGAGTTGGAAGCTATTACACTCCCTGGTTGCCAGCAGAGACATCAGGTGCTTTTTCAATGAACAAACTACCAATTTAGTACAGCTAAATAAAACTAAGCAACAAGTATCTATTACTGAGTAACAAATTATGGCAAAACTTAGTGGCTTAAAAGAAGACATATTTATTATCTCTCAGTTCCTTTCAATTAGAAATCTCTTCTATTTCAGGGTCTCTCACAGGCTATAATAATGGTGCCAGTGGCCTGTAATCATTGCAAGGCTCAACCAGGTAAGGATCTGCTCCCAAGCTAGCATGGTTGTGGGTAGGACTCAGTTCTTCATGGGTTCTTGGGGTAGGGCCTCAGTTCCTCTCTAACTTGTTGGCTGGAGGAGGCCCTCAGATTTTTGCTGTATGGGCATCCTCAACATGAAAACTTGCTTCATCAAATAGTAGAAGCTGAAAAAGCAGTAGAGTCAACAAACAACATGGAAATTGCAATATTTTGTAACCAAATTACAGAAGTCACACCTCCTTAACTTTGTCATGCTCTGTTGTTAGAATAGAGTCCCAATCTCCAGCCTGCATTCAAAGAGAGATTACGTAGGAGTATGAATACTAGGATATTGGGATCACTGAGGACCATCTTAGAGGTCTTCCTGTCGCAAAAGGAATAGGTTTCTTGATGAGACTTGTAATCATCCTAAATGCCTATTTTAACTGCCTGCTGCATACATTCATACACACAAGAGAGCTTGCAACCTACCATTTGAACTGGAATGACAATTCAACCATGTCTTTGAAACCTGAGAAATTGTCCTATGTCTCAGTCCAAAGCAATAGCTGGGAAATGGTTTAGCAGTGGACGCTTATTATCTCGCTGCCAGCCACGCATACTAGTAATACCTGCTAATGCACACATTTCAGCAGCCAGCTTTTCAGTGCTATGAATATTTTAGCCAATATTTAATGCCATCAATATTTAACTGCACTGTTTGGACCAGTGTTAGATATTTGGACTCACCAATGAATAGGGGACAGTATGGGTCAGGGTTCAAGGAGAACAGACTATACCTCAAGTAGTTTTAGCAAAAATATTAATTAAGAGTATTAATTGTTCACAGACTTGTTGAGAAGCCTGAGGAAACACATTCTAAGTCGAATATGTAGGAAGTCACATTGAGCCACACCGCAGAACAATGTCACCATGGGAGCTAGTTCTACATCAACTGGCTCCAGGAGTAAACCACCACTACTGCACTTACAAAACTACCCCCATCAGGACAAAGCCACAACCAAGAAGCATCAATTAGCAGGAAGCAATTGCAGAAAAATAAGGCACCTCCAAAATAGTTCTTTCCAGAATAAAAGCATATGAGAAACACAAACCAGGCCTCTGCCTCACTTCTGCCTTCTAGGGTATGTACAAAGGCACCTGATGGATGGAACCAAAATTGTGGCCAAAATCCTAAATGCAAATGAGGCTGAGAAATTTAGCTATTACGTTTCTGGCTTATAAACTGCAGGAAGGTACATGAGAAGGAACAGGGAATTGATGTTTTCAGTGCTGGGTCAATTTGAGTGATAGTTTTTCAGGCCTTTGAATTTGACTCAAAGTAACTCTTGGCATGACCGGAAGAAGAACTGCGTGGCCACGTCTCCCTTCACCGTCACTGTACCAGTTTCTCACCTCCTTTTTCTAGTTGCTTTCCTAGAGAAGATGCTGGATCATTAATTTCCATATAGCAAATAGCAAGACAGAGGAGTATAAAATGGGACTGTGACGACACACAGAGATCCATTCCTGCTAACTTTAGGTTAAGAGTTTTTTTTAAATGCCACATTTTGTTTAAATTACAGGTGGTTGCAGTTATTACTTTTGCCTTCAGCAAACTTACAAGAAGAGAAAATCAATATGACCTGGAGAAGAGGTAACTGGTCCAATATAGAAATACATATCTTGTCCTTCAGCAGCTGAGACACAAATTGAAGAAGTATTTGCAATCAGTATCACAGATACGACGCAGCGTCCTCATCTGATTTGTCGACTAGATTAATTTGCTTCCTTTTCTTATTCACACTGAATAAGGTCTTGCAACTGGATTCCATACTTTTCCCATACTTTGATTTTATGATAGCTGCACCTGTTCCTCCTCACCTTGTTTGCTGGTTCAGGTAGACAACCACATCAACACATGAGCACAACAGTTATTGTTTCAAGTTTCCAGGTAATCATCCTATTTTAAATTATAGTTGGTGTTTACCTTTCATTTTCTCGTATTTTTGTCTTTTTCCTTCTCTTGATAAAAATTTTTTCCATGGTGTCTCAGTAAAACCTTCCTTTTCTCCAGTAAATTCCACCATGATATAAAATAATCTAAATCCTTAGTTTGAATGCTGTTCCCTTGATGCTTTTGCTTCTAGAGCTCTGGTTTTTCTTTACTTTCTCCAAATTCAGACACAGACATTTTTCTTTCTAGGTAGGAATTTTGCCTAGTTTATTTTGATTTCTAGCTGTATTAGGTTATTTAATAAATTTTTGACTACAGTTTTGGTTTACAGTCATTTTTTAGGATCTTTGTCTACCATTTCCCTTGCCTTCAGGTATGGTGCTTTTTTTTTTTTTTTCTGAAGATCTTGGCCAAATCCTCGCATCAAAAAAATGTCCAAATCATATTATGATTCACTACTCATTAATATGGAAAGAATGTCTAGACATCCTTTTCCTCTTCACTATTCTCACACAGAAATTAAAAATCCATCCTTTCATGGAAAAGAAAACTCCTGCATTACACAAAAAATCTTAAGTACAGTTTTAAAATATTTACAATTATTTATATTAATGTTTTTAAAACATTTTCTTTGGTATTCTCTAATGGAAACAAATCCTGTCTAAATTTGCAATTAATTTTGGAAGAAAATATTTATTATATAGAAATGTTGTTGTAACATTAACATTTTTGTCATTATTCTTGGAACCAACCCAAATGTCCATCAATGATAGACTGGATTAAGAAAATGTGGCACATATACACCATGGAATACTATGCAGCCATAAAAAAGGATGAGTTCATGTCCTTTGTAGGGACATGGATGAAGTTAGAAACCATCATTCTCAGCAAACTATCACAAGGACAAAAAACCAAACACCGCATGTTCTCACTCATAGGTGGGAATTGAACAATGAGAACACTTGGACACAGGAAGGGGAACATCACACACTGGGGCCTGTCGTGGGGTAGGGGGAGGGGGGAGGGATAGCATTAGGAGATATACCTAATGTAAATGACCAGTTAATGGGTGCAGCACATCACCATGGTGCATGTATACATACGTAACAAACCTGCACATTTATGCACATGTACCCTAGAACTTACAGTATAATAATAACAAAAAGACAATAAAAAAAGATTTTTGTCATTATTTTCTCCAGCCAGAACATCTGTATATAAAATAAAGAGACAGTAAGAAGAAAAAGAAATAAAAAGACTAAGTAGGTGCTAAATAAGTGTATAACTCATCCTTGATATATTTTAAAAATTGACTGGGGTAATATTTTTTTAACACTACCATTGTTTTCATGAACTGAAGACAGATAATTCTTAATGTCTAGTATTGAAAACATATGGATTCTTGACATGATATCACTAAAATGTATGTGGTTAAGGTAAGAGGTAAGAGATTAGCTTTTGCTTTTACCACCAAGATTTTTGATGTTGATACACAAAGCTAGAGTGTAACAGCCTAATATGTATGCATCTAGATAAATCTAAAATGGTTTTATCTCAAGCTGAATTCATCATAATGTAGAATAAAACCAGTTAAGATAAATTTACCAGTTGCAATCAAACAAGAAATGAAGTTTAGTCATATGCACCCCCCCAACTTCGAAAAGAAACAAACACCAAAATAAATAAACAAAAGTCTTGTGATTTTATATGTAGTATAGCTTCTGACATCCATCCCACCTCAAAGAGAGAGTACTGAGAAAAGAATAGAAATTATTTTTTAAATCCTGAATATTCCTACCAATAGCCTTCAATTCTGAGATAAGCTGACAGCTGCTGTGAGGAAAATTACAAAGATAAAACCACTGAGACTAGGAAACTGCTGGGAGCAGAAGTTTTCAAGGTTCACCTTGAGACCTCAGCTTAGGTAGGAAGAACACACACAGCTTTTCATCTTTCAGTGCCCTAGGCTGAGTGGAGGATGAAACTTTGCTACCATAAGAATGGAAAGGATCCCCAACGGGGATAGTCCAGTTTGGTGGAACTTGGGGATGATATGTGTTTTGTTATTTATACTCGTTTTCAATGTTTATATTTTTAATAATAAGTATATATCATTTTTATTATGATAACTTTTTTATAAAACAGAAACATAATGATTATCTCATTATACCTTTTAAAAAACAGGAACATTATGATTATCTCGTTACACCATTTTATGTTCCTGTTTTTTGTAAAAGATACATGCAGAAAGATTTATCATGATATTAAGTGGTTATTGACTCGGTTGGGCATTGACATTCTAGCACACTCCTATGGGCAGTCAACACCATAGAGCAGCTCACCTCTCTCTATTTACCCTTGTGTCATTATTAAAATAATCCTTTGAAAGTGCTTGGTTGACGTTCTCCAAAATGACCCCTATATTCTCAAAGGTCTTATTTGGACAAATTTCTATCCATAAAGCACTTCTTAGTTAATTGAAAATGTAATTGGAAGCAAAACCAACTTTAAAGCCTACTTGTGAGGATATTTCATAATTACAACATTAATTGGGTTGATTAAGTCAACATGATTTTGAAAATTACCTTCACAAAGACAGTTCCTATGTCCACACATTATAGTTTCTCAGAGAAAGAGTGCCATTTCTTCTAAAAGAAAAAAATACAAGAATACCTTAAAAACATAAAAAAGGATTTTTAAACATGAAGTCAACGCTACTAGGTATTTTAAAATATATTTTTTAAAAAGTCAACAGATATATATATTTGTAGATGAAAGCAAATAATTTTATGACTTGAAATGAATATGTGATATTATATATAAAGTATTTGAAGTATATTTACCAACTCTACAGGGAAATCAAGCACAGCAATGCAAGATGTTGTACATAAATATTACCCAAATCAGGAAATATTTTATAAATAATTTCTACAGACAAATGTTATCATTGAGCCTGAGTCATTAGGATTTAACTAACATTCTACTCATGGCTCAGTGGGGAATAAAGCTAAACTGCTAGACAATAAACAATGCATTCTTTAATTATTTTATTCCCATCACGTCTTTTTACACATAAAATACCAGAAGATGCATATAAACATGAAAACAAATGGAATTATTTGGAAAGTTAAGAATTCTGTAGAATTCAACGTCAGCATAAGGGCAGACTAAAAAGCTCCAAATGCTTTTCCTCCAAAGAAATGTTAAAAAACAACAACAACAAAACACCCTGAAATGATCTAAACCAACTTTGAATGAGCTCTGAAAACAAAGGTTTGTAGCAACCAAGCAAACACCAAATCAAGAAGAAGACATCTCCAAAACGGTAGGAGACATTTTGTGGTGTTTTTACTTTCTCCACTCTGTCCCTGGCCCAGTGGCAATCTTGGTATTGGAAAAAGCAACTCAGTTTCTAGTTCCCCTCATCCTCAAATTGAAGGTAGCAGAACATACCTTATTTGCAAATTATTGGGCATATCTGTTCTAACCCTGGTTGGAGGTTATTTGAAGAACTGATGCGCTAGTCTCTGTCTGGCATAATTTGGAATACAGGCAAAGAAAGAGGTCCTCATAAAAGCTATAAGGAACTACAAACCCACACGTGCTTGGGATAAGAGATCACACACAATAGACCATCTAAGGCCCAGAGGAGAAGCTGGGGTAAGACTCTGGGAAATTAGGACATTGAATAGTAACTGCTTACATACACACGGGACTTTAGAGAGTCACAAGTGCATGTCCAGCCAAGACTCATGCTCAGAAATGTCCTGAGAAGACCTTAAGCTTTCACCTCAAGGTGAGACCTAGGATCAAAGCAAGCCTAGCTAACCAGTGAATGGCTACCCCTGCATGAAGTACGTTTGTGTAGACTGGGAGAGGTAGTTGTTCTTTCTTTTCAGTCGTGTGTGTGTGTGTGTGTGTGTGTGTGGCAAAGGGATGTTTTTGTTTATTTATCTGTTTCAGCTCCCGGCATTCAACGAAATCTCTTTCAAAGCATTTGCTGAACCTGAGCTAAAGGAACAGAGGCTTCAATGTGTACATATAACAAGAATAATTGCTGCATAGTTTAAAAATGTCTCAAAACAGATGGATTACTGAAGCTTTTAACAATTAAAAAATAGAAAGTCTTGAAGAATGGGGAAAATCTGATTTTCAGAGTTACTGCATTATAATAACGAAATGCCCAATTTGCAACAACAACAAAATAATCACAAGGTATATAAGGAACAGGAAAACATGACTCATTCAAAGGAACAAAATAAATTGACATAAACTGGCTGGGAGGAAGCCTAGACATCACACTTACCAGACAAAAAAATTTAAAACAACTGTCTTAAATGTGCCTAAAGAGCTAAAGGAAAACTACAAATCTGTTTTAAAAAATTGAAGTGAAAAAGGGAAATAGGAGGAAAATAAAACATACATTCCAATTCCCTTATCTATAGTAGCTGAGACTCAAAATATTTAATATATCATATAAAGAGGGCAATTCAAGTAACAGAAGTCTCAGCATATTTGAAAGTACAGAGGTAAACACTATGAAAGACAATACTATTGACTAAAATTGTGTAGTGAGGAGATGTAAAAAAAAAAAAGAGAGAGAAAGAGAAGAGGTAATAGTCTAATTTTACCATCACCTAACGTTACTTTAATATCCACAAGTGAAAAAAGCATTATAGTAAGTTTTGCGATCAGAAAGTGCGATCTTCCAACTTTGTTTTCTTTTTCATTTGGTTTGGCTATTGTAGGTTCCTTGAGTTTCCTTATCAATTTTAGTATCAGTTTGTCAAATTCCGCAAAGAAACCAGTTAGGATTCTGACAGGAATTGTGTTGAATCTGAAATCAATCGAGGATTTATTGCCATTTTAACAATATTATGTATTTTTTAAAAAGCTACTTAGATCAGTCTCTATCCTGAAATCTTAACCTAATCAATTTTACAGAATTTTTAACAGAATTTTAAAAAAATAGGCCATAATCCCAAACTGGGATTTTTCACGTAATGTTGAATCTCAAGTACATTTCTTTTCTTTCTTTCTTTCTCTTTCTTTCTTTCTCTTTCTTTCTTTTCTTTCTTTCTTTCTTTCTTTCTTCTTTCTTTCTTTCTTTCTTTCTTTTTCTTTTTTTGAGACGGATTCTTGCTGTGGCCCAGGCTGGAGTATAATGGCGCGATCTTGGCTCACTGCAACCTACACCTCCCAGGTTCAAGCCATTTTCCTGCCTCAGCCTCCCAGGTAGCTGGGACTACAGGCATGCGCCACCATACCAGGCTAATTTTTTTGTATTTTTAGTAGAGATGGGGTTTCGCCATGCCGGACAGGCTGGTCTCAAACTCCTGACCTCAAGTGATCCACCCACCTCTGCCTCCCAAAGTGCTGGGGTAACAGACGTGAGCCACCACACCCAGCCAAGTCCATTTATTTGATTCGTGTAAAAGCAGCAGGAAGAAACACTTACGAATATCTACCCACCACACCTGAATTGCACTGAGCTTTTATGGTGTGTTAAAATAAAGCATCTGGTTTTAAATAAAGAAGGGAAAAGCAAAGAAAATAAAACAATGTTTTAACTATGAATTAAGGTACAGCTGAAGTAATTAACAATAGATTAAATGGATCAATAATTACCATATCATACATTAGTGTTGTTTGACACCTTCCAAAAATTATCTAAAATATGTTACTTGGACACATACATAAACTCAGGGGTATGTATTATGGACACATACATAAACTCAGGGGTATGAATTAACCCTGTAGTGAAACAATTTGGCAAGTGACCTTACCTCTATTTATAGAGAATGTCAGTAAACACAATTGATATGATTTTTATTATAAAAGTTACAGAAACTTCCAGATTTAATCACCTAGAAAACTTTGTTTTAATCTGCTTAATCATAAGGAAAATTGTTCCATGTATTTGTTTGACAGGCTCCTCGGAATCTAAATATTTATATCTTTTGCCTTTCTTACCACCATATAAATTGTAGAACTGTTGGTGCAAATACCAAAAGAAAACCTAGACTGAGGGACCAAAATATGGCATAAGGTTTGGAAGGATATGTGGGCTCTGTGTGAAGGGAATGTTTTCCAAGCATTGTTAACAAGAGTGCATTGACTTGAGGTGGAGACAAAACATTAAAAGGTGATGTAAGCTGGCTGGAGGGAAAACATCAGATCTGAAATCAGATCAGGCTCATTGCTGTGAAGATATGTTAGAGGCAAGTTAGAGTCCCATTGTTAGAAGAAGAACAAGATGCCAAGTGTTCATCCTGGCAGCTTAGGTTCTCAGAAACACTTGCTGGTTCATGTCTTTTTATATATTCCCTGTGATATTCCAGAGTCACTCACATAGGGCCTCCACTATGACATGCAAATAAGGCATCTGGCAAGTGGCAAAGCCAGGACGAAAACTCAGTTCTAACTGTGGGTTAGAACAAAGAAGCAGAAAAAATAACACAAAAGAAGGAGGAAGGAGGAGGTGGGGGAGGCGGATGACACGGGGAAGAAAATAAAAAGAGTGTTGGCTTCTGCAACACATATACTAAAATTGTACATCAATGACACAGAGATTAGCATGACCCCTGCATAGGGGTTTGTTTCGCAAACTTTGTGAAACATTTCATATAAATTGAAGAATGGGACAGGCATGGTGGCTCACGCCTGTAATCCCAGCACTTTGGGAGGCTGAGGCAGGTGGATCACTTGAGGTTAGGAGTTTGAGACCAGCCTGGCCAACACGATGAAATCCCGTCTCTACTAAAAATACAAACACAAAAATTAGCCAGGGGTGGTGGTGTGCGCCTGTAATCCCACCTGCTTGGGATGCTGAGGCAGGAGAATTGTGTGAATCTGGGAGAGGGAGGTTGCAGTGAGCCGAGATCATACCGCTTCACTCCAGTTTGGGCGACAGAATGAGACTCCATCTCAAAAAAAAAAAAAAAAGAATGTTTTAAAAAGAAGAGAAGGCAAAGAAAGAAGATGAAAAGGAAGAGAAGGAAAAAAAGAAGAAAACATGTGTACAAACATTTAACCTATGGTGCAGACACTATTATAGCTCATGTCTCTGCTCTGCTCAAAACCATCCAGTAGATCTTATTCAAAGTGAGATCCCATATCATTATTACTTTTTAAATTTTGCTTGTTTGTTTGCCTGTTTTGAGACAAGGTCTCACTCTGTCACCCAAGCTGGTGTGCAGTGACACAATCATAGCTCACTCAGCCTCCAACTACTGGGCTCAAGTGATCCTTCTGCCTCAGCCTCCCAAGTAACTGGGCCTACAGGCATGTGCCACCACACTAGCTAATTTATTTAATTTTTTGTAGAGATGAGGTCTCACTATATTGCCCAGACTGGTCTTAAGCTCCAGATCTCAAGCAATCCTCTCGTCTCAGCCTTCCAAAGCACTAGGATTATAGACGTGAGCCACCATGCCTGGCCTCCCGTCTGCTATCACAGTCAATGACCCTACAGACCCTGGCTTCCCACTGTTGCCTTCTCTTCATCTCCTGTTACTCTTCCTTGCTCTCAGTCAAGTTCAGCTGCATCCACTTTATTGAACATATCAAGCAAAATAGCACCTCAGGGCCCTTGAGTTAGCTGTTTCCTTTCCCCGGAAGTTCTCTGCCCGTTTTTGCCCCATGCCCACTGGCTTGCCCCCTCACTTCCTTTCACTTCCTTCAGGTCTCTACTCAAATACTGCATTTTCGTAAGGGCGTCCTTCGACCACTCTTAATAAAATAAAAACCTGCCATCGTTCTCTATGCCCCTCACTCTGCTTTATTTTTCTTCATATTATTTATTGCTGCATGATGTATTATACATGTATTTGCACATTTGTTTATTACCTGTCTCCCCTCTGTTTCTGGGATGCAATTGACAAGAACACAGATTTTGACTATTTTATTCACTGCTACATCTTTAGCCTCTAGAACTGTGTGTGCCTGGCATGTGGTAGTTCACCAAGAAATATTTGTCAAAGTTTGGATGACTGAATAACTGAACAATTGAATGAAGAGCCCTGTTTTAGAGAATGAACTGAAACACAGAGAAACTAAGTAGCTTGCCCAGGTCACTTGGAAAGTTAAACATTTTTCTCATGGTAAGCCAAACAATTATTATACCTGTTTAGAACATAACTTGCATTCAAACTTGAAGCTTATATTTTGTCTGTGCGTGTGCATGTGTGTGTGCATGTGTCTGCATGTGTGTGTGTGCCTGCGTGTGTATGTGCATGTGTGTATGTGTCTGCCTCTGTGTGTGCCTGTGTCTGTGCATGTGTGCATGTGCATGTCTGTGTGCGTGCGCATGTGTCTGTGCATGTGTGCATGTGCATGTCTGTGTGCGTGCGCGTGTGTGTGCATGTGTGTGTCTGTGTGTGCATGTGTATGTGTGTGGATGTGTGCGTGTGTGTGTGCATCTGTGTGCGCATGTGTGTCTGTGTGTGTGTATGTCTGTGTGTGTGTGTATGTCTGTGTGTGCGTGTGTGTGCATGCATGCATGTCTGTGTGTGTATGTATGTGTGCGTGTGTGTGTGCATGTGTGTGCATGTGTGTTTATGTGTTGTCCTTCTCTTTGGATCATTGTTCTTTTGTTACCTTGTCCTCGTCTCTCAAGACAATAATCTGATTCTGTTGTTAGTTTGGTATGCATGTTGATGTATAGATTGGAGATAGGAAATTATGATAGCTGACATAATTTGTTTAATTGGATTACCAAGAAAATCTGGTGAGAAAGATTGGTTAGATTAAAAAATTACAATTTTTTGAAGTACTAGTATAAAATAGTATTTTTAAAAAATTTTTGAGAAGTCCTCTTCTGACGATCTTAAGAGCAGAAATCCTTCACTTTGATTTCCAATTAATTGAAGGGGCATATAATCCTTGAAATTCAGACACAATCTATGGATAGAAGAATGAGGAGAACCCTAATTTTAACCTAATTAAATTGTGTTTCTGTTTCACTCTTGCCACCTGCCTAAATGGGGAGGATGTCAAGATAAAGACAAAAGTTATGAAAAAATAAAGGCATATTTTCTACATCTGAATTTGTGATTGATGATATGATTTGTAGTCTAAGTTAACACGTAAATAAAATTGAATTCCTTCTAAATGATA
Source organism: Pongo abelii (assembly GCF_028885655.2). Taxonomy (NCBI): domain Eukaryota; kingdom Metazoa; phylum Chordata; class Mammalia; order Primates; family Hominidae; genus Pongo; species Pongo abelii. The sequence continues at coordinate 45,267,806 of NC_072002.2, forward strand.
TGTGATCTTTCTGGATCGAGAGGCTGAGGTGAGTGGCTTTCTTTTGAAGAGTACAGCATTTCAAGGTTTAGACTGAAAAAGGTATTCATGTTACACTACTCTGAGACATTGCTTTGTGGATCAGAGATATCCCGCTTCACTAAGGTAGAACCACAGAACAAAAATGTGACTAAACCAATATGATTCTGAGAAAACTCATGTCACTTCTTTCTTTCCTACTTTTGTTTTCTCTTTCTGTTTCTTATATGCTTAAGATCTTTTTCTATATTTCCCCAAATAAACTTATATAATATATATCTGCTTTAACGTGTCTGTGATGATTCACATTAAGAAAAAAAAACAGAGATCTCAATGTATTAGAAATTTCTGTGAAATTCTTCTTTAGCTTGGAACACATCACATTATGTCATAGAAACTTGAAAAGTCTATGAGCCATAATTTTAACGTCACAGCACAATTCTATAACTGGTAGTGCAATGTATGCAGAATTAGATTACATATGTACAGGGAGTGAATCTATTAAGGTTAAAACTAAAATCTATCTTTTAATAAAATAAATTATACATTTGTATTGCACAATGCACATTTACCTTAAGGTATTTGGAAAATAAAACAATAAAATCAATATAAATTATGTGAGAATTCAGTAGGAAAATACTCAGACCTCTTGTGGAATCATATTGCATCTATTAGTTTGAGCCAATATAAAACACTGGTTTATAGTGTTCATAGTGCATATATTGCTCCCACTACGGTTGCATTGTACACGGGAGGCAGAGAAATATTCTTGAACGGGTAAGTTGCAGCTGTAGCTTTCTTCAAATTGGTTTCTGAAGATCCTTTTCTCTTTGAAGTTGTCTTTAGTAACAACAATCCTGGCACTGTCAATGTGTCTGTCCAGCCCCACGTGTCTATTCCTGTTTGTTCATGGGCGCAGGAGAGGTCTGAGTCACTGAAGAGTGTGTCCCCCACTTTCTTGTAGATACTTGAAAAGGAGCCATGCACACTGGTGCCCAGAGGCAAAGGCAGAACACCTGGAGGACTCACGTGGAACTTACGTAACCCACCCCCCCTCCAAAAAAAAACGAGAAGTGCAAACCAGTTTATCTCCAAAGGAAACGTTTCTTGCCTCTCTTTCATTAATTTCCAGTTTTTCTTTTGTTTGACTAGTGGGTAAGAATCTCAGTTCACTTCTCCTATGTTCCAGAAATTTAGCTTCTTTCATTTTTCTGTTGGTCAATTTCTATTTAGAGTCCTAACTGAACCAAAGTTGTAGAAATAAATCTGTCTTTTGGGATTTTTTCACCCCGATGTTTCTGAGGCTGAGTGTAAATTTTGCCTACTCCTGTGGGGTAATACGAGTTCTGGGTAAGGACGGCATCTGGTGTTTGGTCATAAACTTACACAGGTGGTCACTGAGGCAGCTCTTACTCCGGTCGTGGTCACCTGGGAGCTTCAGACCAGGAATTTCCATGTTAATTTTATGGTTTACTTACGTAGTAGCTAAGAAGCACTGAGAGGCAAAGTTGCTTAAATGGGATGGGAGCTGGGCAATAAGAACAAATCAAACACCAGAAAAGAAAAAAAAGTGTTACAGAATTTTTGTGTGTATTACAATCTCATGCTTTTGGGGAGAAAAACTAATTTCTTCCCCATCTTTGCAGGTGCCCATACTAAATCCTGTGGTCTGTCTGTTCTCTGGAAGGTAAAATGTTGGGCAGCCAACAAACAGGGACAGAAGCTCCTGGGGAGGGTCTCTTGAAACTCAACAAAGCACAGTCTGGGAGAAAGAGCATCTTATATAGAGGCAAATGTGATCATTTTTAAGTACATTTGATGCTGCTACTTTTTTGGTGAATTTATTTTAGAGCAGAGGCTAGTATTTTAATGCAAGCCACTCTCAATCATGAATGTAAAAAGTCTAGGCAAGGACTCCCTAAAGATGTTCAGTGGTGTTACACAGAACGCATTCTGGTACAGGAATGTAGCATGTTATTTTCAGCAGACAGTACCCTCCAGAATGGATTCTATTTTAGACAGCGTGCTGACTAATGCATAGAGCAGGTTGACAGAAACATGGATCCGTTTAGATAGTTCAGATCTGAACAACAGCAGATTTTCAACTCAAGTTTCAACTTTTTAGAAGGTTTTACCCTTTTGAGTATAGTAGAATTATGCCTGGATTTATAAATTTTTATCCAGAAGGTATTTTCCAGCTTAAATAAAATTAAACGATTTTAATTTTTCCAAAGCAAAGTTAAACTAATTTTTAAAATTATTTCATTAAAATTATTTTAATAGGAATTACTTTCTGCTTATATTTTACAATAAAAATTGAATCATTTGATTACTTGGCCCCTTATATAAAATTAAACCATTTATAGTATTTGCATTGTCAGTTTTCTTTGTGACCATTTATGCTAGCCAATTTTTATAACTGTAAATTTTTGCCAAGAAGGTAGGATGCTTCCACAAATAACAAGTATTTGTACATACTGTTATACCTATTATCAGATCTATTTTTGCTTTATCTCATTTGATGTTCCTTTTAAAAATACTCATTTTGAATTTGATAGAATACTGATAATCATATTTGTTTCTGAGAAAAGCCTGAACAAGTCCTTTCAGATATTCTAGGATTTCATTCCCAAGTAAAGGGATGCATGAAAAGTCCTCATTTCAGTGAAAGAAGCCAGACACACAAGGCCACATATGTATGATTTCATTTATATGAATGTCCAGAGTAGGCAAATCCATAGAGACAGAAAAGATATTAGTGGTTGCCAGGGGATAATGCAGGGAGGGGAAGAGGAGAATGACTGCTTAAAAGGTTTCCTCTTGGGGTGATGAAAATGTTCCAGAACTAGATAGTGGTAACAGTTGCACAACATTTTAAATGTACTAAAGTCACTGAATTATACACTTTAAAATGGTGAACATGATGAATTTTAACCACTCATAACCATGTTTTATGAATTTTACCATTTTTTAAGTAAAGGGAAAAGAAGGTTCTGAGATTCAAACCTTTGCAATCAAAATAAACTGTCGAATAGAGAAGCCCGTAAACATATTCTGAATACTATTTAATTTTTCTGCCCATGAAACTAAGCCTAATTCTAAATAATATAAGAGCCAAAATAAACTGTCTAAGCTGGTGTTAACTTTTTTCTTAAATTAAAAATGTTATCAGGTTGATAGGTGCAGCAAACCACCATGGGATACATTTACCTATGTAACAAACCTGCACATCCTGCAAATGTACCCTGGGACTTAAAATAAAATCAAATAAGTGTTATCAATGTTCATTGTGAAAAAATCAATACAGAAAGAATAAATTATCAATTCCATTGTCTGGAAATCATGTTTCGGGATTATATATATATGCACAAACTTTATTTCCCTAAAAAGAGATTAGATATTGTTCGGTAGTATATCCAACTACATAATTTTACCAACTACCTCACACTTATAACTCTTTTACTATGTGCCGGCAGTGTTCTATGTACTTTAAGTATATTAACTAATTTAATCATTTAACAACCCCATGAGGTTGGCTTTGTCCATTGATTTTAATGAGAAAGCTAAGAGAGGAAATAAGTAGCCTTTCAAAGGTCACACAGAAGTAAGTGACAGATCCAGGATTCATATCCAAGCATTCTGGCTCTAGCGTCCATGCTTCTCAACCATTATGACCCAATATTCAACCAAGTCAATACTGAGGGACACATGAAATGTATCCAGTATTTTGCTATTACAAACAAAAATCCAATGAACATTCTTGAAGCCATACATAAAAATAATGGTTACAATAGAAGTTACTGGAATTGAAATTTTGGTTCAACCTATATTAAAATGTAAGTCTTTTGAGATAACTCATAGATTTTTGAAATGATCAGTCTTACGTTTGTGGCGGAGCACACTTCTGCATGGGGAAAAGATTCACTGTGAAGCACAGAGCACCATTATGTTTGGATCATCTTGTGATTAAAGTTCAGGCATTATCTATCCTGTACGTGGCAGAATCAAGACTGCAATATTGCCTGCTTTTCTTTTTAACTCATGTTTTCCCTTGACTACACTGCTCCTCAAAGTAAAACCCCTGTGTCAGTGTACTATTCATGGAATACTCTGCAATTATAACCACCTTCTAATACTTTTAATACCCAATCAAAATTTATTATACATATGTATACATAGATACTCATCTGTAAAGTTGTGCTTCAAAATAGTGATCTCTTCCCAACATTACAATATATATTAATGATGTTGACAATTTGATAATGAAACACTGTCCAAAATATTCCCCATTAATACAACAAAGACATAATTGAGTATTTCCATTTCCATGCCAGCCGTAAGCATAATTTTGCAATGTGATCATCTTAGAATTATTTAATCTCTAAATACAGCAAAAACAAGAAACCAAGTTAATATTGTTTTATTACATCCCCCCATATCTGTAAATATTACTTTACGCATCCAATTTTTGCTTATTTTAAGCAGCCAAGTTTCTTTAAAAGCAAAGTAACTTATTTTAATAGCAATATTAAAGCTCTGTTTAAAACATTGCAAAACAAATCCCACTGCATTTTAGACAGCTGCTTCCTTATAAAAGTAAGAAAAAACATTCTGTACATTTATATAAAAATTTCTAAATCATTCACTGGGGGAGAAAATGAAAGCTTTAAAAATATATTTTCTTGCACACTCAAATACCATAAATTTCACCTTACACATATATGGAAATAATAATACTACATATGTGAAAATATAGAAATGAATCCCTAAAATTAAATTTTCATTTGAGAGAAAAGAATTACAAATTAGGGCATACATGCAGACCAGGTGGTTTTCAGCATGTTCAAAGAACAAAGAGATGGTTAGAGGTTTTATAAACAGGGAAGTGATACTGGTTACTCTTCGAGAAAGTTTATCGGCACTAGTAAGGTCTCGGGGACGTGGCCGGTTTTGATTGGTGAGTGAGGGAGTGCGCAAAACACAGTGGGTGTTTCAGTAGCCATTAGATAAAACTGGCTTCCGGTTACAGCAGGAAATTTCAGCAACTAAGCTTGCAGAGAATTCCATTCTCAGAGCAAGATTTTGTGCCCTGAGTTCTTTCTCCCCCTGGCTTCTCGACTGTCTTTTGGTTGAGTATTTCAAGATTGATCCAATTCGTATGATCAACTTTCACACATGTTCAAAATGATTACATTAAAAGAAGAAGACTTTAAACGGAAAACAAGGCCTGGAGCGGTGGCTCACTCCTGTAATCCCAGCACTTTGGGAGGCCAAGGTGGGCAGATCACGAGATCAGGAGATCGAGACCACCCTGGCTAACACAGTGAAACCCCGTCTCTACTAAAAATACGAAAAATTAGCCGGGCGTGGTGGCGGGCGCCTGTAGTCCCAGCAGCTCGGAAGGCTGAGGCAGGAGAATGGCGTGAACCCGGGAGGGGGAGATCGGAGCCACTGCACTCCAGCCTGTGCGTCAGAGCGAGACTCCGTCTCAAAAAAAAGGGGGGGGGGGGGGGTGGAAATAAAAAGTCTAAGTCTAAAACACATAGATTTTAGGGTCAAATTAGAAAACAGAAAATGTAGGAATAAATCAGAATTTTAGATACACATTTAATTCATAGACCTTCTTAGTGCCCAGAGGGAGGGCTACAGGAGGAATACAGCAATTCCCATGAATGCCTTGTTTGTTCTGCACAACAAGTTCAGGCTCATCCTGCAAATGCCTTCAGACTCATCATGCAGTCAGCTCTGTCTCCTTGATTTCTCACTCCAAATAAGGTGAGCCATAGAGAAGAGGTTGGCTGATCCCTCACCGGACTCAAATGGCAGTTGCCATTGGCCTGAGAAAGGAAAAGGCAGTGCCAAGCCTAGGAAAAAGTGTGAAGCAGACGATGTTGTCTTTACTCCCACCCATATTCCCTGTGGTCTCTCCTTGACCTTGAAGGTCTTCCTGTTGCCCTCTGACTGTCCAAATAACCTACTTGGGCTGCTTTCTCCCAAAGTTCCCTCTGTTCTAAAATGACAACTTGATCTTTTTCTTTCATACATTCAAAATTTCTATTTCTTCTATTATTTTAAAATTTCTCTGGAGAAAGCAAACTGATTAAAAATTAATTCATGCTGAAGGATGGTGGAAAACTTGGAGTCACTTAAGGGAATCTCTGCTGGAGGTGTTGCTTTAGCAGAAAGCCGAAAGAAGGGGGCCCACGAGGCCTGGCTTTCCTTGATTCACGCCAATGCCACTCAGAAGAATGGCAGTGAGGAGAAAAATGAAATTTTGTAGCTCCCAGGCCCTGATCAGGTGTCAAGTTTGTGGGGCTTAGGTCTAAGGACAATCAATCTCCCCAGGGTGCTTTCAGTAAGATCCTTCCCTCAGCTCCCTCTAGCCTCTAAACTCTAGGAGGACATGGTTATTTGGATCTAAATTAAAAAGATGTTGGTCAATATAAGAGAGAACAGAAACAGCAATAGAGGATTTAACTTCAGTAAAGGTAAGTTTTAAAATGTTTTTGTTATTAGCTCCCCAAAAAAAACACCTCATCTCTGGACCCTTGCTACCAAAAAGCAGGGAACCCTAGCTGCAGCGAGTATTCCCCAGTTTGCTACTAACTTGTGGATACAGAAATCTTGAAACAGACTGCAAAGCAAACCTACTGTTCCCCTGGGTTCCCTATTTCCTTTCCACAGAAACCAGAAAAGTTTAATTTATTTACAATTTTAAACAAATTACACAAATTGGACAGGAACTATTTCCTCATAGACTCAGTTACAATGCAGCATTTAAGAGCCAGGCCTAGAAAGCTCTCTCTTTTTTCTATTGTAGGACAAACTGTACCCCAGTCTCATTTCAAGTTTTTACCATTTTCCTCTTTGTTCTCATTTCATTTTAAATATTGCATTGATTAATAATAATATACACACACGCATTTATTTCCAACTATATTCCTATAGAAAATTGCTACTTCATAGGGTACTTCAACAAATTTTGCCTCCAAAGTCAAATGAATTTGATAGTGCAGTAGGGATGAGTCCCAATTCTTTATGAGCTGCAACATTTTTAATTTAATTCAGTCTTCATTGTTTCTTTTCCAAAACTTTCTTCACATAGTGATACTCAATATTTCTTGTTTATTTTTTAAACTGTTACTCAAAGTGAATATATAATAATGTGGTATTAGCATAACTTAGCTATTGTTGGACTAATATTTATCCAACATATTTATTACTAAAATATCCGTAAAAAAAAAAAAGAGCAGATGCTTTAGAGACCTTAATTCCAGTGCTGGAGTTTAAGATTTACCAGTTGTCTGTTTTAACATTTTTCACTTTTTGGAAAAGATAAGCAACAACTTACTTTAAAAATATAAATTGGTGAGTAGCATAATTCAAAATTGAGAAAAAAATCATCATATACATACATGTTGAAATTGAATTTTACAATATTATTTTTGGAAACCTCCAGAATGTCTGGCAAAGACCTAATTGTAGCACAGTGACATTATTTCTTTGTGCATGCTTCTGCTAATGTAATAAATTTGGGTTCCAAATTATTTAAAAAGTCAAGGCCATCTTCTTCCTGTTTTTCACTGCAGCAGCCCACAGAACCAGCTGGAGATCCTCTTCCCTCATAGTTATAAGTGAGGACATAATCTTGGGATGGCATGCGGTCTTCATTCTGATTGCATTGATGCAATTTCTGTAAAATTTTTTAAAAAATGAATTGCATTATAGTTTTAAACAACTTAAATATATGAACTTAAAATTTATTTTTATTTACCTTTTATGTTTAATTTTTAACCAGTGTGTCCTCTAATGGATTCCTACACACAAAAAATGCACATGATTGGTCTATATCACAACCATACCATAAAGTCAGTATAGTTTACATTTCTAGTAATCCACATAAATAAAAAATTATGTATACAAGTTTTATATTTAAGTACATTCAAGTTATCATTAAATGCTTATCCCTAAATTTTATACACAGAGGTCAGCCTAGTCTAAAAAATAGAGACAATAGTCATACTGGTTAGGAGTTTGAGATAGGATGTCAAACAGCCTTGGTTGTGAGTCAAAGCTCTGGCTTTACCAACTAGCTATATGACTTTGGGCAACTGACCAAATATCTTTTAGTCTCAGTGACCACCTAACAAGATTATTTTAGAAATTAATGACAAAATAATAATGCACAATACACATATTATGCCCAGCACATATTAAATGTACAATACATGTTAACTTGAATCACTATTACATGCAATTATAAAGTAGGTAGGATTTACCACATTAACTTCAGAATCAAGTTTCCAAGATACCCAAACATGGCAAAATAGATACATGCACCGAAAAGTTCAATGAAATTAAAAAGAATGAACATAACCCATATTGCAAAAACTGGGCTTTTGTAATGAAGACGCCATGCATTCAGCCACACCTACCCTCTCTGCCACTAGCCTGTCTGCCAACTCGTCAACTGCCGTGTCTCCTCCCTTTCCTCACCTGTGTGCCCTCTCCTTGCCTATGTGGAGTTCACTGGCGTGGCTTACGTTCTTTCTTGATGACATTGTTAGCCTTACCTCCTATTACCTGGTGTGCAACTGAGGAACCCTCCTAAGATTATGTCTTAAGCTTCACTCCATCTCAACCTGATATTACATAATACTGACTGTCTAGAAGTAGAAAAAGAATTAACACTTGAATTTGACCCTCCAAAATGCTATGGATACATAACCTACAGTCCTATACCAGAGTATCACCCATTTGCATTCCATTCAAGGATTAAAGGTCCACTGTATGTCCTGCAATGGCGCTGGTATCCTCTGACAAAAGAGGTAAAAATTTAGTCCAGAAGAGTGTCTAATCCAGTGGCTTCTACCTAGCCGCATATTTGAATCATCTCAGAAATGTAAAACAAAAACAAAACAAACAAAAAACCCCAAATTCATTAAATTAGAATCTTTTAGAGTAGAACACAGACATTAGTTATGTTTTAAAAGCTTCATAGAGGATTTTGCCAAGCCCAGTGCCTCATGCGTATAATCCTGGCACTTTGGGAGGCCAAAGTGGGTGGATCACTTGAGCCTGGGAATTGGAGACCAACCTGGGCAACATAGCAAAACACCTTCTCCACAAAAAATACAAAATTTATCCAGGTGTGGTGATGTATACCTGTAGTCCAAGCTACTCAGGGGGCTGACATAGAAGGATCACCTGAGCCCAGGAGGTCAAGGCTGCAGTGAGTGGAGATTGCACCACTGAACTCCAGCCTCAGCGACAGAGCAAGACCCTGTCTTTAAAAAAAAAAAAGAAAAGAAAAGAAAAGAAAAGAAAGAAAAAAGCTTCTGCTTCATAGGGGATTTTGGTATGAACAGAGAATTCCTTATTTTAATTCCTTCTTTCTTTCATATTCTTGCTTTCCTTAAAATAAAAGCACTTTACATTTGCATGGTGCTTTGTATATTTAAAATATGTCCTGCAATGGTGACTATAGTTAATAATAGTATATGTTATATTTCAAAATTGCAAAGGAAGTACATTTCAAATGTTCTCACCACAAAAAAGAAGTATTTGAGGTGATGCATATGTTAAGTGTGATTTAATCATTCTACATTGCAGACATAAATCATAATATCACTTTGTGCCCCATAAGCATATAAATTAAATTTTGTCAATTTGCAATAAGATAAAAAATATATATAAATCATGCTATTTAATCTTTATCCTAAAACTGCCTACAAATGTTGGTGTTTTCACAGAGAAATACAGATTTCATTTGAAAAGTCTGTAATTGTGAGGAACTAGAATTGCTTTCACAATCTTCTATATCAAAAGGGTTCATGAGGTAAATACACAACTAAAAATGAGACATTAGTGAAGAATATTAAAAACCTCCTATATTTATGGGATTTTATAAATTAAATGAAATATGATAAATGAAATAAAATCTTTTAAATTAAATAATGTAACAAAATCAAAGAGCATGGGAAAATGAACAGAAGAAGCAAGAGAGAGCCCACAGAAAAATATAGAAAATACATGTTAATTTGAATTGTCTATTTTTCTCCATTCGGAGGTTTAAATTTTAGAGTCAAAACACCTAAGGAAACTCACTTCACCGAGACGGGGCTGAGTAAAACTGTGCCACTCCGAGTAAGTGTATCTGCAGTTGTCCACCTCCGTGTGTCCTCCCCTGCAGGAGTCCAGGGTATGATGATGCCCAGCCCCCCGGCAGGATTCCAAGGTCTGGTTTCCTCCTTTCATCATTTCAATGGTTTCCTGCCCTCCATTTTTCATTCCTGATCCCATAGTACCACAAAAACCTTGGCTAGAGTTGTTGGCAGTTTGGGTCATAAATCCATTGACAGAGCACTGAAATAATAAAATTAAATAATTCATGTTGAGAGGAAAAGGATTCTAAATTGTCATGAGAAGGCAAAGGAGAGAGAATATTTGTTGAACCTTTTATTCATTCATTCATTCATTCATTCATTCAACAGACATTTATCAGTTTCTAATTATGCGCCCAGATGCCATCTTCATTCATTTTGTACTGCTATAACAGAATACCTGAGACTGGGTAATTTTTAAAGAACAGAGATTTATTTCTTACAGTTATGACGTCTGGGAAGTCCAAGATCAAGGAGTTCACATTTGGCGAGGGCCCATCCCATGGCAGAAGGTGGAAGGGCAAAAGAGCAAGAGTGAGAGGGAGAGGGAGAGAGGGAGAGAGGAGCAACAGGGGACTGAACTTGCTTTTACAATAAGCTTTCATGATAATAAACCCATTCCCATGATAAAGACAGTAATCCATTCATGAGAGCGGAGCCCTCATGACCTAATCACCTACTAAAGGTCTCACCTGTCAACACTGTTGCATTGGGGATTAAGTTTCCAATATATCAGCTTTTAGGGACAAATTTCACCATAGCAAATGCAAAAGCCTAGGGATATAAAGATAGACATAGTCTCTCGATGGTTCCAAGAAGCTCTTATTCCAGGGAGAGAGAAAAACAAATACTTTAAGAATGTGATTACTCTACTATGTAGGTGAGCACAAAATGTTACAAGAGCACAGAAGTAGAGCATTAAAATTCAAATCCAAACAGGGTAAGTGGAATAGATCAGGTAACTGGAAAAACTCTGAGCTAAGAGACTAGGGACTAGTAGGAGTGGGACAAACAAGGCAACCACTGTAGAAGGGTCTGGAGGCAAAAGGCAAACAATGTCCTTCAGGGGTCCCCAACTTCAGTCAGTTGAGAACAGCTACCACATAAGATTAGGGTTGGGGGGAGGCTAGAAAGGTTATAAAAGGCCATAAGATATAAAGATCTATATGCTATGCTAAAAAAATAGACTTTATTATGAAGATTACAGGGACTGTGAAGAATTTTAACTCAGTACAGAGAGAAACACATTTCAAAAATATCATTCTAAGCAATAATGTGGAAGACAAATAAGAAGACAAATTTGGGGTCACGGAGATCAGATGGGGGTCATTGTATCTGATCTGATCTGATATTCCAGGTGAAAATGATAAGGACCTAAGCCAAGGAAGAAGCAGTGATGATTGAAAGAAGTAGATGGACTCCACAGAGAGTCTACAAGTATCTAGATGGATGAGGCAATCAAGGACAGAGTCAGAAATTATTCTTTTGTGTTCCACGAAGGCAAATAGGTAGATGGTACAACTTACTGTAACAGGGAAGAAAGATGTGCTTACGGGCAAGAGGAGAGTGAGCAACTAAAGTTTGAATATGGTAAACCTTGGAAACATGTGGGATGTCCAAGATGAATATATGAATATGCAGATTTGGAACTCAGATGAGCGATTTGAGCTGGAGATATAATTCTGGGAGACACTCCCAAATAGGTGATAGTTGAGGCCATGGGAATAGAGGACCTATCCAGAGAAAATTGTCAACCAAAATAAAAAGGGCTAAGGAGAGAATCACAAGAAAAATCACATTTTAAGGGGAGGGTAAGAGAAACACAGCTGTGACAGGCCAGATCTGAGTAGCCCCTGAGATAACAGAGAAAACCAAAGAGGCAGGACTCTGAAGACATGAAGAGAGAATATGGTAAGGAGTGGGAGCAGCCAATGATGTTAACAACAACAAAAAAGTCACAGCAAGGCAAGAATGGGTTCAATTAAAGTATAAGTGCCCATTGGATTTAAGTGAAAGAATAGCCATTGATGAGCTTTGCCAAAAGAATTTCCAGGGAGTGCTGGGTAAGCAGGAAGGAGTACTATAGAGAAATCAAATACAATTTTTTCTTTCCTAAAGTTCAGTTTGAAAGAAAAAGAGAGATGTGGAGGGAACTAGAGGATGACAAAGAGTCAAGGAAATGCTTTAAAATGAAAAAAGTCTTCATTAAACATTAATTTAATACTGGAACTTCACTCCAACCCTCTGAGCCATAGGACAGACGTTTAGTTACAGTGGTAACCTCGACATGTCAGTTTTCATTACAAACAGTTACATTACTTCCAGGACAAGAACCTCCATTACATTCAGGTTCCTTTGTGCCACCTTCCTATCAATTTAAATTTTTTTCTACTTAAAATGCAGTCTTTAACTAAATTGAAAAATTTTTCAAATACAGATGACTTATTGAACCTGAAATATATCTACAAGAGTCATACTTAACTATCTCATTGCCTTAGAAAAAAATACCAGAAAAAAAGAATTGAAAAGTAGCCATTTGGTGGCAGTGCTACCCTACATTTTTTTTCTTAAGTTGCTGTTACAATAAAGTTCAATTACAAAAAAAGGAAAAAAGAAAAACTCTCCTAATTATTAAATCTTCTTGATGGTATAATTTCATTGTAATAAACACAAGTTCAAAGATCATATTTCTAAGTGAATAAAAGAGGAATTTAAAATAAACTGAAAGCAATGCTGAGCCTACAGGGCTAGCTTTCATACTTTCTATTCTCTGCTCCTTTCTGTCCTCCTCCATCCGCATTTCCCAAAGTTCATTCTCACAGGGTATCAACAACTCCTTATCCATGTCAATAATTTCTAGGTTTACTTTTCCAGTCCTGATTATTCACCCAACTCCTAATCCCACGTGCATGCCTTCAAGTGAAATTCAGATCCAAAGCTAAAATGATCACTTTTACTCATTGTATTAAAGCAAGTTTATAGATTCAAGATGAGATTTTATGTTTTTGTATAAATTAATAATTCCAAGCCCCTTTTAGAAGTGTTCCTAACACAGAACAGGTACATATTGTGAAATGACCACTCAATATCATCAGCTCTAGCATTAAATGGCAAAGAACAAATAGTAAGTAAAAGTCATCCATGCCGGTCTTAAAAATAAAATAAGAACTTACTATGAGTCAAGGACTGTCAAGGGATTAAACCTGCTTTCTCGCTGGAGAGATAATCACAGGTTTCTACATGTAGGCATGTGAAGCATAGATGGGCTACGATTTTGCATGGTGGTGTGGAGGAGTTGAAGAGAGAAATAGTGAATAAGAAAGGCATCTTCAGCCCGAGACATAGAAAAGGCTGGATATGCAGTCATTGTCCCTGGCTATAGCCTCTGCCACTTTGACTCTGCTTTTTACTTTGTTCCTTAAGTTCAGCTAGTCAACAACCTTATCATTTATACCTTTGAAATATTTCTTATTCATCCCTATCTTACTATAACAATTACCATCATCCTGGTAGAATTAACTCATGCTTAAACTAAGCTTTCATCTTCCCCAACCCTGATGTCTTCCTATTCTCACTGATCACCCTACTGACTCAGCTTCACGCTGCTTGATTATACCTCTCTGCTGTAGAAAAGCCTTGGCTGGCTCTCCCTTACCATGAGAATAAATCCGAAATTCTTAGTGCAGGATTTAAAAGTCCTATCTCCCACTTGTCTCTTAATATTCTCTTCTCTAACACCGAACTTGTTTCAAGCCTCTATTCCAACACATGATTTCTTCTATTCTAAATCAATTTATTTATTATTTGCTAAATAGCCCCTAAACTTTGTCATCTCCTGTCTTGTAGGCTATGCTGTTTTCCTCTTCTTTAGCTATTCTCACCATCTCTTCACTTTCAAACAGTTCTTATTCTTTAAGTTACCAAGTAAGCTGTATCTCTTGTCGCCAGCGTTTCTGGTTGATCCAAACTACATGAGTACATTTAGGTATCATAGGTATTTTTGAACTCCGACAGTGCTTTATCATATTGGTTTATTGTCATGTTCCTATTTTGCTTTTCCATAAAAGTAGGACCTATTTCTCATAAATAAGTTGGCATCTTTTTGAGGTGAGAACATGCCTTGTAAGTACTTTTGTGTGTGTATATATATATATATATATATATATACTTTGTGTATACTATACTTTGTGTATACATATATACTTTGTGTGTGTGTATATATATATATACTTTGTGTATATGTGTATATATACACATATACTTTGTGTATATGTGTATATATACACATATACTTTGTGTATATGTGTGTGTGTATATATATATATATGTATATATACTTTACACAAAACAAGAAGCATAAAAGCACCTCAGAAGTCCTAAGAAATATATAAGGAAAGAGAGTGGCAGTAATCTTCCAAACCCTTCTCCCTTTCTTTTAGATATATCTCATTGATATTTTCCTAGTTATCTTGAGAACTTTTAGCAAGCTTTTTTCCCCATTATAAATGGTCAACAAGTTACATAAACAAATTATATCTGGAAATATACATTGTAGAGTGCAGGCAAAACAAAGTATTGTTATAATAAATACTCAACATCAAAGAATAAGTTTAAACTATGACACTAGAGTGGAAAAAAGATGACTAAAACAATACATCTGGATTAAGAAGTTTAATAAATTACCACTACATAAACATATGAATATTGACAGAAAATATTTATGCCTACTAATTCTGATTCAATTAAAAATATAAATTAACTCCTAAATTTTGAAATGAGTTTATGAGGATGAATTAAATAAATTATCGGAGACACAAATACATATTTATTTAAAAATTACTTACCACTCTATCGTCTCCAGGTGCTTCTGTGTTTGATATAATTAAGTTTTGCTGTGCTAAATCTTCAGGAAAACGTTTCCCTTTAGTTGCACCAAAAACTCCACATACTAAAGTTAGCAATACAGCTGAATTTAAAAATAAAAATAAAATAACTTACTTTAGCATACATAGAATAAAATAATCATCATTTATTTCTTACCACCTAAGGATCAAAGTGGAAAATAAATCCACTAAGCATGGTTTCCCATGAATTATCTTGGCTGTTCTAAGTTAACATGTCACCAGATAGCTTAGATTTTAGAATCAGAAGCAATAATCTGTATTTTTTCATTATATCTCGCTAATTGAATTCTGCCCATCAAAATAAAGTACTTAGAATTATGAGTTAAGCAATACATAAAGAAAAAAAATCACTTATATTTAAGACAAAGACTTTGAAAAAATTTACTGACTCCCCTAAAAATAATTTTCCTAAATGAAAATGTAAAAAAAGAATTGTGTACATAAAAACATGAGAAAAACAGACTGCTTTCCTAGAAAAGATTTATCTTAATTGAAACTACTTTGTATCTTGCCTATTAAGAATTCTTATTCTAAATCATAATTGTGGGAGATTGAAAACACATGATAATTAAACTAAGAATAATAACAACAATTCTTCCAGTCTAAAAGACCCTATAGTGCATTGGCAAAATCCACAAGCCCAGAGCACTACATATTTTTGTATGGCCTGTGAGCTAAGACTTTGTATTTTAAAATGGTTGAAAAAATTCAGAAGAATAAGAGTTTATAATGTGAAAATTACGGCCGGGTGCAGTGGCTCACGCCTGTAATCCCAGCACTTTGGGAGGCTGAGGAGGGTGGATCACCTGAGGTCAGGAGTTCGAGACCAGACTGACCAACATGGAGAAACCCTGTCTCTACTAAAAATACAAAATTAGCCGGGCACAGTGGCACATGCCTGTAATCCCAGCTACTCGGGAGGCTGAGGCAGGAGAATCACTTGAACCTGGGAGGCAGAGGTTGCAGTGAGCCAAGATCTTGCCATCGCCCTCCAGCCTGGGCAACAAGAGCAAAACTCCGCCTCAAAAAAAAAAAGAAAGAAAGAAAGAAAAAAAGAAAATTACATGAAATTCAAATTTTACAGTCCATATATAATGTTCTATTGGAACACAGTAATGCCCATAATTTGCATATTTTTATAGCAGTGTTACTGTTTGAAGGACAGATTTGATTGGATACAATGGAAAACACATGGCCTGCAAAGCTTGACATATATACTATCTAATCCTTTACAGAAAAAGTGTGCCAACTCTTGTCTACCCTACATGGCCCCACACTACCTTTCTGGCTCCATTTCCTAATCCTCTTCCCCTTGTCCACTCTCACTACACTGGTTTTCCTGCCACTCCTTGGTTTCTCCAGACATAATCACAAATTAGGGCCTTTCCATTGACTTCCCTGTCTGATTGAAAGTTCTTCTCCCAGGCATTCCATCTGGCTCTTTCACCTCTTCCAAAAATCATTAAAAATAATCTTCTCAGACCTAACTCTCTATTGAAAATTGCAATCACTGGCACCAATACCCTCCTCACCAACACACTCCATGGCACTACAGATCATAATTATTTGCCTCTCTTTTTTTTCCCCCATAGCATTTAATTTATTCATTAACTGTCACAAGGCAGAATGATTGTTTTTGCTTGTTTGCTTGTTTGTCTTTCCCTATTTTTCCTAAGCACCTAGAACAGTTTCCTGCCTACAGTAGGTATTTGATACATGTTTATTTTTTGACTTGATGAAAAATAATGAACACATTAGAAATTTACTGTGTACTGCTCTAAGCACTTCACACGCATTACCTCATTTAATCCTCAGTGCTACACCATATGGTAGGCTACTACAATTATTCCTTTCACAGATGAGGAAACTGAAGCACAGTTAAGTAATTTGCCCCAGGTCACGTGGCTTACAAGCGATGAAGTTGGGGTACAAACCCAGGCAGTCTGATTCCTGAGTTCTTTGCTCTTAACTTGTACTCTTATCACAAAACAAAGCTAATCTAGGCTGGAGGAGGTTAACAGAATTTAAAATTGGCAAGATATACCCAAGAAGAGACATTGCTGAGAAAAGAACATCTCCCGTAACTCTGTGGCTGGATGGTAAGAAGATATGGAATGAAAGTGGCTTTTAGTGGAGTTTCCTAAGGCAGAAATTTTAGATTGTTCTATTTAGCCCTAAAAGGAATAGCACTGCAACCAAGAAATAAAGACTATTTGTTTGTCAGATTCTGTGAAATCTAAGGAATTGTCAACAATTATGTCTAAGCATAAAGTCTTTTATCTCAAGAAGGATCATGTTCCCTTCACAGAAAATATTTAAACACAACTCAGGTAATAACACAAAAGGAACTTGGAAAGAGACTCACATCTAAAGGATGCTTGGACAAGATTATTTTTTAAACATCTTTTCCCGCACCTAGATTTTTTATTATATATTTAATTTCAAGAAAGTGAAAATACTTACAAAAGAGCAGTGCTATACCCAGTAATATTGCAAGGATTGCCCATTTTCCAAGTATTACTCCTGCACTCCTTGAAGTCGCACGACACTGAGTTGGATGAGTACATTCACATAGATTAACTGTCAATAATTTTGTTGCAGCTTGGCCGGCCCTGTCTTTTACAGTAATAGGAATGGTATATTTTTGAAATCCAGCATTTTTCTGGTATGAAAGACGGGCAGCTGTGTCTGAAAGAAAATAAAAGAAGTTTATTTTTTAATGATCATTTATTCTTCCCTTAGCATTTGTTTCATCTCGCTTGTTTTTGAAGGCATCATTCTCGAGGAACTGCCTGCCACATGAAAATAAATAAAAATGGAGGACTATCTTCAACCCTTTCAAACTCTAATATTATCTTATATGTGTTGTCCCTTGTAATTCCTTAGAAGGGAGCCCTAAAGAAATAATTTGGCATTGGAGTGGCCCAGTAGTATTCCAGTAATGTTTATCTATACAAACCAATAATGTTAGGTTGGCTGTTAACATACACTTCAAGCATTTTTCTTTAGTACCAATATATCTACAGGTACACAAAATAGTTTCTGAAGTTTACATTTTCTTATCCATTGACCTTCTAGTATTTGCACATTATTCGTATGGATAAGGTAATTTTTCAAAGCACAATAGATTGTTTACGATTAATGCCTTTGCATCTAGAAGTAATCTTAGTACCAGAAGCTAATTAATGTCACTCAGGCTACTTATAAGACTTACACAAAACAGAAATATCTATATAACAATTCACTTTTATCAACTCTGATAGCCAATTTTCCCAAATAGTCTTGGTCTATTATTTTAATGACCGTATTATCAACTAACCAAAAGCTCCACAGAATTTCAATGGCAGTTACAACCTCCCTGAGCTTTTATAATAGACTAAGTAAAATGAAAAAGTAGCATAATACACACCCTGGAAGTCATCTGGATTTCCTAAGCCTTGATTAAATGCTCTGCTGTAGCTGTAAGAATTTCAAAGATTTTGGCTGCACCTCATACCTGAAGGCTCCCTAGAGGAATATGAATTACCACTTGGGTTTACTTAGGACCCTTCAAGACCACACTGTGTCTAAGGTAAGATCCTTGAAATCCCTCCGCTCTGGCCCCTTCAAGACAACAAGTGGAGCCGTAGTCATATCTCAGTTATTCACAGTAGTGCATTGTCCTCTGATTTTCCTTCACTCAACTCTGCCCCCTTCATATTGTCCTCCTGTCATCAGTGTCACCTTTAAAAGATGTAAATCTGGGAATGGTATTGCCTTACTTGCACATTCCCAATGCATAATTGCTGTCGCCTACTGTACCAAGGTTAGTCCCCTCAGCCTGGCTCATGAGGCCCTTCACCACCAGACTCTACCCTTCCTTCCACCCAACCTCTTGGCATTCTTACTAAAACCTTCTAAACTCCAATGACATGGATGTACTTATTCTCCTGGTATGTTTCTTCTTTTATGCACATTATTAATCAATTATTGAACAAGCAAACATTTATGAAGCAATTAGTATCTACTAAGCATTAGGCTAGGTGCTGGAAGTACAAACATGAATTGCAAACATTCTAGGAAACTCATGTATTGGAAGGGAGAAGTAATCAGATGTTAATACAACAGGAAAGGCACTGCAATGCAGGTAGCGAAGGGTCATTGTGCCACTCCTTCCAATTCAAGACACACTTCAGAGGTGGAGCATCTCAGCTGGGATTGTGTCTGTCTTGTTCATCTCTATATAAATCCTCAGGATCTGGACTAGTGCTTAATAGATAGTAGGTGTTCATAAATATCATGAAAAAAATATCATGCTCATAAATATATCAAGCTCAGAAACGGAAAAGGAGGTATTCTATGTAGATAGGGCTATACACACAAAAGCCCAGTTGCATGAAAGAACACGGCAGCAACAACAGCATGAAGTATGGATGAAGTACAGAACATGACAGCCCCCAGAAACTGCTACAACAGGCAGCAGCCCCTCAACACTCCTTCCCATATCCCTTCCTATATCCCGCCAAGTTCACCTCCTGGATACCCTAGAGTGCTTGGTCTATACACCTGAGTTCCTCACTTCCAGAGTCAGCTTACAATACAATTTAAACTACATATCTTCTGCTCTCTCCTCACCTCACTGGTATTATTATTATTATTATTATTATTTTGAGATGGAGTCTCCCTTTGTCCCCCAGGCTGGAGTGCAGCAGCACCATCTCTCAGCTCACTGCAACTTCTGCCTACTGGTTTAAGCGATTCTCCTGCCTCAGCCTCCCCAGTAGCTTGGATTACAGGTGCCTGCCACCACGCCCAGCTAATTTATGTATTTTTAACAGAGATGGGGATTCACCACGTTGGCCAGGCTGGTCTTGAACTCCTGACCTCAAGTGATCCACCCACCTAAGCCTCCCAAAGTGCTGGGATTACAGGCATGAGTGACCGTGCCCAGCCACTGGCATTATTTTTAAAAACATACACACACACACACACAAAGTTTGTCTTAATGATAAGCTGCCCAACATTTTAACAAGCTTTTCTTTGTTGTAAATGTAAATGTTGCCTTCATAAAAATTACATCTTCCTTCATTTTATATATAACAGAGCCCCCATACGATATTTGTAAAAGGTTAGTTTATCCTTCTAAAATATATTAATGAGACTCAGTTTCACTTCATGTTTTGTGTAAATAAGCAAGTCAATCTATCCTCCAGTTATTCTCAGTTATTTCAGAGTTTATAAATCATTATTTTTTATTAAATACCATTAACTTTGGTGAGGCTCCACAGTCTACTGATTTCTGGGGAAGTATTGGGCAAACTGAAATAAAATGGAGCTCCATGGACAGGTTCATCAGGATCAACAGCTAAAATGTCAGTATACGCCATTTTTGGTTTGCAAATGACTACATATTCTTGAAGTATTTCTGGTGGATTATCATTTACATCTTCAATGTTCACAGCAAGTGTTCCAGTACACGATCTATCATCTAAGGAGAGAGGAATAAGGTTTAGTGTTATTTTAAAATTCTTTTATAGTTTCTTAAAGAATAAAAAGTCAATTCTATTCTATATATGATCTGTTTTTAAATAAACTGATTATTAAAGGAAATCATAAATAAATAAGAACATAGATGGATAAATAGGATCTGCAGCTAATCTGAAATGACTATTGCTACTGATAATATCAGATACAACTGCCAATAAATCTTTTACCAGAATTACTACCAAATAAAAATAAAAGTCTGAATTTCAATCTCTATTTTTGGGGGTTCCAGGTGCCACATGTTAATAAGCAGTAAAGTGGTTACAGATAAGATTTCTAATCCCAGTATATATTCAAACCACTAGGAAGACTTTTTTTAAATATAAGATTCCTAGGCTCCACAGCCAGAGATTCTGATTCAGTTAGTCTAACAAAGTATCTACAGATTAATATTTTTATTTTAATATGAAGACAAGGTCGAAAAACTGGGTTACTTTAAGGAACAGAATTCAAGAAAAGGATCATTTTGACCTAATATTCAGCTGAACTATATAAAAGCTCAATTTAAAGTGACACAAATGGATGTGGAAGAGTCTGATGAGACCATTTTATCTAGTTTTAGATTTCAGTTTTATTTTTGTCCTCTAGCATAGAAATATATAAGAATTTAAGGTCCTGTCCTATTGGGGATATAAAGATAAATAAAACATGGCTTCTTGTCACCAAACAGTTTCGCCTTGTTAGATAATTAAGAGAGACAGAAAGAGTCTTTAAAGTAATTTCAAAGAATTCCATATACTTACCACCAAAAAAAATCTGCATAAGAATAATTACATTTTATTCTCTAATTCCTTTATAAAATACCAGATTAAAACTTTTTTTTTACCTTTGTCTATCGCCAGGACTGTAATATTATACAACTCATTTTTGGGAGTTTCGACCTCCCTATCCAGGATTTTGGAAGTTATGATTGACCCTGAAATTTCATCAATGGTGATCCAACCTTTAGGATCATGCAATTTTTTATACCTGTTAATAAAAAAAATAGTCTTTAGCATTAGAAAATGTTTTAAAATAAGTTGCTATCTCAATGATTACAAATACATTATTAGTATGTGGTTATAGATTTATTTTTACCTTAAACCATTGCCATTTCTATTTTCGGGGTCATATGCCTTATAGCCGTTGATCTTTGACCCCACTGCTAAGTTTTCTTTAATCCGCACATATTGGGCTGCAGGGGTGCATTCAGGCCCCTCATCCAGATCCCTCACATGAACTGTAACCAAGGCTCTGTTCAAGGCTGTCACTCTGGGAATATCTCTAGCAAATGGCACTTCATTGTTTACTCCAATTTCCAGGTTCACTTGACGGTTTTCTTCGTAATTCAGTGGCTTTAAAATAAAGTCCATGTATATCAGTGTCAGTGTAAAATACATTTGGCATTTCAAATGGCAAGTGAACATTTGTCATTCTGACCAGTGCTGCGTAAATTCTATGTTCACAGTTTGTTAATACTGACTTTCATCCCTTGCTAAAAAGAGAGTGGATCCTGTGCTAAGGCTTTACCAAGAATGGTCCAAAAACTTCTGCAGGTAGTTTTACAGAGTTGGACAAAAGAAATTCCTGAAATATTTTTATATTTCACCCTTACTAAGGAAAATTGCTCTGATTCAAAAAGTAATGCAAACAGATGACAGTATTCTTATGGCCCTGCTTGGAGCACTGTCTAACAGGTTGGGCTAAGGGTCATCTGAGTATGGGAAGGTGCCTTTATTTGGCTTATCAGTTACCACTGACTATGGCCCAGGCATTTTATAACTCTTGTAAAGTTTGATGTCGACTTTCACAAAAGCAAAATGTGCAATGATTTCATTTTCTGTCTCATAGAAAAGATATCCCCAATATTTTATTTATTTTATTTATTTTATTTTATTTTTTTATTTTATTTTTTTATTTTATTTTATATTTTATTTTATTTTATTTTATTTGAGACAGAGTCTTGCCTCGTTCTGTCACCCAGGCTGGAGAGCAGTGGCGCAATCTTGGCTCACTGCAACTTCTGCCTCTTTGGTTCAAGCGATTCTCCTGCCTCAGCCTCCCATGTAGCTGGGACTACAGGCACGTGCCACCATACTCAGCTAATTTTTGTATTTTTTTCTTTAGTAAAGATGGGGTTCTGCCATCTTAGTCAGGCTGGTCTCAAACTCCTGAACTCAGGTGATCCACCTCCCTTGGCATCCCAAAATGCTGAGATTACAGGCGTGAACCACCATGCCCGGCCCCAAATGTGTGTTTTAATTGCCCTCTAAGGCATCTAACTGAGCCATCTAATTTCTGCTTTTCTTTTATCAAAATCCATCCAGAGTCTCATTTCTTCTTAGGAATCAACTTGTCTTTAACTCGTTCCTTCATGAACGAGTTAAAACATTTATCCATCCATGCCCACTACCTATTTTTATGAAAATTACATTTTTGGAAACTTGAGAATTATACTTTGGCATTATCTATAATTTATCCAATGAAACTTTCACAGTGGATACACAGAGGAGTAAAGGAAATACTATGTGATTGATTTTAATTATCATTGAATCTAAGGTACTACTCTAACAGCAAAAATAAACTCACTAAATCTTCATGACATTATGAAGTAAGTATTATTGGCCTCATCCTCATTTTACAGAGCAGAAAATGGGAAAAGGAGATACACTGATTTTTTTTAAGGCCGAAAGATAATCATTTGAGCTTGAATTTGAAGCCAGGTAGTCTGACCTGAGTCCATTTCCTTAGCCTACGCTATAATCCGTCTGCTATCGTGTGCTGTTAATTGGCTCACTGATCCCTAAAAAATTTCCAAATCAATCTTTGACTAAAATTCAGTTTTAGATAACAAATCAAGTAAAACCCATAAAACATTATGTTACACTGTACTATAAAGTTGAAGCACTTTTTCTTCAATTTCTCTTTCTGCTTATCAAAACAATCACTGGCTAAACATTGAACAAAATCAAAACTGGTGAATAAAATTATTTTAAATCTTTCTCCACACCTAGGTATTAACAGAGTAAGACACTAATATCACGAGTCTACTAAAAAGTCAAGAAGGTTTCTGAATCTTAGAATCTATAAAATGTATGTAAAACCTTTTTTTATTTTGTATGAATATCCCAGAAACTGGAGAGTCAAGGAAAAAAATATTAATATGTGTTCACTTGATGCTGATGAACACTGCTTCACACATTTCATGTGCTGGTGTGATCACACAGAGAGTAAGAGCAACTGCTGGCAATGAGAAATGGATGGAAATTTAGAGAACAGCTGCTGCACTGGAGGAGGTGCAACTATTCAATGCAGAAACACTCGCTGAAACCTTGGAGTTTCTTTGTCCCATTTTTCGAGGCTTAAGATGGATATTGTTTTAGTAGCTTAAAACTCTCCAAAATTAAAAATCTGGTGAGATGAAATCCTAAAGATTAAGGGGATTAGATAATCTCATTAATTAATAGGAAAGCATGTAAATTCTCTTCCACCTCTGGGTATGTTTTTGTTTCGCCACTTAAAAAAAGTGCTTAAAAATATCCCACATCTGCACTGAGATGTTAACAACTCCCTAGAAAATGTATAGTTGTGGAAATGGAGCTGAGGACTCTCCATGATGAGAATGACCAAGAATAATACCATCCTCACTCAAGCCCATATGCATCACTGCTGCTGCTCAAATGGACAGAAGCCACTGAGATGGAATGAGTTTACCCAGAACTCAGCAAAAGGCTGTATCCCTCATGCTTTGTGGTTACAGAAAAGTTATCTATTTTGGAACATTATAACACTAGTCTCAAGGACATAGTATAACTTTTTAAAATAAAATAATAATATCCCACAGTTTACCAAGTGCTGTTACGTTCAATATTATATTTGAAGAGCTATTAGGGAGGCAGAGAGAAGTATTGTTCCCATTTTACAGGTAACACAGAGGCCAACTTTCCAAGATCACACAGCTGTGGAAAACAATTTAACATAGTGCTTGACAGTGTATAGTTAGAGTCAAAGAGTTAGGTTCAAATTCTGTCTACACTACATCCTAGCTGTGTGGCATTGGGAAAGTTATTTAGTCTCTTTAACTTTTCTCTTCTGTGAAATTGTAAGAATGACATTTAACACTACAGCATAAAATAAGTGCTTTACACTAAATTCTGAGTAATCTCTCAAGCTGTCACAGAGGCAAATGAAGGGAATAAATGATGTATGCTTTTGTTAACAGCCAATATAATGCAATAAAAGGAGACGCTAACTAATAAGACAATGTTTGCAAGCTTTATTCAGCTAAAAGAAGTATACCAGAGCAATTCTTAGTTTGGCCTACTGATTACTTAACTCTTTGAGGTATAAAGGAATGAATAATGTGCACTCTTTCCCTGGATATAATTCTGACTAGCAAGGAAGAACCAGGGCATTGGAAGAGGAGGATTCCTTTAGAGTCAACAACATAGTGATGTCATTCTTTAATCAGTACGCAAAAGGTTAGTCATCATTAGGTACATAGCCTACATGACAGAAACATGGATTTTGAGCACCCTGATTATGCAGTGTTTGATTTTCAAATAAAAGATGACTCACTGAGATTAAAAAGTACTTAAAGATGCCAGGCACGGTGGCTCACGCCTGTAATCCTAGCACTTTGGGAGGCCAAGGCGGGCAGATTGCCTGATCTCAGGAGTTCGAGACCAGCCTGGGCAACACGGTGAAACCCCATCTCTACTAAAATACAAAAAATTAGCCAGGCATGGAGGCATGCGCCTGTAGTCCCAGCTGCTTGGGAGGCTGAGGCAGGAGAATTGCGACACAGTAAGACTCCATCTCCGAAAAAAAAAAAAGTACTTAAAGGCATGATTTAACTACACAATCACAACTCTTTCCCAAGGAAAAGAATAAGATACTTTCAAAGACTAGCATGGCTATCAAAGGAGCCCTGTGATAATTCAGCTTTTCTAAGGGTTTGGATAAAATATGAAAAGGATAACACAACATGGCAAAAGCAAATTTTATTAATCAAAATGTTAGCAAACAGTATGAATGACTCAAAGGAAAAGAGAAGGTACAATTAGCAAAGGAGCTAGTAATGTCAGAAGAAGAATATAATTTAAAAAGTAAACTCCCAAAAGTAGAAATGAATTAAGGTTCCAAAAAGAGAAGATCCTCTTGTGCAAATGAAGTAATGGCTTTATCAAGCTAAGTAACTCAAGTATGGAAAAGAGGCGACATAAGGGAAGCAAGGATACCAAGCCAGAAGGAGAACAGCTCAGGGATTATGAATAAGAGCTCCCCACACAAGAGATCTGGGTTTTTTTCTTGGCTGTATGAACAGAGTTATCTCTCCTAGATAGTTTGGACATTTAACACCCGACTGTGGGGTACAAATCAGCTATCCTAGCTGTATGGACTGCAGCATGTTATTTCTCTTTGATTCAGTCTACTCATCTGGAAACGAGAAGAATTAGAATAGCAACAACATGGGCTTGTTTTGGAAAGATAAATAAATCTTTTAATTCAATGTTTTTGGGGAGTTTTGTGGGACACTGTTTCACAGCATGGAAAAAAAGAAGAAAATAAACTATTTTTATGAAGCAAGCATAAAATTGATAGTAAAAACTTAATAGCAATTATACAAAAGGAAAAACTATCGTAAATCCTTTTTGTGGTTATGGATGTAAATCCTACACAGAAATTAGACAAAACAGCTGAAAAAAATGAAATTACGATCTTGGCTATGACTTATGAGAAAAATGCTAATTCTCTCCTACTCTTTCTATGAAATTAATGTAATTGTAAAAACATCAAAAGAGATATTTTTAAACTTGGGAGCTGATTTGAAAGTTCACATGGAAGAACAAACGAGCAAGATATTCATAAGAAAAAAATCCACAATGGAAGATCACTAGATAAGAGTGGCTTGAAACACTGCAAATACTAAAATGCATATTATACATTTGATATTCTTAAATAGCTAGCAATAATACAGCAGCATAAAGATGCTAATTAATAAACAATAAATTAACGGTACAAAAGAGAATATCAAGAACAAACTCAAATATACATGTATCTTATTTTATGACAAAGAAAATATGTCAAAGCATGAATTGTATTGGAACAGATAGAAAAACTAAAATTCGATTCATATCACAATTGTTCTAGGATAAATTTCATACAGATCAAAAATTTAACTGGATAGATAATTAAACAATAATAAAGTAGAAGAATTTCAGATAAAATACTTTCATAATGTCAATACCATGATAATAACACAAATCTCACAACCATAGAAGCCTCTGATAAACTGTGGCCTTGAACAAGCAAGCCCTGCCAACAAAATAAATCCTGGAGGTCAAAAACCAACACACGCAAACTTATAAAACAATAAAAATCGGTAAAAATATTTACAAAAATATTTCCTTCCATAAAACTCTTATAAATAAATAGTTAATAGATAAGAAGAGCAAAACATAGAAAGTGGCTAAAAGACAGGACTAGTGAGCTTGAAGATGTAAAATACATTCAATGGTGTCTTCATATAAAAGGAATGCTCAGATACACTGAAACACCATTTTTTTGCTATTCAACTGATAAATATCGAAACTTGATAATATAATTGGCAATTATTTTACAACAGGCATGTGTGTACATTTCTGATGAGCATGTCAACATGCACCACCTATCCAGAGGACAATCAGGCAGTAAAACAACCACAGAAAAAAATAGCCATGTCCTTGACTAAGCAATTCCATTTCTAGAAATTTATCCTACATTTAAATTGTAGTATATTCATTGTAGTATGTTTTGAAATAATAAAAAGAATTAGAATTTCCATTGATATGGCCTAAATTTCCATTTGTAATCAACTAGTTAAAAAATAATTTACATTCATATGATGGATATTTTACTGTAATGTCTAAAATAGATAGCTGTAAAAAATGGCAAAACTATTTACATACTGATATGTAATGACTTCAGGGAAAAGTTGTTGAATGAAGAAAAGCACAGAATAAGCAATACAGAATATCCATAGGTGTGGTCTAAACTTCCATAGATATGGAACTGGTTATAAAAATACAGTATGTCCATACCATACCATGAAATATTACCAATGTATATGTAATGAACTCAAGAGACATGTTAATTGAAGTAAAATGTATTTGTTTTTAAAAAAGAAACATGATAAGATTACTTAAACATGTTTGTGTATATATAAAATACCTTTTGAATAATACACAGGAAACAGGTGGCATGTATTAATTCTTCCAAGTAGAGCAGAGTGGCTGACAGACCAAGTAAAAGTGAGACGTTTTACATCATGCTTTTTGTTTCTTTTGAACTTTGAATTTTTGTTTCTTTTGAACTTTGAACTAATGAACTGCTTACTAAAAATTTTAAAATTACTGGCTTTATTATTAAATAAATGTAATAAAGAATCTATTGACATTTAAAACAATTAAATGAGATACTACAGGCTAAGCACTTGGCATAGTGTCTGGCATTTAGTAAGTAATAAATGTTAGCCATTATTGTTAATTTGCATTTAATATGAAGTATGAATTTGAGAATATAATTAGACTGCATGACAAGGGGCTGCAGATATAATATATTCTATGACATACTGAATACAAACTGCCTTGTGGGCTTAATGAGGCATGGCATGCAGTAATGGAAAGATAATTAATTTGGGAACAAAATAGACCAGGTTTGTATTCCGGGGTGGATCGTTAATATATGCTTGACTTTGAGGAAGTTATTTACCTTCATCAGCCTTAGGTGGTTGTTGTGTTTTCGGGGTTTGACTTTTTAAAAAAATCAATGTAAAATAGGGATAATAACACCTTGTCATATAGGGGATATGAAAACTATGTACAACTTATGTAAAGTGCCTAGCATTTTCTGTGACATAAAAGGAACTTGACTCATGGTAACTACTTTTAAAATTCTAAAAATATTAAAAGTATTTCCTTCATGTAGAAACTAGGATGTAATATCAAATATAAGGGCAACTATCTTATGTTTTAAAATAATGGAAATAAATGTATATAAATGTATTGGGGAAATTTTTGATACTCTCCAGATGTGAAATTAGGTTAATCTGAACCAAAAACAAAGTAGTAAAGTATTATTATCTAACTGCTCCCCATTCTGGAGAATCCTGGAGTGCTACTCAGAAATGAAACAAATGCGTATCAGTCACATGGAATGAGAAATACTCTATGATATAGGTTATAACTTCCAATCACCTTTGGAAATGTTTTTCTTAATACCTCTATGGTCAGAACTCCTTGAACAAAAAAACATACAAAAGAACATTGAGTACATATACTCATTGATTAGGCCTTTCTAAAAATTAGAGTATATTCTTTTGAAAAAGTTTGCTAGAGATCATTTTGTATTGGCCAAAAAAACTTAGAAATGTAATTCCTAGTGGTATTTAAATTTTATCTCCTCTAAGCAAGACAAAACCACTGATATTAAATAATAACAATAATGATAGAGTTTTTCCATATGGATCTTGAATAACGGCCTTGAGAGAGACTGGAGGAGATGCCTTCTGACCAAGGAGCAGATAGACAGCACACCAAAAGTTCTGAGCTTGGGTCTCTGACAGAAGCTACTGTAGTTATATCGTCCACCCTTCCCAAATCTTAAACTATTCCTTTGACTTATTTACAGGAGAAACCAAGGCTTGGTGGGGTGAGGTAGGAGATCAGCAGGACTTGTTTTCTGAGCACCAGTCATGACCCTGCTGATCAAAACAGAATCTCATCGAAACAATATGCAATCAAGAAACCAGCCACAATCAGTTAAACCAAGAAGATGAGGACAGAGACCTCTAGTTGACCTCAATGCTCATTATATGCTAATTATGATGCATTCGCATGCTAAAAGACATTCCCACCAGTGCCGTGATGGTTTACAAATGCCACGGTAATGCCCAGAAGTTATCTGATATGATCTAAAAGGGGAGAAACCCTCAGTTCCAGGAACTCCTGCCAGTTTTCCAGAAAATTCATGGATAACCCACCTCTTATTTAGCATATAATTAAGGAGTAGTTATAAATACAGCTAGCCAGAAATCCACAATTGCTACTCTGCCTAGGGAGTAGCCCTGCTCTGTCTGTGGAGCCACCATTTTCCTTTGTCTGTTGCTCTAATAAGCTTGCTTTGCTTTCACTTTACTCTATTGTCTTGCTCTTGAATTCTTTTCCAGGTGAAGCCAGGAACCCTCTGGGCTGAGCCCCAATTTTGGGATTCGCCTGCATCAGGAGGAAGAGGGGAAAAGGGTGTCCAGGAGAACATTTAACAAAACATCTGTTGCAATCACATCAATTCGAAACATGCCTGTACTGCCTAAGTGTTCAGCCTTGGAAACTGTATGAGATATACAGTAGCCCTTTTCAGAACAATTATACACCACAGCCCCACAGCCAGTTCCCATGTGTGCTGATAGATTCACATCTCAAGACTCAAAGATTTGGCTCTTCAGATTCAGGGTTCCCTCTAAAACCAGAGGGCTCCCTCAGCAGACAGCAGGCACAGCCCAATCCAGAAGTGCAGTGAATTTAAGGATCCCTGGGTGAAACCTTCAACCAGTAGGGCCTGGGTGCTGAGAAGGGATGTGAGGGGTAAACACCCCAAGTATCCATTTTTGAGGGGATAATTATGAGGCAAGTTCTACATGGTTTCTTGTATGGATGAACACCAAAGATGACTAGCTCAATAATGCAGACTGGATTGGCTTTTCCTCCTTCCCTGTCTTATTTCCCCATTTTAACATTGGCTTCCTGGGACCCACTTCCTAAATATGTTCCCAAGTTCAGGTCTTTGTCTTGCATTCTGCTTTCTGGAGAGTCCAAATAAAGACTAGATTGATTTGGACTAATAAAAAACAAAAGCAATCAGTGGTATTTTCTTATTTCCTTTCCTATTACTCTCAACTATAAAGCATAGTGGTTTTTTTTAAGTACTTGTTTTTTAGTATTCAATTTGAGCAGATCATATTATAGAAAAATAAAATAGGGAGGCTTGATGTGAAGAGTCTATATTTGACTCCACATCTGGACAGAACTTGCCAAGTCTTAGTATATGAGCCTTGGAAATTTTTATGGAGGAAATAACTGCAAATAGAGGTGTTTGTGTACCAAAGATGCCTCTTTACTATTTTTGGCAGATAAGCCTCTTTCACTCAATGAATGACCTCTATTCTTGTCCACAGGACAATATTAATTTTTGTTTTGTTCTGGGCTAGAAGTATAAAACCAATGATCCTTTTCAAACAGATCCCTTCCTACCCTCATAACCTGGATCCTAGAATGCACCAGCACAACCAAATATACAACATATTGCACAAAAAATAAGTTCATTCATCGCTGTCTGAGATAATACTAAATTTCATTGTCAATATCACCTTTAAAAGGATCAGATACAACCAAGCATATATTATAGAGAAAGTGAGAAGAATATGGGTTTGTATGTCACATCATGTAAGAATTAAGAAATTGAGAATATTTATCTTACAGAAAGTAAGTCTCAAATGAACACAGCAGCGTTTTCAAAAGAATTATAGCTGTTCTGAATAGCATTAGAGGATGAATCAGAACCAAACAAATGAGTTATAAGAAAAATAACCTGGGCACAGTAGAAGTAAGAACTTCTGAGAACCAAAGCATTTCAAATGTGGAATAAGTGGCCAATGGAGCTATGGAGATCCTTATAAATGAGAATGTCCAAGCAGAAGCTAGATGACTAGCAATCAGCAATAAAATTACAGAAGACACACAGGCATGAGATTGGAATAGTGGTTTAAATAGATTTTAAATTCTCTTCCAACTTGTAGAGTCTATGGTCTGAAACTATTTAGTTGATTAAATTATTAGTTAACTAAAACCTGTTAATTTGCTAAGTTGTCAATTATACATTACTGTACCTTTACAACACAAAGAACACCTTCATTAGTTTCTTTGTCTGTGCTGATTTTGAAATGTCCATTTTCATTTCCCTTTAAAATGGTAAAATTGACTCTCCAATTGGCAGTGTTAATTAAATCCTTATCTTCTATAGGTATTCGTAAGATTTCCACATTGAATGCATTTTCCTCTACAAATGCCTCATACTGAAACAGAAAGAAGTCATTGAAAATTGAAATTTTATTTTATAGACAACTTTAAAAAAAAGTTTCTTCCATTCCAAAAATACTTACCATTATAATTTTATATAGATTATTTTAAAACTATGAATCGTAAACACTATTGGTTCATTAAGGGTTATCTTTTAAATAAAAGTTTCATTACAAATGAAGACTGATGTTACTGACCTTTGACAGAAGGGAGATAACAGAAACACTAATATGAATAAATAAAATAAATTTACATATCATTTGTTTAAACTTTAATTTTATTCATAAAATACATATACGTCAAAGTATACTTCATGAAGTATTAATTTTATTAATTCAGTTTAAATAAAAAACGACAGCAGATAAGACAGAGGCAGATTTTGATATTATATACTTACAGCATTTTGTCTGAAAGTGGGTGCATTATCATTTGCATCTGTTACTGTTATGATACAAGTTGATGTGCCTATCAATCCAAAAAACTGGCCATCCATGTCTTGTACTTTCATTATCAATGAGTACTTGTCTACAACCTGAAAACAAAGCAGATATTTAACTAGTCTTGAAAAATTTTTGTTAGATTTATAAATGAAACCTCAATTGCACAGTCACTCACTCACATACACACACATCTGTGTGTGTCCGCGCTTTTACCTGATTTCCATATTTGCACAGACTCTAGGAATTTGGTAGACAAGGATAAAGCTGAAGAGGCAGGCAGAGATTAAATTACAAAGACCCGTACTCAGAAATTATGCTTTAAGTAACAGGTAATAGCGAAAAGGTTTTTGGAAGTCATAGGGGCAGCACAAAATAAGAACATTTGAGTTTTGTTTTGTTTTGTTTTGAGACGGAGTCTCACACCATCACCCAGGCTGGTGTGCAGTGGCACGATCTTGGCTCACTGCAACCTCCGCCTCCTGAGTTCAAATGATTCTCCTGCCTTAGCCTCCCTAGTAGCTGGGATTACAGGTGCCCACCACCACACCCGGCTAATTTTTTGTATTTTTGTAGGGACGGGGTTTCACCAGGTTGGCCAGGCTGGTCTCAAACTCCCGACCTCGTGATTCACCCGCCTCGGCCTCCCAAAGTGCTAGGATTACAGGTGTGAGACACCACACCCAGCCAGAACATTTGAGTTTTAAAAAGATATATTCTTAAGGAAGTTTTGGCATAATTGGGAGTAAGCCAAAAAACCAAAGCAGTTAGTTGAAACTCTCCTGCAGCAATCATCTAAAACAGGTGGCTTAGGCCAGCGCAGTGGCTCACACCTGTAATCCCAGCACTTTGGGAGGCCAACATAGAAGGATCACTCAAGGCCAGGAGTTTGAGACAGGCCTGGGCAATATAGCAAGACCTCATCTCTACAAAAAAATAAAAATTCAGCTGGGCACGGTGATGTGTGTCTGTACTCCCAAGCTACTTGAGAGGCTGAGGCGGATGGACCCTTGAGTGGGAGTTTGAAGTAACAGTGAGTTATGATCACGCCACAGCACTGCAGCCTGAGTGACAGAGCAAGATCTGTTCTGTAAACAACAAACAAATAAATAAATAGGGCAAGCGTCCCAAATCTGAGGCAGTAGCAATGAGGACAAAGAGAAAGGATGGCAGGAAAGTTACTTGGGAGTTAGAATGGAGTAGGACTTAACAGTAAATTCTATATACAAGTTAAGAGAGAATGATTTTCAGGTGTCCCACTTGGAGAGATAGGAAGACAGGGGCACCATCAAACAATACAGGAAATGCAGGAGAACAATTCTCGGAGGAAGTAAACACTACTGAGGTTGGCAAAGCGGTAGAAATACTGAGTTTTGTTTTGCATATGTTGAATCTTATGTGCCTAAAGGAAATCTAAGGAGTAAAGTCCAAAAGGCACCTGGATATATGGCCTCATATGTACAGAAGAGATCATGACCAGAAATGTCTATCTGGAAGTCATCAGTATCTAGATGGTGGTTGAAATTATGGCAGGAATCAGATTATTCAATTCAGGAGAGGCTGCAGGATGAGAAGAGCCTCAGATATAAGGACCTACAGTATTTCTAGCATGGAGGGAATAAGAAGACTATGCAAAGGCCACTAAAAAGGAAAGATCAGAGAAGCAGGAGGAAGACCAGAAATCTAAGGGAAGAGAGAGTTTTAACAAGTGTCAGCAATAGACAGGGACT
Organism: Pongo abelii; assembly: GCF_028885655.2. Classification (NCBI taxonomy): domain Eukaryota; kingdom Metazoa; phylum Chordata; class Mammalia; order Primates; family Hominidae; genus Pongo; species Pongo abelii. Next base: position 45,301,674 of record NC_072002.2, read on the forward strand.
TAAGGTTGCTGTTAGATTTGCAAAAAATGAAATTTTGCAGATGGTGTGGTGATGGTGAATTGAAGTCATTAATTTGTGGTACAATCATCTTTGTGGCCTTCCTCTTTTATCTTACTGTTCTTTAGTCACGCTTTCATTCTTTTATTTTTCTTCATTTTTTGTTTCCCTCTATCTCTTCCCTCAGTCTTTATTTTACTCGATCTTCCTTCCATACTGAAAGTCAATATTCTGGTCAGGCGCCATGGCTCATGCCTGTAAATTCCAACACTTTGGGAGGCTGAGGCAGGCTTATTGCTTGAGCACAGGAGTCGAGACCAGCCTAGGCAGCATGGCAAAACCCTGTCTCCACAAACAATAAAAAAATCAGCCAAGCATGGTGGTGTGTCCTGTAATCCCAGCTACACGGGAGGCTGAGGTGGGAGGATTGTTTGAGCCCAGGAGGTAGAGGTTGCAGTGCACCATGTCTCTGCCATCGCACTTCAGCCTGGGCAACACAGCGAGACTGTCTCTCAAAAAAAGAAAAAAAATACAAACAGAGAAAGTAAACAAATATTCCCACCTTAAAACGCTCTTCCCTTATGCTTTAAGAATCTCTGATATTCTTTTTATCTTCCTCTAAATTCATTGTTTTTTTTTTTTTTGTCTCCCATGATTTTTACTTCTCACGTTGTTCCCCTCAACGCTCCCTGGTTGTTGCCCACAAAATCCTGGTAGATTTTTTTCTTCATCAGGAAAGTAGCAGACTTGGGTTTGATCCTAAAACTGTATCTTACAAGTTGTGGACCCCTAAATTTAATTTTTCTAAACCTCATTTTAAAAAAATTGATGACTAAAACCTGTTAACTTGCAAAGTTTCAATTACTCACTTGATTACTACATCATCCCCATATACTCCACAGATACAAAAGCACATTCAGATTTTCCCCTTAAAACTTTCCCAGTTACTATTATCCTTATATATTTTATCTATAACATAAAATGCTCCGGCCCCATAAAAAATAAAAATAACGACAATTAAAACATTTATACTACTTCTCAGTCCTTTTTATAGATTCCCACCATCCCTCCCTGTTTCTTTGGCATCAAATCCCATTGATTTCTTCCTTATATTTTCCGGTCATATTGACTCTTCTATATAAGGTATTCTAGTTGTAGTGGGAAACATTGAACTATTCCAATAAAGCTATTTTATGCATATAAAATTGATAGTCAATAATGCATGGTTGCTGACAAAATAGAACAATAAAAACTAAAGATAAGATTCAGTGCAGTAATTTGACTTGAGCAAGTCAATCAATGTTTCTGTCACATTTCTCCTTTATAGATCGGATATAACACCTATCTAGTCAAACAAAAATATTCTAAAGGGCAAATAAAATTATACATTAAGAAGTTCAATATAAAGTGCCAGATACATGACAATATGCTATTACTATCATCCAAAAAAGTGTTTCATATTTTTAATAATCCATCAATTTTATTTCAACTAATCCTTTCCCCACTAAAAGTATATATATCTATAATAATTAAAATAGAAATCAGGGTATGATCTACACTCAAAGAACAAGCAAAACTAATTGTCCTACATGAAAATTGAAACCTTTGCTGAACTGGAACCAACTAGCCACACATAAGAAAAAAAAATTTATAATGAAATTTTTTCTTTTCTCATCCCTTCTAAATGCCAATTGATCTGCATTTCTAGTCCTTATGACTACTCTAACATAAGAAAATAGGAATAATATAAAAAACAGAAAAAATTGTTAGGAATTCTTATTGTCTTATGCCTGAAATAAAATTAAACTATTAATCCACAGGACAGCAAGTTATAATAAATGGGGGAGGGAAGCTTAATCCTCAGCGAAATGAAATTCTATGGAGTGTGTGAGCTACCTCTCTGTCCAAATAATGAGAGACTGTGGTGATTACGCCTGTGCTGGGATGCACAGAAAAGAGCCCAGGCGATCTTGGTGTCTGTTGCAAAATGCTGTATTTCAGGCGCGTATGCATTGTGTCCGGTTCATCTCTGTCTGTGGCACAAACCACCCCCACTGTAGTACCTACACATTAAAAAATAAAAGAGCCTTTAATTTCCAGAATTGTTAAATATACTTTCAAAAGTATCTACATTCTTAAAATGTTAACAATGATGGTGGAAACCTAATTTAAAATGTATTTATTACCAGAGTATTATTTCGTCTTTAGATAGGACTGATGAGGATAACTTCAAATTTATCACACAAAACACTTTGATGCTGAAAATTAAGGTATACTTTTGCTCACAGTTTAAAACATTTGATCATAAATTACTAAATAAATTAGTTAAATGGCAATAAAAAATAATTGGAATATATATGTGCACATATTTCAATAACAAACCTAGCTGGAGGAATAAACCATGTCTCCTTAATAATCAGATTTTTTTTAAATTGGATTTTTTATTAATAGCTAAATCAAGACCGATTAGGGGTATGCAGTAATAATATAGATGATCAAGTTGACCTTTAGTAGTCCAGCCTCTCCTTTCTATAATCTTTTTGCTACTTCCTGATTTGATTTGTTTTAATAAACCGGTTTAGTATCACAGCCTTAACTGGTCTAACCTACTGATAAAATGTGCTTAAAGTACCTTGGGTTAAGCTGGGCATCGAAGTGTTTGTCCTTTATTTTTCTCTGTTACTATAAAAGAGAACAGACTCCTCAGGAAAGCCTGAAACTACCCCTTTTTGAAAAAGGGAAAGCATACCCCATTACTAATTAATTAAAGGCAATATAATGTCAATGTAATGTCATAGAATTGTGAGGCTAAAAACATTGTAGGTCATCTAATGTAATGAACTCCTTTTACAAGTAAGAAAACTCAGAGGGACTTCCATGAGTTTCCACAGTGAGTTAGTAACACATCCTACATCAAAAACTATGTTTTCTATGCTATAGTGGCCATTTGATTATCTGCGTGTATTCCATAACATCATGTTGTAAACCTTCACTATACACAATAAAATTTATTTAAAAAGAAACAAAACTAGGTTTCCTAAACTCCATACCAATAATTTTTAAAAAATTTTTAAATTGTACCATGTGAGTAATAAAGAGGTTAACATCTATGACATCAAGTGTACAAAGGAAAACGTAAAGGGAAAAAGCAGATATAATATTGCAGTGAAGATCTAAGCAACTACTGGAAACTTTAAAAAGCAAATTAGCAAAGTCATCCTTTATGACTGAATCCTCCTTCTTTTAACTTTATTGTGAGTGGTTATTTTCCATATTACAAGTCTCAGAAGCCATCATAAGTGCCACATTTTAAGGGCCAGGTAAACTAAAATACTTCAGTTTTCCACACGTAAGAGCAAGTGTTTAGAATAGAGAACATCTGATGTAAGTTTCTCTGAAGTTATTCCGGTATTCATTCTAAATTGGAAGTAGTGAGGTAGTAGTTTTAAAAGAAGATGATATAAATAGGAGCATAAAAAAAATTGTACCCTCAGTGGAAGCCATTTAACACCTTCCTAAATAAAAGCTCAAAAAGAAACTATACCGATTTTAGTTTTATTGTTCTTTCCACCCTGCATGCCCTCTCTTGGAGTTGAGAATAATGAAAAACCCACATGAGGAAATGAAATAAAATATATAAACTGAATATTACACAAAGCTTGAATAACTGTTAGCTGCCTTTACAGTTAATTAGTATCATATTGACAATGACAGAAACTTCTGTACTATCTGGGTAAGGCACATATTGATTTAAAGTGATGGGATTAAGTGTTTTCTGGTAAGTAGATACTAGTTCAACGTTATGTCAGGCTGATCTGGCCTTGAGTATAAAAAGCTCTATGTCTTTTAAAATGTACACAGACATATTTAAAATGATTCTTTTTATTCTTAAAAGCAGACTTACCAGGTCTACTACTTTCCAAAACTTCAAAATTATAAATTGCTTCTGTGAAAACAGGGTGGTTGTCATTTTCATCCTCTACTCTGATGGGTAGTGGGAGGGGCAGATCTGCTGAATATCCATCTGCAGTTGACGCATAAGCAATCAACTGCAAAACAGCAAAAAGAAAGTTCTATTAATATCAGATTGCGGCAAGACAGAATCAGATGCTTTATCTACTACCTGCCTTGCAAATCTTTTCAATAATAAACTACTTTGAAGTTTTTTAATTCACTGTGTTTTTAATTATCAAAGCACCAAATGGAGAAACACTTTACTGCAAAGAGCATCCAGTATGTGGTGGAAATGGCTATCGCAAATAAAACCTAGGTCAGAGTACAGTGAAGTCAGGGTTGACTCTGTCCACTAGACTGAGGAATTAAACGTGAATATAAATTCTCTCTATAATCAGAAAATTATGCTGGAGAGAACAATTAAACTCACTGCAACAGGAAAAATTCCTACTACATTATCTAAATAAAGCAGCAATTCCCAATTTGTCACTACCAAGCCCTGTTATTATTTTACCTAATAGACCTAATTATTTGTAAGAATTTTTCTGACAAAATACATATACTAATTTCCCCATTGCTGATTAAAGGCAATGTAATGTCAAATAGAGTATATTTCTGTTCAACATGTGATTACAACACTGAATTGAAAATTTTCTAAGCAAATGCAAAGCGTGTCACATGGGGGACATCAGTCATGTTTGTTTACACAGCTTCTCTTCCTTCTTTTTCGTAGGAACAGAATCTCTCTTTCTGATAATCATTCCATCGGAATCATGGGAATGACACATGACCTCACAGCATTTACCATATTATACTGAAAATTATCTGAGTTATTTGCCATTGACTATAAGCTCATCTATATCAGAATACTGGTTTATTAGCCCTTATTTGAGTTTGGTCTCCCACTTTCACTTTCTTATGTAGTTCTCAGATGTGATCAAATAATCATCTGTGTGGAAAAAAGACAAAAATGGAAGTAAGAGCAGTATAGAAAGAGGATTCTTCCAACCAGCTGTAGACATGTCTTGAAGTGAGGAAAAGGTGCCAGCAACCAGTGAGAAAGAGAGAGAGATTATCTCATAAGCAACACCAACTGTTTGGAAATTTACTGACATTTACATCGAAATACATTGAAATTTATGTTCAAATATTGAACCTCTTTGCTTCATTTCAGGCTTACCTAACAGCAGTTGAGACAAAGAGCTGACCAAGTATTCCAAAATGTTGCACATTCTATTTCCCATTGACTCTAAGATACCCTCTAAGAAGAGAGTGCAAGCAGACAGGAAAGAGTAGCTGGAGTAAGCATCAGAAGAAACATAGTTTAATAATTTCAAGTCAGGCATATCAATAAAAGTCCTACATCAAAAACATCATATTCTTCACGATCCACAGGCCGAGTGCAAAATAGATTTCCAGTGTCTCTTTCTATATAAAACAAATTTAAAGGTTCTTGATCAACTCCACGTCCACTTATTGAGTAGAAGATAGTATAGTTCTGTGCTGCATCAGATTCAACCTAAAAGTAGAAAAAAAGTATGCAAAAGAATTAAAACTAAATTCAGTTACAATATTTTTAAAATGCAGCTGATGTATCTTTTTATTTTAAAGAGATAATTTCAATAGAAAAGGTAGAAAAGAACAATAATAACCGTTGTTGGCAAGGGTAAGGCAAACAGGGATTCTCATAGGAAGAAGGGAATCCCAATTGGAATGTACCTTAGGAAGAAAACTGACAAAAATTAAAAGAATAAGCTATGAAGATAGACAGGGAAGGATCTTTCTGGCAGAGAAAATAGGAAGTGCAAGGGAACAGGCTGAGGTTTTACCTAGCATGTTCAAGGAGTAGCAAGAAAGCCACTGTGATTGGAGTAGAAAGAGCATGGAAAAAAGAAGTAGGAGATAAAGAGGTAATGAGGTAACAGGGGCCACATCACATTGGAGAATTCGAGGATGCTGGCTTTTCCTTGGAGTCAAATGGAAAACCACTGGAGAATTTAGACAAGAGTAACATCATCTGATTTGTATCCTTAAAGGTAATACTTGCTGTTTTGTCAAGCATGACTAGATGTGGTTGGATGGGTAAGGGAAAAAGCAGGTAGACCACTGAGGAAGTTACTGCAAAAACCCAGAGAAGAGACTGTAGTTAGTTAGGCTAACATGATAGCCATAGGGGTGGTGAGAAGTGGTTAGATTCTGGATATAATTTAAAGGTACAGCCATCAGAATTTGCTGATGGGTTGGATGTGTGGTGTAAAGATGGAAGTCAAGGACACTATGTCAGAGGGTGCTAGTATCTCTTAATATCTATTCTGCCCAACTTCCTTAGTATTAGAATTTGTAGTGATCACAAGGTTGTCCAGAAGAAAGGATTTCTCAGTCACCCTCGCAATTAGTTAGAGCCACACGCAAAGGTCAGGTCAAGGGAATGTGAACAAAAATGATATGTGCAAAATCCAGTTGTGCTCTAGAAAGTGAGAGAGTGTCTTATCCCTGTTGGACACAGAGGTGAGCCATCTGGAACCTGCAGGGACAGCCACGCTAAAAAATAAAGAAACCTGGGTCCTTGGTGTTTTCTCAAATTAGAACCTTTTTACCAGATCACACTTTTACAAGAAAGGAATAAACCTCTGTCTTGCTTAAGCCACTATTAATTGGGATCTCAATAAAATGCACTTATGCCAATAATGTATAATAATACAGAAATCAAAAGTTTAACTATGAGAAGAATAGACATATAGGCTAAATTGAAGCTCAATATCTGTTTCATTTTCCTTCTACAGTGTCCTCTCATAATGTAGATGCTAGAAATATTCAAACAAAAATAAACCAAAACCCCCAAATTTTGCAGAATCTCTGGAAACCAGAGCTCTGGATTTAAACATGGATGGTCAGACGTGCTTGAACAAGATTGGAATGCCAAAAGTGAGGTAGGCAGGTGTCTCATTTTTGCTGCTTCTGTTATTTTTGCTGGCAACACAGTTTATGTTTCTTTCTTTCTTTCTTTCTTTGAGGTAGGCAGGTGTCTCATTTTTACTACTTCTGCTATTTTTTCTGACAGCTAAGTTCAGATGGATTGGTTTCCTTCCTTCCTTCCTTCCTTCCTTCTTTCCTTCCTTTTCTGCAATAGCATATGTACTACTAGATATTCGCCAACTTTTTGTTACAAAATAAGATACAGATCAATCTGAAGTTTCATGAGGAGGAACATGGCTATGGTGTTTTCCTGACTGTACCAGTGGCACTTTGGTTTTCAGAATAATGTCTTCTCTATCATGGAGAAAGCAATATGTCCCTTGGTTGTAGATTCTGTGGTGTAGCTAGCTTGAGGATTTGTTTCTGAAAGTTCAACCTAAAGTTTGTTTCTTCAGCCCTATGGACAATTCTGAAAACTCTTTAATAAATGGTAATAAATCCTTATCTGTTAAGAACTTAGAGAGAACTGTGTTTTCTGCAGCTTAAACCTTATGAAACACACTCCAATGCCCAGAGAGTTAGAAGGATTGAACTCTAATCCCTGTTAATTGAGATGGGAGGCTGTTTTTAGGAGAAATAACAACCATTTTATTTCCATAAGTTTAGTTTGAAACCCTATTAAACTTCCAAGTGTTAATATCAATTAGATAGTTTGGGCTGGAAATACAAAGTTTTAAGTATTCAGTGTATAAATAGTATTTAAAGTTATGAGATCACTGAGAGAGTAAATATCAAGAAACAAGAGGTAAGATTCTTTGACTGAGCCCTGGAGCTCTCCGAAGTTTAGAGACTGGGACAGCAGGCTAGGAGGATGGATGAGGAAGATCTAGCCAAACATACTAAGGAGTGATCAACGAAGTAAGTGGAAAACTAGATGAATGGTGTCCTAGGAGCCAAATGAAGAAATACTTCAAAAAGGAGGGAAAGGTGAGCTATGTCAAATGTAAATATGTCAAGGAAATGAGGACTAAGATGGTGACTGGTTTTGCAAAGCAGAGGCTAAAACTAGCTATGATTGGTACGGCTTTGGCAATTAGAAATCATTTCTTAATATGCTTCATCAGTGTTCAAGTTATAATATTCATGGAGAATAAACAAATAAAGTTATAATATTCACGGAGAATAAACAAATGTCTGGCACTAGGGTGGAATAAAAAATAAGTGTGAATGACTGTGGAAGGATAGTTAAAAACTGAAACAATTAGTACACAGGTTACACCATTAGTATTAAATATCAAGCACACTATTAGAAATTTAAGGAGAAAAAGGCAAGCAGAAGGCCATAGCCCTACTTCAGTAATGGTTTCAATTGTGCGTGTTCCATTATCTTAATGAGAAAAGTAAACCTGATCATGTCAGTAATCTGCTTAAGAATTTCTCCTTATTATTAAGATAAAGTTAAACTTACTAGCAGAATGCACATAGTCCACAGTGGTTTGACCCCTACCTCCCTCTTCAGCCTCATCTCCCTGCTCCATTCCATCACACCTTGGAAGACTAAGCCATCCAGAGCTCCTCTAAGGAGCTCTCACTTCTGTACTTCCCTCTTCTTCCACAATTATTTACCTGCAGAAAAATTTTCCATTCTTCAGGACTCAACTCAGTTGTCTCCTTCTCTAAGCCTTCTCTTGCTTTTTACCACCTTACCTCAGGGTTTAATGTTCATCTCATTTGTTACCAAATCACCCAACATCTCTATACTAGAATCATAGCACTCATCACTAAAAATTGTAATTATTATCCTACTTCTGTCTCCTTCATGAGGCCAATAACCCACATGAGAGCAAGGGCCATGACTAAATTTACTTGTATCTTTAGGACCTAGAGTGGTACCTCCCACAGGATATAGTTAAGTGCTCAGTAACTCCCTGCTAAATGAATAAACAAACAAATAAAGATCATTCAATGGCTTTAGAGCCTTTCTAATATTATTAGGTTTTTAGTAATTTTCTTTCTCATTTTACTTTTGTTACACCTCATGAACATCTTTAATCAGATCTGTTTATTTTTATATGTTTAAAGAGGTATTAAATCTCAATGAAACAGACTCTTAGAATTAAAGCAACCATGACCAGAAAAGGTGTAAACCTACTTGTTGAAGAAACAATGGGAAAGGGCCCAAGGAATTCTCTTGCATAGAGCAAGGAATAGGTGCCCATCTCCTCTTGGCACGCCTGAGAACAGTTTCTCTAGTGTGTCTTGTCTTCAGTACCTGAATTTAGAGAAAAACAAATACATAAATAAACAAAAGCATCACAAGTCTACTATGTGTAAAATAGTGGACAGCTCATAAACCTAATCCTTCTTTGGAGTGTCAGTGTCAGGCATTTCCATGCTGGAGCTAAACCAGTTAATAAAGTCTTTCTGCATTAGAAGGGTAAGAAAGAATATATCCAGATTTTAAAGGTTTCAAGAAACAGAGAATTCTTTTTTGTATACCATTCTAACACTGACTATACTTTCATGTTAGGAAAATCACCACTATATTCTTAGTTCTTCTTGCTTTGTCCCAAATAGAGACATAGAACATATTCTGTCTACAACAATCTCCAGATAGCACTTACTTGTTCTTTTAGTTAAAAGCTCATGCCCTTAGGTCAGAGAAAGAAAATGTATGTCGTTCACTGCCATAGTGCTCTATTTACACAGTCTGATACGGTAGCCCTTGGCCACCTAAGTCATGTGATTATTTAAATTTAAATTAACTGACACTAAATAACATAAGAAGCTCTATCCTTTGGTTGCACTAGCCACATGCCAAGTGCAGAGTAGCCATTAATATTGAGCTATCATATCAAACAGTGCAGACAGTGCCGTCTCTATCACGGGAGAAAGTTCTATTAGACTTTTTAGTGATGTCCATCTCATTTCATGATGCAGCAAGGGAGACATTTTATTTCATAAGAATTAATTAATAATTGCATTAAACATTTACCAAAGCACTAAGCTGTAATTTAAATTAGCTTTATTATTGATACAGTTAACACAGATTAGGTGTAATCCAGTCTAAACCTTTCATCATTTTGTGACTACTTTCATAATGACATTCCTCACTGTAAAGGTTTTGCAGTAAAAAAATTCTGAGTTCCATAATAGAGGGATAACCAAACTGACACCAGTGCACAAAAGACAATAGTTAGAATTTAGAGGTGGAAGAAGCCCTCACAGAGGAGAAATAATTCAGATTTAATAAAGTAAAACCAAAACCAGAGTTCAACAAGTGTTAAGAAAGAGAGAGAGGGAGAGACAAAAATAGAGTGAGAGGTAGAGAGAAGGATAGAAAAAGGGAGAGAGGGAAGGTGACAGGGAGGGAAGAAAAGGAAGGGGAAAAGGAAGGGGAAGGAAAGGAGAAGGAAAAGGGAAGGAATGAAAAGGACGGTAAGAAAATGGAGGGGAAGGAAAACGGTAAGAAAATGGAAATGAAGTGAAAGGAAAGGAAACAAAATGAAAACAAAAGGGGAAAATACCCTATTTATCCTTGTTTCTCTTTGCAACTTTTAATGAGAGTATTTTAATGAAAAAAATGACTAAAATTATTTAATATACTTTAAATACCTTCTTCTGATGTTCTAGCAGCACAGTAACCTCTTTCTGTGTCTGTTTCGTTTTGTCAGAAAGCCATATGGTAAATGATCTTTTCTTATCAGACAGCACAACAGCCCTGGCTGTGTACACTGACCCATTATTTAGAACTCTGAAATCAGGATCACTTGACTGGATGAGGTCTGCAGATCTGAAGCACTCTTTCAAATTAACTGCAAGTAAAAATTTCCAAGTTGTAAGGTAAAAACACATGAGACGAAAAAGTGTGTTAAAATAATTTATATAATCTTCTTAAAAACCATGAAGTGGGATGAAATAAGTCAATCACTTTGCATTTACCAGATATCTTAACCTGTTTTTTACATTATTTAAAAAATGATCATTTTCTTTCAGTTAAAAAATAATTATTGAGGGTATATTTCTATTAAATAAGGTGTTTTAAACCTTTATATGCTTCTAATAGACTTATGAAAATGACCTTCCAATTAAAGATGTGGGCATGTTATAACCATGACAAAACTGAGCAACATGCCCCCAACACACCTGAATAAACATATAGAAGAGTTTCCCTAACAATACAATCTGAGTGTTTAAGATATACCTATATTCAGTGAGAAGTCATGAGCCAAAGAGCAATGGAGTGTATGAGTTTTGTAAAGAGTCATGTTAGAAATATCCGATCTCCGAAATTTTCTTCCCACTGGCACTTTTCTGTACACAATTTCCCCTGGAGGCCCACAATACTCTGTGTGTTCCAAGCTTTCCAAGGCCCCACACTGAAACTCTACAGGGAGTCTTTCTTCCCTGGGATTTCTGGCCTCTAGTAACAGCTAATAAAATGCATATAAATATCAAAATGTACCTGTCATCCATCCCAGTCTTCAACTACTTGTCTTAACATAAAGCAAATGGATAAATTACTACTCAGTTAAGAAACAACCTCTCAAAGGATTCATTTGCTGTCCATGAGTCATGTTTTCACTTTAATTCAAATCTGTCCCAGGTGGAATATTTAGCAAAAATAAATAAATAAATAAACATCTTCAGGGCTGATGACATATTTCTCTCTTCACATTTTCAACAGAATGATAACTTCTGGTTTACTCCCTGGAGGAACATCTCTTATTAGTAGATTCAGGCTAACTCCAAAAGGCAAAGGTATTATATCATGCTCTTTCCAGCCTATGTAAACTAAATTTCTGCTTTCAAAAGATTTTTAAAATTTCTCACCTCTGCCAATTATTTTGTCTGCCTCTAGTTTAGAAGGTACATTAAGTATCACCTTTTTGCAGGCTTCACCAGGAAGACTGAAGATCTAGAATTTAAAAGGTCACATTAATACAGTAGAAAATAAAGATTAAAAAAAAAATCATATCAATAGATGTAAAACAAGCAACTGACAAAGTCCAACACCCATTTATAATAAACCCCCAGCAAACTAGGAATAGAAAGGAACTTGCTCAATGTGATAAAGTTCATTTATGAAAAACAACAACTAACTTCATATTTAAAGGAGAAAAACAGAATTATTTCTTCTAACATCAGGAACAAGACAATGATGTCTGCTCTGCTCTAACTGCTTCTGTGTCTGCTCTGCTCTAACTGCTTCTGTGTGTGTGTGTGTGTGTGTTTGTGTGTGTGTGTGTGACTGAGTCTCACTCTATGGCCCAGGCTGGAGTGCAATGGCATGATCTTGGCTCACTGCACCCTCCACCTCCCGGCTTCAAGCAATTCTCCTGCCTCAGCCTCCCAAGTAGCTGGGATTACAGGCTCCCGCCACCATGATCAGCTAATTTTTATATTTTTAGTAGGGATAGGGTTTCACCATGCTTCTATTTAACATTATACTGGAGCTTCTAGCCAGGAAAATTACATGAGAAAATAAAATCAAAAGCATCCAAATTGGAAAGGAAAAGGTAAAATTGTTTCTATTCACAGATGACATAAATTTGTAGACAGAAAATCCTAGGAATCCACTAAAAAACTGTCTAAATAAATGAGTTCAGTAAGGCTACAGGATACAAGATGAACATGTGACTGCATTTCTGTACACTAGCATTGAAAAATTTGAAAACTAAGCAAAAAAATTGATTTGTAGCATATAAAGAAGAATAAAATACTTAGGAATAAATGTCATCAAATAAGTATAATATTATACACTGAAAACCATAAAACATTGCTGAAGGAAATTTTTAAAGACCTAGATAAATAGAGAGATAGCCCGTCTTCATGGCTATTCCCCAAATTAATTTACAGATTCAATACAATCTCTATAAAAATCCCAGATAACTTTTTTTGAAGAAATTGAAAATTAATCTTTCTAGAAATACAAGTTACCCAAATAAAATTGAAAAAGAAAAAAAATTGAAAGACATATTTACCAATTTCAAAACTTACTACAAAGCTACAATAATCAAAACAGAGTGGTGCTGGAAATAGAATAAATATATAGATGAATGGAATAGAACTTAAATCCCAGAAATAAGGCCTTACATCTGTGGTTAGCTTCCAGACATTTCAAGAGAAACAAATAGTCTTTTCAACAAATGGTGTTGGGGTAATTTGATATTTTCCTGAAAAAAAAGTGAATTTGAACCCCTACCTCAAACCATACACAAAATTAACTCAAAATGAACCACAGACATAAATGTAAGAAATAAATGATTTAGAGGTAAACTTGAGAGCAAATCTTTATGATGTTGGGTTAGGAAATGATTTATTATATACAACACCAAAAACACAGTGATAAAGAAAAGTTCTTAAATAATACTTATTCAAAGTAAAAACTTCTGCTCTCCAGAAAAATGCCACTTTCTTTACAAAAGTGAAAAATACAAAAACTCATAGAATAGTTTTTATTTATTTATTTTTTTTTGAGACGGAGTCTCGCTCTGTCCCCAGGCTGGAGTGCAGTGGCGCGATCTAGGCTCACTGCAAGCTCCGCCTCCCAGGTTCACGCCATTCTCCCGCCTCAGCCTCTGGAGTAGCTGGGACTACAGGTGCCCGCTACCACAACCGGCTAATTTTTTTGTATTTTGTAGTGGAGACGGGGTTTCATCGTGTTTGCCAGGATTGTCTCGATCTCCTGACCTCGTGATCCACCCACCTCGGCCTCTCAAAGTGCTGGGATTACAGGCGTGAGCCACCGCGCCTGGCCTGAAGAAAATTCAAACGAATAAAGGACTTGTATCGAAAATATTTAAAGAATTCCTGCAACTCAATAATAAAAAGATAAATAACACAGAAAAACGGGCAGAGGATCAGAATAGGTATTATCCAAAAAAAAGATATTAAAATGGCCAAAAAGTAGATGAAAAGTAGATGCCCAACTTCATTAGGTTTTAGGGAAATGGTAATCTAAACCACAATGCAATACCTATTTGCTAGAATAACTAAAATAAATAAGACAGAAAATAACAAGTATTGGTGAGGATGTCGAGAAACTGAAACCCCTACACTTTGCTGGAGGAAATGTAAAGTGGTGCAGACACTTTGGAAAATAGTTTGGCAGTTTCTCAAAAAGTTAAACATAAACCTATATGATCCAGCAAGTCCACTCTTCCTTAAAGAAATAAAAACCTAAGTCCACACAAAAACTTGTCATGAATATTCACAGTACATATCATTATTCACAATAGGCAAAAAGTGAAAACAATCCATACAACAAAATGTTATTCAGCTCTAAAAAGTACTTTATTAAGTTCTATGCATGCTACAACAAGGATAAACCTACAAAACATACTCAGTGAAAGAAACTAGATACAAAACAACACATACTGTACAATTTCGTTTACATAAAATGTCCACAATAGGTAAATATACAGGAACAAAGTAAATTTCCATGGGAAGTGGTTGCAAATGGGTATGAGGCTTATTTTTAAGGTGATGAAAAACTTCTAAAATTAGATTGTAGTAATTATTGCACATTCTTCAAATTTACTACAATTCACTGAATTGTGCACTTAACAAAGGTGAATTTTATGGAATGTAAATTATATCTCAATAATGCAGTTTAAAACAAAAAAGGACACTGTCATTGATCAAAAAAATGACTTCCCACAATCACTTCTACAAATTGGCAGTGAAAGGCCTTTCAAATTTATAAATTCACAGAAGTAATTTCAGCACAATAAAGTGGTATAATAACCTCAAAGAAGTATTTTATTTCTGATATAATCAAATATGAAACAGATTTCTGCACAAAATTAAAATATTTTAACTCATGGTAACATAACTGTAAATATATGTATATACAAATATATACATTATCACAATTATTCTCATATGTGATCTAAAAATATTGTACTTCTCAAAGATTCACCTTACCCTCACTTGAATTAGTCAGAATAAACAAAAATATCACAAAAATATGGACAAATAGGGCCAACATGTAACAATGCTGTTTAATTTAGATATAATAAGCCAAGAAATCATTTTCAGAAAATAATAACCAGATTGCAAACTGGGACAATGAAGTAATAAGTCATTTACCCTTTTAAAAAAACCGTATCATACATATGCTTAATTAAATATTTTCCTTAAATATATAGTTGTCACCTTGGGATGAAAAATGGTTTCCTTCAACAAACCACCCATTGGTTGAAATATATCATAACTCTGTAGTTAGTATTTTTGAATCCCAAAAAGAAAGCTATGCCCAATATATATTTACTCACATCTCTTTTCAAAATATCTCAGTTAACTGTGAAATATTTAAATCAATTAAAACATAATAAATGCTCAGTGCCCATCTAGATCTTTAAAAAAAATGAACATTTTGCAATTTTTGTTCTATTTTTTAATTAAAATTTACAGATGTAGCTAAAGTCTTATGCCCTATTATATTTCCAACTCTTCTCCAGGGAATAGTGTTTTCAGAAGTTAGAATTTATACTTCCTCAGTAGGATTTTATACTTTTATTATATAGTATATGCTTGTGCCCATAAAATACAAGCTAGTTTTGGGTAGTATGTGTTTATATGCATCCTTTTGCAATTTGCTTTTTTCACCCAATAGTATGTTCGAGATTTTTCCATAAATGTACCACAGTTTATTTTTAGTCATTCTCCTATTGATGGTTATTTAGATTGCTTTTCATTTCTTCTATTACAAATGACACTATGTGAACAGCTCTGCCTAAAGCGGAAATTACTGTGCCATACATGAACATCTTCAATTTTATTAGCTATTGCCAAGTTGCTCTCCAAAGTACTAATATCAATTTCTAATAATGCCCTCAGCATATTAAATCTCTCTATTTCCCTTATCCTCCCTTACAAATAATTTTATGACTTTTCCCATGTTGTCAACCTAATGGCTGTTTTAATTTGCATTTTATTAATTTTTAGTGAGATCGACTGTATTTTCTTGTGTTTATTTGCCATTTATCTTCTGTAAATTGCCTATTCTTCTCCTTTAATCACTTATCTATTGTTTGCACTTGTTAAATTTATTTTTTTTCTTGTAGGTTTACTTAGTTTGCTTTTTAACTTTAATTATGAAATCTTCTGATAAACAGAGTGCTTCAATTTTGTTTTTTTCATTTGACACATCTTTATAAAAATTTTATGTATACCAAATACTCAAAAACTTCAAAGTTCCCCATTGCTCAATCTTTTTTTTTAAAGTAGTATTTTTGCTCTTTTTAGACTTTGACTCTCAAAACAATTTTATGATCAGTTCCCCAAGTTCTGTAAAAATTTATTTTAGGATGTGGATGAGATTCCATTTCCTTTAAATATTAATTTAAAGAGGATTTGACATTTTGACATTTAGGGCTCTTGAGCCTTTCATCCATGAACATGTTTCATTCTCACTTACTTATGAATTATATTTACTTTTTGCTTTCTTTCTTTTTTTTTTTTTTTTTTGAGATGGAATCTTGCTCTGTGGCTCAGGCTGGAGTGCAGTGGTGTGATCTCGGCTCACTGAAACATCTGCCTCCTAGGTTCAAGCAATTCTCCTGCCTCAGCCTCCTTAGTAGCTGGGATTACAGGCGCCTGCCACCATGCCCAGCTAATTTTTGTATTTTTAGTAGAGATGGGGTTTCACCATGTTGGCCAGGCTGGTCTTGAACTCCTGACCTCATGATCTGTCTGCCTCAGCCTCCCAAAGTGCTGGGATTACAGGCATGAGCCACCGCACTCAGTCGAATTATGTTTGCTTTTCAATAAAGCTTTGCAATTTTTGCTCTAAAGGTCTTTCACATTTTTTGTTACATTTATCTTAGATACATTTATTTGTTGCTGTCATGAATGGGATTCTTCTTAACATATTTTTGAGTTGTCCCTTGATAATATATAGAAATCATTTTAAAATATTAAGCTTATATCCATGAAACTTGCTTACTTTTATTAGTTCTAGTATCTGTTAATAGATAGTGTTGCATTTTCTATGTAGTTAATCCTGTCGCTGGCAAAATGACAACGAGGTTTCTTTTCTTTTAATCCTACAAGTCTTTCATTATTGCTCATTTTTATCTGATATGCTTGTTAGGACCTCTTCTGGAATGCTGAATAGAAACACCTGTACTGACCATTATGGATTTGTTTCTAACTTAAAGAGAATATTTTTACAATTTTGCCATTAATTATGAGTCTTTTTCTTTTTTCCTTGTAACATTCATTCATTCATTCATTCATTCATTCATTGTTGTTAGATATGTTTCATTACATTAAGAAAGTTCATTCTTGGCCAGGCGCGGTGGCTCATGCCTGTAAGCCCAGCATTCTGGGAGGCCAAGGCAGGCGGATCATGAGGTCAGGAGTTCGAGACCAGCTGGACCAACATGGTGAAACCTCGTCTCTACTAAAAATACAAAAATTAGCCGGGCGTGGTGGCACGAGCCTGTTATCCGAGCTACTCAGGAAGCTGAGGCAGGAGAATCACTTGAATCTGGGAGGCGGAGGTTGCAGTGAGCCAACCTCCAGCCTGCACTCCAGCCTGGGCAACAGAGCAAAACTCCATCTCGAAAAAAAAAAAGTTCATTCTCTACATTCTTAGTGTGCTATGAGTTCTATGAATTCTTTTGAAATGAAATGTTTCCACTTTCTTGAAATAATCAGTTTTTCTCTGTTGATACATTTTCTCTGTTGATACTATGTTAAAATACAATAATAGACGTTCTAATGTGAACCCATGTTTCCTTTCCTGAGATAAGCCTTACAAGAACATAATATATTTATGTCTTACGAATATATTGGTTTGTTTTCAATTTATCCCATTTCACATATTTGTCTGTAAGTGAGATCAGGCTACTATTTTTCAACTTCATACGATCCTCATAAAATGAGTTAAGAAGAGTTCTGTATTTTTCTGTTCTTTGAAACAATTTACATAAAGTACACTGTTCCATATAATTTTGAAAGAATTAACTTATCATAAACCTGGGCCTGGTGGATCTAAAGAAGTGTGTGTGGAGCTTTCTGACTTCTAATTCAATTTATTTAATGGTTATAGGTCTATTTAAATTTTGTATACCTCCTCAAGTCAATGTTGGTAATGTGTATTTTGTAAGAAGTTGTCTGTTTTGTCTGTATTTTCAAATTAATTGGAATTATCTATTCATATTACTTTACTTTTTAACATCTGTTCTTTCCAAAACTATACTTCCTTTTCATTCCTAATATTGTTTTATCCATGCCTTTTCTATTTTTTACTTGCTCAATTAGAGTAGGGTTTGTCTATACTCAAGAGGTTTAGTTTAGTTGATACCCTCTATTGCTCATTTCTTTCCTTTTTAAAAAATGTTCTTCGTAAAATATATTATAAATACCAAAGATTACATATAGCATGTGTGTGTTTTAATAAGTAATAAAATGAACATTAGGGTACTCACATTCAAGGTAAGAAATGGAACACTACTAATATTTTTAAAATTCCTAACTATATAGCAGTAGTTCATTCATTTTCATTGCTGCATAGGATATTATTAGAAAGAATGTACAGTTAATGCATTAATACAACTTTTGAAAGGGATAATATTCAATAGACTTCAGTTATAGGATGTTTCTTGAAACTATGAAGTCATTTGATACTATGTTTTTGTGAGGTTTGGATGCCTTATTGAAAATAAAATAAACTAAAAAATGTAAAGACACTAGTATATTAATGATGATGAACTAATGACCTTTAAAGATATTTTATAATAAAAATAACTTCTGTATACAAGAATGCCCATATTTTAAATTAAAATATAACAAAGTTTAAAAATGATAGTATAAAGTATTACCTACTGCAGCCTAAGCAAAATAGTTTTGTTGCATTTTATAGTACTAAGCAAATTGTATTAATTGCATGATAGAAATCTTATCAGATGAATCATTAAATCCTGACTGAAAAATTTAATGCCAAAGAGAGAACAAAAATTAAAGGTGTTATCTGCAGTTGTTTCACTTTTACCCCATTGTTTAATTTTATAGTAAATACACAAAGTAGGCTTTCTAAAATGACACCCTACTTCAGTAGAGAAGAAAAAGAATGGAAATTTATGGAATGTCTTAAATGTGAAGTGGATCTTCTGGGTTAAACACAATAATTACAGAATTTTAAACTCTTCATTTCTCCTGTGGCCATAAGTCTTCTGCAGAATGGAAATTTTACCTTTCAAATTCTTACCACTTCAAAGGTAAATTGCAAGATTTACTGCTCTACATTCTCAGTACTTAGATGAGTCTAATAAATTTATTTCTACCCAAACTCATTACAAGATAGGAATTCCACCTATCATACTTTCAAAGGAAAGTATGATTAACTACAGGTCACCACAGATACCATATATGGAACAGGACTGCCATGGGAATTACAACAGGATCAAAAAATGTGCATGAGCTTACATTTATTTATTCAGAACGTGCTTCCGTATCTAGCTGTATCTCAATAGGAACATCAACAATCTCCTTTTAATAAGGTAGCTGACAATGCATCAATCTAAATATACGTATACTATAATTTTGACTTTTTTAAGCTTGCAGTTTTAAAACTAGTTTTCATCTACTTCCTTTATTTGCCTTAATCTTCTTGTCACAAATGTAAAAGTCTTTAGAAATTACTATCCTCCCTTTTATTTTAAAATGATGAATATATCAAATATTACCAAGAGCAAAAACATCACAAGTTTTTCTGGTAAGGACTCATATTATTCACATTAACCCTATCAAATATAAAAATTTGGATGCCTATTTATCAACATAGATTGCAGGCAGAGTTCATATACTCCAAAGAGGAAAAGTACAGATTTGAGGGGAGTTATTGCAAACGTTTCAACTATTTTAGTTCCTTTAGAAGAGGAGCCCTTTTAACAAAATGATGGATTAGCTGTGTCCAAGTATGTGCCATTTATAATGTATACTAGATAACATAATTCTTAAAGTGGATTTGATAACAGTATTAACACATATTTTTAAAAGAATCTTATTATTTGTAACAGGCAGAAGACAACTGATCTCATGTAAATTAGTTTCCACCATCCCTAACAATTCTGGTTACATTAAGAGGAGAAAACACTTTCTGAGGCAATCAAAAACTTACAATAGTGAGTGAGATGCTCTGATATACTTCTTTTTTTTAGTATCTCCCTGTCATTTTTTTTCCTTTGTGCATGTGATTATTAGAAACTGTATTTACACCTCAGAGTGTGGTGGGGTACAGGGTGGGAAGGAGATACAGGAAAAATGCAGAATGGGAAAATTCCTCAACCTGTTGGGCTGCTTACTGGGAAGACTAAAATTTAACAAGTCTCAGATTCTTGTTAAAGACTTGCTTTGAAAAGCTGTCTCCTTGGAACAAGCAATGTTTTAAAGATAAGTAATGGTTTAAAGATATCCATTAAAGTCTCTATAAAATGAAAAGTGTTTCTAAAATGCCATGTCATTAATATTATATTGAAAAGTTGAGAGTCGTATGGGTCAAAAGGAGGGAAATACATACATGAGATGGTCAAGAGAAGTGTTAATTTACCCATCTGGTCCAAAATTGCAAGTCTTTGTAAACTGACAATTGCAGATGAAATAAATTGTCATTTGCTGTGCACTTTCCGGTATTTAAGTCTCCAGATACAGAATTCAACCTAAACTCAATGGAATTATTTTAAAAAAAAAATCTTAAACGAGTATGTCATAGATCAAAGCTGAAGCTTCCTCCATTTAGATTTACGCGCACCTTCTTCCTTGCCACAGCCCGACACCCCCACCCACGCCTTGCCGGGAAAGCTCCTGGTCTTCCATGGCCTCTGGGAGCCTCGAGCGAATGCGAGAAATTCTGAGAGCAGCACCCGTAGTTTCGTTCCCCCATCCTCAATCCCTTCGTAAAGGAAACACAAAACCCCAAATGCATGCTTGTAAAGTGAAAAGCTGAAAACGCTTTTAAATATATTACAAAAGAACACATTCTGTAAGCCGTTTCCATTTGTAGTCATTTAATAAGCTCAGATACTTTGTTGGAACAGTTCCTGGGCAAATGGATGCGCTTATTTGTCCAATTCCTTCTCCATAAACATATCGTAGATCATAACTACCAATCCCATATTCATATCTCGCTGACCTAAAGGGAGGACAACCCTTGGACCCACTCCCACTTGCCAGGGTGGACGGCCAGGAAGCAGTAAGAATCCGCGAGACCAGATTCGGCTCACTACCGACGCGGGTATAGACCTCGCTCCCATCGGACCCCATGCGCATCCATGGATGCGGGTAAGTCGCGGGTCCGCGGCTCCTTTCTGGGCGTGCGGAATGAAACTCTGTTGCAGCCTGAAGCTAAGCGTGTAACTGCGCCGCCACAGTTCCGAACACTTCAAGTCGCCCGTGTTCTCAGAGCATCGCCTCTAACTTCCTCTCCTAGAGGATTTCGTCCTGGGCGGCAGGTTTCCGTAGACTCGAGACCCCAGGCTGTGCTTCGGCCGCGCAGTCCTCCCCGGAGCCGGAGTAAGTACCACGCAACCCCACCGCATCCGTCATCCCCCACCACTGTCACCCTCTACCAGCCTCCACACCTCGGTAGCATCCCCAAAACACAACACGACCCCAACCCGCATTCTGGCCCGGTCTTCCCACACCTTCGCGCCCCCGGCACATCCCGCCCCCGGCTGGGTGGCTGGCGAGGGTGGACCGCTTGGGTGAGCTTCTGAATACCCTTTAGGGGAGATACGGAGAAACCCACTTCTCAGGGGCAGCCCCACCAAGGGACCCAGGGACACAGCCCCGGCTCCACTCACTAAGGAACCCATCCAGGTCAACTGGGACCCGGAGCGGGGGAGGGGGCAGCCCCTAAATCCCATTTCAAGTCTGTGCTTTGAGATCTCAGGGATCCTCTCCACCCAAAGGCGCCCTCCAACCACCAGCTCCACCACCTGGGGAGAAGCGTGAATCCCAACCCCCTGCCCAACCCGCGACGGCGCCCGCCAGAGCGCAGCGAAGCCTGAGCGCGACTCAGAATTCCAGCAATCCAACACGGTATCTCAAAACAAAAAGCTCAGTCCAGAGTCGACCCGCAAGCACCCGTCTTCTCTCCTCACTCCTGCAGGCCCGAACTTGGGGCTGCTACCAGACCTGCAGCATTGATCTGAGCCGCGGTTGTCACGTTTCGGCCCGCTTTGTCCCCAGTTCCGTGCAGCGTCCAGGGCGGATCCACCCCCGTCCCCACCCCAGCCCTATCCGGCGAGATCTGGCTTACCACGAGGGTCAGCAGCAGATGCAGACGGACGGCTCCGCGCACGGAGCGCCGGAGCCCAGCGGCGGCCATCGGGATGCCGGGCGCCAGGGCCAGGAGAACGCGGGCGCCGGGAGGGTGCCGAGAGCGAGACCTGCCGAGGTTCAGGGCGCGGGAGGTGCTTTTCTCGCCGCTGCTTGTTTTTAAGTGTCTTTGGCCTCTCTCAGGCTTGCCTGGCCGGGAGCAACTTCACTTCTGAAACCGGATTGGACCCAGAGGACGCGGAGAGGCCACTCCTTGTTATTTCTCAAGTTTTATCATCGCCGGCGCCGCTGAGGAGTTGCCCGAGCCTGCCCCTCTGCTCCCCAGCACCCACCCGGGCGTTCGCGCTCGGGAAAGCGGTCTCTGGCACACCCTCTGCCAGCTCTCCCACGCCCCTCGTCTGCCCCGCGGCGCTGCCGCCCCGCCCGGCCCGCAGAGAGGCCCTGGCAGCCCAGATCGTCCCAGGGCGGCCCCATCGCCGGCGCTGCGCGGTGCATCTCAATGCAGAACCCCA